>NC_136065.1:946978330-948178330 GCF_964261635.1 Lissotriton helveticus
TCCTGGAAAAAAAAAAAACGTCCGTACGATTCGTATCCGGAGCCCTCTCCGTATGAATCGTAAACATGCCGTACGACCCGATGAGTACGATCCGGACCGGGGTATGAGGACACGATTCGTACGGTCCACGTCAGGTAAGGGCGAGTCGTACGGAAAAGCACACAATCACATACACACCGTACGGTCCGTACACCCCATGATCGCAGGGGTACGGTGCATACCCCTGCGATCATGGGGTGTACGCACCGTACCCCACGATCGCAGGGTGTACGCACCATACACCCAGCAAACATGGGGTACGGTGTGTACACCCCATGATCGTGGGGTACTGTGCGTACACTCCATGATCACAGGGGTACACACCGTACCCCTGCGATCATGGAGTGTACACACCGTACCCAGGGGGGGGCGTTCCGTACCTGTTTCGAGGCGAACTCTGCTTCTCGGGATGTTTTCGGCTCCCGTAGAAAAAGCATTGTATGGTGTGTACCCGACAGGAATCGTACTTGCTGGGTCGGAAAAACCAGCCGCGAACCGTACGGATGTCATGTACAGCGGGTTCCGAGGGAGATTCGTACGGCGATTAGATTTGTACGGTCTCTGTACGATTCGTATGGAGTCCAGCTCCTGGTACGAATCGTACTTCGTCGTACGTATGGGGGACATTGCAGGGTACGATTCGTATGGGAAAAATGCTCCATACGGCTATTCGGAGCAGTTTTTCCCGAATCCTCATAGCTACCACTCACTACACATAGTCTCTGTATGTGTGCCCACATGCTTGGGTCTGCAGGGTACTGCTGACATGATGCCCGTTACCAAGTGACTTTTCCTGGTGCCCCCAACTTTCTTTCCCATCCCCCTCCAGCAGCAGTGTGCCCCTGAACCAGCCGGCATCCCATGGTGGTACACACATCAAACTGCCCTTGAATGTGTGAGCACCCCTTAACATGTGGGTACACCTCTCCAGGGCCGGACTGGTAGGCCCAGGCACCGGGCAATCCCCTGGTAGGCTGGATAGAGTGGGGGACGGTTTTGAGATAGGGGGCCTGTTCTGTTTTCCGTGCTGGCAGCTGCCCCTCTTCCTATTATTCTCTCACTTTCTGTCTTGCTCCTCACTTACTGAAAACTGTGACTTTAAGAAACGGTTCACAACCTTACTTTCCTTCTTTCATTTAGTTGCTTCCCTGTGAAATGGATCCAAAAAACAAAAACACTTGCGGGAAATGCCCTTTTTCTGAAATTTTTCTATTCCAATGTGCAGCCTTGGGATGAAGAGAAATAAAAGGTTTTAAATGCGAAAAATAAATACATAACTAAATAAAGCAAGACAGAGTGGTTGTAAAGTGGCCAGATTGGTTTTATTCACATCCAAGCACCATTTGCCTCACTTTACAGACTTTGCAGCGAAGCCCTACTTTTGTTTTCTCGCCTTTCTTTGAAAAGCACTGTTTTTCCCCAGGTGGGGAAGTGCACCATTCCTGGATGTATGGCAATACCTGGTTGATGGGTGGATTGGAAAACAAAATGTGTACCATGGCTCTGTGTTTATGGATGTGGTCTTTTTAAACAAGACTGCTTATGTTTTGTAAGGATATAAGCAATGGACATTGAAACGGTTCCTTTCAGGGCCCTGTAGTCATGTCCTTAACTTTTCAGGTAAAACCACTCGCTGATTCCTGAATAGTGAGTGAGAGATCATTAAGGTAACCATGTTGTTTCTGCTTACATTTCACATGCTTTACTTGATCTTTCATTCCCTATGAGTGTGTGCTTTTACTTTATTTATTTTTAGGCAGCATATTACTCTTATAAAGTGCATAATTTCAATTAAGCCACTTCCAAATGTTTATAGTGCAGCACAATTAGGTTGTAGCTGAAGGCAGTGCAAGTTTCTCTCAGTGGGGCAGTATGGTGTTCAGTTGGGGAGAGGATGTGGCACTATGGCCAGAGCTGTCAGTCAGTCAGTCAAAAATAACTTTATTTGGTTTGTCACAACCATAAAGTATACATATAGAAAAAGATTAACAGGTAAGTATAAAAAATACATATTCCTAATAATGCTTTAAAATATTTACAGTTTCTAAAAAAATTCCCTTTCTAGCCCCAAACCTTGATCTTATTCTGCTTTCGCGAGTAAGTTGTCTACTTGTGTCATAAATTTTACCCCGCAGCATATTAAAATGTTCGATGTGGCACCCATCCAACTTGTTACCGCCTGTCGGCAAGAACAAATATTTAAGTCATTTAAGACTGATTTCAGCAACTTCACTCTTTCTTCTTTTACGGACTCACACGTGCACATTAGGTGGCATAAAGTTTCTGTATGGTACCCACATAGATGGCATGTCTTTGCTTGCTGTTTGCTTTTTCAAGTGGGGACCAGATCCTTTGAGCAGTAATCACCTAGTCTATATGCCATAAACTTCCCTTTCAGTGATAAACGGAAGTGGGCTGCTAAGTAGGGTTGTGGTTTCAGTCTTTTATACGAATTTATTATAACCCATGCATGACGGCGTTTGGCCAATCTCCTTTTATCTTCCACAAAAGATAGTGACTTTGCCCTGGTCTTGCACGCTTTATTGAATGTTGTTCGTTCCAAATTGCTGTTCCAAACTTCCTCGATCTTTAATGTCTCCAGGGCAATTCGCAAATAGTCACCCCAAGTGGTTTTTTGTTTTGGTCATATTGTGTCTTTATTTCCGTCCAGCATAAGTTGTTCAATGTTCCTATTTCAGATGCACTAAATTTCCAGCACAATTTTTCAAAAATTGCTTTCCTTTGGTATTCTTGGTTTTGTAGGCCAAATTCTAAGCCTATTTGTGCTGGAGATGAGCCTTTAAAAAGATTGAAGACTGCTTTATAAACTTTAATCTGTAATTTGTTTAAGATATTGGTTTCTTGTCCGTGCCGTATTTCCAATCCGTAAGACAAAGTTGGAAGCAATTGTGCCGCCATTATTTTTAGGAGCTGTCCATGCGAGGGGCATTGCAGTTTATTATAAAGCTGTTTATAGGCGAAGATTAAAGATTGGGATTTAGCTGTGATGTCCCTTTTTTGATCCACCAAGGACATATTTCTGCCCACTTTGATACCCAAATATTTATATGAGTTTTTTTCCTCAATTTGTGTGTTCTTTGCGTACCATTTGTATTTTCCTCACCTGGGGCCCGCTAGTCTCACCACCTTGGTTTTTGTTTTGTTTAATTCCAGGCCTAATAGGTTGAAGTAGTCAGTTAGTTTATTTATGACCCTTTGCAGGCCTATCAGAGTTTGGCTCACTACCACGATGCCGTCCGCGTATTGCAGGAAGTGAATTGGCTCGTTTGCCAATTTTGGTGGATGACTATTTACTTGTAGCAGGTAGTTGTTTAGGTCTGCTAAATATAAATTGAATAAGCATGGTGAGAGCACACAGCCTTGTTTTAATCCGTTCGTTATATTTGTTTGTGACGATATTCTTCGACAGAGCTGTCGAATTTGGAACTGGGGAACAAGGTTCAGCCTTCATGACCAGTCCACCAGACCACTCTACTGAGGGAGCATATTCCCATGCTAGACCTTAGAAGGCCCCACTAGACCTTAGAAGGCCTGATGTCTTAGCACAAGCAGATGTACCCTAGTGGTGTCAATTGTGGCTGAACCTTGAAGGCCTGTACACCACAATCCATACTGAATTTCATCTCCAGTCTTGCGGGCAGGCCTACGAAGCAGCACACCCTAGAGCAACAGTGATCCAGGCACTGTGACTCTGTCACTGAGATCACATGAACCTTGAGCAGGTTAGGGCGGTATGAACTGTGTGACCACACTGGATACCTATTTCAGGTGGGTGCGTAGTGTTTGCAAGTATATTATGGTTTAAAAAAACTTGCTGCCTCCTTCCTTGCCTTCAGCAATTTTCAGCAACAATAAAAATGTCATGATAACTTCGGTGATTAATGTTCTTCCTAGAAAGAGATCGGAGTTTTGTCTAGTGGAAGGGTTGACTCCTGGAAAGGTAGCACAGAGGGTTAATGTGCCTGCTGCAAAGAACATGCAGATCACAAAGTGCACATATTGTTAATTAGGTTAGTAGATTACTGCTTTTGTCAGAGAGATCCTTTTGTTACTTGCAGTTTATCAACTAAAATAATACCATAGAACAGTGAGCTATTAAACTATACTGCCTACTAGTATGGTTGTCATGTGGCTCCTTGAATACTCCTGAGGCGTGAGCCGGGAGAGGTGTTAGGGGATTTAGCCACCCTCATTCTTCTATTGCCGAATTTGCACACATTTTAATGACGAAAACCGATTTTGCACAAAGTATTGTTTATTTTTAATTTTAGCCCTGGAGCTGGTTAGGGGGCCTGTTTTTAATATTGTGAGGGACAGGGACGAGCATGTCTTGTGTTTTGGGGGTACTTTTGCGCTCTCCCACGGAGGTCCGCCATTTTGGAGACCAACCAGGGCAGCCGTCTAGTCTTTCTGAGGAGGTTCAGATAAATTCAGGGCTGGCGCGGACGCGCAGCGGACGTGCGCAGAGGGCGCGCCAAAGGCAGGCCCGTCTGCGCCCGTCCGCGCTCGACCTGCACTCTGCGCGATGATCCCTGGTCAGCGACCGATCGGAAGGCCTCTTTATACGCCTATGATAGGGGTACTTTGATGGAGCTTAGGGTTACAGACCGGGAGGATGACTGCGTCTGTTTCCTACCTGAAAGTTGGTCAGTTAACATCTCTGAGCCCTGCCCGGCTTGTAACAGAGTGATCCCTAAAATTCTAATGATGTCAATCCATGACATAGGGAGGGTCAATCAGGGGCCATTAGGGGACACTGTTGTCTCTTTTAAATGTCTGTCTATAAGTGCCAGGTCACTGGTGAAACACAGTCTGGAATGCGCGGACTTGTTAATTGAAAAAGAAAGAAAAATTTGCATTCATCACTGAAACCTGGATGGACGCGGCTTCAGGGCCTGACATAATTAAGGCCACTCCTTTAGACTATCTGTGCTATAGACAGGATAGACAAGGTAAATTAGGAGGGGGCCTGGCTGTCATATACCACAACTCCCTAAAGGGGAGGTTTCAGCATGTTCAGATTGAGACATGTAAAGCCCTCTCTTTCAATTTTACTCTCGCCAACCACCACTCGTTTAAAGGATGCCTATTGTACAGACCTTCCAAATCAATGTGGGGGAAGGGAGAAATACGTGATCCGTTCAGTTCCCTGTAATCATATATTTTCTAATCAAGAGAGAAGAATCACTTGTCCTGCATAACATCGGGTATGCGGGAACGGTTCTATCAAGTCCCAATAAAAAACCCTCATGCACGTGTTGGTTGATGGTAACGTTAAGCGGTATATCTTTGCTTGGTCAAAGTTCCACGTATAAAGAAGGCACGGTGGGGAGGCAGGAGCTTTGTTTTGGGGGCAACAAAGGCCTGGAATGCCTTGCCCGTTGCCCTGAGGATTATGACAGACCTCATGATCTTTATGAGAGGCATTAAAACCTGGCTGTTTACTCATTAACCCGATTCTGGCCTGATCCTTTAGGAGTATTCATCGAGTGCCAGGACACCTGCGGGTAACAGCTCGCTGTATAAATGCAAAAAATAAATAAATAAAATACACCTTGTAGTTCTTTGTCTTATGTAACATGTCTTATACAGTGATTTACACACATTTAAATGATTGTCTTTGTGTAGTGTGTGTGATGTAAAGTGCTCTGGCACCGTACACTGGTATGAGTGACGCTGTAAATCAAATTAAATGCATCGGAGAGAGTGTGGTTATGGAGACTTGAGGGGGACTGTTAATGGGTGGTAGTGAGGTAATACGAGGTGTAGGTCATCATTAGGGGCACCAATAAACAATGTTGCACAGGGCGCCACCAGCACTAAAGCCGGCCCTGCCATCGAGGCCAGTCCGCCTCACCCATTGGTACCTCCATTGGCCTTGTTTCAGCAGTAGTAACTGCAACTCACCAAGGATCAGCAATGCAGGATTTGCACGCACACCAAACTAGGGGGTCCATTAGGATGGCGGACAGATCGCCACCTCCGTCCGCCATCCCTGCCCGTCCACCACCTTTCTTCCCCCGCCATATTACGATGGCAGGGGGGACCGTGGTGGAGGGGAAGACCGTCCGCCACTTTTCCGCAGTGGTCGGCTTGCGACCGCAGCGGAAAAGGCCTGATATGGTGGCGGTGTCTATCAGACACCGCCAGCCATATTAGGATGGCCGGTGAGGAATGCCTTTCCGTGGCGGCAATGCTGCCACGGAAAGGCATACGGTCTTTGCTTTGGGGGCCCGTTGCGGGCCCCCAGGGTGAAGAGGGGGTGGAGGGTGCACATGGGGGGTACCTATGGTACTCCCAGCATTTCAATGTACACCATGACAGGCACCGCGCGGTGCCTGTCATGTTGTGCATGGAAATGTACAACGTGCATTTTTTGCATTGCGGCGGCCGTTTGTCTCCGGCCGGTGCAATGTAAAAAATGCGGGATGCACCCGCCACTGTGGCGGATGCATCCTAATTAGGGGCACGGTTACTCAGCCCTTGTGGCGGACGGTACCGGCCCCCGAAAGGATGGCGGACGGACTTTGTCCATCCGCCATCCTAATGGACCTCTATGTTTGCAAACTTCACAGTCTCTCTGCTTCATGCACAAGCACCTTTAACATGTGCTACCTGCTCTGGAGCCACTGGAATTATGCAGCAATGGGGGACAAAATGATGCCGCCGTGTTGACTAAATGATGCAACAAAAAAAAGGCTGCAGCGTAATGCAATATATTTTCTTATGCTTTAATATTTAGACATTTTACACATGTTAAGTTTCCGCAAAGATTCTGCCCCATTAGTATCAGTATAACATACAAATGCAGCAGTGAGAAAGGTGATCAGTCAACCTTTGCAAAGGGCCGTCCACTTTGCAGCAACTCAAGTCACGTTTTTTAGTAACTTTTTATCCATTTGAGCTACAAAAATGATTAGTTAAAACTGTAAGATTATGTAGTGGATGATGTATTATGTGGCAAATATGGCAGAGCCATAATTATATGGAAAACAATTGCAAACTTGGATATTTTGCCATTCATGTTTGAACTGCTCTTGTGGAAGAAGGAAGGAGAAGTGCTAATGAGAGGAACTGCATGGCTTGGAGACAAATGGCTTGTGATTCCACTTTTAAGCGTATTTGGGACATTGTGTGATTGGAAATATATCCCACTTTGTGAATGTATTTAAATGCCAATAACTCCTATTAAACCTTAAATAATCAAGTGTATAGTCGTAGATGCGCACAGCGCGCAGATGTCTCCGCCTCCGCGCGCCGGGGTTATGAAGTTAGTTTTACCTTAGGGTGGAGTCTCTTCTGCCTGGTGACTCTCATCATGACATGCGCATTTGGGCTCGCGCATTAAAAAAGTGCACGTGACTCTGAGGCAGGCATCTCAGAGGCCAGAGACAGGACTGGGAAAGAGAGGCCCGCAGGTGAGTCTTTTTAATTATGACTGGACGCCAGCTGTTTAAATTGCATGCAATGCAAATGCAATCCAGTATAGCGTTTATGCCGCCCCAAGCCATGCTGGAGGCGATGAGACCAGCACAGGCAACCGGTGGTTGAGGCAAGCAGTGTCATTGTTGTGGCTTTCCGTGTTTTGTTATGCTGGCTATATAACAGGTCAGCATGGCCCTACCTTCAGAGCATAATAAAAGGACTGCTTGGCAAAGAGGTATTCACTTATAAAGGGATGTGCGTCACATCAATATATTCAATGTATGCAAAACTTCATGCATATTAATGAATTCAAAAAAAGCTTTTGTATATGTTTTCATTTATTTTAATGATTTGCATAGCGCTGGCATGACACCTTTGTGTCTCTCTGCAGCCAGTGGCCCAGCGCAGGCCCTTGCGGTGGTGTCTTTCCACCTTTAAGGGCCCCCAGTTCAACCTCCATACTGAGAATGTGTGTGAGGTATGAGAGTTTCAGTTGCCCCTCAGCTCATTTTGCTGGGGGAGGAGGGTTTCCATCGCACCACTATCTGCACCTAGGTCTGTGTGATGAGTATCTATAGTGCTACCAAGAACCACGTGATGCCTCCTAGGCACTTGGCTAGTGAGGAGCTTAGGTCCTGAGGTATGAGGGAGTGCTGAGTGAGTGAGATAGTATCCCTCCTTTTTTAGCAGGTCAGCATGTGACTAGAGATTTGCGATTTACCACCTTGCCGTGTTTCGCAGTTTGTTTGCTGATACGTGTAGCCTGCGTTCATAGGAGGAAAATCTAAACTGCACAAGGAGCTTGTGTTCTTCTTTTCTATTTGATATTGCATTCTGGTAGCTGCAGTCCTGCATTTGTAAAAAAATCAAATCAAAATAACAGTGTGCTTTGTTTTATATCATGCATTTACATTGAATATTGCATTCTGGTACTTGGAGTCCTGCATTTGTAAAATGAAAATAACATGTACATAGTTTTTTATGCTGGGAGTCTGACACCGTACACTGGTATGAGTGGCACTATAAACTAGCTACTAGCAACTACATGAAAGAAGGAAACAGAGGTTGTGAACCGTTTCTTCAAGTCACAGTTTTCAGTAAGTGAGAAGCAAGACAGAAAGAGAGGGAATAATAGGAAGAGGGGGAGCAGCTGCCAGCATGGAAAACCGGCCCTCACCCCATCCAGCCTACGGGGGATTGCCTGGTGCCCGGATTTACCAGTCCGCCCCTGCTTTGCTCCAAATTACCGAAATGTCCCGGTTTGTGTGTAGTCCCCGGGTTAAACAGAGAAATTTCCCGGATTTTAAATAGCGCCTCGCACTAAAAAAAACGGAACATTTCTCTGCTTACTTTTTTGAACACAGAGACACCATTTATAAACTGGGACATTTCTCTGTTTAACTGGCACTATATTGGGTAACCTATACTTATATTACTAGGCTAATAAAAAGTAATAGTGCAAATCCCCTCCAGTCGCACTGATAAAATGAATATGTGCAGCAACACGCTGCCACCTGCATGGTAAACTGTATTTTACAGGATGCTAATCTCTATTCCCCAAGGGTTTGGAGCACGTTTAAAGAACATCAGAGAGTTTTAACGGTGGGCCACCTGTCATGGTTATATGACACAATGCTACTAAATCCAAAAACGTTCACAATAGCTGCCTAAAATAACAAAAGTAGCAGTGTACATCATGTATATGCTGTTGAGTATATTCACCCGAAAACAATACTTTATAAATTCGGCCAGGCGGGGACTACCAATCCCATAACCCCATATTGTGGTAATATATGAACTAATAGACAGCAACACTACAGCCTACGGCACACACTATTAATACCGGCGTTGCTAAATAACAGTAATAATTCGGAAATAGTATTGAATAAGTCCCTTCTCAAATGAGATAATGTCATGTCAAGGTAGCCCAAAATGTAACGATTGGCTCCAACCGAATGCTTCGTGTGCGCTGAAGATTAAATTAGGGGCATAACAGTATTTGCTTGTTCTTTAGAAGAGTTTACTTCCCGTGGCAGCACAAAATAAAACAGTTCAGCAGGGTCGGGGTAGATTCCTTATGTAAAAATTGATAACCCGAATCAGTCCTCACTGTTTCAGCAGATGCTTTCCACTGTGCCCAGATGCTCAATGGGGAATTTGTAAGCACTGAAAGGGTCAGGTGTTTAAGTGCATCATGACGAATGAAATCCACAAACCTTGCAGAATGCAGGATGCATCTCTCTATAAATCAATACTTTTCTCCTCCCTCTGCCAGTGTTTTTAAAGAGGATCAACCCGCCAGGGGATCGTGCTATTAAGAGTTACTGCCATTTAAAGTGCCAGTGAAAGAAACAATGGCCCGTTTTTCTAAAAGTAATTTTTTTACCTTTCAAATTTAGCATTGTATGTGGGCTTTACTCAGTTACTTTGCTTGTGCAGGAGTTCAGACTCGAGGATCCAACACTGGTCTTTGGTATCTTACCGGAGGTCCTCAGTTTCTGGATTTTTCACAAGTGAGACACTGGTTATATATATACACTAGCACAATGTTCTATTTTGACTGTAATGCCACAATGACCAATGATGTTTATTCTTTATATTTATTTACATGTATGAGAAGGGCAGCTACAAAAGGTATTACTCTTTTATGTCCATTTGTCACATGCATTGTTGCAGAGCATATACATGTGAAGTTGTAATGGCGCCCGTTTTGTGAACAAGGCCAGTTTCGCAGCCGAAACGCAATACCTGCAACACGTATCACTTGAATAAAGAGCTGCGATGGGATTCCAGGCTGTGTCTGTCCTATTTCCTTCGGGGGCAGGTTTATATATATATATTGGAATGTGATCAAGGTCTCTTGAAGCCCGAAATACGTCGTTGCTGGCTGCGTTAAAAGAACGGAAATAAAACCGTACCTTGCCTAAGCTGCTGTGGTGGTCTGAGTTATTGCCTCGCCGCACGTCGGAAGTGGTCGGAATGGTTTGATGCATATATATATATATATATATAAATTCACTGAAAAAACCATAGGTTTTAGGGGTGCTATAGTTAGCTGGACATTTTAGTCATACAAAACCGTTGAAATCCCTCCGTTATATAACTCGCGTGCCCGCAATCCACTGCTGATGACGTCACGTATTACATCACTCATGACATGGTCAGGGACATAACTCATGACATCACTGATGACATCTCAAATGACATCACTGATCACTGATGGCAACATCCAGTGAATGTGTGTTTCTGTAAAGTTTAAATATGTTTTATATATGTATATCTCAAGGTCGATGGAAGAATAAATGGGTATATAAATGTTTAAATGGATGATTTTTTTTGTAAAATTGATTGTATAATGCACTGTTTAAGTGTATCTTAGTGAATACATAGGTTAGTGAGTGAAGTTTAAATATGTAAATATCCGTAACAGTCTCTCACTTTGTGTATAAGTGACTGCATAGGTTTGTGAGTAGCTACATGAGTGTCTATATGGGTTATTATTTGGTTTTTCGAGTATGAGTATGAGTGTCTGAGTGTCTGTATGGTTCAGTGGGTGGTATTACTTAGTGCATAGATGCATAAATGAGTGAGTCACTGTTTGTAAGTTTTGAAGACAGTATGTGTGCAGGACTGTATGGGTGGATGAGTGTGTGTATGGGTGTGTTAGTGAGTGGATGACTGTCTCAATAGTGTCTTTAAAAGTAAACTAGTATATATGAGTATTGGTGTATATAAGTGAGTATATGTGAGAGTGAGAGATATGAAGACTTCCTGTATGAAAAAGTATGTGTTTCTATAATCATTGCTTAAAAGAGTAAGTATGTTAAAGTTTCTATAGAAGTATGTGTGGTAGTGTGTGTGTAACTGTATATGCAAGTAAATGGATGTTTTATTCTTTATTAGCATGGGTGAGTATGTGTATGAGTAACTCTATGGATGAGTGGCGGTGTGTAACAGGATGTATAGGTGTATGAGTACATGTGATGAGTGAGTACATGCATGAGTGACTGTATAAGACTGTTGGTGAATTAGTGAATGTGTGTGTAGATGTTAGAATTACTGAATAGGTGTTTTGTAAGTGATATTGGTATGTCCATTGTTTAGAGAATTGTAGTTTCTATTTTTGAATGTGTGTATCAAATGTTATGTTAGGGTGATTGGAGGTCTGCCACTCTATCACAAGGATGATGTCATCAGTGATGTCATTTGAGATGTCATCAGTGATGTCTCTGACCATGTCATGAGTAATGTAATATGGGACGTCATCAGCAGTGGATTGCAGGCGCGCGAGTTATAACTATAACGGAGGAATTTCAATGGTTTTGTACAACTAAAATGTCCAGCTAACTATAACACCCCTAAAACCTATGATTTTTTCAGTGAATTTTTAAGGTTTTTTAATGCTAATTCCTAATTATAACATGTCTAAAACCTAAGGTTTTTTCAGTGAATTTCAAAGGTTTTTTAAATGCTAATTGCTAACTATAACATGTCTGAAACCTATGGTTTTTTAGGTGAATTTCAAAGGTTTTGAAAATGACAATTTTTAAATGTATTAACGCAGCACAGTGTCACTTACTGGAAGCTCCTGGTGGGGTAGTTGCACCAGAGAGCTGTGTTGCAGAGAGGTATTCAGAGGCCACGCCCCTTTTTGCAACACTCTGCAACACAGCTCCTTGGCGCTTACTGGAGGTACATGGTGGGCTAGTTGGCCCCCAGGGACCCTCAGGATTAAAGAGGAATTAATTCCCCAACTTAAAATGTGCCACAGGGCGTGTTTGCACACATGTCACCTCAGGCTCTGCCCCCTCCCTTCACCACTGTGGAAACGCTCCCCGTGGCACGTTTTAAGTTAGGGGATTAACTCCTATTGAATCCTGAGGGTCCCTGGGGTGCAACTAAACCACCAGGTACCTCCATTAAGCACCACAGAGCTGCGTTGCAGAGAGGTGTAAAAAGGGGCGTGGCCTCAGAACACCTCTCGGCAAAGCAGCTACGTGGCGCATACTGGAGGTTCCTGGTGGGCTAGTTGGCCCTCAGGGACCCCCAGTATTGAAGGGGATTTAATTCCCCAATTTAAAACGTGCCACAGGGCGCGTTTGCAGAGTGGTTCCATGAGGGGGCAGGGCCTAGTCACGATCACGTATTGTTTTTTTTTTTTTTTTGGAAGGGCCCCCTTTCTTTTTACTTTTTTTGGGCCCTGGGGACCCCATCCCCAGAGCCAGATCCCCGATGTAAAAAAAATAAATTAACAACGGGAAGGGGGCCGCGTGGGCCCCCCTTCCATGCCCAATTCCGGGCCATGGGGACCCTATCCCCCGGGCATGGGCTTTTTTTTAAAGATTCTTTTGGAGGGGGCTGCATGGGGGATGGGATGGCCTTAGGAACCCATCCCCCGGGGACGGCCTTTTTCTTTTTTCTTATACTTTTTTTTTATTTCTGAGGAGGGGGTGTCCCCCCTCCTGGCCACTAATAGCCCCGGGGACCCCATTCCCCGGGAATAGCCCTCTCCGTTGGAGACCGTGGGGGGGTCCCCAATCCCCCGCCGCTCCCGCCAGCTCCGCGCGTCCTGTGGGAGCCGAGATTGTTTTTCCACATGGGGAGCTGCGAAGATGCAGCTCCCCATGTGGAAAAGCAATCGCCTTTGGTATTTAGAAGAGAGAGCAGGTTTCCTGCTCTCTCTTCCAAATACCAAAGCAGTTTGATATGAGAGGGTGGGAGCCGCGAAGCTCCCGCCCTGCCATAGCAAACTGCAGTGTCCCGGGGTAGGCACCCCGGGACTCTGCAGGAGCCGGCCCTGGGGGGTGTCGGTCCCCAGGGCTATTAAGGGCTCCAGGAGTGGGGCCGCGCAGCCCCCCTCCCACATTTACAAAGCCCCACATGAAAGAAAGAATATATAAAAAAAAAGTACTTATTGCACCTGAACTTTGTGCTACAACATTTTATTGGAGCAACAGAGGAGACTACGGCTGGATTGGCTATTGGTTGTTGTGGTATATATAAATATAATCAAGCACATTTTCCTCACATGTTATTTTCTTTGTAAAAGCATTATTTTATCAATGCTGAAATGCACTCTAAAAGTGATTCTTTTACACGTTTAAAGCAAGCACATTATTCCTATGTGAAAACATTTCTGCAATGGTATAAACTCATTCTAAAGTGCAATGCTAATATGGTCTGCAAATCTAAATAAATTTTTATAATTCATTCCTTACACATCTTTTGAACCCAGTACCCCAGAGAGACTCCATGGGCTATCTGGCAGACCTCCTGACTAGAGCCTCAGAGACAGAAGTCTCCACATCCTTGAACCCAGCACCTGGACTCTTCCATCTGTGAGTCCTACCCTGCCAAGATGTGCCAACCCAGTCCTGGACCCTTGGAAGTGGGCCTGTAAGTGCTCTGCCAGAACAGCTGTGGAACCAGCAGAATCAGCACATCTCTTCTTCTGGGCAGTGCAACCCCAAGAAGAACAGACGCATCACTTCTGCTCTGTGAACCTTCCTGGCTCAAGGACTTCGCATAGCCATTGCAGCCCACAGCCTCATCTGAATCACAACTGCACAACACATCTTGTGATGCATGCCCTCACATGACAAGCTTCTTGACTACAGAAGCCTCAACAATGAAGCATTGCAAACCCATCTGCTTATTTTGAACCAGCCAGTGCATGACACATCCTTGATGCACAATTTCACATCACAAGCCCTTTTTCGATGGCCTCCTTGGCAACGATGCAGGACCTCGCTTGCAGCCTCAAAACTCCTGGGAACCAACCCCACATCTCTGACCTGGACCACGCATTGCCTTGGATGCTCAACGCATCCTTGACATGGGACTACGCAATTTTTTGCAACTAGGATTTAAGGTACTGTTGTTTAGCGGGCCTAACTGGGTCCCCATTGCCACCCCACACTCCATTGCATTTGGCCTGGACTAGTGACTTTGTCCTGGTTAGCGAACCCACACATCCACAGTAGGCGCTTTGTGCTTTTTGGCGCTATTTTCACTTAAATCTTTAAAATTGCATTACTCCGTTTCTACTGATTGGATTTTTGTCATTTTGGTTTTAATTTATTCATCAAAATGTACTCTAAGTTCCTAAACTATTGTGGGACTTGTCTTGTATTTTGTGTTTACTTTATTGCTGTTGGAAGTGTTGCAGAAATACTTTACATATTACTTTTTTAAGCCTGACTCCTATGTCCCAAGCTACAAGAAGGTTGTGCACATGTTAATTTGGGGTTTGCCTGTAATGTCACAGGATCAAATGTTGTGGTTGCTGCTTGAGTAGGGTTACACCCATTTTAACCAGTAACTCACTTTCTTACAGGATGATTAAGGAAGATCAAGGGAGAAACCTCTGGATCTTATCCAGGCAAGGTGCAAGGCAAGGTGCAAAGGCGACATGCTCAATTTTGTTATGTTCCTATGACATGATTTTGGTATCAAAATCAAGAGTCCAATGGCAACTCATAGTAAGTAAATCTGAGGTTGGATAACTGTTTTTGACTATTCGCATTATCCTGAAAAAAACGGAGGAAGGTTTTTATCTCTATGAATTTAACAGGCAACAGATGCCAAAAGTATGTGAGGACATCACATTCATAACCAGCCAATAGGACCAATCTTTTTTTCCAAGTTTGAGGATACTGCAGGACCATCTGATCAACATATTTGATCTTGTTCAGTCCTTTTCATAAGCAGACTTCGGATTTACCATCTGGAGATATTTGTCCTTCCCTCATAAGTCAGTCTAATTGAGTCGCTTGGCTCATGTCGGTCTCATTCCAGAGGTGTACATCAAAATTTACTTTTCCATTATTTCTATGGAGTGCTTTTTGATTTTGCTATACCTTTTCACTTTCTAATTTCAGTTTTCTCCATGGTTCTTTCATTTCATGTATTTAAATTTTAAAATATGTTTAGTTGAATTTGAAAGAAAAAATCAATGTTTTCTATTCTTTTAACATTAAAAGCACCACTCCAAGCATCACACAATTCACATAGGTGTCTCAGATGTAGGCTACAGTACAGTACAAATGGTAAAAAGGATACATATAGCAAAGATTATATTCCATGGAGACCTCAAAGCAATTTAGAAAAATTAGGAAATAAAGAAAAAATGTAATAAGCAAAAAGTCACCAAAACAATAAATGGAACTAGAGCTAAACATTTTTAAAGTTAGACTTCCTGGTGCCAGCTATTGTCTACCAAGAGGAGGGTTGTTAACAGTGATCCAGAGATGGGTATGGACATTGTCCCTGAACAAGGGTTTGAAGACAAACCAGTTCTAAACTAGTATGCTCTCAGTACACTTTTATGAAGTCCCTTTTTCACTAAAGTTAATCAAAAATATTATTCCTCCAGTGAATTAAATTTTGGAAAAATGTAAAAGTATTGGTTCTTGTCCACAGTTGTCAGGCTACAGCTTATATATTTGCGCTGCTGGAGGATTTTGAGAACCAAAAAAGTGAACATGTCCTAAACCTTGATCTGGGGTGAGACAGTAAATCTATGCCATCTGTACAGTAACCCAGAGGGCTACAAAATACAGCTTAGCCCTGCTCTCAGGGGTGGCTCCTCCACTATGGTTTTGGAGCATCGCCCCACTGCAGTGATGACCATAAAATGACAATAACTTAAACTTATTGTCATATTATGTTTCCTTTGCTGTGGCAGGGCAGAGTGATTTGCCCAATCCTAAGTGTGCAGTGACTCACCCCCCGCACCCGCCCCACCCCCAAACAAATGCCGGCTGCGACTGCCTGCTCTCTGCTTATGATGCCAAACCCAAGGCCTTTACTGGTAGCTCAATGACATATCCTACTTCAAAGGGCATTTGCTGGCTTTAGCATTGGACCTTGACTTCAAAAAATCTGACAGAGTGCCGTAGTTAGAGTTTGACAGACAAGTTACTCCATCACAAAGGTGACAAATATCCAGTCTGTCTTAATATGAATGTATTACATCTTATGGTAATTGTAATAGGGTGGTCAGGATATTCATTGCTTTTAAGACAGTGACACCTGACAAATTCAATGGCAGGCCCAAAGTCTAGAGGAAAAAACATTTACTGGCACAACCCCCATGGTGTTTCTGCCCTCTGCTCCATTGCAGTCAGTTTTTCAATGGCTGTTGGACTTGGCCCTTTTGGCAGGTTCACCCCTGAACTTTTTGCCTTAAGCTCTGACATATTGGTAGTGATTTTTGGCCTCTGCGCACATTAGCACTGTGGCCCAGTGTAAAGTGTGTGCAATCTCTGAGTGTGTGTGGTGGGATTGGCCTGCCCTCCCATGGGGGATATGTGTATCCATGGTAATTCCTGGTATAAGAGGAGTGCAGGGGCGAGTTTAGTATGTATGAACTTGTGAGAATAAATGCTGCGCAATGGTGTGCACAGGTTACAGGTGGAGAAATACCACTTTTAGAAGTTGGCATTTCTGTGTCCTGTGTGTCTGCCTGCCTGATGTGAGTTGCATGGCTGGCTTGTGATTGACAGGAGCTGAGACATGTGGGTGGCTCCAGGAGACAGGGGGGAGTCTGCTCAGTGGTGAATAGGGAGATATGCATGTAGACCGGAGGGAGGAGTTGCACCTGGGACCTGCATAGGACTGTGCCTTCCCTCCACAACGCTGGCTCCGCCCTCTGTGGTGTGTTTAATCCCTGAGTCACCACCTGATAAAGGAGAGAGGAGCTGAGCAAAACAAAGTGTTCCAAAGCTCCCCTACACCAGGATCCCCAAGCCCTGTGCTGTGACACAGTGGAAAAGGGCATATAAATATAGGGACTGTTACTCCATGTATGTTGTTGTTGTTCACTTGCCTTGAGGGGGGCTTGCTGCTGCTGGGGCCCAGGAGGGACCGCCATGGGGGCTGCCTCCCTGCTGGAGGACCCTGTGTGCTGGACTCTGGGCCAAGCTCTGCCCCTGGAGCCTCTCCTGAATCTTTGCCTGCTTCTAGCACCTCGTGAACGCTAGGTTGGGTTCTTATCTTTCCCATAAAAGAGGAGCGAGCCAGCGTGGCAGCGCTGTGCTGCCTGAAGGAAGTGGGAGGAATCCCCACTGTAGGATTCCCCCGTGATTTGCCTGGCATTGGGCGGAACTTATACAGGAAGTCCTGCCCGCCGCCAGTAAAGCCGTTTGAAGCATCGCGACTCCAGAGCGAAGTCCCAGGTCCCAGGAAGGAGCCCGGGTGAAGGCAGGTAAGTGTTGCGGTGTTCAGCGGGTTTCCCATGTGCAAGGGAGAGCTCCGCCTTTGCCCACAGGAGTCCCGGGTCCCAGGAGGGGGCCCGGGTGAAGGCAGGCAAGTGTTGCGGTGTTCACTGGGGCTCCCATGTGCAAGGGAGAGCCCCCCCCTTTGCTTGCAGGAGTCCTGGGTCCCAGGAGGGGGCCCAGGTGAAGAGCTGGGATGCGCAGGCAGCCACAGCACGACCGGAAGAAGACAACACCAGAGGAGTTCCTCCCCAGACCGGGTGAGTGTTCCTTGTACCGGGGGGCGCTGTGGGCCTTGAGATTCTAGTGCTAGGAAATGTAATTCATGTAGTATGATTTACGCACCCTGTGTTATACCTCTAAATGTGGTTTATGATTATGAGGTTGTTTTGCATATCATGGTTTATGCTTGTGAGATTATGTTTCACTATGTGATTTATGCCCCTAATGTGATTCATGCTTAGGAGGTTAGGGTCTAAGGTGTTTAGGGCCATATGTATCATGCAAATTCGCAATCGCAAAGGCCGAAATTCTCAGAATTTCGGCCTTTGCGAATGCGAATTTGCCTTATGGAATGTATATCAGTAAGAGCCAATTGACGGCCATCCAGGATCTTGAAGCAGATACCTCAATCATAATTAAGCAGGCGGATAAGGGGGGTGCAGTGGTAATCTGGCCACGACCCATGTACCTATCAGAAGGAAGGTCACATGTAGATAACCGGGAATGGTATAGGCCAGTCAAGGAAGACCCGGTGTTTGAAATTCAAAATAAGATCGCTAAAATCACCAAAGAAGGACTGGAAGAAGGATTTTTGGGTCCCAAAGAATTTGAGTTTTTAAATAAAAAATCACCAAGAACGCCAGTTCTGTACTTTTTGCCAAAAATTCATAAAAACCATCAGATCCCCCCTGGAAGACCGATTGTCTCCGGTTGTGACTCAGCATTGGAACCTGTTTCCAAATATATCGATTTCTTTTTGAAACCTTTTCTACTACAAGTAAAATCCTACTTGAGAGACACGATTGATTTCATCAATAAGATACAAGAGATGACAGTTGACGTGGAAACTCAATTGATGGCCACAATGGACGTCAATTCGTTATACATACAGATCCCGCAGGATGAACCCCTACAAGTGATGGAATTATATTTGGAGCAACGGGAGCGACCTCATAGGGTCCCCACTGCTTTCATTATATCACTGGCCGAAATCTCCTTGAGGAGCAATTATTTTAAATTCGAAAATGCGTTTTTATTCAAGTCAAAGGCACGGCCATGGGTTGTCCTTATGCGCCGGAGATGGCGGTATTGTACATGGCCCAGTATGAGGAAAGATTTATTTACAGGAATAATCCATACAGTGACAACATAAAACAGTGGTTACGATACATTGATGACATCTGGCTCCTGTGGCAGGGGAGCCAGGTGGACCATAAAAACTTTTTTGGCTGGTTGAATGCAAGACATCCAGACATTAAATTTTCAATTGATTCAAGTGCGAAAAGAATGACTTTCTTAGATGTGGAAGTTGGCATCGAAGGAGATAGGTTTACAACCTCCCTATTCAAAAAGGAGACGGATAAAAACACTATATTACACTATAACAGTGCGCATCCCCAGTGTTTGAAACAAAATCTCCCTTACGGTCAGTTATTGAGAATAAGAAGAAATTGCTCTGAAATAACTGACTTTGACACACATGCAACTTAATTTTGTGATGAAATGGATATGAGGGGTTACCCCAGAAAACTTTTGAAACATTCAAAGAAAAGAGCGAGATACACTCCTAGAGAGGAGCTTCTAAAAATCAAACCGAAAAGGGAATTAAACAAACTGGTCTGTGTAACTACTTATGGGGCCCATACCAATAAGTTCAGGCAGATTATTTTGCAGAATTGGCATTTGCTGGAGGGACTTGAGCACCCGTTGGAAAGACCAATTTTCGCTATGAAAAAAAATCCCAGTATTGGCCAGCAAATTATCCGGGCAGACAGCTACATTCCAAAAACTAAGAGTGACCTCATATCAAAGTGGAACCTTACACCCATTACTGGACACCACAAATGTGGTATTTGTGTAGCCTGCAGCAGTGCTGTAGAGGGAAATGAATTGATCCATAATGGCATTAAATGGAGGCACGATATGCATACAAATTGCAAAAGCAAGAACGTCATTTATGCAGTAATGTGTGCTTGCAACAAAATATATATTAGCAAAACATGCCAGCAGGTGAATATTCGAATTTCACAGCACCGGTCGAGATTGAAGAAAAGAGTACCTAATGCACCAATGGTTGATCATTTTGTGGCTTTAAATCACAAAGAAACCGATTTCACATGGACTGTTCTAGCAAGTATAGATCCAAAACATAGATCACCCAATGTGGAACAAGCCCTGCTTCGCAAGGAAGCATACTTAATTATGAGATTCGACAGCATTAGCAAAGGACTTAATTCCATGAGTGAGTTGAACAGACTCCAATGAGAGTCGTTCAATTCACCACAACTCCCAGAATGCACCTCCATGGTTTCATCGATTTTGATTGGTCAAGAAATTTTGAAGTAACTAACAGGCAGTAGCCCGTTTGACCATGACTGGTGAACCACAAACGAGGAGTGCACTGAGAAGAACGCAAGTAAAAGATAGCGGTAAGCGTTGATTTCAGTTCAGGACCTAAATGCTCGCATTCCTTGCTACCGGCGGGGCAGCCCTAACGGGCTTTCTTCACATTTTAGATTCGCAGCAAGCGGTGATCGGTTAGTGACAGCCCTGATTAGTGCGAGACACCGCGATCAACGTGAGGAAGCTCACGGTGAGTAAGGCGGCGGTACACTTATGTAACTAATGACCATTAAACAAAAACGTGCAAAGATAACCACAACAGGGCGATCTGGTTACTCTTTTCACAGAAAGAAATATAATTGGAAAATACGAGTGGTGCCCCGCAATTCGATTTGGCGAACAGCACACACACCTGTTTTCTGTGACACTGAAACGCAGGTATGAATGTCCTGCCCTTCTCTCCTCTCAATCTCAAGAGAAATAAACGCAGAAATGTTTTAAGTTAACAAACACACAATGATTCTCGTTCCAGAACCGTGCACACAGCTTCATTTACAAATTCGAAGAGTGACCTTTACCTCTACAGCTTTGAGGTATGGCACTTATTTGCTAAGTTTGCACATAACGTAGAGCCTGGGAAGTTTGAGGGAAGCTATTTTAATAAGCATGAACACACTTTTTGTCTTTTTTATTAATAGGATAAAGGTTGGGAAAAGGATTGAGTTGGCCCTGATGAGAGTTGGGGTACAAGGAACCCATACTCGAAACGCGTCGGCAAATGGGATTAAGTCCTTTGAAAACGCTTTTTTGATAAAAGGGATTAAGCCTTACTCTTTGAAAATAACCAGGATTTAGTATTTAGGAATGAACTGTACCCAATTTTCAGTACTCTGATGATGTTATTTGAAAGAATTTGACATCTCTCACCTGTTCATTCTCTTTGTGAATGTTATGTCTTGTAGAATGTAATGTTTTGTAATAATTGCACGTTTTCAATTTTTTGTACATATGGTTTTGTATAATTAAGACAGCAAGATTGTTTGGCTATGTATGCGAAGGATATTGTCCTCTCTTGCTAAAAAACAGTACCTTTCTTTCTAAAAAAAGTATGAATAAAAGGCGCAATTAATTGCCAAGATAAACATATTAGGTTTTGTTTATCATTTCAACTAGAATAATACTTCTTGAAATATTGCGAAGTGTGGGTTTCTCTTTTTGTAAAGTAATGGAATGTATGAAGCAAAACTGGTGCAAGGTAAGGAATCACAAAATTTGCGATTCCTTATTTTGCAATTGCATTTAAGGAATTGCAAATTTTGCGATTCCTTAAATGCAATGTATGTAGCAAAAAAAAATAGCAAAATGCCCTTAAGGCATCGCAAATTACCACCAACTTCTAGTTGGTGGTAAGTTGCGAATTCCTTGAAAAATGGACATTTTTGCATTTTTAAAAGTGCCATGTGATGCACATACATGCCCCTAGGGTATGTATGTGCGCCACATGTGCACCCATACATACTTCAGGGGTGCAACAGGGTGTCTTTTGGACACCCCTGTACCCTTGAAATTATTCTCAATTTGCGATTAGCAAATTGCAAATCGCAAATTGAGAATAACTTCCCATTCATTCTTATGGGCCTCCTGGCCCATAGAAATGAATGGGAAAGTATTCCTTAATTGCGATTCTCAATTTGCTAATCACAATTAAGGAATTCTAAGGAATCGCAAAAAAAATTCGATTTTGTACATACATACCCATTTGCGATTCTCAAATAGCAATTTCTTAAAAATCGCTATTTGAGAATCGCAAATGGGTATCTTGATACATATGGCCCTTAGACTTATGAGAAGATTGCAAAATGTGTTATGCTGGTGAGGTTGGTGCAGAATGTAATTTGCGCCTGATGTGATACTGGTACAAAAGGGAGTGGTGATGGACGGAGCATCTGAACCAATCAAACACTCACACCCAGTCAAAAGATCTGGGTTTAATCCATCACCGTTCTTTAGCCCACTCTGCCACCCCAGTTCAGACATGGCTATATGCAAATCAGTCTGACCCTGTGCCTCATGGGAACAGTCCAGCCCGAACTGCCAAGCAATACCTTCCCTGGACCGGAAACAAGCTTCCGAGGACCGGTTTCTGGCATTACAGCCGTTTTCAGCCCAGCTTGCTTGAATCCAGTGGCAAAGTG
Source organism: Lissotriton helveticus (assembly GCF_964261635.1). Taxonomy (NCBI): domain Eukaryota; kingdom Metazoa; phylum Chordata; class Amphibia; order Caudata; family Salamandridae; genus Lissotriton; species Lissotriton helveticus. The sequence continues at coordinate 947,000,793 of NC_136065.1, forward strand.
AGCAAGGGACTCACCTCTGAGCATACCCTGCCACACTTATGGCGGCCAAAAGCGGTACAAAAGGGGGTGGTGATGGACGGAGCATCTGAACCAATCAAACACTCACACCCAGTCAAAAGATCTGGGTTTAATCCATCACCGTTCTTTAGGCCACTCTGCCATCCCAGTTCAGACATGGCTATATGCAAATCAGTCTGACCCTGTGCCTCATGGGAACAGTCCAGCCCGAACTGCCAAGCCATGCCTTCCCTGGACCGGAAACAAGCTTCCGAGGACCGGTTTCTGGCATTACAGCCGTCTTCAGCCCGGCTTGCTTGAATCCAGTGGCAAAGTGAGCAAGGGACTCACGTCTGAGCATACACTGCCACACTTATGGCGGCCAAAAGCGGTACAAAAGGGGGTGGTGATGGACGGAGCATCTGAACTAATCAAACACTCACACCTAGTCAAAAGATCTGGGTTTAATCCATCACCGTTCTTTAGCCCACTCTGCCACCCCAGTTCAGACATGGCTATATGCAAATCAGTCTGACCCTGTGCCTCATGGGAACAGTCCAGCCCGAACTGCCAAGCAATACCTTCCCTGGACCGGAAACAAGCTTCCGAGGACTGGTTTCTGGCATTACAGCCGTCTTCAGCCCGGCTTGCTTGAATCCAGTGGCAAAGTGAGCAAGGGACTCACGTCTGAGCATACCCTGCCACACTTATGGCGGCCAAAAGCGGTACAAAAGGGGGTGGTGATGGACGGAGCATCTGAACCAATCAAACACTCACACCCAGTCAAAAGATCTGTGATACTTTGCATAATGTACTTTATGTTGCAGGCTGATGCTAAGTACAGTGATTACCAGTGTTTACTGGTTTTACGTTTATGATCTGTTCTACTTTTACTAATGGTTCTGACAGTGGTCCAGTGGGCCCTGTCAGGTGTATTTAATCCCTTGTAGATATGACCCAGTGCCAGGTCATGTATATGATGTGTTTACTATTCTAATGTGTTATGAGAATACAAAGGCTATTTTTATATAATCTTGTTTGGAGTTCCTTTTGTGGTGTGCCTGGGATGTTGTTGCTGTATGCGTGTGCAAATGCTTTACACATGGCCACCGGGATACGCCTGACTGCTCTTGCCAAGCTACCAAGGGGGTGAGCAGGGGTTATCTTTGGCGTGTAACTCCCTTGCTCTGACTAGAGTGGTGGTCTCTGCCTGGCTTTGGCGCAAGCCTTAGCCAACCAGAGATCCTATTTCTAACAATGGCACTTTGCTTTTTGTAGATTGCTGTTGCCATTTAACTTTAAACATTAATATCCCTGGTTCCCATTATTCAATTGTAATTATTTTGGTATATGTGTGCTCGTTTCTAAATTGATTTGTGAATTTCATTGTTTTGTTTTCTTGATTTCAAAATTGTTGGTACTGATTTCTCTGGGTAATTACCTGATGCCTGTGCCATAGCTACCAGGGGTTGAGCAGAGTTTCAATAGGTATTCTGTTGAGACCTAACTAACGTTTATTTAGTTGCTAAGCATGCCCCCTTCACAATTTATTAACAACTTTCTAATGCATAGACAAATTGAAAAAAAACATTGAACAGTTTACTTAGGTTCTGAAATACTCACTAAATGGTAGATGTTTAGGGGGTGACACTACATCAATCCTACACTTTTTACCTCAATTTAACATAGTCATACCCATTCAAGGAAAAGGGTCAATTCAGGGTGAGAAAATCATACTTCCCATATTCATATGACAATTTTTGAGAGGATACTCACATAATACAGAAAATAACTTCTTTAGGAGCCATATAGTTGCAAAACACTCATACTTACATGTTTCGATTGGCACATTGAGTTCTCTATAATCACCACACAGATGAGGCTGTCTGCGTGATCAACTCTTTTTACAGCACTATGCGCACGTTAACATTTTAATAATTGTATCCACATTCAGAAGCCTTGTGGAGCACAGATACGGTTAGCTGGGCACAAACTCCAACCCAATGTAAAAATATCACTGAGCAGTAGACCTCACTGTGCTTATTGGGCTCACTCTGACAAAATGCAAAAATGCAGATTTTTTTACTTGCTTTCAAATTTCTCCACCATGCATCCTAAGTTAATACTAACATAATGGTTGTGAGTGAGGTCTGCTATTGGTTGAACGGTTTAATGCATCATAGATCATACAGGTGCACTGACAAGGAGACCCAACTTTCTTTTCCATCAATACAATTTCAATGACAATATTGCGTTGGACAATGTACTGTTGAAGGTCGTGCTGCTCTTGTCGGAATATTCTGTTTCTGTGATTACACACCTTTCCATAATGCGCATCGGGTGTCCGGATGTGCTAGGTGGAAGCACCCAATTCTTTACTTAAGTGTGCATTACTTCTCTTTCGGTAGCTTTCAGTGGCATTGAGCCTTGCTGCATTCTTTTAAGGAGAAAGAGACCTTAGTTGTTCTAAAAAACGCCTGATTTAAGTAAATCACTTTCTGTTAAGAATTAGCATATCATATCCAGCTCTCTTGAACGTTCCCGATTAGAAGCATAAAAGATACATGAGAACTTTTCTTGACAAAGTTCTGAGTTAAGGGTGTTTGGATGAGTTATGCAGATAGGAAGCAAATATATTCTAGAACAGAAACCATATTTTGCCTGTTTATCAAATCATTTATGAATACCGATGTAAATGTGGGCGCTTTTCCTGCCATCCATAATTTTGCCGAAGCAATACACCACGCAACTACAAAATGACAAGCGATAAAACAGTTCGGATATAAATGAATTTATTCACTGCAAAAACACAAGTCCTCTTTATTTGCATCCCCTGGCCCCATTCTGTCAACACATCACACAGATTGCTGGATACACACAGAGATGCATTCTGGCAAAGCCTGGGACTTCCATTTCCTGCTGTCTGTTTCAACTTATTAATGATACTATGAAGCTGCTGGCACTTTTTAAATGAATTAATATTTGATTAATTTCATTTAAACATGACTTTATTAACCGCACTGCTGGGTAGTTCCTTTCAGTGCTTAATTTGTAAAAGAATGAGTGACTTGTCCCAAACTTGTGTAAGTCACGCCTCTGCCACACAGTGTTACTGTCACTGATATCAGCTCAGTTGTCATCAGTAATGTTATCAATTATGTCACAGAATATGTCATTAATGTCCTAATATGTGAGGTCACACGCAGTGCATGGCGAGGGCACGAGTCATAGTTACTAGAAATAACTGTAATTGTTGAATTGCAGGGTTTATTTTTAGTTTAAAACTTTATGTTTAAACTAAGATTTTCACCCAACTATAATGTCACTTTAAGCTTTGCTTTTTTCAGTGAATTTCCAAGCCAACCCCGATTAAGGTGCAAGACTTTTGGTGGTGTGCGGTGTGGGGTTAGAAGCCTGGACCAAGATGCATGATCTTCACATGTGCATGGCAACCCACCACAGACAATCAATTCTCTGCCGCCTTGTTAGGTCTCGCATAGGGCAGTGCATCCACTACCTCTACGAAGCATCAAGTAATCATTATTGGTGGTGAAACTCCACCCATTTTGTTTCTATTTGTTTTGTTGCTTGGCATTGGTTACATCTGGCATTGCTCTTCTTATCGCACTGATTGATTGGCTGGTGGTCCGACACCTCACTTGTGTTTTGCCGGAAGCAGAACCGACCAACTACAGTTTAGTTCCGCTGCTGGCTGTTATGTATTCATTTAGGGACTACTTGTTTGTATGTGATTACGTGATACAGCCCACCCCAACCCTGTTCTCCAGCTCCAAAGTCAGCAGCGTTATACCTTGAGCCACCTCCTCGTCAGGGGCATAACACAGGCCCCTGCAGCCCCCACGCTCCAGGGGCCCCGCGGGCCCCTTAACTTACTTCATCTGGAATTGAATGGTTATGGTGCGCAGTGCGCATTGCACAGTGCTCACGGCAGCTTTAATAAATTAAATTGTGCGCAAGACATGCATGCATGCCTTGGCCCCCGCCGGTCCTCAGAAGGTAATAACGATTAAATGGTGAACAGTTTGTGCAACAACTGCTGCACAGTGCACACGCGCACTGAGGGCCCCGTCCGGGCCCCTGAGGCTCTTAGTAAATGGTGCCCGGCCCCAACCGTGGCCCCTGCGGCTTTTAAGAAATGGTGTGGTCTGCTGAGGGTTATGCTAAGAAAGCCTCTTCCATTATTGCCTCGTCTTTATGCCTCTTACAGCCAGCATCTAACAAAAACACACATTTGCCCCTCACTCAGCAGTACTTGGCAGCCATTTTGTGATTGTGAAAAAAATGGGCCACTCTATATGCCATGGGGGAATCGCATAGAAATAAGTTCAGGAACGAGCATTTACAATGCAATAGGTCTCGCATTTGCACAAGTTTAAGAGATAGGCACTGTAAAAAACAATGCCATTTTATTTATCGATTTTGAAAAACAACACATAAACAAAAAGCATTGTCATTTACAATGCCAATAGCTCAAACTCTGCCAAATGCGAGACCTATTGCAGTGCAAACGCATGTTTGAACAGTAAACCATTTTTTTTCCCGCAGGACTCTTGTGGGTAGAAACACAGGCCCTGGTTCCTGTGGGAGTTCAGAGGCAATGCTGGCTCCTGAAAGAGTCCTGCAGGATCGAGAAACCACCTCAATTTATTTTTTATTTTGGCCCAAGGGAGGGTCCCCTTGGGACCCCAGCACAAGGTCCAGGGAGTTCAGGGTAAAACTACCTGGCTACTTATACCTTTTGAAAAAATAAATCGGGACATGGGGATAAATTAACGGGCGCCACATTTCTCTTCATGTTCCAGTCAGGAAAACAGAACACCTGCGGGAATCTTTTGCTGTCAAAACGGGTACTGGGTATTATTTTGACTTGTACTTGGGCTCCCTTGTGTGTGAACAAAGCTAAACCTTTCTGAAGAGCGCGGCACAGGAAGGGGTCCAAGTGCCCACCACTCCCTGAAAAATGCATTGGGTCCCTGGGGATGAAGTTCCAGGGGCAGAAAATTGCCCAGGGAGGGGAGTGGTGTGACCTCCTCCCCAGAAAGCACATCAGGTCTGAGGGATGGGGTCCCAGAGGCCAAAAAAAGCATGGGGAGGAGGTCAACATGTGTCTCCACCCACAAATAAACCTTAACCATTGTCCCCCCTGGACCCTGGCCCACCCTAGTGTGTTTTGAAAAGAAGTGCAGGCGACTGTGCTTCTTTTTCTAAAAAACAAGTATGCCGCAGATTTGTCGATCATCTGAAAATTCATGTAAAAAAAATGTTTTTGGCCCCAGGCGGGGTACCTCTGGGAACTACCACCAGACCTAGAGTGTCAGGGTATCTGTACCCTGCCCCCTTATGTCTTCTTTTTGTATTTTTTATGGACTCAGGGGCTGAGTCCTAAGAGGACTGCCACCACTTCCTAGTTGAGGTGGTGGCAGCTAATCAGATTTCACCTTGAGATCTGTCAGTTCCACAGATTCTATGAGGTGTGAAACTTACAATTATTTAACCTTAAATTCTCCAAAACCACTAAAGGGAGATACAACAAAACACAAAAAGCATTCTTTGTAGACCAAGATCTAGCTTTCTACCAAATTTGTGTAAATCAGCCGTTTAGGCTATACTGTGTTTAAACTTCCTATAGAAAAATGAATGGGGATATCGGATCCTAACTATTACGACCCAGTGATGACTGCCGTTGGGTAGTATGTATATGTATATACATGTGAACAAGCTCCCTAGTGGAGTGAAACGCGTCATCTTTAATTGAATAAATCGCCATCCTGCAACTCACTTGAGGTGTGACTGTTTCTTGGTCGGATATTCGCTGCATTGTGAGGGGCTATCGGAGGTCCAAACCTATTGGGTTCCGCCGACTATTGACGGAACAAGGACTGTTTTCTCATATATATAATATATATATATATATATATATATATATATATATATGTATGTATATATATATATATATATGTATTACCTACTGGCGGTCGCCAGTAGGTAGTTATAGTTAGGACTTAATTTCCATAGGAAATCCGCAACATTCTATTTGGAATAACGTTGGCGCAGGTTGACGAATACACGCGGAATTCTCAAAGAAAATGGCCTGCTCCGCTCCGCTCCTTCCCTGAAAGTTTGGGGGTGATTCGTGAAGCGGGGGCTGATAAAAAAAGAGGGTCCCAAAACGTGTTTTCCCCATGCAATTTTCCATAGGACCTTTAGCCAGGGCTACAGCTCGAATGGCTGAACGGAATTACACCAAATTTGGCAAAAAGGTAGAGTTTGGTTCGCCGATTACGCTTTTTGTTAAATGGTGTATATCCGTTTAGTAGTTCCTGAGAAAATCAAAAGTAAAATCAGAGATATATCTATAGATGAAGTACCATACTCTGTACTGTACTCTATACCTTCCCGAGCACGAGCTGCATGGTTATTGGTTGTCAACTGTCTGTCAACACTCCAAACCAGGAAGTGTTGGCAGCCGTCTTGTGCCTCAGTAGAACCGAGGCACAAGAAAATAATAAAACAAATGTGCAAAACATGCAAAGGGGGCAGGGTAGAAACACCCTGACCCCCTAGGCCTGGTGAGGGGGTCCCACAAGGACCCCCAAGGCCCAAAAACATTTTTTTAAATCGCGGGGTACGCCTACCGTACTCTGTACTGTACTCTGTACTGTACTCTGTACCTGCCCGAGCACGAGCTGCATGGTCATTGGCTGTCAACTGTCTGTCAACACTCCAAACCAGGAAGTGTACTGGAGGTTCCTGGAGGGCTAGTTGGCTCCCAGGGACCCCCAGTATGCAAGGGGAATTAGTTACCCCTCTGCAAACGTGCCAGGGGGCTGCGTTGCAGAGAGGTGTAAAAAGGGGCATGGCCTCACTACACCTCTCTGCAAGGCAGCCCCCTGGCGCATAATGGAGGTTCCTGGTGGGCTAGTTGGCCCCCATGGACCTCCAGTATGCAAGGGGAATTAGTTCCTCCTCTGCAAATGCCCCAGGGGGCTGCGTTGCAGAGAGGTGTAATGAGGTCACACCCCTTTTTACACCTCTCTGCAACGCAGCCCCCTGGTGCATACTGGAGGTTCCTGGTGGGCTAGTTGGCCCCCAGGGACCCCCAGTATGCAAGGGGACTTAATCCTCCAACTTAGAACACGCTACAGGGCGCGATTGCACAGTGGTGAAGGTAGGGGGCGGGGCTTGAGGTGATGTGAGTGCAAACATGCCCTGTGGCGCGTTTTAAGTTGGGGAATTAATTCCTTTTCAATCCAGAGGTCCCCTAGGGGGCAACTAGTCCAACAGGTACCTCCAGTAAGCGCCACAGAGCTGTGTTGCAGAGTGTTGTAAAAAGGGGGCGTACCCTCTGAACACCTCTCTGCAACACAGCTCCCTGGCGCATACTGGAGGTACCTGGTGGGCTAGTTGGCTCACAGGGGACCTCAGGATTGAAGAGGAATTAATTCCCCAACCTAAAACGCACCCCAGGGCGTGTTTGCACACATATTACCTCAGGCCCCACCCCCTTCCTTCACTATTGAGCAAAATATTCCTGTAAAATCAGCCGAACTACAAATTCCGATTTACTCACCTGTTATCACAAGAGACGTCAGTGCTGCATTTTTGAGCGCACTACTGATCCTATAAAGTAATTCGAACCATACTTACAGTAACTTGAATTTCTTTCCATAGGCTAACATTGACTGGTTTAACTTGGAAATTTTTCTGTGTGGAGTTTTGCAACTTTAAAAAATTCCTTTAAAATCAGCTGAACTATGAATTCCGATGTACTCACCTGTTATCATGAGAGACCTCGGTGCTGCATCTTTCAGCCCACTACTGATCCTGAAAAGTAATTCTAACCATACTTACAGTAACTTGAATTTCCTTCCATAGGCTAACATTGACTGGTTTCACTTGGAATTTTTTTCGAAGTGTGGAGTTTTGGAACTTAAAAAAATTCCTTTAAAATCAGCCAAACTACGACTTCCGATTTGCTCACCTGTTATCAGGAGAGACCTCAGTGCTGCATCTTTCAGCCCACTACTGATCCTGAAAAGTAATTCTAATCGTAGTTACAGTAACTTGAATTTCCTTCCATATGCTAACATTGACTGGTTTCATTTGGAAATGTTTCCAAGTGTGGAGTTTTGGAACTTAAAAAAATTCCTCAAAAATCAGCCGAACTACGAATTCCGATTTACTCACCTGTTATCAGGAGATACCTCAGTGCTGCATCTTTCAGCTCACTACTATCCCGGAAAAGTAAATTTAACTGTACTTATCAGTAACTTGAATTTCCTTCCATAGGATATCATTGCCTGCTATATAAAATATTTATAAATTAAAAAAAATATTAAATTAAAAAAAAATATATTACTATTTCAATATTTAAAAAAAATAATTCAATTTATATAAAAATATGTAATATGTTGCTATCCTTCACGGCTGGGCTGCCGCGTTCAACATCAAAGCTCCCAAATGCCCCCAGGCAAGGACCCACACGACCAACAGCTTGCTGAAAAGCATTTAATTGGGTAAGGTAGAGTTCCGCATTCCAATAAACTCACAGCTCTCATGTCGAAAGTTAAAAAGCCTGACGTGTTTCTGAGCTACCGCTCTCTTCACAGGCTCAACAAAAAGAAGTTTGTGCTGTTTGACACACCCACACAAGTTAATTAACTGCCCTCAGATGGGCTACATCATAACGTTCAACGCAATGCCTGTTGGGCCTTGTGGTTTGTGTCAGTAAGTTACTCCACTGATGAGTGCACGATAATTAAACTGTTCACATTCAAAGCCCTCAAATGGGCCTCGGAAATATGTATCAAACCAATATCCCATCAGCTGCTGGTTCCTTTACGAGGCTCAGAAGAATTTCGGGCCCCAGGACCCCCAGTCATCACGAGGTGTTGCTATCCTTCGCGGCTGGGCTGCCGCGTTCAACATCAAAGCTCCCAAATGCCCCCAGGCAAGGACGCACACGACCAACAGCTTGCTGAAAAGCATTTAATTGGGTAAGGTAGAGTTCCGCATTCCAATAAACTCACAGCTCTCATGTCGAAAGTTAAAAAGCCTGACGCGTTTCTGAGCTACCGCTCTCTTCAGAGGCTCAACAAAAAGAAGTTTGGGCTGTTTGACACACCCACACAAGTTAATTAACTGCCCTCAGGCTATATGTGATGAAAGGCTGCTAAAGGAATCTGCTGGAGGGACTGCATCTATACCTAAATAAAAGTCTTCAACTTACCTGCTGATGTTTGCGTGCTGCTTGTCCTGTTGTATAGCTCCTATATATCCTTATATCGTGTTAAGTTAGCATAGGTACATTTGAGTTTTAAACGCCATTTTTCCTTTCTTGCAACTTCTGCACACGACCCTTAATTGTTGACTTAGCTTTCAACCTAGTGGTTTGCCGTGGTGTATGTGAGAATAATATGTTATTGCTCTGATATCAGTTTTGTTTAATAAACCATGTCTGCACGGAGAGTGCTGAAGTTTCAGGAGCAACACGATATGGAATTGTTATGAGGTCTGATCTCCACGCCTTCATAGTCATAACACAAGTGCAGCCTTTGCCAACTTGGGCTTGAGGCGGGATTGATATTGCTTTGCACGAGAATTGTTAACACACTTGATGCGGTGCACATGCAGAGAGAGCTGGTGTATGCTGATGTGATTCCTTCATGCTAGGACACTAAGGTATGGGCCCGCCCTAAAACAACCCAAAGAGACCTTCTTAGCTAATAATATAATATATGTGTTAGGGAGGGTGAGATATAAGTGTTGTTAACTCTTATTCATTACAGCATGTTAACATGCTGTCACCATTCGCTTTTTATGTCTTAGTAACTATGCTGATAATTTTGCTACTGATAATAAGTATACTTGTATTATCTAAGATACTGCGCCTGAGAAGACGGCATTAGTAAATAAACATTTCAAATGCACATGTGTCTTCTTTACTCCATGTTCTGGTTTGTAATGATAATATAACGAAAGAGTGTTCATGAGTCCCACGTACCCTGAGGTACTGTAAGTTCATGTTCTGGTTTGTCTAAACATTGGGTGTTTGATATGTCCAATGAGACACTGTAGCTAGCTCGGTAAGGGGTGAGTTGGTTGCTAAGGTAAGTTTTGGGACACCCTAATTTGCCAAGGTTCCACTCCTCTGTGCACAGTTCTGTGTGAGTACAGAAACCCTGCAACATGGCGCCCAACGGTTTCGGTGGTCTTATATCATGACACTCGAGTAGTTTATCGTTCATGCCTTAACCCCTTCACATCCGTTTCCGGAAAACGGGGTGTTGGTGAAACCTACCTATTTTTTAAAATAGGTCTATATTCAAGCTTGATTCTTACTTAAACGGTTTCTTTGAATTACTACCCAGTTGTGCTACAAAGTATTCTTTGTGTTTTCTTGTTTCCAATTCTGTGATGGCGGCAGCGGTGGCTATTGCACAGCATAGTCGCGTAGCGGTACGCAACCATCTTCAGACGTACCAAGTCCCAGTAGATGGGATGGCTGTGATTTTCGTGGTAAGTGCAGATCCGGCGTTTCCTTACGAGTTGTTTTACTCTTGGGTTACGTTTCCGGCTGTGGACGCTAATTCTGGTTTGTTCCACTCCTACACCGCCTCGGATATCCCGGCTGAATATACGCCATACAGGGCATTGGAAATACCTATTGATCATTGGCAGCATCGAGTTTGGTTTGATGGCGCCCTCCCCCACTCTTTGTCCCGTGCGAGGTTAGGTCCACTCTCAATTCCAGGTACTAATTGGCCTGCGTTGGGTGGCTTTACCCCGCACCCGAATCACGGGGCTTGTACCCTGGTAGAAATTCGCAGGCTACATGTAGTCTCCATTTCCGTGATTCGTGCTTTAGTGCAATACATCGGTCGACATCTTCCTGGTGGTCCCCAGGGGGGTGCGGCCGCTCCCATGGAACGAGGCGGAATGCGTCTCAATCCAGTGATGGTAAATTCGGTTTTTGGTGCGCGTCCTGTTGACAACGATGACTTCCCATTCTGGCTAGCAGAGAAGTTTGATCAACTGGAGGCGGTTTTTCCGAATTCTACTCCTGCTGATAAACATAGAATGTTGACGATTACTCTACCGAAGGATATTACTCCTGAACTTGCTGACTGTGACAGCTGGGGAAAAACATTTGCGGCAGTTTATACAAGGTGCTTCGGCACCCCGTCTATGACTGCCCTGCCTGAAATCGTTAGACGTGTTCAGAATGATCACGGTCCAGAGGCAGCGGTTGAATTGGGTATGCGCCTGTGTGGTTCTTTTGAGATTGTAAGTGATCTCATTCTCTCCAATGTTAAAGGAGATGCAGTTAACTTTCAGGTGTCGAATGCTTTGGCTGCTCTGCCCGATGCCGACAAACCCCGCCAGTTAGCAAAGATTGTGGTGGCCGCTTATAAGACAATTGGCCGCACAAGTAGAGGTCTGAAATATTTTCCAGTGAAGGAGAAAAAACAACCACAGGGACAATCTGCAGTGACAGATGCCCAGCCCAAGTCCAAGAAACAAAATTGGCCTAAAAAACAGACACAGGGGAATCAGACAACGCAGACTCAGGGTACTTTTCCTGCAATACAAGCTCCTGCGCCACCCGAAAAAGTTTATGATTTGCGCGACCGCGCGATGATTAAATCGCCTGATCGTTTTCAGGGTTCTGATCAACGCTCTCCTCGTTCCTTTCAGGACACATCGGCCCCGAAGACCGGTGGAGGAGGAGGGGGTGGACGTGGACGTGGTGGCCAACAAGGACGTGGTCAGTCCCGCCAGACGGACGGCGCAGTGAAGCAGGAGGATTCTACGCCTAGGCGTCCGCAGTTTGCGAAAAAGAAAGTCGCAGCCTTAACAGCGCATCGATATGCCACAGATAGTGAGAACGCGGCTTCGGAATCTGACGTGGGCTCTGACCTTGCTGGACAGCGCGGCGGAGATAACCATAGTCAGAGAGGCGCTGCGTCCACTACTGAGGGTGACAGCGACTGATGTCTACGTTGTGATAGAAACAGCGGATACGAGACTTGCTCCCCCTGAAAGACTATATGAAATTGTCCTGTTAATTGAAGGTGACATACAGCGTACCGTTAAAGGTGTATTTTGGGAGAATCTGTCTTCTACATATGATATTTTACTTTCGGAGGCTGACTGGCCCCCACCTTTTGTGCTCGCGGCGCCGCGAGGGGAGGAGGTGATCCTGCCCAGTTTCGCGAACACTGTCTCGAAAGAGCATGCGCAGCATTTTGCAGAAGAGTGGGCTCGGGCTCTCGCGCCGGCTCTGTACCGTAACCAATGTGGTTGGGATAGATTGTCGCCTTGCCACGAAATACCGTTGCGGTCTCAGCCGCAGCCTCAACCTCAATATCCCATTCGGCGTGAAGCAAAATCTTCCGTCGCGGAAATCCTTGAACAATTGGAATATCAGGGAGTTATTGAAACGTGTGTGTCACCGATGAATAATCCCCTTTTTACTGTGAACAAACCTGACGGATCATATCGTTTGGTTTTGGATTACCGGCATTTAAACTCGCATTGCCGTAACTGTGCTGTACAGAATACCCACGGCTCTGCCCTAGTGGATAGTCTCGTGCGTAAGCGTTTCAAGACAACGCTTGACATATCCAATGGTTTTTATGCCCACAGATTGGACAGCTTTAGCTCCCAATGGACCAGTTTTACAAGCGCTGGAGTCCAAAAGCAATTCCGGCGTCTTCCAATGGGCTACAAGAATAGTCCAGGTATATTTACCGCTCGAATTGTCTCTATTCTGGAGGCACTCGACCCTGATGCTTTTTCGTATGTGGATGACATATATCTCACAGACGATGATATTTGGGAGCATCTGTGTCGTGTAAATTCTGTTGTTTGCAACTTCGCAGACATGGGTTACAAATTTAACTTTGCAAAATCGCACATTGCTGAACACACAGTGTTGTTTTTGGGCTATGAGCTCAACAATGAAGGTAGAGGTTTGGCTCCTCACTTCTTAGAGAAGTGCGCACAATTGCGCGCACCAACGACACTGAAAAAATTACAGTCTTTACTGGGCTTTTTGAATTTCGGCAGGACTTACGTTCCGGAATATGCCCAGCGTATCAAGCCTTTGTATGCTTTGATACAACCAACTTTCTCTAAATCATGCTGGCTGCCTGAGCATTCAGCCATTTTGCAATCCTTGCAGGCTGATCTGCTCGCTTCTAAATATTTACTGACTCGTGATAACCACACCAACCTGGTCATAAGAATAATTCCTGGGACGGTGGGTTTCACGTACCTCACTTTTAATGAAGGTGACACAGTACCTATCGCTTACAAGTCACACTTGTACACTTCGGCTGAGATGCGGTTTCCCACAGTGGAAAAAGTTTTAACTGCTGTACAGATGGCAATTCTAAAAGAACGAGCTCTGTCACAGGGGAAACGCATGCTAGTGGTAACACCCTGTCCTCATTTAGAGGCAGTCACGAAAGCCAGTGTACCAAATTCAAAGGCTCTGCACCCTCGGTGGATTCAGTGGGCTGCGTCATTGTCATCCGCGGATGTCATGTTTATTTTTGACGCTTCCTTACGGTCGCAGGAGTACTTGCAGTATGAATTCGTTCATCCTGCTCCTCTGACGATGCGACCTTTGGAGGACTTCCATTGCATCATTTACACTGATGGGTCGGCGCAGGTTGCGCATGGCTCTAAACATGCCTACGTTTCCGCATGCGCCATTGTGGTCGGTGCTATGTTGAATGATGAGTTCGTTTCCAGGGAGGTACACACGTTGCCCCTGGGCGATTGCACCGCACAATTGGCAGAGCTTCGTGCTCTCTTACTAGCTTTGGAGTACGCAGATCCAAGTGTTACTACTCTAATTGTAAGTGATTCTTACTACTGTGTCCAGTCTTACAATGAAAACTTGTTCTTTTGGATTCAAAATGATTTTCATGATTCCAAGGGTAGCACAATCAAACATAAAATGATCTGGGTTCGAGTGGCAGAGCTTAAGGCTATGTTGCCACTCGTTTATGTGATTCATACTCTCGGTCATCAGCGCGTGGGAGTTCACGCTGTTGGCAACTCGCTTGCTGATGAAGCGGCGAAATCAGCAGTATCTACATACTTAGTTGCAGCAGTTACTAGGTCTAAAACCAAGATTGATAGCGACATCTTGGCAGCGATTGCTGCCTCTGAGAAGGGAAGTAAACATCCTGCGGGATTCCCTTCAAAGTATAAATACCACTTAAGTCCCGAAAAGGTTCCTTTTGTGACAATTCCTGATGTTGGGGAACGGCTGATTCCCAACTCGGATCGCAGAGCAGACTTGATTACAGCGGCTCATGAAGGTGTGGCGTCTGCGCATGCGGGCGTCTCGGCCACTGTATCTCAATTACAATTACGTTTCTGGTGGCGGGGACTGTACAAACAGACGCGTGATTATGTCCTTCTTTGTGACATATGCCAGCAGATTAAACCTTCAACTGCTACGCGTCCGCCTCAGACTCAGTTGTACATTTCTAATAAACCGCTAGGCTGTGTTTATTTAGATCACTGCGGTCCATTTTCATCTGATACTGCGTATAAGTACATCTTAGTAGCAGTTGACTCATGCACACGCTTTGTGTGGGTATGGCCACATCGCAGTGCTGATTCACGGACTGTCATTAGAGATTTGCGTATCTTTATAGGGATTTTTGCCTGTGGTACCTTCCATTCGGATCAGGGTCCGGCTTTCGCCTCTAAGGCGTATAAGGATGCCATGACTTCGATGGGGGTCCAAGTCAAGTTTTCGTCACCCTACAGACCTGAGGGTAATAGTGTAGTTGAACGAATGAACCGTGATTTAAAGCAATCTTTGACAGCCCGAGTTATAGGCACTGGCAGAAACTGGCTGGCTCACCTCTATGGCGTGCAGCGTGCTCTTAATAATCTCCCTAGAAGGTCTCTGGGTGGGCGGTCCCCATACGAAATGCTCTTTGGCATCAAGATGTACGTCCCTGACCTTGACGGTCTAGACTCTGTGGTTCGCGCCACTTCCTTTGACGCAGATGAACATTGCAATGTTTTACAGAATCTACAAAAGACCAGAGACAGTCTTGCAAAGGAACATTTGCCCTCCACGTCGGATGATGCGTTGCAGATCCCGGTAGTTGGCTGGCTACCCCAAGTTGGAGAACTGGTTCGAGAGAAGATCGACAACAAGAAAGAATTTGGTCCCTCCTATCGAGCTCCGGTCCCAGTGCTTGGAGTGAAGGGCACAAGAACAGTCATTTTACCACCACTTCCAGGTCGTAAGGAAAACAGGTTTATTTCTATTGACAATGTCAAGATACACAGAGTGGCCGATTCTTCTTAGCATGACACCGGCTGTTTCCTGTCCTTCCATGGTGAGAAATTCAATTATGCCCACTGCTTCTAATAATGAACCTGAGGTGGCCATCGAATTACCTGCTGTTTCCAGTCCATTATTGAATACTTTACCAGGGACTAACCTTGATGAGACAGACTATACATACCCCACTGATTTGTCCATGCCTGACCTGCAAACTCGTTTAGCCACGGAATCCAGATTTTCATTTGACTCTGCTTCCCTTGCCTCGAAAAAACCCTCTCAAATTGCAGTATATGCTAGCCTGTTTAAAAAACATTTTTTGATACCTCCTTGGATATACATTTGGCTGGTCCTTTTTTCGGTTTACCTTTTTATGTCAATTGGTTTTGTGTTTTATTTTTTTCGGATTATGAATGGACACTATGTCGAGGAGAGAACTTGCATTACTCATTTAAATGGAACATTGGCCCCACTTTCCTCTTCACATTCTACACACAGATTAAAAAGAGACTTGACTTTAGTTAACATCACAGCATGGCCTGTTCTGGATGGAATCGCGTGGGATGCAGTTCGTTTTCAGATTCATGGTCCAACGGAAGTCGTTAATGTTCCTAATGTACTAAGAGTTAATATGGGGGATGTGGTGAAACAAAACATTCGTTCTGATGATTGGGATGTTAATGCTGTGGAAAGTTTGTTTTCTGATTTGAAATACTATGCTGCTTTTGATGCTGAGGATTTATATTTAGAATCTGCTAATTATGGTGAATTGTTCTGTTACCAACATTATGGCAATCACTTCTTACACAAAACATCTTCCCGAAGGGTGGCTGTTAATTTTACTCAGTGGGAACATTGCCCAGCTCCTACACAAGGAAGTTCTGAAACGTTTCTTAAAAAGTATACTTATTTCACTGACTTTAACCAGTCCAATCCCGAGTCCTTTTACTTTAAATTTCACAAACAGCCACTGTCCAAGGTTAGACTTACCGATACAAAATTGTTGTATTCGAGGGCCTTCCTAGATCAATTAGTTGCTGGGGGCTATGAGATATGGAAGGAAACAATAGACCTTAAATCTGTTTGGGGTTCAAGGGCCTGGCAGGTACGAGGCACTGAGGCTTTGCACCGTGCATGTCTCATCCCGAATCATATGTTGTTTTTAAATGAAACCATTTCCCAGACCACATGCTTTGGATTGGCTACATCTAAAAGGTTGAACACCCCGTCTTTCCCGGAGTTGGAGGAATATGAGGATTGGAGTAATTTTACTCAATTGTCCATTAAAGATATACAGGCTCTGCTTCTTAATTCCTCCTTTAACATTTCCAGTATGAATCCCAAGGGTTGGCTGCTTTGGCACCGTAGTGCTGATTCTTGCCAAAAAAGGTTTTTAAATATAACTGACGGTTTTAGATCTGATCCCCGGTTTGATTTGAGTCATACTGTCACCTCTTACTCTGTGGGCAAGTTGTGTCAAGCTTGGCTGAAACATTCAACTTTACCTGCGGTTAAGTATCACCTTTCCAAACTGAATGCAGACGTGGATTTGAATGATTTCATTAAAGGCCCAGCTAGTGGCAGGTCGAAAAGGTGGTTATATGGGGTTTACAATGAAATTTGGAAACTCTCACAGATTGAGGCCGCTTCACGCCTTAGGGCTATTGATCAAGCGAATCTTGAAAAAGTGCTTGCAGTTGTTGACAATAGCATTAACGTGCTTTCCTCTAGAATTTACACATTAGATAATATTGTGTCGTCTGTTGTTGATATTGTGCATGATGAAGTGTCAGTATTATACCATGGTCAAAATCAATTACGGTCAATCATGCAGTTTGCATGGACACTTCAGACTCTGAAAATGGGTAAAGTTCCCTGGGGATACATGAACGTTTCCTCTTTATTTGCACCGTTTAATTTGACAGACAAACAACGCTTGCTTTCAATGCGTGATGCTTCCTTTTCTATGCTACATATTGAAAGGTTGGAATCTTTACCTTTTTCTGTGGCAGAAGCCACTGCTGCTACGTGGCTTATCCACGGTTTAATAACGCTGCCTTTTGCTTTATATAAGTTTTCAAATTGTATGAAATATGTGCCAATAGGTCGTTTTGAACCCTTAGGTAGCGGTTTTCTTCATGAGGTCTGGTCACTCCCATACACATACAGATGTTTCAAGGATGAACAAGAAGTTTATCTAACAGGGGATGAGTGTACTGAGACGCCAGATCATTCTTTAATGTGCAGACACATACAGTTACACGGTTCATGTAACAAGGACCGACCGAATATGGCTTGCGTTTTACAGGGCACGCCAGTTCCTGCTGTCATCCCCACGTTTAAGTTGTTAGAGAATGGTAGTTATTTAATGCTCAATAATGAAAACTGTTGTGGTTTAATTAAAGGTATAGCTTTCATAGTAACAGTTAGTGAGCGAGTTATTTGCTGCAGAAATGTTCTTTATCCTCCCACACGTGAACATAGGGAGTCTTCCATTTGGCCACAGATACCGACCTTGGGAGCAGAATTCAGCGGCATGGCTAGAATAAGAGCTCTATTGTCCCAGAAAGAGGTGGCCTTGAGCTCGGCCCGTGAAACTTTCGTGCTTCACATTGCTAACACCCGTACGGAGGTTCAGGCTCTTTTAAACACTGATTTGCCTTTGCATTTCGGAGCCATGGTCCGTTCTATCTTTAACGCATCCTCCACAACGGGCCTAGCACATTTTTTTAAAGTTGTTAGCGGTGGTCTCGTGACTTCCTTTGAGAAGATTTTTGGAGTCATCCCTGCCTTCTTCCATTCTATTTTTTCATCCTTGTTTGGAGGGTTCCCGTTTTTACTTGCATTAGCGGCTGGCGCATTGGTGGTTTTCTGCCTTTTTAAATATGGATGCCCTTCCTGTGCAAGACCACGCTCAGCTGCTACTGACGCGGTTTCGCAACCGCATGCTTGATTATTATGGCACACTGCCGTTGGCGACTCTAAGCACGGCGTTTGGATTATCTTTTCGGTTCTCCTATTTCACCTGTGTCCAGCCTGTATTTCACTGCCTGACCTGTGATTTCCTTTGGGCCATTGATTTGTGTCTCTGCGGACCAATATCTTCTGACGTCGATTTTGATCAACTGATGAGTCCTATCATTGCTCACGAGTTGGTTTGTTCTGACGAAAGGATTATGGCCTTGGCGGTGGCACATGGACTAATGGGTCCCTGGGATGTGTTGTCGGCAGCGCAAAATTTCTTGGAACGAAGTTTTCTTGAAAACCCACCGAGCTGTCCTCTGATGGTTATAGAGGATGCGGTGCTGGAAGATCACGTATGTTCCTTTCATCTTTTAAATTGGATGGCTGAACTGTTTTCGGATGAGGACAGTGACTTCCTCCTGGAGGCTGTTGCAGCTTACTTTTCATATACAGTCTTATCATAGACACTGCCTCAAATTGACATGCTGATTGATAGCATTTCCTTGATTTTATTGACTTTTGGTCAAGACATTTTATTTTTTGCTTGCCTATTGGCTTGAGCCACATTATACTTGTGGGCTATTTTTTTAGCATTAGTTTTTATAATTGAATTTTTATTCATGCTCGTTTATAAATGGATTCTGCTCTCATGTGATGGCACTTCTGTTATCTTATTTAGTCCGTTCTCGGATCATGGGGGGGTGTTGTATAGCTCCTATATATCCTTATATCGTGTTAAGTTAGCATAGGTACATTTGAGTTTTAAACGCCATTTTTCCTTTCTTGCAACTTCTGCACACGACCCTTAATTGTTGACTTAGCTTTCAACCTAGTGGTTTGCCGTGGTGTATGTGAGAATAATATGTTATTGCTCTGATATCAGTTTTGTTTAATAAACCATGTCTGCACGGAGAGTGCTGAAGTTTCAGGAGCAACACGATATGGAATTGTTATGAGGTCTGATCTCCACGCCTTCATAGTCATAACACAAGTGCAGCCTTTGCCAACTTGGGCTTGAGGCGGGATTGATATTGCTTTGCACGAGAATTGTTAACACACTTGATGCGGTGCACATGCAGAGAGAGCTGGTGTATGCTGATGTGATTCCTTCATGCTAGGACACTAAGGTATGGGCCCGCCCTAAAACAACCCAAAGAGACCTTCTTAGCTAATAATATAATATATGTGTTAGGGAGGGTGAGATATAAGTGTTGTTAACTCTTATTCATTACAGCATGTTAACATGCTGTCACCATTCGCTTTTTATGTCTTAGTAACTATGCTGATAATTTTGCTACTGATAATAAGTATACTTGTATTATCTAAGATACTGCGCCTGAGAAGACGGCATTAGTAAATAAACATTTCAAATGCACATGTGTCTTCTTTACTCCATGTTCTGGTTTGTAATGATAATATAACGAAAGAGTGTTCATGAGTCCCACGTACCCTGAGGTACTGTAAGTTCATGTTCTGGTTTGTCTAAACATTGGGTGTTTGATATGTCCAATGAGACACTGTAGCTAGCTCGGTAAGGGGTGAGTTGGTTGCTAAGGTAAGTTTTGGGACACCCTAATTTGCCAAGGTTCCACTCCTCTGTGCACAGTTCTGTGTGAGTACAGAAACCCTGCAACAGTCCTGTGGGTGACTTGAGGCTTTAATATATATATATTACCTACTGGCGATAGCCAGTAGGTATATATAGTTAGGATTTTTTCTCTATGGGATTTTTGAAAATTCTATGTCTAATAACTTTGGCGTTTGTGGACGGAATTGGCTGAAATTTTCAGGAAAATGGCACATTTTGTTTCTGAGCAGCCCCTGAAAATTGGGGGGGGGGGGTTCGTCCAGGGGGGGTCGAGAAAAAAGGGGGGTCCCAAAACGTGTTTTTAACATTGAGTTTTCCATAGGGCGGTTGGCCTCGCTTTTAGCCCGAACGGCTGAATGGATTTGCACGAAACTTGGCAAAATTGTAGGGACTGGTAGCCCGATGTGCCTTTTGTAGGTCTCAATATATGTGCTCCAGTGGATTTTGAGAAATTAACGTTTAAAAAAAGATATATATCTGTAACAGCGGACCGGGCAGCGCTCCAGTTCGCGTACTTTTCGCGCAACGGAGCTTTGTGAAGCGAAGCTGATTGGCTCTTCGGCGTCTGTAAACATTCCAAACAGTCCGTAGCGGCCGCCATCTTGTCTCTCAGTAGGATCGAGAGACAAGAGGAGGCCAAAGCGAAGGGGCAAATGACCATAAGGGGGCATAGTAGATCCTCCCTGACCCCCTAGGTTTGATGTGGAGGCTTTAAAAGGGTCTCGCAGGGCAAAAAAAAATATATCGTTTTTTTAGTTTTTTTGCGTGGAGTGCGCCCGGTTCGCGAACCGGGAAGCGTTCTGGGGAGCGTACTTTCTTGAAAATTAGTGAAAAAAGTTAGAGTAAAATAATAATTGTGAGTGATCAGATGTAGGGTAGCTCTGAGAAGAGCTTTTGGGTTTATGGTACATTTAGGTACTTATAAGTAGGTACCAATGCACAGTCTTAAATTCAGAGTGAAAATTCTGTTGCCCTCATCTGAGAAGTGAACTCCATCTCCTCTGTAGATATCTTGCATGTAGTAACGCAAGTTATTGTTGTACAGGGTGCCCATTCCATGGTCTCTCATGTAAGCTGAAACAGATTTGTTTACATGGTTCCTCGATTTCTCAATTTGTGGACAAAATTGGTTCGACCACCTCCATTTCTGTCTTTGGCATATATTTGAATATACCAAGGCAATCTGAGGAAAAAGTGCCATCAATTGCTCAAAGGTGTCCTTTAAAAGCATTTCCAGACCTACCCCAGTCAAAGTGCCCAAATCATTACCTCCGCAGTGCACAATTAACAGGTCAGGTTTTGGCAAATGCATAAAGGTTTTCACCAATGGTATCAATTGGTGACATTTTAATCCTCTGTGGCCAAACCACTTAATTTCCACATCTTGTAAATTGAGGTTAGGTAAATTCCTGTTTTCAGCGTACCTCTGAGCCCAATAGATGTAACTATGTCCAACAATCCAGACAGAAAACATGGCGAGAGAAGGTTCTCCTGCAGTCAGATGAAGTGTGGCAATGAAATGGCAGTTGAAAAAATGAGAGTGTAAAATGAAAAAAACTGAGGAGTTTCTGTGTTAATGAAGCAGTAAGAGTGATTGGTGGATTTTGATTGCTGAAAACAGAAAGTTAGGGTGCATGGATGAGTTCGTTGAAAGATGTATTTTGAGTGGCGAAGAAAAAATCATTAAATGAAAGATTGCACTGGATATGCAGGTGCACTGAGAGTTCAGAGTTCAATTGCAACATTGTTGTGTGAACTTGGAAACACCAGAGGTCTTGCAAGAGGTGGTTGCTATGCAGAAAAAGCAGAGAGGGGGCAGAGGGGGGAAGGGTTTTGATTTGAAAAAAAGTGAGGGAAGAGTTTTGATTGGGTGACATGAGAGATATGTGTGAAGAATTACAGCATTTCTGTGCTTTTGATAGCTGCAGACTCTGGAGTGCATACCTTTTGCTCTGCTGAAGACAAATTGGTGTGTTTCTGAGACTGTTTTGAAACTCAAAGTATTTGCTAAGGTGAGAAAAGATTTCTTTAATTTAGATAGAAAATAGTGTGCTTTAAGGAGAAAATTATGAAGAAAGTTGTGTTTTTCAAATGTTGCTTTGTCTCAAGTGTTTTACAAATAGATTTTGTTTCTTTGAGAAATTGTAATTGGAGAAAATGTGAAGTATTAGTACTGACAGGGTTTTTATGTGCATAGGAGCTGTGGAGTGTTTTCAAATTATGACTTGTAAATCGTTTTTGAGAAAAAGCAATGGTTTTAATATTGATGACAAGGACATAATGGTGTCTGCTTCTTTATAAGGTAATTGAGAGTCTCTGATGTTATTTTTCCCATTTCAATGTAAGAAGTTTGTCTGTGGAGCAAATTGCTTGTAAATATGCTCCCACCTGTGCATGGCAAATTTAGATTTTGAATGTTTGCGTTACATAGGCATGTTAAAGGTGACTGAAACATGCTGCAAAGGCAATCAAAAAACGCTTTTATGTGTCTTAAGGACATTTTAAGTCATTTCCCCATGTGCAGTGTTTTCAAATTATGAGTTGAAAATCGTTTTTGAGGTAAAGGAATGTTTTCAAAATTTATGTGCGCCATATGCCCCCAAATTTCTTTTTCAGGGGTGCAGCAGGGTGTTCTTGAGACACCCCTGCACCCTCGGAAAAATTTGTAATTTGCGATGAGGTAATTGCTAATCGCAAATTGCACCTTCATTCCTATGGGCCTCCTGCTGCATGGAAATGAATGGGTAATTTGTAATTAGCAAATAGCTCATCGCAAACTAGGAATGGTAAAGAATCGCTATTTATTCCTTAAAGTTCGCTATTTAGGAAATGCAAAAAACTTTGATGATACATATGGCGGTTCATCTCTAACAAGATAAGAAGCATAGGGATAGATTTATGATGACTGGCGCATCACCAGGGATGTGTTAGTCATTCTGTGCCGCTGTTCCGTCACCTATGGTGTGCTGCATTTACAATGCGGCGCATCATGGGGCAAAAACAGCACAGATGCGTGACGTATCTGTGCCGTAAAGGTGGCGCATTGCTGGAGTTGTATCGCAAGTGTGATGAAGCTCCAGCAAGGCTCAGGGGTGCCCCTGTCGCAGGGTTTCTGTTCTCACACAGAACTGTGGACAGAGGATTGGAACCTCGGCGAATTAGGGTGCCCCAAAACTCACCTTAGTAATCAAAAACCCCTTAGCAAGCTAGGTACAGTGTCACATTGGATATAACAAACTCTCAATGTTTAGACAATCCAGAATATGAACTTATAGTACCTCAGGATACGTGGAACTCATGAACAGTCAGTCGTTATATATTTCTTAGAAACCAGAACATGGAGTTAAGAAGAACACATGTGTATTTTAAATGTTTATTTACTAATGCCGTCTTCTCAGGCGTAGTATCTTAGATAATACAAGTACACATATTATCAGTAGCAAAATTACCAGCATAGTTACTAGTACATAAAAAGCGAATGGTGACAGTATGTTAACATGCTGTAAATGAATAAGAGTTAGCAACACTTATAAGCAGCCGCGGGCCGTGGAGGGAGTTACGGTGGGGCAGGGAGGCGGGGAGGGGGAGGGGCAGGGTGGAGAGGGCTCCACCCTGCCCCTCCCCCTCCCCGCCTCCCTGCCCCACCGTAACTCCCTCCACGGCCCGCGGCTGCTTATATCTCACCCTCCCTAATACACATATTATATTATTTGCTAAGAAGGTCTCTTTGTGTTGGTTTAGGGCGTGCCCATACTTTAGTGTCTTAGATTTGAAGGAATCACATCAGCATACGCCAGCTCTCTCTTCATGTGAACCGCATCAAGTGTTGTGTATGTGTGTTCGGCAAAGCAATATAAAACCCGCCTCATGCCCAGAATTGGCAGAAGCTGCACTTATGTTATGAGTATGAAGTCGTGGAGATCAGACCTCATAACAATTCTGTATCGTGTTGTTCTTAAAACTTCAGCACTCGCTGTACAGATATAGTTGAACAAGTAAAGCAGATAGTAGAGCAATAACATATTATTCTCATGTAAATCACGATGAACTATTAGGTTGAAAGCTAAAGCAACAACTAAGTGTCGTGTGCAGAAGTTGCAAAAAAGGAAAAATGGCGTTTAAACCGGTAATGAGCCCAGACTAACTTAACATGGTGTAAAGATATCCAGGATCTAGATGACACCTCCCCATGATCCGGAAACGAACTGAATAAGATAATAGAAGTGCCATCTCATGAGAGCAGATTGCAACTTTATATGTGGACGGTCCGCAAGGTAAAACATTAAAAACGAGGAAAATTTAATGCTAAAGAAAAATAAAACAGCCAACTACTTTATCGAGGCTTAAGCCAATAGGCAAGCTAAATAATAAAAACTTGACAAATAAGTCAATGAATTGTCAATGAAATGCTAGTACTCAGCATATCAAACATGAAAAAGGTCTATGACATAACTGTGTATGCAAAATAAGCTGCAACATCCTCTAATAGGAAGTCACCGTCTTCATCCGAAAAGAGTTCAGCCATCCAATTTAAAAGCGGAAAAGAACATACGTGCTCTCCCAGCACCGGATCCTCTATCACCATCAGAGGACAGCTCAGTGGGTTTTCAAGAAAGCTCTGTTCCAAGAAAGACTGTGTTGCCGCCAGTAAATTCCAGGGACCAATTAGTCCATGCATCAATGCCACAGCCATAATCCTTTCGCCAGGACAAACCAACTCGTGAGTAATGATAGGAGTCATCAGCTGATTAAAGTCGACGTCAGGAGAAACCGGTCCGCAGAGACACAAATCAATGGCCCAATCGAAATCACAGGTCAGGCAGTGAAATACAGGCTGGACACAGGTGAAGTAGGAGAATCGAAAAGATAATCCATATGCCGTGCTTAATATCGCCAACGGCATTGTGCCATAATATTCAAGCATGCGATTGCGGAACAGCGTCAGCAGCTGCAGGGCAGGAGCTTGCACAGGAGGGACATCCATATTTAAAAATGTAAAAAAGCACAAGAGCGTCCGTTGGTAATGCAAGTAAAAATGGGAATCCACCAAGCACAGTGGAAAAAATAGAATGAAAGAAAGCAGGGATGACTCCAAAGATTTTCTCAAATGAAGTCACGAGACCACTGGTAACAACTTTAAAAAAGTGCGCCAGGCCCTTTGTGGAGGACGCGTTAAAGATAGTCCGAACCATGTCGCTGAAATGCAAAGGCGAATCAGTATTTAAAAGGGTCTGCACCTCTGTACGGGTGTTCGCTAT
The DNA here is from genome assembly GCF_964261635.1 of Lissotriton helveticus. Classification (NCBI taxonomy): domain Eukaryota; kingdom Metazoa; phylum Chordata; class Amphibia; order Caudata; family Salamandridae; genus Lissotriton; species Lissotriton helveticus. The sequence continues at coordinate 947,025,943 of NC_136065.1, forward strand.
GTGAAGCACGAAAGTTTCACGGGCCGAACTCAAGGCCACCTCTCTCTGAGACAAAAGAGCTCTTATTCTTGCCATGCCGTTGAAATGTGCTCCCAAGGTTGGTATTTGTGGCCAGATTGAAAACTCCCTATGTTCATGTGTGGGAGGAAATAGAACATTTCTGCAGCAAATAACCTGTTCACTTACTGTTACGATAAAAGGAATACTTTTAATTAACCCAGAACAATCTTCATTATTGAGCATCAAATAACTACCATTTTCCAACAACTTGAACGTGGGGATGATAGCAGGAACTGGCGTGCCTTGCAACACGCAAGCCATATTTGGTCGGTGTTTGTTGCATGAACCGTGTAACTGTATGTGCCTACACATTAGTGAATGATCTGGCGTCTCAGTGCATTCCTCTCCATTCAGATAAACTTCTTGATCATCTTTGAAAATCTGTATGTGTATGGAAGCGACCAGACCTCATGAAGAAAACCACTACCTAAAGGTTCATAACGACCTATTGGTATATATTTCATACAATTTGAAAACTTATATAAAGCAAAAGGCAGCGTTATTAAACCGTGGATAAGGCACGTTGCCAAAGCAGCCAACCTTTTGGATTTATACTGGAAATGTTAAAGGAAGAATTACGGAGTAGGGCCTGTAAATCTTTAATGGACAACCGAGTAAAATTACTCCAACCATCATATTCCTCTCACTCCGGGATAGTAGGGGTGTTTAATTTTTTAGAAGTAGCCAATCCAAAGCATTTGGTCTGGGAAATTGTTTCATTCACAAACAACATATGATTTGGGATGAGACATGCACGGTGCAAAGCCTCAGTGCCTTGTACCTGCCAGGTTCGTGAACCCCAAACTGATGTAGATCCTGGATATCTTTACACTGTGTTAAGTTAGCATGGGCTCATTACTGGTTTAAACGCCATTTTTCCTTTTTTGCAACTTCTGCACACGACACTTAGTTGTTGCTTTAGCTTTCAGCCTACCTGCGTCAAGATCTATGCCTGCTTCAAGCAGGCGCAGGGTTTTGATGCAGCTTTGTCCTATCTGATTGTAAATGCGGCACACCGTGGGTGGCAGAGCAGCGGTGCACGTTAACTGGTGCATCCCTGGGGATGTGCTAGTTAATATAAATCTGCCCCTTTACATTTAATTATGTGCAGGGGACACAGAGTCGGTGAGGTTTATCCAAGGTTAAGAAGAGATGAGTCCTGTTCAGTGAAAAATTGGAGATAGGCTTCACCTCCTCACAGCCGCGGGCCGTGGAGGGAGTTACGGTGGGGCAGGGAGGCGGGGAGGGGGAGGGGCAGGGTGGAGGGACCTAAAAACTGGCATATGGATAATTGCAGGTAAGTACACAATTTAATTATTTAAACGAAATTCGTAGCGTGCACAGCATCGCATTTTGCGATGCTGTGCGCGCTACGAAATTCGTTTGAATAATTAAATTGTGTACTTACCTGCAATTATTCATATGCCAGTTTTTAGGTCCCTCCACCCTGCCCCTCCCCCTCCCCGCCTCCCTGCCCCACCGTAACTCCCTCCACGGCCCGCGGCTGCCTCCTCAGCATCGTTGGACATGGTTAAATAATAGCTGCAAAATGTTACTCTTGTTAAACAATTTTACTATTATAATCTCTGAGATTTGTCTCTTACTGTGCAACATCTCATTGTTGTTATCTTTCTTTAAAGATAAAGACAACATCAACATGAGCGACAATCAGCAATCAGTTGATTTCGACCTCATCATTGAACTCGTAATTGAAACATCAGTGGATGTTGATCCCTTGGATGATTTCAATCCTGAGGATGAAGAAGAACGTGATGAGGATGCAGATTTGTCAGAATTGTATGACATAGGATGGGAAGCTGACGTGCTTGAGCCTATGGAACTATAAACATTTATTTTATACATTTATAATAAATAAAAAGTAAATATTTAAACCGTTTAATTTAAAAATAAAGACACCTTCAAAAACAGGTTATGTGTAGTGTCTTCAATAAAATATTAAAATATGGTCATAAAATTAGATCAGATTCATATATAAAACAGCACAGGTAAAATGAATATAAATTCCATTTCTTTTCTGCTATTTCTGTATTCTAAATTTGCCATGTACAAAAAAATGTTCTATGTAAAAATGTTAAGTAATGTGTTAAGTTTTTGATGACTGTTATTAATTTACTGTTGGGTAATAGTGGTTAATAACATTTTTTATTATATTTTACCACAGATTCAACTGCAGATTATTTCAAGATTTTAGGATGCCAAGCAAAGAAAGAGTGAGAAAGGCTGCAAAACGTCAAAGACAGCAGGTGAATGAAAAAAAGCAGCAGTCCTCTAACAAAAAGATTTGTCAAGTCACCAAGAAAGCACCGGGTAAGAGTACAAAAACATTCATAAGAAATATCTGTAGTAAAAAAAATATTACTACAGAAAATGTTTCAGTCCAGAAAAGGAGAAGCAATTCAAACGGTAAGGAAAGGCCAATGAAAAATGTTACTGCTAGAGTAAGAGATAACTCTATGCATGAAAGTAGAAGGAAACAACAGTTTAGGGACATTCGTAAACGAATGTTCCGTAACAGGATAATTGGCAATTTGTTAAAAAATATTAAGAAAGGTCAACAGAAAGTGGTTTTTTATAAGAGAAAAAAAATAGTTGAGAAAGTTATTGATCAGGCATTTGAAATTAAACGTAAGTTATTTATTTTGACAATCAATAGAATTAGGAAGCTAAACAAGGCAATTTATGATTTCAAAAGAAATAGTAGATGGAAGAGAATAGTTAATCGTAGTAATTTTTGTGAAGTTTTTTCTGGAGAATGGATGCATAGTTCAAGCTCTGAGGCATTTTTTAATGAGGAGAGTTATTTCCAGGATAATGATTTGGTGCATGCAGTTGACACCAGTGGTCGAGCTTATGAAGTGAAAGATGGTTGTCCAGTTGAAAAAGAAAAACTTGTGACAACAGAGATAGAAGAGGTGTTAGGTAATGAGGTTTTAGGGAGACGTCCTAAGGGTCCTGTGTACACCTGGAAGTGTAGTAGTATTTGCAGTGTACGACAGGATTCCATCAATTTGCTTTGTGATTTTATACGGTCATTTAATAAGAAAAGTTTGAAGCAGAAAATGAAGTTGTTGCAAGAATTAGATCCTTGCAGAGTGAGAGAAGTGATAGGTTTGCATGGTCATTCACTGGCTTGTCTTTCCAGGAGAGTATGCCAGAGTGTTTTTCATCATTTCAGGATGCTAGCAGTGCATCATAATAAAGTGAGGAAATTAGTTAGAATGTTGTATTATGCTAAGAGTCCAGCAATTATGCTTAAACAATTATGCGCTGCTCTTTTGCATGGTTCTGAAATAGATGTGAAGAATATATGTGAAGAAATTGAGTTTTGTTACTTTGGAAGTAAAGAGGAGAATGTTGAAATTGACCAAGAAGAAGAGAGTAATGTGGAAGATAGTGTACAGGTTTCCAGTACAGATAATTTCCAGAGGGAAATTGCGACGTTTGAGGTGAAATCAAGTGAGAGGCCAAATTTCACTTGTGTGTGTTGTCGACGCACTTATTATAAGAATCAGACTAAGTTAGTGGATTTATATGGAAAAAGTGAAAGGGAAAATAATAGTGAATGGAAGGATTTTACAACATACTTGATGGTAGAAAATTGTTTTGATTTGGGATTGGATCAACGTGTGTGTACTTATTGTTGTAACAAATTAAATCAAAACCAAATGCCTGCTAGAGCAGTTCATAATAATCTGGAATTGGTTGAGATTCCTTCTGAATTGAAGGATTTAAATACTTATGAATCTATTTTGATTCAAAGTATCCATCCCTTTCAGGCTATTGTAAGAATGGAGCCAAAGACAGGGAAATTGCCTCCATCAGATTTACAGAGAGGATTAAAGGGAAGAGTTGTTTATTTGCCTCTAGATTTGAAGAAAAACATTAACACAATTGGAGTAGAAAAAGTGGAAGAGGAACCTCTTGTTATCTTAGTTAATGGGGTTCCGACAAAGAATAAGAAAATATGGCAAGATTTAGTAGATGTTAGGAAAGTCAAAAGGGCAACATTGTATTTGAAAAAATATAATAAATACTATAAAAATGTATATGTTGCAGAAGAGGAAGTAAGTGAGGAAGAGGATAGCGATTTGTGTGCTGGTCAAATTGAGAAAGTAGAACCCTGTACTAGTGAAGAAATATATGAACATTATAGTGTTCATCCTTTGCATTCCAAGGAAGTCATGGGGAATGCTATTGAGTTGTTTCAAATGAAACAAGCGAAAGGGAGTCCCATTAGTGTTTGGGAGGAAAGTTTGGAAGCTCGGTGTTTCCCACAGCTTTTTCCAACAGGTCAGGGAGGAAGATATGATGAGCGACCTCATCAAATTCCTGCTTCTGAATACCGGACTTTGCGATTGTATGCAGGAGATCCTAGGTTTCGACAATGCATTCCTTATTTGTTTCATCTCCTGTTTGAAAGCGATCTGTCTGGACTGTCATATGCAGTGAACCACATCTTGAAAAGTGGTATACACATGCAAAACATCTCGGCAAGTGACTTTATGGATAAAGTCAATGTCCAAGACAGTATTTTGGATTCTCACCTGATTAATCTCATGGCGTGTCAGCGTGGTACTAATGAGTACTGGTACCGTCGTCATGGTGATTTAAAATGTATGCTGAGGAACTTAGGAACTCCCACATGGTTCCTCACTTTGAGCTGTGCTGAGTATGGCTGGGAAGACTTACTTGAATTTCTACGAGAGGCAAATGCTAACGTAGAAAACATCGAATTCAAGACACCCGGAGAACTGTGCTCTTTGGATCCAGTCAATGTATGTAGGTACTTCAATCATAGATTTGAAGGTATGATGTCTTTCATCATGAATAAGAAGAATCCACCTCTTGGAGAGGTGTTGGATTTTTTCTGGAGGAAGGAGTACCAAGCAAGAGGTGCTCCTCATATACATATGTTGCTGTGGATCAAGGATGCACCTAAATTTGGAACGGATGCAGAAGACTCAGTGATGAGTTTCATAGAACAGTATTCTACGTGTGCTGTTCCAAACGCAAAGGAGAAAAAAAGCCTCAGAGAAAAAGTTCTACGTTTCCAAAGCCATCGATGTGGAAAGTACTGTCGTCGTAAATTCCGGAACAAAGACAAGTTCTACACCAAATGTCGTTTCGGCTTTCCACGACCGGTGATTTCTAAAGGAAGAGTGAACAGTTTGATGTCTTCGCTGCGACATAATGTGATGAAGAAATCACCTAAAAACACATACAATTTGAAGAGGAACGAAGAGTCTAAGTACATCAACGACTACAACCCGGTGATTTTGTCCATGTGGAATGCTAACATGGATATACAGTTTGTGGCTGATAACTGTATGGCTGTGGCTCGGTATGTGACATCTTACATAACCAAAAAAGAGAAGACAGAATTGAAGGATATGTGGGAGGACATTTCCCATGAAAAGAGCCTCAGCAAGAAGTTGTACAGTTTCAGTCTGAAGATGTTGTCGCATCGAGAAATTGGAGCTTACGAATGTTCTGACCGGTTGTCTTCAGCAAGTCTCTATGCCAAGTCCAGGAGTATCGTTTGGGCGAGTGTTGGTCTTGCTGCAACGCGTAATCGAGTTCTGAAACCTGTGCGGGAAATTGAGTATTTGGCGGAAAAGGAGCCAAACAGTACCGACATTTTGAAGAGCAACATGTTGGATACATATTTTCCAAATCGAAGCAGTCACCTCGAGAATGTTTGTCTGTATGAGGTTCTGCAAAATTACATATTCAAGAGGAACATGAAAGAAGATACTGAGAAAGGAGTGTATGCTGTAATAGGAAGTGAGGGATGTCTGGTCAAGCAAAGAAAATGCCACTTGATAAACCATCGAAAATTGAGTGGCGAATCTCCTGAAAAAAAGGAGTTTTTCTATTTAGCACTTTTGCAACTTTTTAAGCCTTGGCGTGCAGAAGAGGAACTGCTTGGAGATTTCCTTTGTTACGAAGACTCATTCAATGCTGCCGAAGAGACCATAGAATGTCCTGCTTTTCCCAAATATGTAGAAATGTTGAATGTGGAAATCGAGCAGGAAGCAACGATTGCAGCCGAGATTGCCAGAGACAGTTCTCAGGACAGTCAGAGTTCTGCTTCATTGAGTCAGGATCCACTAGGAGGACCTCTTATCGAAAATGAAGCTGCCACTGCTATGAATGAAGTGGAAAGAGCCATGGCACATGCTCAGGAGGATGCGGTTAACTTAGAAGAGTTGGAAAGACAACTCAACGTTGAGCAGAGGAAAATATATGACAAACTTACCATGCAAATTGATCATGGATTAAGTCATGACAAGAAAGAGTGCTCATGTACGTCGTTGAAGCCTGTCCGACTGTACGTGAGTGGAGAAGCGGGAACTGGAAAAAGTTTCCTTATTAAAGCAATTTCATGTTATTTGCAGGAAAGGACAGAGTCATCGCTGTCTTGTGTTGTCACCGCTCCAACTGGACTGGCAGCACATAACATTAAAGGTATTACTTTACATCGTTTACTGATGCTGCCAGTGGAGCATGACAACAAATTAGAATATCACAAGCTATCTGGAGATGCTTGTTTTGAAGTTTCAAGAGTCTTGAGGAAAATGAAACTTCTTATCATTGACGAAGTAAGCATGGTTTCCAATGTCATGCTTGCCTTTGTGCATTTGAGAATGCAAGAAATTCTCAAAACAGAGTATGATGTGTTATTTGGTGGCAAACACATCATTGTTTTCGGAGATCTTCTGCAGCTGACACCAGTGAAAGGGCAACCTGTGTTCAAAATGCTCACGCATGAAGATACCAGGAAGTGCTTAGGGAGCATTGGCAACGTCAATATATGGTTAAACTTCAATTATGCTGAACTGCATGAAAATATGCGTCAGGCAAAGGATGAAGTTTACACGACTATTCTACAAGATGTTAGAATTGGAAAAGTGACCGAGCATGGGAAAGAAGCTTTACATGCACGATTACTGACAAATTTATATCCAGACGAAGATGTTGTGCCTGAGAATATTTTTCAGAAAGTTACTGAGAAAAAATCTGGAATATGTTTGATGCCAACTCTTGCAGAATGTGCCAAATTCAACAACAAAATGTTGCATTTAGAAAAGCAAGAGATTGTGAAACTGGAAGCTATTGACAGAGTAGAGCATATGGGATCAACAATTATTTTGTCTGAGAATCTGAAAACAAAATTGGATTCATTAGAGAAGAGTATATCTAAAACTGCGGGTTTTGAAAAGACTCTGAATGTGTGCTTGAACTGCCGTATAATTTTAAGAAGGAATTTACATGTTGAAAGAGGTCTGGTAAATGGATCAATGGGTAATGTTGTTGATTTTGTGAAATACAGAAATAGAGATGGAATTGAATTTTTAAAAATTAAATTTGATGGCATTGAGGAAGTACAGCTAATTGGTCGTTGTTCTGCTAGATTTTTGCTTGTAAAAGACTTATATGTTCGTCGTAAGCAGTTTCCTGTTTGCTTGGCATATGCGGTGACAATCCATAAATCGCAAGGTTTAAGTGTAGACTGTGTATTGGTGAATATTGGCATTTCTGTGTTCAAGGAGGGTATGGCATATGTGGCATTGTCACGAGTTAGAACTTTATCGGGATTGTACTTGATTGAGTGTGATGTCACAAACATTTGTGCGGATCTAGATTGTGTTAAGGAATACAATAGGTTAAGAAGAGAGTATGCGCCACATTTGCCTCAGTATCCTTTGTTTGAGAAACGTGTGGTAGGCCGGAAACGAAGAAATGTGACCAATACTGGGGAGGTTGTAGCAAAAAGACGAAAAGTCGATGAACCTGAAATTATAAGCAGAAACAAAAAGGATTCTGTTGAAGATGTTGTTGGTTTTCAATTTGAAAACAGTTCTGGTGTCAACTGCTATGCTAATGTAGTGGTTAATGTTTTGTTTTCTCTAGAAAATGTAAAAGAAGAGATTGTGGTCAATTCTGATCAAAGATTTTGCAGTTTGTTAAATTCTGTGTTAGAGAAATGTAGCACTGATAGAAGAAACATAGAAAGTGTGTCTGAAATTCGAAATCTGTTAGACAGATGTTCAGGCCAAACACAATTCTCTCAAAATAGTCAGCAAGATTGTCAGGAGTTTTTAATGTATATGCTTGATGTATTGCATGATGAAGGTGTAGATGTAGATCACCTGTTTGGGCTTTCTTATCAATGGCAGCATGACTGCGAGAACTGTAGGGTATCAAGTAGTACTAGTGTAGACTCAGAAAGATTTATATATTTAACTTTGCCAGACAGTAAATCAGTCTCTTTTAATAAGCTAGTAAAAGCAGCTGATCACAACATGGAGTGTAGCCAATGTAAATCTGAAATGATGTCCACATTATTTATACGAACATATGGCCAGTATGTCATTTTAATGTTCCAACGATGTAGGCCTGATGGAACAAAATTGACAACTTTAATTAAAAATTTTGTGGCTTCACAGTTGTCAATATCAGGAAGGACTTTTGTAACTGTAGCAATTATATATCATGATGGTCCTTCAATAACATCAGGACATTATACAGCTTATTTAAAGTGTAGAAATGGCTGGTCATTCTGCAATGATTCTGTTTTAATTTTCAAAAAAAAATTGCCGTATGACCTTAAAAACTCTTACCTGGTGTTTTTAAAACCAAAATTTTAGGGAAAGAATCTCAGGATGTGCTCTGAGGAATTTCAAGAAGTTCTAATGGCTCCTACACGATTTGGCCTTGAGGATAAGTGTAGTACAGAGACATAACTTCTTACCATAACACTGGACGTCATGGAGAAATACGTGCACTTTGAATGAGTTCAGAAAAACTGTTTCTTTTTATAAGCTAATTGAAGCAGCCAATCAAAACATGGAGTAGAGGGAATGTAAGTCTGCAATGCTGTCTACTGTTTTACATTGCTTTGTGATTAAAAGTGATGTAGAGAATTAAATAATTGTGCTAGTCATAAAGGTAGTGTAAGTCTGCTTCATAGTAAGCAGTATCAGTGTGATAGGAAATGTAGAACATGATTGAGCAAGAAGGGGAAGATATTAGTAGTCCAGGATTGTGAAAATGATCTTCAACATTTTAATTGTGAAAGTTGCGGAAATACAACATGACGGGATTGGCTTAAAAGAATTCTAAGAGTTATAAATGGCTCAGACACGATTTGGCCTTGTGGAAACGTGTGGTAGAGAGCGAGAAGTCATTTATTGTATGTAACATGTTTTTGAAAACGATGGAGGTTTTCTTTCAGAAAGTGGCGGGTTGAAAGTAATAACAGCACAACAGAGTGTAAGCTGTTCATAGGACATCCTTGGCCGTCATGGAAAGTAAGTTAACTTTAAGGAGTTCTGAATTCTGATTTGTTATGTTGTATGGGTTTTTTAAACACAATCATTTTGATTGTGTTTTTTTTCTCCCCGCTGTTATATGATGAATACCTTCAAGTCACTGTTTTAGTGAAATTTGATACATTCTGAGAACAGCAAAAATAAACCATTTAACATGTATAATTAATTCTGTTCTGTTTGCATTTATGATGTACATGTAGAACTGTGTAGGAGGCATGGAGAAGGTGAGGCTTCTGTAAGTGTCAAAGTTGTTGCATACAGTGCTCATATTCTACGTAGTCTTTTATATTTCATTACTTTCACTGTTTCTGACTGATCTAAAATTTTTTTTTTAAAAAGAACAGTAAGTATAAGGGAAGGAAACAGACAGTTATGTTAAAAGAAAGACAGCTATAGGGAATAAACTAGGGATACTGTTACCCGCAATCCTCTGCTGATGATGTCACTGAGCATGTCATGAATGATGTAATATGTGACATCATCAGCAGTGGATTACGGGTAATAGTATCTCTAGTTTACTCCCCTATAGCTGTCTTTCTTTTAACATAACTGTCTGTTTCCTTCCCTTATACTTACTGTTCTTTTTAAAAAAAAAATTTTAGATCAGTCAGAAACAGTGAAAGTAATGAAATATAAAAGACTACGTAGAATATGAGCACTGTATGAACTAAGAGAAATAGAGGTTGGCACAGTTCCAAATATTGTACCAATTCTTTAATAACGGGGAGGTAGTTCTGAAAAGAACTTTTTTTTATTGTTTTTGTTGTTTTATATTTTTTATTATTTTTCTGAACATTTTTTTACTTTTTTTGAATTTTTCTGAACAGTTTTATATTTTTTTTGGTTTTTTTTCGGAGGGGGCAACGAAAACGATTCATTGTAAAGGGCTCAACAGGAGCAACAAAACAAAAAAAAAGAATTTATTATTTGGGGCGTTTCGTACAAACTTGCATATGATAGTCAATAGCTCTGTTGATCAGAGTGATGCTACTTTCTCCGTAGCAAATGAATCCACTGCAATGTACGCAGACTTGTTTTACTTCACGAAATCTCGTTTGTATATTTGGCACCATCTCCCTGCCCTCTGGTCCCGTTACTTCCGGTACAACAGATCTTCTGGCCATAATAGGGAGATTATCTAAGTCGTTACGAAACTGTGCAGCACTGTAGTTGTTAGGATGCCACCTAGTCATATGGCGATGCATTGTGTAGTTTCCGAAACTGTATTTTTTGTCGGTCCCTCTGGACAGTCTATCTTGACATATAAGGCAAGTTACGTATCTTGCATTTACTTTTTTCTGACCTTTGGGAATTTTAAAAAATTGCCAAATGAAGTTTTCTTTCCGGTGAGACGTCCTGGGCTCCTCAGGCAAAAAGTGCCTCTCTTCGTGCTCTTCCTCCTGTTCCTCTTCTTCCTCTTCTTGCTGAATTATAACTTCAGCAGGTGGTCCACTCTTCCTTGGATGTGGTGGAGGTGGTGGGGAAGCACCAGCTGAAGCTACTAAAGAAGCCATTGCTCACTGGTAACAAAGGGTCTTTCTCTCACAATGATGAAAGTCAGAGTGAGGAAAGAAGGAGGGATTTTCATCATTTGGGAAAAACAATAGTTCTCAACCAATGAAAAGTGTTCATTTTAGATTATATGACCTAGTCTTACATCATTAGGAAACCAAAAGTGAAATGAACCAATGAAAAGTGTTATTACCAAGTCACATGACCTGCTGTGTTTACGTTACGCGCTTTGCAGGGCCTCCCGGTTTGCTTCCAGAAACCTGCGCTTTGCGCCTCGGTAAGCGTACCAGTTCGCTAACGTAGCACGTCATATGACGTATCACGCGACAACGCGAAACGTCATGCGAACGGGAGGCGTCACGATGTTGTTTTCTAACGCGGCAGTTGCGGTAAAGGAACGTTTACCGGCTCACGGTCTATTTCGCGGCATCAAGGTCAGCTAACGGGAAGCTTCCCGATTCGCGAAGCGGGAACGAAGAAAAAAATATATAAAAAAAAAAATATTAATAAACATATAAAATATATTTTTGGATTTAAAGAAGAATACATTTTACAGCTACAGATATTAGCTGATAAAAAAACAATGAAATTCACTGAAAAAACCATAGGTTATAGACCATATATAGTTAGGAATTAGCATTTACAAAACCTTGAAAATTCACTGAAAAAACCATAGGTTATAGACCATATATAGTTAGGAATTAGCATTTAAAAAACCTTATTTTACTCACACAAAACCATTGAAATTCCATATATAGTTAGTTGCACTAACTATATATCGCGCACCCGCAATCCACTGCTGATGATGTCACATATTACATCATTCATGACATGGTCAGTGACATCACTGATGACATCTCAAATGACATCACTGATAACATCTCAAATGACATCACTGATGACATCTCAAATGACATCACTGATGACATCATCTAGTGTCTGTGTGTTTTTGTAAAGTTTAAATACGTTTTACATATTGAAGAATGAGTGGATGTATGGAAGACTGAGTGTGTGTGTGGCAGGCTTGGAGGTGTGTGACTCTGTGCATATCAATGTGTACTTGTATCAGTGATTGTATAAGAGAGTAAGTATGTGTTAGTATATGTGTGAAAAGTATGGTGTTCTGTGTTTAACTATAGATGAGGAAATCGAAGTGTGATTGATTCTTCACAGGACTGACTAGGTGTATGAGTGCATATGATAGTGTTGTAATAATGAGTGACTGTATGTATGAGTGATTGTATGGGTGAATGAGTGAATGTGTGTGTAGACGTAGGAATCAGTGAGTGCGTATGTAGTAACTGGTATTGGTGTGTCATGATGTCATCAGTGATGTCATTTGAGATGTCATCAGTGATGTCATTTGAGATGTCATTAGTGATGTCATCAGTGATGTCACTGAAGTATGGTGTTCTGTGTTTAACTGTATAGATGAGGAAATGGAAGTGTGATTGATTCTTTACAGGACTGACTTGGTGTGTGAGTAACTCCATGGATGAGTGGCAGTGTGTGACTGTCTGCATAGGTGTATGAGTGCATATGATAGTGTTGTAATAATGAGTGACTGTATGTATGAGTGATTGTATGGGTGAATGAGTGAATGTGTGTGTAGACATAGGAATCAGTGAGTGCGTATGTAGTAACTGGTATTGGTGTGTCATGATGTCATCAGTGATGTCATTTGAGATGTCATCAGTGATGTCATCAGTGATGTCACTGACCATGTCATGAATGATGTAATATGTGACATCATCAGCAGTGGATTGCGGGTGCGCGATATATAGTTAGTGCAACTAACTATATATGGAATTTCAATGGTTTTGTGTGAGTAAAATAAGGTTTTTTAAATGCTAATTCCTAACTATATATGGTCTATAACCTATGGTTTTTTCAGTGAATTTTCAAGGTTTTGTAAATGCTAATTCCTAACTATATATGGTCTATAACCTATGGTTTTTTCAGTGAATATATATATATATATATATATATATATATTACTGACTGGCGGTCGCCAGTAGGTAGTTATAGTTAGGACCTAGTTTCCATAGGAAATCCACAACATTCTATTTGGAATAACTTTGGCGCCGGTGGGCCAATCTTCGCGAATTTCTCAAAGAAGATGGCCCGCTCCGCTCCGCTCCGCTCCGCTCCTTCCCTGAAAATTTTGGGGGGATTTGTCAAGTGGGGGCTGAGAAAAAAGGGGGGTCCCAAAACGTGTTTTCCCCATGTTATTTTCCATAGGACGATTAGACACGGCTACAGCCCGAACTGCTGAACGGAATTACAAGAAATTTGGCAAAAATGGTAGAGTCTGATTCGCAGATCACGCTTTTGCTTAAATGGTGTAAATCCCTGTAGTAGTTCCTGAGAAAATCAAAAGAAAAAAAATATATATATCTAGCATTCCGAGCACGAGCTGCATGCTGATTGGCTGTCAACTGTTTGTCAACACTCCAAACCAGAAATTGTTGGCAGCCATCTTGGGACCAATATACATGATAGCAACTCATTAAAAAGCATTGCAGTTAATAGAAGGTTTTAAGACTTTAGTTACATTATAAATCATTTGTTGATAGTACCATACTAATTCTAGGAGTTGTGGTGTGTTCTGAGGTGATTTTACCATGTGAAAAAGCCTTCTGCTGGGATATCATGAATCATGTTTTAGAGAAAACTATTTTCTCATGCTTTTCCCACAGAGGTTTGGAAGGTGATCTATAAGCTAAACTGAGAGCATATTTTCTGTAAATTCACATTATCTTTCTCAGTCATGTGAGAATGAAGTCTGACATTCTTAGTAAAACATGTACATCCAACAAGACTGTCAGTTGATTCCTTTGTGTTCTACTGCAGCTTCCCAGAGTGTTCTAAAGAACAACTAGAGTGCTAACAGTCCTACTTATGACAAACGTATGGCACACCTGAAGCCATCTTGATTGAAATAAAGTGGTAACTCTTAAAACATTTAATTTAAAAAGGAACAACATGAGGGGGTTCATTTTGCCAGAGAAAGTATGATTAGTGCTGCAGAAAGAAAAATTAGGGCACATTTTGAGTGACTTCTCAAATCCTCTTCTATTTCATTAAGAAATTCTGACATGCAGACTGAAACATGCACTTTCACTACCAGCAGCAGACTTCCCTGGTGAGCAGTAGCTTTATTACAGTGATCTAATAAGCAACTAGAGTGCTAACCTTCTGAATTTATGGCAAATGTGTGACACATCTGAATGCCTCCTTGATGGAATCAAAGTAAAACACTGAAAGTATTTCCTACTGAGGAGACTGTAGTAAATGAGGAAATTAGGAAACTTCATAACAAATACGTCTCTCAAGATGGCCACCAGAGACAAAAGAGCCCAAATGTAGCACAAATATCACCCAGATGTAGCCCAAATATAGCCCAATGACAGAATGTCCAAGAGTGTTCTAAAGAACAACTAGAACGCTAACAGTCTTACTTATGACAAAAGTATGGCACACCTGAAGCCATCTTGATTGGAATAAAGTGGTAACACTTAAAACCTTTAATTTGCAAAGGAACAAAATGAGGGGGTTCATTTTGCCATTGAAACTATGATTAGTGCTGCAGAAAGACAAATTAGGGCACATTTTGAATTCTCAAATCCTCTTCTATTTCATTAAAAAATTCTGACATACAGACTGAAACATGCACTTTGAATACCAGCAGCTGACTTCCCTGGTGAGCAGTATCTTTACTACAGTGATCTAATGAGCAACTAGAGTGCTAACATTCCGAATTTATGGCAAATGTGTGACGCATCTGAATGCCTTCTTGATGGTACCAAAGTAAGCAAGCATTGGAAATGCAATAGGTTTCTCCCTCGTTTAAGTTAAAGCAATTCTGTTTGTAATTAGGTGGCTTGTTAGCTTTGCTTGTATTAGTGTTTTTCAAACTTTCATGTACATAACATGCATTTGTATGCATATATGTATATGTATGCATGCATTTATATTTGTATTTATATAGATATGCATTTTATATATATGTTTATATATGTATGTATACATATATACACACACACATACATATATATAAATGCATATGCATATATATATATGTGCATATGTCTGCATGTAGAGAGAGGTAGATAGAGGTAGAGAGGTAGAGGTAGAGAGGTAGAGGTGTAGAGGTAGAGGTAGAGAGGTAGAGAGTAGTAGAGAGAGAAGTAAAAAGTAGAGAGTGAGTATTAGAGAGTAGAGAGTGAGTAGTAAAGAGTAGTAGAGTCAGTAGTAGAGAGTGAGTGGTAGAGTAGTAGAGAGTGAGTATTAGAGTGAGTAGTAGAAAGTAGTAGAAAAGAGTAGTAGAGAGTTAGTAGTAGAGAGTGAGTAGTAGAATGAGTAGTAGAGTGAGTAGTAGAAAGTGAGTAGTAGAGAGTAGTAGAGAGAGAGCAGTAGAGAGTGAGTAGTAGAGAGTAGTAGAGAGTGAGTAGTAGAGAGTAGTAGAGTATTAGATAATGAGTAGTAGAGAGTAGTGGAGTAGTAGAGAGTGAGTAGTAGAGAGTGAGTAGTAGAGTGAGTAGCAGGGAGTGGTAGAGAGTCAGTAGTAGAGTGAGTAGTAGAGAATAGTACAGAGCAAGTAGTAGTGTGTAGTAGAGAGTGAGTAGTAGAGAGTAGTAGAGAGAGAGTAGTACAGTGAGTAGTAGAGACTGCGAAGTATAAAGAGTAGTAGAGAGTGAGTAGTAGAGAGTAGTAGAGAGCGAGTAGTAAAGAGTGAGTAGTGGAGAGTGAGTAGTAGAGAGTAGTAGAGAGCAAGTAGTAGAGAGTGAATGGTAGAGAGTGAGTAGTAGAGAGTGAGTAGTAGAGAGAGAAGTAGAGAGTGAGTAGTTGAGAGTAGTAGAGTGAGTAGTAGAGAGACAGTAGTAGAGAGTGGGTAGTAGAGTAGTAGAGAGTGAGTGGTAGAGAGTAGTAGAGAGTGAGTAGTAGAGAGCTAGTAGTAGAGAGTGAGTAGTAGCGAGAGTAGTAGCGAGCAGTAGAGTAGTAGCGAGTGAGTAGTAGAGAGCGAGTAGTAGTAGAGATTGAGTAGTGGAGAGTGAGCAGTAGAGAGTGAGTAGTAGAGAGTGAAAAGTAGAGAGTGAGTACTAGAGAGTGGTAAAGAGAGTAGTAGAGAGTGAGTAGTAGAGAGAGAGTAGTAGAGAGTAGTAGAGAGTGAGTAGTAGAGTAGTAGAGGGGGTGTGGTAGAGAGTAGTAGAGAGTAGTAGTGAGTAGTAGAGAGTAGTAGAGAGTGAGTAGTAGAGAGTAGTAGTAGAGAGTAGTAGAGAGTGAGTAGTAGAGAGTAGTAGCGAGTGAGTAGTTGAGAGTAGTAAAGAGTGAGTAGTAGAGAGTGAATAGTAAAGAGTGAGTAGTAGAGAGTGAGTACTAGTGAGAGAGTAGATGAGAGTGAGTAGTAGAGAGTAGTAGAATAGTAGAGAGTGAGTAGTAGAGTAGTAGAGAGTGAGTAGTAGAGAGAGAGTACTAGAGAGTAGTAGGGAGTGAGTAGTAGAGAGTGAATAGTAGAGAGTAATAGAGAGAGAGTAGTAGAGAGTGAGTAGTAGAGAGTGAGTAGTAGAAAGTAGTAAAGAGTGAGTAGTAGAGATTAGTAGAGTAGTAGAGAGTGAGTAGTAGAGAGTGAGTAGTAGAGAGAGAGTAGTAGAGAGTAGTAGAGTGTGAGTAGTAGAGAGTAGTCAGTCAGTGTCAGTCAGTGTCAGTCAGTCAGTGTCAGTGTCAGTCAGTCAGTAAGTGTCAGTCAATCAGTGTCAGTCAGTGTCAGTCAATCAGTGTCAGTCAGTGTCATTCAGTCAGTGTCAGTCAATCAGTGTCAGTCAGTGTCAGCCCGTCAGAGTCAGTCAATCAGTGTCAGTCAGTGTCAGTCAGTGAGTGTCAGTCAATCACTGTCAGTCAGTGTCAGTCGGTGTCAGTGTCAGTCAATCAGTGTCAATCAGTCAGTGTCAGTCAGTCAGTCAGTGTCAGCCAGAGCAGCTCTGCTGACCTGGTTCTCTGGCTCTAAAGCAGCTCTGCTGACCTGGTGCTCTCCCACTAAAGCAGCTCTGCTGACCTGGTTTCTCTGGCTCTACAACAGGTCTGCTGACCTGGTTCTCTGGCTCTAGAGCAGCTCAGCAGACCCAGTTCTTAGGCTACAGAGCAGCTCTGCTGATCTGGTTCTCTGGCTCTAAAGCAGCTCTGCTGACCCAGTTCTATGACTCTAAAGCAGTTCTGCTGACATGGTTCTCTGGCTCTAGAGCAGCTCTGCTGACCTGGTTCTCTCCCTCTAGAGCAGCTCTGCTGACCTGGTTCTCTCCCTCTAAATCAGCTCTGCTGACCTGGTTCTCTGGCTCTAAAGCAGCTCTGCTGACCTGGTTCTCTGGCTCTAAAGCAGCTCTGCTGCCCTGGTTCTCTGGCTCTAGAGCAGCGCTGCTGACCTGGTTCTCTGGCTCTAAAGCAGCTCTGCTGACCGTTCTCTGGCTCTAAAGCAGCTTTGCTGGCCCGGTTCTCTGGCTCTAAAGCAGCTCTGCTGACCTGGTTCTCTCCTGCTAAATCAGCTCTGCTGACCTGGTGTCTCTGGCTCTACAGCAGCTCTGCTGACTTGGTTCTCTGGCTCTAGAACAGCTCTGCTGACCTAGTTCTTAGTCTCTAGAGCAGCTCTGCTGACCTGGTTCTCTGGCTCTAGAGCAGCTCTGCTGACTTGATCCCTTGGCTCTAAAGCAGCTCTGCTGGCCTGGTTCTCTCCCCCTAAAGCAGCTCTGCTGACCTGGTTCTCTCGCTCTAAAGCAGCTCTACTGACCTGTTTTCTCTGGCTCTACAGCAGCTCTGCTGACCTGGTTCTCTGGCTCTAGAGCAGCACTGCTGACTTGGTTCTTAGGCTCTAGAGCGGCTTCGCTGACCTGGTTCTCTGGTTCAAAAGCAGCTCTGCTGACCTGGTTCTATGGCTCTAGAGCAGCTCTGCTGGCCTGGTGTTCTGGCTCTAAAGCAGCTCTGCTGACCTGGTGCTCTCCCTCTAAAGCAGCTCTGCTGACCTGGTTTCCCTGGCTCTAGAGCAGCTCTGCTGAGCTGATTCTCTGGCTCTAAAGCAGCTCTACTGAGCTGGTTCTCTCCCCCTAAAGCAGCTTTGTTGACCTGGTTCTCTGCCTCTAGAGCAGCTCTGTTGACCTGGTTCTATGGCTCTAAAGCAGCTCTGCTGACCTGGTTCTCTGGCTCCAGAGCAGCTCTGCTGACCTGGTTCTCTGGCTCTAAAGCAGCTATGCTGACCTGGTTCTCTCCCTCTAAAGAGCTCTGCTGACCTGGTTCTCTGGCTCTAAAGCAGTTCTGCTTACCTGGTTCTCTGGCTCTAGAGCAGCTCTGCTGACCTGGTTATCTGGCTCTAAAGCAGTTCTGCTGACCTGGTTCTCTCCCTCTTAAGCAGCTCTGCTGACCTGGTTTCTCTGGCTCTACAGCAGCTCTGCTGACCTGGTTCTCGGCCTCTAGAGCACCTCTGCTGACCTGGGTGTCTGGCTCTAGGGCAGCTCTGCTGACCTGGGTCTCTGATTCTAGAGCAGCTCTGCTGACCTGCTTCTTAGGCTCTAGAGCAGCTCTGCTGACCTGGTTCTCTGGCTCTACAGCGGCTCTGCTGACCTGGTTTCCCTGGCTCTACAGCAGCTCTGCTGACCTGGTTGTCTGCGCTCACGATGCACGCACCCGACTTCTCGAAAATATATTTAAAAATAATATTTTATTTTAAGTACAAATATATTATTTGTATGAATATCTTAGATAATCTCTTGCCCTAATATGTATATTAAAGACATATAATTTTGGAACATAAATATTTTTTGCGGAAGTTGCGCACCCAGCGTGCCCCAGCACGTATATGACGCCACGCGGGACCCGCCACTGTGCAAGCGTCTCGAACCGTAATGCGCATGTGTCGCGAATGCACAGGAGCAGGAGTCGCGGCTGGTTGCATACCAATCGCGCACATCACGTAATATTAAATGTATATGATGTAACTGAAAAACACGCAGCCTTCGCACACCGTACGCGGATCCTTCACGACTTTTCTAAAATGGCGTCTAGAATCCACGCACCCACCGTGATGTGTACGCTTTGAGTGCGCGACTCCGAAAAAAAATTGGGAATTTTTTTAAAAAAAAGAAAATAATATAAATATATTAAAATAAAAAATGAAAACAAAAAAATGATCAATATTTCAGTTTGAATTTTTTGATTTTTTTTTTGCAATTTTCAGAAAAATATATAATGTTATTTAATGAATAAAATATTTATAAATAAACAGCTAAATAACTGTAGAAAATCAGTACAAAAAAATAGGTATAACTACTATCACACTTAAAAATTAGCATTTAAAAACCCTTTGAAATTCACTGAAAAAACCATAGGTTTCAGAGACATTATAGTTAGAAAGTAGCATTTAAAGAACCTTATAAAGTCACAGAAAAAAACATAGGTTTCACGGGTGTTATAGTTATTTTTTTTAAATGTTTTTATTGAATATAGTCAGAGCGAGAAAGCTGCAGTTACATCATGAAAAACATGCAGAATGTACAATCAAGCACAAACAGGCCTTACAATGCTTTCTATTGATAAACCATAAAAGGAGATGTCATTTTCATTTTGTGTAACAGTACCAACAGTAACATAGGTGTACATTACAGCTTCTTTCAAGAAAACGAGTCCATCAGAATGCATGTATAAAAGCAAAGAAACAAATCATTATTCCAATGCATGGTCGGGATAGCAAGCATACAGCACCCACAGCAGTGGTGACAATGTGGGCGGAGGCCCAGATACAGTTTGCAAATCAAATGACAGAGGCCAGGCAGCTGGCGCCAACGTATTCGGCAGCCGTCTCCGCTACAGCGTTCGCGGGTGGGACAGGCAGACACATTAGAATAGGCCGGACAACCACCTAGCAGGTCAAATGTGCCCCATCGGGCTATCAGGAGATGACCCAGGTGGAGACTGTCCGCTGCGTGACCATTGCAGGAAAGGTTCCCAGATGTCCCTCGGGCGCGCAGCAGCAGGCATCAGCTCCCAATAGGACCCTAACTGAGCATGGCCATATGTCACATCAGACAACCAGTCTTTCAGTCTTGGTTTGGACTTACGCCCCCATGTGACAGCCACCCGCCTCTTTGCGTATAGCAGCAGGAGCGCATGGAGTTTACGGTTCGCAGGCGCAGTGTCCACAACCCAACCAAGGATGCCCAGCAGTGGTGACGGGGCGTCATCCCTCCCAAGTATCTGGTTTATTGCTCCGAACACTTCGATCCAGTACTCGGAAAGCGCTGGGCAATGCCAAGCTACATGTAAGAAGGAAGCCCCCTCCGCCCCACACTTCCAGCATCTATCATCTTCCCTGAGGCCCATACGGTGAAGGGAGGTTGCAGTGCGGTAGTATCTGTGCAGGAATTTAAAGTGCCCTAGCCTGAGTTTATAGTTAGGGGATAATGCCAACAGTTGCCCACAACAGAATGTCCATTGCTCATCCGTCAGCAGTTCCCCAAGGTCATCTCCCCACAATTGTTGCGATCTGGGTACCATCAAGGGGGATTGCTCCTGCATTGAGTTATAGAGCCTGGTCACGAGCTTTTTGCGGGATGCCCTGGCGAGTATAGTCTGCAGAGCAGCTAATTGCGGTGGCTCCTCCGGAAAACAGTCTCCCAGCAGCGCCCTGCACGCAGCCCTTAGTTTGTGGTACGTGAATTTGTCAGTAAATGTCACGGGGCTCTCCGGTGTTTCCGGGGGCATCTCCACGAACCTGCCGTCTGGGTATATGTCTGAAAACGTGCGCAGGGCGGCATAGGGAATGGCCAGACAACACAGAGAACACGAAAGAGAGGAGTAACCTGGTCCGACCAAACCAGACAAGTGCAGACCAGGAGCATAACAAAAGCACAAACAGGAACAAACTTGAATCCCTCATCGTGAACCTCACAGATAAGATCCTGACAAAAGAAGAAGAGAATGTACTTAACAAAGGTTTGGGTTATGTCCCCACCCCAAAACTTGACGTTTTCAAAACTAAGTGCGACTGGCAGAATTTTGCCGGACCTTGAAATTGAAAGCTTTCCTCAAATCAGACCAACCTCCCACCAGAGAAGGAGATACTACTTTGAAAAATAAATCAACTTTTTGTCCACTCAATACTCAAATCCCTATTGAAATTCAGACTTTTGAGCAAGCCCTTTTCAAAGGAATTGATGAGCTAGCGAAAAATTCGCGGAAACCTTTCTACAACATGACCAGACTAGAAGAACAAGCCTTGAAGAATCTCAAAGAGGATCATAACATAGTCATCAAACCTGCCGACAAAGGCGGAGGGGTGGTCCTACTAACAGCAGAAGGGTATCACCAACAGTGTATAAACCTCTTGTCAGATGATACATTCTATAAGGTTCTCAATGCAGACCCAACCCCAAGATTACAAAGAACAGTGGCAATGATGATCGAAGAAGGGGAAACCAACAATTGGATTTCAAAAAAGGAAGGAGCATTCCTCAGAACCACGACACCAAGAATCCCTTATTTCTACTCATTACCAAAGACTCATAAGGGCCGTATACCACCCCCTGGACGACCAATCGTTTCAGGGATAGGCTCAATATTAGAGCCCCTTTCTGATTTTGCAGACCAATATCTCAGACCGTTGGTTCAAAGAACCCCAACATATCTCAAAGATACGAGAGACCTTCTAAATCAACTAAAGGACATCGAATATTCACCAACTACGATGCTTTTAGTTGGATTCGATGTGGAAAGCTTATACACGAGCCTTCCACAAAGCAAAACAATGGATACCCTAGAGAACATCCTTTTCAATATAGATTGGACCTACAAAACCCCGAGACATTTTGTTTTGGAGTGTTGTCGAATGGCCCTGATGGAAAACTTTTTCCAATACAAAGATACCCTATACCTTCAATGCCATGGGACCTCGATGGGCAGTACATTTGCCCCGAGTGTGGCCGGACTGTATGTCAGCACATATGAGGACCAATATATCCTTAACGAAGAGATCAATCCATACTATCATCATATATTGTTCTGGAAACGATATATTGATGATATTTTTGTAATTTGGCAAGGAGATCAAAACAACCTATCACAATTCCATACATGGATGAATGAGAGAGATGAATGTCTCCGATTCACCTACTCAGCAGATGACAAGAGTATCGACTTCCTAGATGTGACAATCTATGCCGAGGCGGACACCCTCCAAACACGAACCTTTTTTAAGCCAACGGCCAAGAATAGCCTGCTTTCATACAATAGCTTCCACCCCCACTCCCTGAGAGAAAACTTACCATACAGCCAGTTCCTCAGGTTGAGGCGCAATTGTAGCGACACTGATGAGTACAAATTGCAAGCTAATGACCTCTGCGAAAAATTGGAAGCCCGAAACTACCCAAAAAAAACGATAAACAGATGCAAGAAACGGGCTAGAAATCAGAATCGAGAATCTCTCCTCGAAACCACCCAAAAAGAACTAGCTGAAGGAATACTGACATGTGTGACGACATATAACCCTATGACGAATGACATCAAAAAAATGATAAATAAAAACTGGAGAATTCTAACATCGGGCGATCTGACCTGGTCGAAGCCGAGGTTTGCTAATAAAAGGAGTCGCAATCTAAAGGACATCCTGGTCCATACGAGACCTGCCCCAAAAAAAACCAGAGACATGACCAACCTATGGGGGAATCCACAAGTAAAGGGACATTACCCATGCGGGTCATGCTCAGTGTGCAGCCTAACAAAAGCCACAAAAGAGTTACAACTACGCCCTGACTTCAAGTGGGATTTGAAAAGTCACACGAATTGTAACACAAGTCATGTGGTCTACATGATCACATGTCCTTGTCACCTCAGATACATTGGGATGACCTGTAGGAAAATAAAACAGAGAATGTGTGAACACCGAAGCAATGTGAAGTGCAAGAAGAGCACAACAAAAATGGCAAATCACTATCTTGAGATGGGTCACACTACTGAAGACCTAAAGTGGGTTATATTCGAAACTTTGTCAACAAAAGATAGGAATGCCGAAAAAATCCTTTATGAGAAAGAACAGAGGTGGGTGCATAGACTCAATACCCACTGCGAAGGATTAAATGACAATATTCCTTGGCTCAGCCTTACAAGAAACTGACAAAATGTGAGAGACTTTTCCACTGACATTGCTAATATTAGATGCATATCGAGGCTTTTTTTGCCTTTTTTTGCCTAACCTGCACGACCCCATTCCCCATAGTTTTGACTATAGCGAGCAAGATGTAATCATCCCCCTTTTGATTCACTCGGCATGTAAAACCTTCAGCATACTACAAAACGAGAGGGACCCCCACTGATATTGCCAATATTAGATGCATATTGAGGCATATCTTTAAACATGTCCGCCCACACCATTGTTTTGACCATAGTGAAAAAGATGCAATCATCGTCTTTTGATTCACTCGGAACACTAGAGGTCCTGTGAACAACAAACATTGAAACCAAACATCCGCTTTTGCAACTTCGTGTATTTACACTGCAAAAAAGGTTTACACAGCAACATTGGCTTTTGATATCATGGTTACCATAGCAACCCCGGAAGTAACCAATCCGCTCCCTCTTCGTCATAGCCGCTTCCTCTATCCCGACCCGGAGACTCAGACTCTCTGTTTCCGGGTCGAATAGAGCAGAACGCGCAAACAAGCCGCTATGAGAAGACGCAACAGGTGCCAGTCACATAGAGCTCGATAGACTAAAACCGCAAGTATATTTTGGAAGAACTTAATTCTTAATACATCACTTCTTCCTTCTAGTCCTTCTCAAGCTCTACTTCCCGATTGGAGCGCGTTAGTCAAGCGCGAGAGGTAACAGCGTTTGTAATGATTACAGATTGGTCACAAGATTTACACAACAACCAAATAGTAGAAAACCACTATTCCGTTCACTTCACAATGCGAACTATGGGCACATTGCACGATCACCAGTACCCATATAATTTGATGCACGCTCGTATTACAAGTGAAACATTGACAAAATGCATGCCCCCATATTCAATCTTAAGCATGTTATAGTTCCGCATATGAGTTTGGAAGGGCAATGAATGAGTTGACATTGCCATATACTAGTTGGTCTATAAAGTATTGCCATTTTTTAGTTGTGAATGTGTCTATCAGTGAATAGACTTTTGAAGCAGAATTCTGCCTTGTGTGTATCCCCTTGTACCCCGCCCATTGTTTGTTGAGACGCAATTTTCTTTACTCTTAATTTTACAGGTACACTGCGACCTCCTAAACGATGAAACAGGTTTAATACATCCCTATTTTCTATCACTAATTGTAAGAGCACTATTGTAAATATTTTAATTATTTTTCCTCACTTTATTTCACCCTGAGGTCCTGATGAATGCCCGTAAGTCCTAGTTCAAGGCTGTTGTGGCAGAAACATGTCGACCGTTTTTTAACTCACTACCCCGTTTTTTGAAAAATTTGAAAACTCTGAGTGCATCTACCACTCATAATCAGTGCCACATTATGCACTAATTCAGAGTCTACCAGTCCCCAACACAGAACCAATAAAATAAATATCTGACTTTTGGGACTTTTTATCCCCAAAACATTTTTTTCACTGGCTCACTACTGTACCAACCTTGGGTAAGAACCTCCTGGTGGAGGCTGCATAACCTCACTGACCTGATGATTATGCACACACGTCATTACTAGCGGAGAATCAAGATATACCGCTAGATTTACCACCATACCCATCACGTGCATGAGGGTCTTTTATTTGGGATACCCCACGTTCCTCCTGCATACCAAAGGTTGTGCAGGACAAGTGATCCTTCCCCACTTGATTAGTATATATATACACAGGAAACTGAATGGATCAGTCTTTCTATCTCCCTCTTATGATTATATAATATCATATGTCACATCAGACAACCAGTCTTTCAGTCTTGGTTTGGACTTACGCCCCCATGTGACAGCCACCCGCCTCTTTGCGTATAGCAGCAGGAGCGCATGGAGTTTACGGTTCGCAGGCGCAGTGTCCACAACCCAACCAAGGATGCCCAGCAGTGGTGACGGGGCGTCATCCCTCCCAAGTATCTGGTTTATTGCTCCGAACACTTCGATCCAGTACTCGGAAAGCGCTGGGCAATGCCAAGCTACATGTAAGAAGGAAGCCCCCTCCGCCCCACACTTCCAGCATCTATCATCTTCCCTGAGGCCCATACGGTGAAGGGAGGTTGCAGTGCGGTAGTATCTGTGCAGGAATTTAAAGTGCACTAGCCTGAGTTTATAGTTAGGGGATAATGCCAACAGTTGCCCACAACAGAATGTCCATTGCTCATCCGTCAGCAGTTCCCCAAGGTCATCTCCCCACAATTGTTGCGATCTGGGTACCATCAAGGGGGATTGCTCCTGCATTGAGTTATAGAGCCTGGTCACGAGCTTTTTGCGGGATGCCCTGGCGAGTATAGTCTGCAGAGCAGCTAATTGCGGTGGCTCCTCCGGAAAACAGTCTCCCCGCGCCCTGCACGCAGCCCTTAGTTTGTGGTACGTGAATTTGTCAGTAAATGTCACGGGGGTCTCCGGTGTTTCCGGGGGCATCTCCAGGAACCTGCCGTCTGGGTATATGTCTGAAAACGTGCGCAGGGCGGTACCAGCGAGGGAGACAGCACCACTATTGGATTCCAAGCAAGGGATCATGGGGTTGCGTTTGAGGGGCATCGCGGGTGCATACAACAGGGGAAGGGAGGATCGCTTCAATAATTCCCTCCAGGACCAGCGAAGCATGTCTGCCGTGTTCACATCTTGTGTAGGCCTCGGCGCTTTGTAATAGAGTGCCACATTGAGTGGGAGCGGAGAGACCATGTCTGTTTCTACCGCGACATGCGGTTGATAAGGTGTGGGGTAGATCCAGAAGTGCAAGTATTGGGCTTGTGCACAGAGCGCATACAAATGCATGTCAGGCGCGCCCAGCCCGCCCTGTCGCAATGAAAGCGTCAACAGCGCCCAAGAAACTCTGGCCTGGCCTCCCGCCCAAGCAAGCGCAAGCAGGCTGGAGCGCAATCATGTGAAAAAGTGTTGTGTCAAGGGGATCGGCACATTAGCAAAAAGATAAAGGAATTTGGGCAATACAATAATTTTTTGCCAGTGCAATCCTGCCCGCCAGGGAGAGAGGAAGTTTGGACCAGATCGCCACCTTGCCTTCGAGCCACACAACCGCCCTGCCAAAGTTCAGGTTCCAGATCTCCTGCATGTTCCTGCTTACCCAGACCCCCAGGTATTTTACTTCATCCGCTTCCCATCGGAGGGGGTCATCTGAGTGTACTTCTGTGGTGTTGTCAGTGAGCGGGAATATGACTGATTTAGACCAGTTTATGGAGACACCGGAAAGGCCGCCAAACTTAACGAACTCACGGAGTAATGGGTTTAAGTTTTCAGTTGGTTTGTTTATATACAGGGTTATATCATCAGCATACAAGGAGATTAAGAGGCTACGTGAACTAAAGGCAATGCCCCTCGCCGTGTGGTGTTGGCGAATCCGAGCCGCTAGCGGTTCCATAGCGATGGCAAATAGGAGGGGGGATAAAGGACATCCTTGTCTGGTGCCCCTGGAGATCGGAAAAGACTCAGAGATCATACCATTCAGTCGCAGTCTGGCTCTGGGGGCGGTATATAATAAGCGAATTAGGTTTATGAATATGGGGCTGAAGCCCATTCTTGTGAAAATGGTGAAAAGGAAGGACCACTCCAGAGAGTCAAAGGCTTTAGTCGCATCCAGGAACACCACCGCGGCCTGGGTGTCAGGGTGGAGATAGTGTAGTGCGGAAAAGACAGTTCTCAAATTGTGTGTGGTGGAGCGTCCCGGTATAAAGCCCGACTGATCAGGCAGAGCCACATAGGGTAGCAGAGGTTGTAAACGATCAGCTATTATCTTAGCGTAGATCTTGACATCCACATTTATGAGGGACAAGGGGCGGTAAGAGTCCATGTATTTATCGTCTTTGTCGGGTTTAAGTAACGTGACAATCAGGGCCTCCCTCATCGATTCTGGCAGTATCCCCACCTCCTGAGCCTCCACAAAGACGGCGTGCAGGTGGGGGGCCAGTTCCTCCGCGTATGTTTTATAGAAGGCGGCCGTGAGTCCATCCGGACCAGGCGCCTTGTTTTGGGGCAGTGCTTTAATGGTGGCAGCAATCTCTTTCACCGTCACTGGCTGATCCATGTACTGCCTATGCGCGTTATTGAACCATACTAGCGCTATGGACTTCAAAAAGGCTTGAAGTGTTTCGTCCGAGGTTGTGTGGGTGGATTTGTACAGTGTGGCGTAGTAATCAGTAAAGGTCTGCAGTATCTCCCGCTGATCTGTCAGTGCCCTCCCCGTGTGATCAATGATAGTGTGTACCCTCGTTGGCGTGGGGATGGGGCGAATCAATCTGGCAAGCGTGCGGCTTGCTCTGTCCCCCTCCCCATATCTGCGGGCTTCGGCTTGCTTCCCCAGAAATTTGAGTTCTCGCTGCGCTTCTTCATTGAATTCCAGCAGTCTGTCCTTAATCTGGCCCGCTAGTGTGGGTGTAGGAGACACACAAAAGTCACGTTCTAGGAGCTGCAATTCCCCCTCAAGCCTTGTCAGCGTGCCCCTGATTGCCTTCAGAACCCCTGCCCTGCGTGCAATGCACTGCCCCCGAATAACAACCTTGAATGCATCCCAAAGCACAGCGTCTGTCTTGACTGTACCAGTGTTTGTGTCAAAATACTCTACAATGTCCTGTCGGATTTCTTCGGTGAAAGCTGCATCCAGGAATGCATCCGGCGGGAGGCGCCAGGAAAAGGCGCCACACAGATTACCTGGGATTGCTAGTTCAAGTAGGCAAGGGGAATGGTCAGATAGGGACCTGGCCAGTATGTCCACTCGTGAGGTCCAAGTGGCGACATCCGCCGATACTAACCAAAAATCCAATCTGGACCAGGCCGCGTGGTTTGCAGATATACAGGCGCCTACCCAAGCATTCACATTTCTAGCTCTCCACACATCAAGCAACATACCTTCACACATGATATCTGACAAGGCCTGACGTGCATTAGGGTGCATGGGTCTCGAAGCACCTTCTCTATCTAGTGACCCGTCCAGTACAACATTGAAGTCGCCTCCCCAAATGACAGTGGAACAGCCAGTGATATCAATCTTTGCCCAGACCTCCCTGAAGAATTCCGGGTCATCCACATTCGAGCCATATACAGCAACCAGTACCACCTCTTTGCCCAGCAGGACCCCATGCAAAACCACATATCTCCCGGCATCATCTAACACTACTGACGTTGTCCTCCAATCCATGCTGCGACGCAGCAGGATGGCTACCCCCCTGGCATAGTTAGAGTAAATGGCTGAGTATGCCAATCCCCACCGGGAGTGCTTAAGCCTTGGGGAGCAGGATGAATTTATATGTGTTTCCTGTAGAAAACAGATTTCTATGTTGTGTCTAGTGAGATAGCTGTGCATGAGCCTTGATTTCCTGTGGTCGCTTAGGCCTCTAATGTTCCATGTGAGGATCCGGGTTACCTCCATTTGAAATGTCGGATTGGTACGCATCCACCCGCCACCCGACCTGTCACATTCATTCTGAATAGCAACAGCATTTGGTCATTGTAATGTGCCCAGTAGTACATCAAAAAACACCCAACCCAACCCCACCCCACACCCACAGCAACCCCCCAAACAGGTTGTGTCATTACCCCCCCTAGCGCGCCAGGTCTAAACACCCAGTAGGCGCAAACACAGTAAAACAACAGTACAGTGGGAGACACCCCTCGGAGGCATGACATCCCAAGCATACACCCCTGTTTACACAGGGTGGCTGCATTAAGTAAGCTATTTCTGCAAATGTTAAAACAGTGGAAGTAAACAGTGCGCATCTGCCCTCCTAGGCGCAGTCGGCCAAGTATATAGAAAAAACAACAACAGGTGATCACACTAGAGCCTGTGAGCATCAAGTTATGCAGACTGTCAGCAGACCATCACCACTCGACGCTACCGGCCTGCCATTCAATCATTGTCACTGAGCTGGCCCACAGATTCAGTCCCAGTGTCCGACCTCCACCTCGACCTGGGCTTGCATATGTGTTTCACAAATTTCAAAGCAGAGCCTGCATCCAGGAAATGATGTGTCGTGCCATCATATACCACTCTAAGTTTCGCCGGGTACATTAGAGAGTAGGGGATCTGTGCTTGGAGTAGAATCCGTTTGGCAGGTAGAAATTCTTTGCGTGCCGCCTGAACCAGGGGCGTGAAGTCAGGGAAGAAGGATATGACGTTTCCCTTGTGCGATATTTTCCCCTTTTCTCTTGCCAGTCTTAACACTGTGTCCCTGTCCTGATAGTTTAACAGCTTGGCCAGAATCGGTCTAGGTGGGGCCCCCAGAGGCGGCTTCTTCCCCAGTGTCCTATGGGCCCTTTCTACAGTAAAAACAGGGGACAGATTTGGATCGAAGAGCTCATGCAGTAGGTCGGTCACAAAGGATTCCATTTTACCAATCGCCGTCGTCTCTGGAATGCCCATGATGCGGACGTTGCATCTACTGGACCTCGCCTCAAGATCGTCCGCTTTAGCGCTGAGAGTGTCTATTCTTTTCTCCAGGTTGCTGATATGCGTCTTAGTTTCCTGCTGAAATTCACAGCATTCTGTGTGTCTATTCTCAAGCACATCAATGCGCGTCTCATGCGTGGCCACCTGCGCTCTCACCCCGTCCAGCTGGGCGGCCATGCTGTTGAGTTTTGCATCAATGCCTTTCAGGCTGGTCCTCACCTCCAGTAGCAATGCAGGCACGTCGATGTCCTGTGGGGGGTCTGCACTCTGTCCCCCGGTTGTCGCAGCTTCTTGTTCCGCCTGCTTAGCCGTTTTTCTCTGCTGCTCAAACGTGAGCCTGGGCTGGCGAGTATCTCCTTTTCCCATGATCAATGCGTAGCGGACCAGCACGCAAGGGCCGCAGGTAGGGTAAACCAAAGCAAATGTCACCAGCCCCCTGCAGGAGTACAAACTGGAATGATGGCACAAGTCCTTCAGTCTTCGGATCTGGGGATGGCAAGGTCAGGGACGGCAGTAAAATATCAGGCAGCCAGCACGACACCTCGAGCACACGCGGCGCAGGCCTCAATTCACCGGTAAGGAGAGCAGCCGGCGCCGGGCGATGCGAGGGCGCGAAATGGCGAGTGGGCCCAGGCGGCCAGCGAGCGCCACCGCAGTAGTCTCCCGAAGTCTCCCCCACAGCGCCCCAGCAGGCAATGAGGAGCGCTCCCCCTCGTGATGGCCGCTCCCACCGGCAGGTACTAGCAAAGCAGGGGTGCCCATACGGTCAAAGGATCCCTCGTCGTGAAGGCCCCCGGGGAGGGCCGAGTGCCGACAGCACACACTAGGGGCTATGTCCCGGCAGGTCCGGCCGGCAGCGACCTCAGCAGCGACGCTCCAGCCCAGCCCAATATGGCGGCCACTAATGTCGAGTCTCCGGCCGGACGGGGTCCACCCCCGCACCGAAGGCACCGCAGGCACTCACCGCGTCATGTAGTCGATGATGGGGCCAGGGATGCAGCAGGACCCCTCCGCTCCGACGGAGACGCGGACGCCGGTGGACCCGTCAGCGTGCCAGGCCTTTCACGCCGCGCCCTCAGGTGACGCCCCGTCCCCACGGAGGCCTTCAGGCCCGTCGGGCGTCCCGCTCGGCGGGAACGGCAGAGCAGCTTTTAGGATGTTTCCGGCGGTTTTCAACGCCGATTTTGCAGTCGAGTTCGTCTCGGCCCCTCAGCAGTCGTTTCGCACCAGTTAGGATTGCGCACTTGTCAAAATAGCAGGATTAATAAATGATTTCGAAAGCAGCCGGCAGAGCTCGCTTTTTAGGCTGCCATCTCGCAGCTCGTTCGGCCACGCCCCCCACGGGTGTTATAGTTAGTTGGCCATTTCACTGGTACAAAACCATGGAAATTCCTCCGTTATAGTTAGTTCTGCCAACTATAACTTGTGCGCCCGCAATGCAGTGCTCATGATGTCACATATTGCATCATTCATGACATGGTCAGTGACATCACTGATGACATCTGAAATGACATCACTGATGACATCATCCACGTGACAATCTGATACACCTCATCATACGCAAGTATAATCTTTCATCACTCACTGTAAAATACAGAGTACCATATTTGAAACCATTGACACACCAATACCAGTTTTTAAAAACCCACTAAGTGATTCCTACATCTACACACACATCTAAACACTTACCTATAGATTCACTCATATATGCTGTCAATGATCAATAGAACACTATTAAATATATTCGTATACCTACATCGACATTACACACCAGCATACATCCTATTCACTTATGCAGTCATTCTACTCACTTATGCAAACAATTGATCATACTTACATTTACTAAGCTACACACTTATACAAGCACCACTTTATTTATTCGTATAGATAGAAACTCATACTTAGTGTGTTATAAAATTACTATTACAAGTATACAGTTTTCGATAGTCACTCATACAATCACTGAGTCTCATGTATACTTATTTATATACAACTGTCACATACACTGCCTTTTATATTTCTAGTTTGTTAGACATGTATCATTGAGAAATATATTTACTCATCACCATACCCATAAAGAGATTTACTCACCCAAACAACTGTTTCCACATACAGTCTTAACCTCATATACCTAGTAAATCAACTATTTACACATCTTTGGACAGTCACACACCTCCCACTCAACCACACACATTCACTGTCCCATACAAATTCTCACTTAACTAATTAATAACTAATATAGACTTTCACATAGCTAGTAACCAACTTATGTAGTAGTGTACACAACAAGAGATAGAGTGATACAGGTATTCACACAGTTTAATCACTATCCCATATATTTAGTGAGACACTTTAAATTAGTCACTTAAACAGTCAATCACATTGCTACTAAATCCTCCATTCAGGCACTTATACATCCACTCAGTCTTCAAGGCAGATTGATATATATATATATTCACTGAAAAAACCATAGGTTTCACACACTTTATAGTTAGGAATTAGCATTTAAAAAACCTTGCAAATTCACTGAAAAAACCATAGGTTTCACACATGTTATAGTTAGGAATTAGCATTTAAAAAACTTTGCAAATTCATTGAAAAAACCATAGGTTTCACACATGTCATAGTTAGCTGGACCTTTCACTCATACAAAACCATTGAAATTCCCCAGTTATAGTTAGTTCAGCTAACTATAACTTGCGCGACCGCAATGCACTGCTGATGATGTCACATATTACATCACTCATAACATGGTCAGTGACATCACTCATGACATCACTGATGACATCTCAAATGACATCACTGATGACATCACTGATGACACCATCCTTGTGAAAGAGTGGCAGACCTCCTCTCAGCTTAATATAACCTTTGATACACACATTAAAAAATAGAAACTAAAATTTTCAAAGAAATGGAGATACCAATACCAGTTACAACAACCTATTTAGTAATTTCACCATCTATATACATGTCTATGTATGTCCTCGTGCTGCTTTAATAATTAGTTCCTGGGGGGGCAAATCCCGGGGGCAAAAATATTAAATGTGATGGGGAGTCCAGAGGCCCCCCCCAGCCTCGGGGAACGCCATCCCCCGGGGCTATAAAATAAATGGGTGGGGAGGCTCAAAGGCCATCCCCCAGCAAAATGCATGGGTAGGGGGCTCAAAGGCCACCCCAAGGCCCAGGAACCACTACCCCCCGGGGCTTTGTATATTGTGGGAGGGGGCTCTGTGGCCCCCTCCTGGAGTCATAAAGGACCATGGGGACCGTCACGCCCCAGGGCCGGCTCCTGCAGTGTCTCGAGGTACCTACCCCAGGACACTGCTGTTTGCTATTGCCGGGTGGGAGCCGAGGCTCCCGCCCTGTCATAGCAAACTTGGTTTGGATTTTGAAAGAGAGAGCTGGGAAAACGGCTCTCTCTTTCAAAATTCAAACCATATTGCTTTTCCAGATGGGGAGCTCCATGTTAGCCGCTCCCCATGTGGAAAAGCAATGCCGACTCCCGAAGGACGCGGGTAGCCAGCAGGGATCGTGGGGGCATTGGGGCTCCCCCCACAGTACCCAACGTTGTATATAGGCCCCGGGGGATGGGGCCCCCGGGGAGAATAGAAATTAGTGATAGGTGCTAATTTCTTTTTTACGGTCAAATTAGGAGTCGCACACCCAGCGCGGCGCTCAGCGCGGCCCCCTGGTGTGCACGCGGTAGGTGCGCAACTTCTATCGTGTTGGGTGCACGACTCCTAACGCATTTGGTGCATGACTCCAAGAAAAAAAGTTATATTTTTCAGATATACATCAAGCTTATGTGTTTAGATCTTGGGTGGCTCTAAAAAGAGCTGTTGTGTTTATTGAGAGATTTAAGTACCTATGCAGAGTCTAAAGTTGATGAGGAAGACTCTGTTACCCTCATCCGTAAAATGTACACCATCTCTCCTATAGATGACATCCATATTGAAACGCAGATTGTTGTGGTAAATGGACCCCATCCTATAATCTCAGAGATAAGCAGAAGCAGCCTTATTGACATGTTTCCTAGCTTTCTCAATCTGTGGACAACATTTATTGGACCAGTTCCATTTCTGTCTTTGGCATATGTTAGAATAGACAAAGGCAGTGTGGGGGAAAAGTGACATCAATTCTCCAAAGGTGTCCTTCATAAGCATTTCCAGACCTACCCCACTCAAAGTGCCTAGGTCATTGTCACCTCAGTGCACAATTATGAGGTCAGGGTGTTGGAGATGCAAAAAGGATTTAACCAATGGCCTCAATTGATGCCGCTTTAATCCTCTCTGTTTTCTGCGTACCTTTGGCTCCAGAAAATATAGTTGTGTCGCACAATCCACACTCTAAGCATCTTGAAGGGAGGTCTGGATGCACTCAGAAGGTGTCTGTATGTGAAATGGCAGTTTGATAACTAAGATTTTTCTAAAATGGTGGATAAGATGCAGTTTTGAAAAAAGAAAAGAAATGATTGGCTGTTGGAGAACATTCTAGACTTAAAAGTAGGGTGCATGTTTCTGTTTTTTAAAAGCATGTTTTTTATAGGTTAACAAAAACTGTTTGAAAGGAACATTACATAGGATAAGCTGATATTTTGAAAAGTCAAGCACACTTGCTGTTTGGATTAGCAACATTGTGTGCTGAACTTGTGACCTGTGTGCTCAGTTGAGTGTTCCATGAACTGTTACAATGGTAACAGGCAGTAAGAAGATTGGGTATAGGGTTCAAATTTATGTCAATCAATCAAATCAAGCTTTATTCAGAACGTACAAAAATTTCCATAATAGCATACTATAATATAAGATAAAAATACATTTGAATAGTTACTATAAAATGATCTTCTAACAAAAAGTCTAATTTATTTCATAGTTCATATTTTCCAAATGTACAAGTTCCCTCCTTTCTTTAATGGCCGATAATACAAAGCAAATTACCGCATTACAAATCAGTACATTCTCCAAATTTCAAATATAATTAAAAGCAGCTTTAAAAGAATACAGACTATTGCTTCTAAAAATACGTCGTAAGATAGCTATTCTAATATTTTATAAAAATTACAAAAGAGTAGCAAATGAAGGGTACTCTGTGGGGACCTCCAATCACACAGACATTTTGGCAGTTTTGCGCACCACTTTCCCTTCTTAGGAAATGCAAAATAATAATGGAGCGTATTCAACCTTAATATAGTTAAGTAAAATTTGTGTTGTGGGTCAGTTATAAAAATAAGGTATGGCCTAATGATTTAGTGCACGAGACAGCATCTCTTGCTGAGACATGAGCACTAAGGAGCATCTTTTTAAATTCCATTTTACTGTAAGTTTGAATATCATCAGGGGTCTTCAGATTCACAGCCAAGTTACATTCATTTAATATACCTTAACCATGTTATCGTCATACAATGATCTTGGGTCAGGCAAACCAATATAATATCCCTTGTGAAATGTGTCTTTTCTTTCGTCCAAATACGGTGCCACAAGGTTAGGGCGGCTATACTAATTGAATCGCATATATAGGAGGTGTCAGTCTCCCTATGTTATATAGCAGTGGCTGTGGATGTAGGAGCAGCTAACAAACTCCTTAAAAAGTTATTTTCCAGGGTTTGCAGCAGGGAGGTATCTGCCGAGCCCCAAAGGGCTCCCCTAACAACTCCCAGTAATGCACTTAGCCCCGTATAATTAAAACATTTCCCTGACTGTTGGTTTACCAAGTTTTTGGGAAAATCTGAAGATGGCCTCAACCGATTTCACAATCGTTCCAGATACCCTTACTATTAAAAATGATATCTAGATACCAGAAAGAAAAAGTTCTCTCTATTCGTATGCCATCAATAAAATGTGATTTGTTCTTAATATTTCTTTTTCCACATGACATAACTAGGGTTTTACTCAAATTAATCTTTAGATGCTTCTACATCATAAAGTTGGTAAAATTATCCATCAACAACTGTAGGCCGACGGCCGTCCTTGAAATAAGGATGGCATCGTTGGCATACAGTAATAATGGGGTGACCCGCTCACCAACCCATCAACATCCAAATTCTGTAGTAACGAGTCAACCCTGTTGATATAAAGGGGAAATAAAAGAGGCGCAAAGGTACAACCCTGTCTTATTCCACGTGTAATGCTAAAGTTCTCTGTGCATTCCCCGTTTTCCCCAAAACGTATCCTCGAGGTCAAACGTGCATACATTTGCGCTAAGAAACTTATAATATCCTGTGGGGCACCCATCCCTTCAAGCTTCTGCCATAACTTTGAATGATTTACCAAGTCAAAGGCACTTGACAAATCGACAAAACAAAGATGAAGATAACCATCTCTTGCGAGTGTATATTTTCCTATCAGCATCTCAAGGTTCAGGCTCTGCTCAACTGTTCCGATGCCCCTCCTGAAATTATACACGCGCTCGGTACCTGCCGATTTAGGGCAAGGCACCGAGCTTCAGGGACTCTGTAGCGGCCATCTTGGGGCGGGATAGAGCGGTGAGAGCGCTCTAGTGCCTGGGATAAAAGGAAACAGCCCTTCTCCGCGATAGCGGACGCGTTTTGCGGACGCGCCTCGTCTTCGCCGGAGTCCAGCCAGAGTCAGCCCGTCTGTGCCCGTCCAGGCCAGGTCGGGTCACGGGGCAGGAAACGCTGCCACAGGTATGATCTCTGCGGATCAGCTTAGGGCATTGCGCCCTAGTAGCAACAGTAAATGTTCCGTCCTAAAGCCTTCCTTAACGGGTACACAAGCATGTCCTCACTGTGCTCTTGCCCTAACCAATGTTCAGCCTTACCCAGAGGTATCACACAAGCTTAAGTCACTTACTCAAATCTCTGATCTAAATCCCTGTATTTTCACTTTTTATACTGTTAATTGCAGATCTCTGCCCCAACATAAAGCAGACATTTATCACCTCTTGGCTGAAGAAAAACCATGTGCAATATTCCTAACGGAGACCTGGCTGCATGATGGTGCAGGTCCCGATATAGCCGCCGCCTTGCCCTCTAACTATGCCATTGTTAGAGTAGACAGAGAAAGACAGGTAGGAGGGGGTATTGCTGTGATCTTTAACAGGGATTTTAATTGTGACTTTGAAACTGTCAACATTCCCGGATGCGAAGCAGCATTTTTAAAAATTTCATTGAACCCAAATTTTATGTTTTCTGGTTTTTTAATTTACCGCCCGCCGGGAAACAGCAGTGTTTGGGCTGCGAATTTGGTTAATTTCATTTCGCCTTACTTTTTGAATGCCCAAAACCTGACTATACTGGGGGATTTAAATCTCCATTTGGAAGATAAATCTAACAGCATAGCTGTCAACCTTTTGGAGGATTTTAATACTTTGAATATGTTTCTGCGAAATGAGGGTCCCACTCATAAAGCTGGGCATTTGTTAGACCCCATTATTTCCAACATACAGGAGCTAAAATGGTTAAAAACTGACCCTATTTGTTGGTCGGACCATTTTTTAACGCTCTTTAGTATTACTCTTAGGCAAATCAGGTCGTCAGGCTCTGCTCGGCCCCCAATTTTCATGAGAAATTGGAAAAAGTTAGATTTGTCCGAGTTGCAGAACGCATTACAGGTATCCCCCCCGGTCCTGGGTGCTGACATGGAAATAAATGCGCTGGAAGCCCACACTTGGTTGGAGAGAGCAGTCGATATCTGCCTGCCCGCTACCAGGTGTAGAGGGAATGTCCATCGTCCCCCGGCCCCCTGGTATACGGAAGAACTGAAATTAGAAAAAACCAAGTGTAAGGGACTTGAGAGAAAATGGCGCAAACATTATGATCCTCTAAAAAAGGAAACATATCGTAAGGCCAGAAATCTCTATCACACGGCCTGTACTAGAGCCAAAGCATCTTATGTAACAGAGACCATCAACACTGCTGCAAATAAAGCACGGACCCTTTTTAACACAGTTAAAGAATTAGCCGGAGCAAACTCCATGGCAGTTGCACGTCCCCTTACCCCTCAAAAATGTCAAGATCTTGCCACGTATTTTGTGGAAAAGATCGAGACTATTCTTGCCAATATTAATCCCCCGGTGAGGGATGACAGGGAAGTTTCTCCTCTAGAAAGCTCATCAGGAAATCGGCTTGACTCCTGGCCATCCATCTCCTTGGACACTTTGAAATCCTTAGCGACTTCCATTAAATCGGGCTCTCCATGCGATCCCCTCCCAATTAACATTCTGAGCCAATTGGACGACGTTGCTTTGGGGATTATTGCCGAGACACTTAATGCCTCCATTCATCTGGCAACTGTCCCAGCGTCCTGGAAGCACGCCATGGTCAGCCCTCTGTTGAAGAAGCCGTCTGCTGATCCAGAGGTGCTGGCCAATTATCGCCCGATATCCCTGCTGCCCGCCTTCTCAAAAATCTTGGAGAAGCACATCCATGGTGTACTCTCAATACACACGGAGAATAACAACTTACTCCATTTTTCCCAGTCGGGCTTTAGGGCAGGCCACTCCACCGAATCTGCCCTCCTGGGAGTTACGGAGAAGATCAGGGGACTTTTGGACGACGGGCAAACAGTTGCTCTTGTTCTGCTTGATCTGAGCGCAGCTTTCGACACCATCTCACACGACAGACTGCTTGTCAGGCTGAGTGAGGATGGTGTCGGAGGGGCTGCGCTGGATTGGATTAGATCTTACTTGAGCAACCGGACGTTTCAGATCTCGTCCTCACATGCCCAGTCGGACATTTTTCTGTCACCCCACGGCGTGCCTCAGGGCTCAATTTTGAGTCCACTATTTTTTAACCTGTATCTCCGCCCCCTCGCCGATCTAGCAGAGCGAGTAGGTCTAGAACTCATGACCTATGCGGATGATTCGCAGATTATCTTTTCTCTTACCAACTCAGAGTCTTCATCCCCCTCCGTGCTGAAACTAGGCCTTCAGGAAGTCTTCAGCTGGATGTCAACGAACCAGCTGAAGCTCAACGGGGAGAAGACAGAGGTTCTTCTCCTGGGGAAAAATAGAGATCTGTGGCAGGACATTCACTGGCCGCCATCCTTGGGTGCTTTCCCCATCCCGGTTGCCCAGGTTAGAAATCTAGGGGTGTGTATCGATGATTCACTATCGATGAAACAGCAGGCTAATAAAGTGGCTGGTACCTGCTTCACGATCCTTAAATGGCTGCGGAAGATTATCTGGATGCTGCCTGTGGATACCCAGAAGACCGTAGTCAATGCACTAATTACATCTAGGCTTGACTACGGTAACATCTTATACCTGGGTTCCAATCTAGCCGTAACCAGGCGGCTGCAGCTGGTCCAGAACTCCGCAGCCAGGTTGCTGTGTAAGATCCCTAGGACAGCAAGGATCTCGAAGCACCTTAGGGACCTGCACTGGCTGAGGGTCGAGAACCGGGTTCGGTTCAAAGCCCTGACATACATGTTTAAGATCAGGGCAGGGACCGCCCCAAAGTACCTGCAAAAATTGGTTAGGCCCCACGTTCCTGTGCGGAATCTCCGTTCTCTAAACGGAGCAAACTTTGTGGTTCCCAGATTTAAACTGGCCCGAGTGGGGGGAAAATCTTTCTCCCATCTGGGACCAGTCCTCTGGAACTCCCTCCCTTTAGCCCTACGCAAGGAGGATAACCTCGCCTGCTTTAAGAAAAATGTTAAAACTTGGCTTTTTAATAAATAATTGTGGTACTTGACAGTTGCTGCTCTCTGTGTTCCGATCTTTCAGCCCTGGCGCCGGGAAACCCTTTGTGGGTATCTGTGCGCATTACAAGTGTAAAAAATAAATAAATAAATAAATAAATACTGGGCTACAGTTAAGATGTTTCTTTGTTTTACACAGTTTTCCAGTCTGCCCAGCATCATTCTGCCCATTACCTTGGATGTTGAGTCAAGGAGAGATATTGGGCAATATCAGCTCGTGATGCTTCTATCGCCCTTTTTAACTATAGGTACAATCACACTCTCCCCATTAATTGTTGCATTAAAATATGCATGTAGAATGGGCACGCAAAAGTCCATGTTGTATTTAAAAACATCAATTGGGACCCCATCTGGGTCTGCTGATTTCCCACTGGCGCTATTCTTGAGAGCTGTTCTAATCTCTTCATAACTAATACTATGTAGTTTGGTATTATTTCATGAGATAATACTATTATTCTCAGTGGTAGTAATACGTGGATTTGTCACGTTAAAAATAGCTCCAAAATGGGATAACCCCTCTTCCGGGGTCACTACTGTATTGACTTTAACTGACTGAGCAACTTTAATAAGTGGCTAATCCAGGGTTTTCCAAAAGAGTATTGAATATTTGGTCTCAGCTGCTTTAATCAAGTTATCCCATGCATTATCTCTAATCTCCGATTTTCATTGATTTAGAGCTTGTTTATATAATTTCCGCAGGGCACTAATGACTTCCCTATTCCAGGGAATAACTTTCAGTCCTGCCTTTAGGTCCCTATTTAGGCTAGAACATTGCTGGTTAAACCATCTTGGACAAAGTGTCCTATTAGTCCTAGGCTTACATTGCAAATCTTTAGCGATTGCAGCCAAGATCTTTTAAAAAGCTGTAACTATGTCAGTGCTGCTTGATGAGTTGTTTAGACAAGTTGCTCTATGATGGCTAGTTTTTGTAACTATCCTTTCTGAGAAAAAAGTAGGATCAACTCCCGCCCACTTGATTGAAATCCCATTTACACCCTGTGTCTTTACTTCAACAGCATGGAAACATGGTTCGGTAATTTAAAAAAGTGGAGATTTTAATATTAGTAGTAAGGGGTGATGGTCACTTAATAGGCTTGGCTGTACACCACATTTATGTACAAGGGGCCTACTGTTCCTTGAAGTTATAAAGTGGTCAATACATGAGGAAGACCTTGCTCCCTCAAATGTATAAGTAATAAACCTTCTGTCTTGGGCGCCCTCTTGGGCGTCCAGCTCCATAATTTCCAAATTATACTTAAACATTACATAGTTTATAATTTCCCCATAATTATTACGTGGGAAATGTGAGGGGTTGCCACCTATTACATCCTCATAACTACATTGGATCCCTGATATAAATTTTCACTGTTCAATATGAAGATCACCTTCCCATATTAAAAAGCAGTTGGTCCCTACGCTCTTAATGAATTTTGCCAATTCTTCGTCTAATAAAGAGATGAGCTCATGTCTTGAACCATTAAAAATGTTATTATAAAAATTAATCACGATCATATCTGTTTTCCTTTTCCTGAAAAGAATA
Organism: Lissotriton helveticus; assembly: GCF_964261635.1. Classification (NCBI taxonomy): domain Eukaryota; kingdom Metazoa; phylum Chordata; class Amphibia; order Caudata; family Salamandridae; genus Lissotriton; species Lissotriton helveticus. The sequence continues at coordinate 947,066,649 of NC_136065.1, forward strand.
AGAATTGAAAGTGTTGTGTTTTAATGTATGTTTTTTTTTTATCAAGGGAGAAGATACCGATGTTATTACGGCCAAACCTCCGCTAGCTCTACCAGTCTTAACAGGGTCGCTCTAGTGGAAATTATCATAAACCCATTAATGGAAAATGCTTCTATTAGCCATGTTTCCTGTATTAATGTCACAAATTGGTATACTTTTTACCCAAGTAGGGTCGCCCAGTTTACTCCTTACCCGTGCGACATTCCATGTCATTATTCGTAGTGTTTCCTGCAGTGTATCAACCACACTAATTGGTGGAGTTACGTTTCTGAGGCTTTGTATCACAGGTTCTGCAAGAGTTGCAGGGTCACAACTATGGCTATTCACATTTGCAACACCATCACAGGATTGTACCTTGTCCATATAGACTGTTTCTTCCAAAGTTCTAAAGTGGGCTCTTGCATCGTGGTCGTCTTGTATAACAACTTTTGGACATGCTATGTTTTGTCCCAAACCCAGTCAGTCCACCTCACTGCACCTCCTGAGTAGTTCAAACCTATTTGGCATGGATGGTATCGTATAATGGGCTTGGCTATTAGTACTATCTTGGGGGCGACCTGACAGTATGTCCATTTTGGGTCTATAAAAATATCCCAGGGGTAATGCAGTAATACTTTCTTCATTACAATTAAATTGCCGATCCTGATTAGCTATAACCTCTTCTAATATTAAGTCCACCACATACGGTCGATGAAAATTCACAAGTACGCAATCCCCCTCACACATTTTTACATAGTTGCCCACCCAACTAACTCTTCTTACCATGATGATTTCATGAGAGAGACACCCAATTTTACAAGTCGTATTTACAGAAAACTAGTGAATCATCCTATTTTTCAAAGAGTCCCAAGTTTCAATAGTATTGGCAAGCAATTTAGGTACATTTTTTAAGATGATCACATGTGGAGTAGCTTGAGGAGGTAAACTTAGGGTAACATCCCGTTGCCTCCCAAATTATATTTGACCTCTATCCCTCCTACTACCATTTCCTGGAGTTATCCCAGAATTTTGTGTGGGTAGAACTTGTACTTCCTTCCCATATTTATCAATAGGTTGCAAGGGACTGACCCTTTCTCGGTTATTCTCACTAATCATTTTATTTGAACCAGCATTTGCAACACTACTGTCATTTGATTTCAGTGTTGTTTTTGATGTGGCCGCCGGTTGAATGGCAGTCACCAGTTCCAATAATTTAGTGATGTCCTTTTGCACCAATTTAATTCCAGTCAAGACCCGCGTCTCGATGGTATCAATTTTGCGATGCAGCTTTTTAATAAGGGTAGCATTTTTATCACTACGTGGTTCAACCATTTTAAGTCCTTGTCCTTTACCAATCGATTTAACAGGCTTCCCTTTTCTTTGTGTAGTTTTTAGTGGGCTCCTTAATGCTGCACTTTGTTTGCATTTTCTTGCTGGTGGCAAGTCTGATTCTGGTGAATCTGAAATGTTTGTAATTTCCAGGGGGTTGGTTGACACACTGGGCCCTGGTATGATCAATTGTTCACCTTTGGATTTATCAGCCTTAGAGTTGTTAATTACAGTACTATTATTTAACTGTTCCTGGAGGGTGTTATCAGGACTGGAAGTATTACTTTGACTATGAGCTTCCACCACAGACTTGGCCCCCCTTTGAGCAGCATCTAGAGCAATCTTAGCGGCAGCCAGCTGCTCCTCCACCTGCACAATCTATTATTCAGAATGTCCATAGCACTTTTGAAGTAGTTGGTAATCGGTGCTATGTTTTCTATAGTCTTTTTTTTTGCTGGTTGCCAGTTTCCTTTTCCACATTTTTCTAAATGGCACCACAAACCTTCATACGAGAAATGTTAATTAATGTTGTTCCGCTTACCCACTTTCCGCTAATCAGGCTTCCTTCAACCAAAGGGGGGGGCGGCCCAGCCTCTTGCGGTCTCGAACGGGCTCAAACGAGCCAGCCCTTGTCCCAGGCTTGGCCCGGCGCATCGCTCGCGTCCCGCATAGCAGATGACCTTTGCTCGCTATATAACCGGCGGTCGCGGTGGGCGTGACGCATGCGGCTCATGCCGCAACGCACGCTGTGTCCTGGGCTTTGAAGTCCGGTGATTATCAGCAGCAGACAGGCAACAAGGATTTTCAACTTCCACTTCCCGCTCACGGAAGCCCTGACCCCGCTATAAAAGCGGCGGTTGCGGTGGGCATGACGCGTGCGGCTCCTGCCGCAACACGCGCTGTGTCCTGGGCTTTGAAGTCCTGTGATTATCAGCAGCAGGCAGGCAACAAGAATTTTCAACTTCCACTTCTGTCAATTGGAAAGAGTTAAACTGTGTAACCAATAGAAAACTGTGTTAGCTTTTGAAATAACGTGGGAAGCAATGTGATTTGATATTTACATGTATATGTGTGCAGAATGAGAGGGAAAGTTTGGCATTATTTGGTTTTGCTAAGAGCAGTCCAGTACAGACATTCTGTATAAGAAAATCTGATGTGTGATTGACATACTTCTTAATCGACAAAGCAATTTGAAATGTGAGTTATTCATTTGTGAGGGGTAGTATGTGGTGCCTTTGTTTTTAATAAGAGTAATGTGTTTTTCCTGCTAAAGTCCAGGGAGTAGTCTTGCTTGTCTAGAATCACATTGTAAGTCTGTCTGCATTTGGGCAACCATTGTGAGAGAAGCATTTGGTAACTTCATGTGTTTGCTGACAGATAACTGCTTTCAAACCTGTCATGTTGTCAAGTTTTAGTAGTACTGAAATATGTAGAATGTGTGCAGTCACCTACCCCCTTCCAGACTAGTGAATGTGTTTTGGTAAAGTCCAAGGGATGGTGTTGCTTGTCTAGATCAACCTGTGAGTCTGTGTGCATTTGGACAATCATTGTGAGAGAAGCATTTGGGTACTTAATGTCTTTGCAATAACATAACTGCTTAAACACCTATCCTGTTCTCAAGTTCTGGTACAATTAGAAGCCAGTCATTGGTTATGCATTTGCAAAATGAGTCAGGCTTCCACATTAAAGTGCAGTACTGAAATATGTAGAATGTGTGCAGTCACCTTACCCCTTGCAGACTAGTGAATGTGTTTTGGTAAAGTCCAAGGGATAGTGTTGCTTATGCAGAATCACACTGTGAGTCTGTGTGCATTTGGGCAACCATTGTGAGAGAAGCATTTGGGTACTTCATGTCTTTGCAGACACATAACTGCATGAAACCTATCCTGTTCTCAAGTTTTGGTAGAATTAGAAACCAGTCATCGCTTATGCATTTGCAAAGTGAGTCAGGCTTCCACATTAAAGTGCAGTACTGAAATATGTAGAATGTGTGCAGTCACCTTACCCCTTGCAGACTAGTGAATGTGTTTTGGTAAAGTCCAAGGGATAGTGTTGCTTATGCAGAATCACACTGTGAGTCTGTGTGCATTTGGGCAACCATTGTGAGAGAAGCATTTGGGTACTTCATGTCTTTGCAGACACATAACTGCATGAAACCTACCCTGTTCTCAAGTTTTGGTAGAATTAGAAACCAGTCATCGCTTATGCATTTGCAAAGTGAGTCAGGCTTCCACACTAAAGTGCAGTACTGAAATATGTAGAATGTGTGCAGTCACCGTACCCCTTGCAGACTAGTGAATGTGGTTTGATAAAGTCCAAGGGATAGTGTTGCTTGTCTAGAATCACACTGTGAGTCTGTGTGCATTTGGGCAACCATTGTGAGAGAAGCTTTTGGGTACTTCATGTCTTTTCAGACACATACTGCTTTAAAACCTGTCATGTTGTCAAGTTTTGGTAGAATTAGAAGCCAGTCATTGATTATGCATTCTCAAAATGAGTCAGGCTTTCACACTAATGGGCAGTACTGAAATATGTAGAATGTGTGCAGTCACCTACCCCCTTCCAGACTAGTGAATGTGTTTTGGTAAAGTCCAAGGGATAGTGTTGCTTGTCTAAAATCACCCTGTGAGTCTGTGTGCATTTGGGAACCATTGTGAGAGAAGCATTTGGGTACTTCATGTCTTTGCAGACACATAACTGCATAAAACCTATCCTGTTCTCAAGTTTTGGTAGAATTAGAAACCAGTCATCGCTTATGCATTTGCAAAGTGAGTCAGGCTTCCACACACTAAAGTGCAGTACTGAAATATGTAGAATGTGTGCAGTCACCTTACCCCTTGCAGACTAGTGAATGTGTTTTGGTAAAGTCCAAGGGATAGTGTTGCTTGTCTAGAATCACACTGTGAGTCTGTGTACATTTGGGCAACCATTGTGAGAGAAGCTTTTGGGTACTTCATGTCTTTTCAGACACATACTGCTTTAAAACCTGTCATGTTGTCAAGTTTTGGTAGAATTAGAAGCCAGTGATTGATTATGCATTCTCAAAATGAGTCAGGCTTTCACACTAATGTGCAGTACTGAAATATGTAGAATGTGTGCAGTCACCTACCCCCTTCCAGACTAGTGAATGTGTTTTGGTAAAGTCCAAGGGATAGTGTTGCTTGTCTAGAATCACCCTGTGAGTCTGTGTGCATTTGGGAACCATTGTGAGAGACACAGTTGGGTACTTCATGTATTTGCAGACACATAACTGCTTAAAATGATTCAGGCTTTCACACTAGAGTGTAGTTCTGAAATATGTAGAATGTGTGCAGTCACCTTACCCCTTCCAGACTAGTGAATAGTGTTGCTTGTCTAGAATCACACTGTGAGTCTGTGTGCATTTGGGCAACCATTGTGAGGGAAGCATTTGGTAACTTCATGTCTCCTTGTACTACTCTAATCATTCAGTCAGTATCCAAGTACTTATGTAGCGATCCATGGCCTCAGCACATGGACTGCTTCAAACTCCTAAGCACTATGCATGTAGTCCTCTAACCACCTACACACTTGTGTCTACAATTCCCCGGTTAGTATCCATCCAACCCTGCAAACACCCAGGTACTCCTCTTACACTCCTTTAGTAACCCTTTCAGCACCATGTACTAATCCATTCACTGCAGTAAAATACAACCAATTATAAATTCACCCAGTGTCTCTCCTTTTAGTACTGTAATCATTCAATCAGTCCCTAAGTACTAATACAGTGATCCAGGGCCTTAGCACATGGGCTGCTATAAACTCCAATGCAGTATGCATGTAGTCCTCTGACCACCTACACAGTTGTGTTTCAGGCCTACAATTCCCCAGTCAATATCCATACACTCCTGCAAACACCCTGTTAATCCCCTTGCATTGATCTAGTGACCCATTCAGCACCATGTACTAATCCATTCACTGTGCGAAAACCCAATCACCTATACAGTAATGCACACAACTTGAATTCCAATTCCAATTAGTGGTTTTGATATAGAATGTGTTTGTATAGTAATAGAAAAGTATAATTTATACATTTATTAAAATACATTTATTTATGTTTTTTTTATAGATATTGTTTACCATCATTAAAATAAAGTTATCATGCCTGAAAATTCAAGAAAGAGAAAAAGACAGAAAAAGGACAAATATTTGTAGAAAATTCTACAACAAGTATTGGATGACCAACATCATGTGGGTAAAAAGAAAAAGACTTCCGGTAAGACAACAAAGGAATTTAATAAAAAATTTCAAAGCCTAGAAATAGTGTGCAGAATGTGCAAACTGCTGAGAATGGTTCGACCAGAAAAAAGAATATGAATAACAGGAAAGGAAAAAGAGGAAAATTATTTTCAAACGATTCGATGTATGGTGAAAGAAGGCAAAATCAGTATAAAGAAATCTGTAAAAAAAAAGTATAATAGAGTGGTTTTTAACTGGCTCAAAGATTTGAAAAAATATTGAAAAAGAGCACTGTTTTATAAAAAGAAGAAGCATATTGAATCCATTGTTCAAAAGGCTTTTGAAGTAAAAAAGAAACTATTCATTTTAGTTTTAAACAGAATTCGATCACTAGATAAACCGATCCATTTAATGAAGGCCAAAAGTAAGAGGAAAAGAGTAATTAACAGAACTCATTTTTGTGATGCGTTTTTGGGTGAATGGAAACACAGTTCAAGTTCAGAGCCTTTCTTTAATGAAGAGAGTTATTTTTAGACCAATAAGTTATTGCATGCAGTTGATACCAGTGGTCGAGCTTAGAAATGGTTGTCCAATTGAGAAAGAGAAGATGGTTCCCAGAAATGCAAAAGAAGTGTTAGTTGATGAAGTTCTAGGGAGACGTCCTAAAGCCCCAATGTACACTTGGAATTGCAGTAGTATTTGTAGTGTACGACGATAATCTACTGATATTTTAAGCAATTTCTTATGAGAATATAGAAAAAAATGTGTTAAACAAAAGATTAAGCTATTGCAAGGACTAGACCCTTGCAGAGCGAGAAAAAATACTGGTTTGCAAGGTCATTCTCTGGCTTGTCTTTTTAGAAAAGTATGCCAAAGTGTTTTTCACCATTTCAGGATGTTAGCAGTACATCATTCTCAAATGTGGAAGTTAGTCAGAAGATTGTATTATGCAAAAAGTCCAGTCCAGTACTAATGTTAAATGAGTTGAACAGTGCTCTTTTGCATGGATCAGTATCAGATGTGAAGGTTTGTGATGAAATTGAGTTTTGTTACTTTGATCCTGCTCAAGAGAGTGCAGAAACTGACACATTAATAGAAGAAAGTGTTGAAGAGAATGTGCAACATAGTTCTACAAAAAATGTTGAAGAACAAATTTCAAAGTTTAGGGTGATTTCAGGTGAAAGGCCAAATTATTCTTGTATTTGTTGTTGGCGAACTCACTATACAAATTGGACTAGGACTGTTGATCTCTATTTAAAAAGTGAAAGAGAAAATAGTGATAAGTGGAAGGGAATTGCAACTTATTTGTTGGTAGAGAATTGTTTTAATATGGGTTCTGATCAGCGTATTTGTACATATTATTCTAATAAATTAGATGAGAGTAAAATGCTTCCTATAGCTGTCCATAAAAATATAGAGTTGGTAACTACTCTTTCAGAACTGATAGAGTGAAATACCTATGAGTTTATTCTCATTCAATGTGTGCACCCATTTCAAGCTATTGTTCCTATGGAGCCTAAAACAGGTAAATTGCCTCCTTCAGATTTACAGAGAGGATTAAAAGGAAGAGTTGCATAAATACATCTAGATTTAAAGAAAAATATCGAAACTATTGGTGTAGAGAATGTAGAAAATGAACCTCTAGGTATTCTAGTTAATGGCATCCCTACTAAGAGTAAAAAAATCTGGCAAGAATTAGTAGATGTTAGGAAAGTGCAAAAGGCAACATTGTATCTAATAAAAAAACAGTGAGTACCATACAAATGTCTATGTGGGAGAAGAAGAAATACTTTTAGCTGAAGATACAGAAACATCAAGTGGACAAATTGAAATAGTGGACATGTCTAAAAGTGAAGAAATCTATGAACATTTTAGTGCACATCCACTTCATTAAAAAAAAGTGATGGGGAATACTATTGATTTTTTCCAAACGAAAAAAGCAAATGGAAGTCCCATGAGTGTATGGGAAAAAGCTTGGAAGCTTGTTGCTTTCCGCAGTTGTTCCCAACAGGAAAAGGTGGACGATATGATGAATGACCTTTGCAGATTCTTGCATCTGAATATCGGACAACAAGATTGTATGCAGAAGATCCAAGATTTCAACAATGTATCCCATGTATATTTCATCTTTTGTTTCAGAGTAACTTGTCTGGACTTTCATATGCAGTCAACCACATTTTGAAAATAGGAGTACATCTTCAAAATGTTTCTGCAAAGGAATTTATGGATAAAGTACATCAGAGAGACGATCATTTAGAATCTCAGCTGATTCATTTGATGGCATGGTAGCGTGGTACCAATGAGTATTGGTACCGACGTCATGGAGAACTTAAATGCATGCTAAGGAACTTAGGAACTCCTATGTGGTTCCTTACCCTAAGCTGTGCTGAATACGCTTGGGATGATTTACTGGAATTTCTTCGAGAGGCAAATTTGAATGTAAAAAATATTGAATACAAGACACCTGGAGAATTGTGCTCTTTGGATCCTGTTAATGTATGCAGATATTTCAATCATAGATTTGAAGCTATGATGTCTTTTATCTGCAATGAAAAAGAATCCTCCTCTTGGAGAAGTTGTGGATTTCTTTTGGAGAAAGGAGTATCAAGCTAGAGGTGCTCATCATATACATATGCTGATATGGATCAAGGATGCCCCCAAATTCGGAACTGATTCTTATGATACTGTTTTGTCTTTTATTGAAGAATATGCCACATGTGCTATACCAAATGAACCGAAGAAAACAACTTAAGACAACAAGTCTTACTATTCCAAAGCCATCGATGTGGAAAATACTGTCGACGAAAGTACAAGTCTAAGGAAAAGTTTTATACCAAATGTCGTTTTGGATTTCCACGTCCTGTAATATCTAAAGGAAGAGTAAACAGTTTTATGTCTGCTATGAGACATACCATCACTCGAAAGACTCCAAAAAATACCTACAATTTGAGAAGAAGTGAAGAATCAAAATACATAAATGATTACAATCCGGTTATTCTCTCTATGTGGAATGCTAACATGAATATTCAGTACGCAGCGGATAATTCCATTGCTGTCGCTCGGTATGTAACATCCTAAATTACAAAATCAGAAAAGTCGGAATTGAAAGAAATGTGGGAAGAGATTTCTCACGAGAAGAGTCTAAGTAAGAAATTATACAGTTTCAGTTTGAAGATGTTATCACATCGAGAAATTGGAGCATATGAATGCTCAGATCAGTTATCATCTGCAAGTTTATACTCAAAATCTAGAAGAATCATTTGGGTGAGTCTAGGTCTTGCTGCAATGCAAAATCGAGTACTTAAATATGTTCTAGAAATCGAATATTTAGCAGAAAAAGATCCGGAAAGTACAGACATTGTGAAAACAAATATGTTGGACACATATTATACAAATAGAAGTCATTATCTTGAGAACATATGTCTCTATGAAGTGCTGCAAAACTACACTTTTAAACGGAATACTACAGAAAACATCAATGATGGAAAATATGGAGTGATTGGTTCCGAAGGATGTTTGATGAAACAAAGGAAAGGAAATTTGATTAATCACAGAAAACTGACTTGTGACACTCCTGATAAAAGGAAATTTTACTATTTAGCACTTTTACAACTGTTCAAACCGTGGCGTTCAGAATTGGAATTACTTGAAGATTTTCAGAGCTATGAAGATTCCTTCAATGCTTGTAAAGATACCATAGAATGTACTATTTTTGCAAATTATGTGAAAATGTTGAACGATGAAATTCAACAAGAAGCTACTATTGCAGCTGAGACTTAGGAAACTTGGAAGAACAACTAAATGTTGAACAGAAAATAATATATTTATTTATTTATTTATTTATTGTCATTTTTAAAGCGCGGCGAATACCCGTAGGCGTCTCGGCGCTGGCTGAGGGCATAGGTCAACATCCAGGAGAACCAACCGAATCTTCCTAACTATTGATCAAACAACCAAGTCTTAAGTTGTTTACGGAATATTAGCAGGGATGGGCTAGTCCTGATATGAGAGGGTAGGGAATTCCAGAGTTTTGGGGCGGCAACCAAAAAGCGTCTGTCGCCCCAGGTGACTGTTCTAGTGCGTGGTACTACTAAATGATTGTGATGAATGGAGCGGAGAGAACGAGTTGGTATGTAACGTACAAGATTATGTTTGAGAAAGTGGGGGCCATGATTGTTAAGTGCCTTGTAGACAATACACAGCGATTTGAACTTAATTCGACTGCGTATCGGGAGCCAATGAAGTTTCCTGATGGTGTTGGAAACAGGTGCAAACTTGGGAAGTCCCGAAAGCAGCCGGGCTGCTGCGTTTTGAATTGACTGCATCTTGTTTGTCACTCGATTTTGGGCCTGTAGGAAGAGGGCGTTGCAATAATCCAAGGCGGACAGCACCAATGAACTGATCAGGGTTTTCCTGGCTGAATCCGGTAGAAAAGGTAGAATTTTCCTTATCATTTTGAGTTTCATGTGAGCCGTGGCTGCAATTTTGTTAGCATGCGCCATGAAATTGAGACCCACATCGAAGGTGACGCCAAGATTCCTAACTTTAAGAGCTGGGCTGGGAGGCGTTCCAAACGATGTTGGCCACCAAACTGATGACCAGCCAGGAGAAAGGTGACCGAAAATGACCACTTCGGTCTTTTCTGAATTAAGCTTAAGACAGTTGGTGGCCATCCAGTCACCTATGGCCACCATCCCTCTTGTGAAACGTGTGGCCACCTCCTCACCATCCCCTTTAATGGCCAATACCAATTGGGTGTCATCGGCATAGGAGGTTAGGCTCATCCCAAATGCTTTGATGACAATAGCAAGGTCCGACACATAGATATTAAACAGTGTCGGACTTAGGGATGAGCCTTGCGGAACCCCACAAGGCAGTGACACCTTAGAAGATTGGTATGGTCCTAGGGATACCGCCTGCGTTCTGTCAGCCAGAAACGACACAATTAGATCCAGCGCAGTTTTCTGGACACCCATCCGTCCGACACGGTCTATATCAGCAAGTGAGACAACAGATTGACCATGGATTTCTTCATAAAAAGAAAGAATGCACATACATATCATTTCAACCTATCCAAATGTATGTGAGTGGTCAAGCTGGAATAGGAAAAATGTTCTTAATTAAAGTTTGACCAATTATCTACAGAAAACAATTGAGTCACATTTGTCTTGTGTTGTAACTGCTCCAACTGAGTTGGCAGCACACAACATTAAAGGAATTACATTGCATTGTTTAATTATGCTACCTGTGGAGCATGAAAACAAATTGGAATATCACAAGCTATCTGGGGAAGCTTGTTATGAAGTTTCAAAAGTGCTCAAGAAAATGAAACTTCTGATTATCGATTAGGTGAGCATGGTCTCAAACTTAATGCTTGCTTTTGTGCATTTAAGAATGCAGCAAATTCTTAAAACAGAGTACGATGTCTTATTTGGAGGAAAACATGTCATAGTTTTTGGAGATCTACTGCAACTTACTCCCGTAAAAGGACAACCAGTATTTAAAACACTTGCACATAAAGACACCAGAAAGTCTTTCGATAGTGTTGGAAACGTTAATATTTGGTCATATTTTGAATGCAACAAAACTGATTACAAATATGCGACAGGCAAATTATGTTGATTATGGAACTATTCTTCAAGTTATAAGAATTAGAGTACTGACAGAACATGGCAAACAAGCTTTGCAAAGTTGATTACTTTCCAATTTGTTTCCAAATGAAAATATAGTTCCTGAGGAAATATATAAGAAAATTCCAGAAAATAAATCTATAATCTGCTTAATGCCAACACTGCGCGAGTGTTCAATATTTATTGAACAACTTTTGAAGCTAGAAAATAAAGAAATAATAAAAATGGAAGCCATTGATAAAATGGAGCGTGAAGGAATCACTATTTTTTGACAGAATATTCGAAAACAAAATTTGGTTCTTTAAAAAATCGATATCTAAAACTGCTGGTTTACAAAATAATCTTTATGCATGTATAAACTGTCTGATAATTTTAAGGTGTAATGTGGATGTAAAAAAAGGTTTAGTTAATGGAGCAATGGGTAAAATTGTTGATTTTGTTAATTATGAGAATAAAGATGGAATTGAGGGGCATATTATCAAGACAGGCGATAAAATTAGCGCAGTTTTAGCGGCATAAAACTGCCGCTAAAATGGAGATAATGGGTTTGATAATATGCTCAATGGAATTCCAATTGAAGCCCATGTTAGATGTCCTTCACATCTAACAGGGGCTTCAATTGGAATTCCATAGAGCATATCATCAAGCCCATTATCACTGTTTTAGCTGCAGTTTAACGGCGCTAAAACAGCGATAATTTTATCGCCTGTCTTGATAATATGCCCCCATATTTTTAAAAATTACATTTGATCAGATTGAAGAAGTAAAACAAATTGGCAGTTGTTCAGTTCGTTTTTTGCTTGTTAAAGATGTATATGACCGTAGAAAACAGTTTCCATTTTCTCAGGCATATACAGTGACTATTCATAAATCTCAAGGTTTAAGTGTAGACGTGCTTTGGTGAACATTGGAAGTACTGTGTTTAAAGAAGGTATGGCATATGTTGTTTTGTCCCGAGTCAGAACTTTATCTGGTTTGTTTTTGATTGGTTTTGATGACACAAAGGTTACTGCAGATGCAAACTGTGTAAAAGAGTATAATAGGTTAAGAAGAACGTATGCTCCCAATTTAGGTCAATATCCTGTATTTGAAAACGTGTGGTAGGTCGAAAAAGAAGATATGAGAATATCTGTAGTAAAGTTAAAGAGAAGGAAAAAAACATGATAATGTTGTGATTGCAAGCAAAAAGAAAAAGGACACTGTTGAAGAGATTGTTCGTTATCAGTTTGAAAATAGTTCAGGTATCAACTGCTATGCTAATGTAGTGGTCAATGTTAATTTTTTTCTTGAAACTTTGCATCAGCAAATTATGGAGAATCAGGAAAATAGATTTTGTTCCTTGTTGCATTCTGTTTATGAAAAATTGAGAACTGATGAAAGTAAAATGCAAAGTGTTTCTGATATTCGTAATCTTTTTAATATATATGTTCTGGTTCTACACAATTTACGCTGAGTATCCAACAAGATGCTCAGGAATTTCTAATGTATATGCTTACCGTAATGGAAAATGAAGGCATAGAAATTGAAAATCTTTTTGGCCTTTGTCATAAATGGGAACATCAATGTGAAAATTGTATGTTTACATGTAGCACTAACATAGACACTGAAAGATTGATGTATTTGACATTACCAGACTGTAAATCAGTGTCTTTCAACAAATTAGTTAAAGCAGCAAATCAAAACATGTAGTGTAGCCAATGCAAATCAGAAATGTTATCAACATTTTTTTATACAAAGATATGGACAATATATAATTTTAATGATGCTGCGTTGTAAAGCTGATGGAAGAACATTGGAAACTTGAATAAAACATTTTGTAGCAAGTCAACTATCAATATCAGGAAGGACTTTTGTAGCAGTAGCACTAATTTTCCATGATGGTCCTTCTACAACATCTGGACATTACACTGCCTATTTAAAATGCGATAAAGGATGGACATATTGTAATGATGCTCAATTGGTTTTTAAACAACGTTTGCCTAGCGAATTACCAAATTCCTACCTAATATTTTTAAAGCCAAAGTTTTAGGAACATAATTTGGCCTCTGAGGACATTTTTAATATGTATTAATCCGATTACTATTGGACAATTTCAATATAAAGGATTTCAAGAATACTATTTGGCCTAGACGAAAAGTATATATTTGAATTAAGGACTTTTTCTTGCACATTCTGTCAGCATATATTTTTAAAGAACATTATTTACAGTGTATGAAAATTTAAAATAATTGTTCATTGTATTATTATTTGAGTTCTTTCATATTAAGAAATTTCTCTTAGAAAAAAGCATTTTATATATGTGTGATTTGTATTATATGGTTTGTTATTGAGGGTGTAGTTTTTGTGGATTGTCCGGAAATAGTTGGATATATTATAAATATGTTACACATCGTTTTTTTTAAACAATCTTATTGATTGTTTTATTTTTGCCCGCCGTCATGTGATGAGTATGATTGAAATCACTGTTTGTAGTGAAATTCAATATATTCTGAGAACAGCTAAAAAGGCAAAGAAAATATTTATAAAATGTTAAAATGATGTTGTGTTGTAAAAAATATAACATTATATATTATAACTGTATTTCTCTTCTCTTTCACAGATCCTAATTCTAAAATATGAAAATTTCAAAACAATTATATAAAAACAACTGAAAAAATGTGTAGGATTTTTTATTTCTATTACTGTGAAGGTAAGATAAACTAAGTATTAATATGCACAATGAGCTGTGTTTCAACACTGGTGAAGAAAGGGGGGATGGACGGAGTAGATATGTGTGGAAAGATGCTCTATGGGCGCTTTAAGCTACGGGATAAAGTTGCCTTGAATACTGAGTGTCCCTGGGGGGCAAGTAACCCACCAGATATGTGCAGAAAGTGCCAGAGAGTTATATTGCAGAGAGGTATAAAATGGGAAATGGCTTCGGAGCACCTCTCTGCAACGCAGCTTATGGTGTTCAATAGAGAGACATGGTGGGCTAGTAGGACCAAGGATAAAAAAGACTAAATTCCTCAACTTAAAACACGTCACAGAGAGTGTTTGCACATGTCACATGACGCCCCATCCCTTCCCTACACCACTCTATAAACATGTGCTATCACTTTGCCAAAACCTAAGTACTTATAAATGTATCTTGTTCTCTCTTTGCAGTACTGAAATTGCTCTACTTATAAGTCATATAGTTAAGGATTGGCCTACCCATTAACTCTAGTACAAGTTATTATCTTTATATTCTATGCGAGCACATCTGCAAGAAGCTACAAAGTGTTAATACAGTCTTCAAAACACCCAGCTTATACCCATGTAGTTTTGGAATTTCCATGTCATAGGATATCGAGTGACCTGAAAAAAAAAGATTTGATTGGTTCATAATATTTCCCATTGTACCTATTGAGGGACCGCAATCATTTCAATCATTCTTCTTTGAGCATCTTTGGAGAGATACCTCTGTGCTTACCTCCTGTCACTCCCATGCAACTTTTCAAACAAGGAACTACCAATATGTTCTTTTTGTAACATGCTGCCAATACTTAGGCATTTATGGGGCAAATTTAGAAGCATCCTGTGCCAACAATAAGTCACTTTTTGTAACATGGTGATAGTGCAAGATACTCTTTCAAATTTACAAACAAAAGGTACTCTGTGTACCTTTTCTTCTCCATGTAAATACGACCTCATCATACACACCACTTTGCATTGAAAGGGCGTTCTTTAGGTGTTGCTGTGCGTGTTTGCACAGAACACTCATAGAACAAGTCATATGGTATACACCCGTTACAACGGATCTTCTACTCCGCACTACCATTACAACGCGACTTTGACTCCGCATACCATTACAACGCATTGCGCTGGGGGGCGCTCTAGGATAGGGAATAAGTATAATTTACTATCCAACACCTTCCCTAGGGTCCACGGGGACTGGAGTTAGAATAGTAAATTATACTTACCACTATCCAGCGCCCCAAGGCGCTATGCGTTGTAACGGTATGCGGAGTAAAAGTCGCGTTGTAATGGTCTGCGGAGTAATAGTATGCGTTATAACGTCATACATCCAAGTCATATCTCCAGATTTATCCTAAATCCTAAATCTGGGCATGTGTGTGAATGCTGCACCATCCTCCAATTGGTGTAGCAAGGCACAACAAGGAGAATGTTTTTCATTTCTCCTCATTTTTCCTCTTTCTATATATGCTACATTGCACAACATACATTGAAGGAGAAGATGCATTCACTGATTGTTTTTGTGCAGGAAGGCATGTCTTCCTGCACAAAAACAAATTCCACATGACACAGACATCCTTGCACCAGTGTGTAAGGGTGCCTGTGTCACCGCATGGCTGCAGTTTAAGCAGCAGTGCAGATGGAAGCATAGACTTGCAACATATTTATGTACATATGTTGCATCCCTGTGCTTCAGAAGTACCACAGCACACTGCAGCTAAAGAGCTTCCAGTGTCATGCTGTAGCACTTCCTTATAGTTCTGCACTTATACATTCACCATACACAACTAATGCATTATTTCAGTCAATTATGCACTACACATACAAACATTCAATTAAACTTTCACACACTATCATACAAATATAGCTCTTTTTTTAACCAGAGAAGTTAGTTCTGAAAAGAACTTTGTTTTTGTTTTCTATGTGTAGTTTTTTTAACAATTTTGTTATTTTTTGTATTTTTCAAAAGGAAAAAAAGAGAACTGGAGGAACAAAACAATGAACTTCAGGGAAAAAAAATAAACAAATGTTTAGCACCGGTGATTTTTCTGCACTCAGCAGATAAGGTCAATGGACTGCTCTCCATAGCAGAACAGTTTGTTGCATTTAATGCAACTAATTATAACATGTCCGAATTCTGGACGTATGTCCGGGTGACCAGGAGATGACGATGCCGCAGATTTGCTTGTCACTGCTGGTGGAGAGTTGTCACGGAGTCTTCTGCACTTCTCGTTTGCCAGGTTCACAGGGTGCAGAGTTGTCAGGTGCTTCAGCATGCTTGCGGTCCCGCAAGAGTACTTTTTGGTTGGATCACCTCTTGACAGGGCTTTTTGCAGATTTTACAGGTGACTTTAGTCGCGTTGACTTTTTTTTGTCCTTCGGGAAACACATTTTTTTCCAAACGACTGATGTGTACCTCTCAGGGTGTGGAGGTTCTGGAACAAATCCATCATCAGATGAGTGTTCAGAGTCTGATGGTGGCTGCTGTCCAGAAGCCATTGTCTTAGAATGGAAAGCAATAGCAGGTGTGCAATCAGCAAAAAAAGTTCTTCTCAGCTCTCAGATGTTCATCCAAAGAAGGTCTAAGAAGAATGATTGAAATGGGTGGGGTCCTTCAATAGTTACAATAGGAAATGTTATGAACCAATCAATTTTTTTTAATTCTGGTCACATGGGGTCCGCGCACCAAGCGCACAGGCAGCATGCACCCAACGCACCTTTACAAAATTGCATTTAAAACTAATGTAAGTTTATTAGAAGTAAAAGTATATTATTGGTATGATTAGCTTAGATAATGTCTTGACCTAATATGTATATTAAATACATGTACATATCATTTTAGATATTAAAATATTTCACAGGAGTCGCGCACCCACCACGTCGAACATGTATATGACGTCACACGCAAGCGAGCGAGCGTCGAGTAAAGTAATACGTATGTGTCGCGTATGCGCCTCGAGTCGCCTACCATCCGCATAGCAATCACGCAGGAAAATATGCACCCATCGCACATCCTATGCGGATCCTAGACGACAATCCTAAAATGGCGGCTAGGTTCTGTACAGTGATTGAGAAAGGTACGCTTTGGGTGCGCGACTCCTAAAAAACAAATAGAAAAAAATAATAATAATATTAATATACTTAAAAAATTATAAAACAAATAAAAACATTAGATTCAATATTTTAAACACATTTTTTGCATTTATATTAAAAATATATAATGTAATTAAAAATGAAATATGTAAAAATAAATATTTAAAAAAATGTAGAAAAGCAGTATCAAAAAAGTAAATATAAAATGTATTATATATAAAAAATGTCATTTAAAAAACCTTTGAAATTCACTGACAAAAACATAGATTTCACACATGGTATAGTTAGGAATTAGCATTTAAAAAACCTTTGAAATTCAGAGAAAAAAACATAGGTTTCAGACATGTTATAGTTAGGAATTAGCATTTCAAAAACATTAGAAATTCACTGAAAAAACCATAGGTTTCAGACATGTTATAGTTAGGAATTAGCATTTCAAAAACCCAGGAATTCACTGAAAAAACCATAGGTTTCAGGGGTGTTATAGTTAGCTGGACATTTCACTCGTCCAAAACCATTGAAATTTCTCCGTTATAGTTAGTTGTACTAACTATAACTCGCGCGCCCGCAATCCACTGCTGATGATGTCACATATTACATTATTCATGACATAGTCAGTGACATCACTGATGACATCTCAAATGATATCACTGATACCATAACGGATGACATCATCCACGTGACAATCTAATACATCTCATCATACACTATTATAACCTTTCAACACTCATTATAACATATGGAGTACCATATTTGAAACCATTGGCACACCAATATAAGTTTCTAAAAACCCACTTAGTGACTCTAACATCTACACACACATCTAAACACGTACCTATTGATTCACTCATACATGCTAACAAAGATCAAAAGAACACTATTAAATATACTTGTACACCTACATCGACATTACACACCAGCACACATCCTATTTACTTATGCAGTCATCCGGCTCACTCATGTAAACAATTGATCATACTTACAATTACTAAGCTACACACTTATACAAACACCACTTCATTTATTCATATAGATAGTAACTCATACTTAGTGTGTTATAATACCACTACTAAAAGTATACAGTTTTCGATACAGTCACTCATACAATCACTGAGACTTATGTATACTTTTTTATATACAACAACTGTCACATACACTGCCTTCTATATTTCTACTTTGTTGGACATGTATCATTGAGAAATATATTTACTCATCACCACACCCATAAAGAGATTCACTCACCCAAGCAACTGTTTCCACATACAGTCTTAACCTCATACACCTACTAAATCAACTATTTAAACATCTGTGGACAGTCACACACGTCCCACCCAACCACACACACATTCACTATTGCATACAAATACTCGCTTAACTAAATATTAATTAATATAGACTTTCACATAGCTAGTAACCAACTTATGTAGTAGTTTACACAATAAGAGATAGAGTGATGTAGGTATTCACAGAGTTTAATCACTATCCCAAATATTTAGTGAGACACTTTAAATTAGTCTCTTAGACAGCCAATCACAGTGCTACTAAATCCTCCATCCAGACACTTATACATCCACTCAGTCTTCAATGCAGATTGCTATATATATAATACTTATTTAAATATCGAACAAAACCACATTCACTGGATGATGTCAAGTGATGTCATCAGTGTTGTCCTTTGAGATGTCATCAGTGATGTCATCAGTGATGTCACTGACCATGTCATGAATGATGTAATATGTGACATCATCAGCAGTGGATTGCGGGCGCACAAGATATAGTTAGTACATTTAACTATAATGGAGGAATTTCAATGGTTTTGTACAAGTGGAATGTCCAGCTAACTATAACACATTTCAGTGAATATATATATATATATATATATATATATATATATATATATATATATATATATATATATATATATATATATATATATATATATATATATATATATATATATATATATATATATATATATATATATATATACATATATTCACTAAAAAAACATTTTGTTTCTGGGATGTTATCGTTAGTTGGACATTTGACTCATAGAAAACCAGAGACATTCGCCTGTTATAGTTATCATTCATGACATGGTCAGTGATATCACTGATGACATCACAATGCATTGCGGGCGGGCGAGTTATAGTTAGCTCAACTCACTACAACAGGTGAATTTCTCTGGTTTTCTATGAGTCAAATGTCCAACTAACTATAACATCCCTGAAACCTATGTTTTTTTAGTGAATTTCAAAGGTTTTTTTAAATGCTAATTCCTAACTATAACGTCTGTAAAGCCTATGTTTTTTTTCACTTGATATATATATATATATATATTGCACAGCAAAGTGAATTTCGTGAAAGAATACACACAAGCCCACTCAGTCATTTTCAGCAGTTTAATCTCGGTACAGCAAACAAGGACAAATCGTTTTGACCACGTCTGTGGTCTTGGTCACATGACCACCGCCTCCATATTGTTGTATTTAAAGGAACTTGCACTTTAAATTTTCATGAACTTAAAAGAAGTGTTACAGCACATGTATTGTGGTAAAAAAAAAGTGAAAACAGACGCAGCTGTTTAATTATCAGCTTTCTTTAGTCATTTTACACATAATAGTCTCAAAGCAGTTTGTGATTGGTAATAGGTAAATGATGTGAAAATTCATCAACATCATTGTGCGGCTCAGTTTAGGAGATAAAGGGACCCTATGTGCTAATTTTTATAGTGATTAGAGGAAATTCCTCATGACTATGGTCAACCTTTGTCTTTTGAGATAATGCAAGTTTAGTACCCTGGTAAGTGCAAGTAGTGACTAGGAGCTGGATGGGACGTCCGTCAAACTCCGGTGCTCATATTTTTATTGCCAACGTGCAGCTCAAGGTGATTCACAGCTTCAAATCCTACAAAATTGACAAAGTACCAATAATTAGCATCATGATATTTAATAAATCGAAAACATTCATGATTATAGCTGTAATGATTATACAAACCAAACTTTCAAGAAACTTTATAATTCCATACTATGTTCCAGAGAAAGACATTGTGTCTGTATACAGAATAAAAGAAAACATATACACAAGAAAAGGGAGTGAATTCAACTAAAGAAGGGAAAGGAGGGAGGGGTAGGGCGTGAGTATTCAGTCAAGGCAGAGGTATAATCATCGAGTACCATAATCTTAAAAGTGGGAATACAATTCCTTGTCTTGCTTAAGGCCATCTCGGTACTTTTTGCCTGCTAAGAGGATCAGGCGTGACTCAAGCTTGTGGAGGGCTATGGTGCGATTACCACCACTTGGATTGGGTGTGATCGTATCCAGTCCAAAGTATCTGGCTTTTGTCCAATTGGAACCAAGTTCCCTAACGAAATGCCTCCCTGTGCTATAGCTTTGGTCAAGATTGGTAATTGCCTGCCAATGTTAAAAGATACTTTTTTTGATGGGGAAACGTAGTTGACCCAATTTACCAGAGATTGGAGGGGCACACTATAGCATATACAACAAAGTCAGTTCCACAAGTTATGAATTTCGGAATTCTCCAATTGGTTTTGGTTCTGTCTAGAGTTACGTCCATTACGTTACTGCTATTTTTGCAGGCTTTATATATTCCACATTTGTGGAAACCTTAAGTTTGCATTAGCCAGCTACCTTCTTTCGGTTGGAGATGGCTGTGTACGAGCATATCCCTCAGAGGTGGGCTTCTCATTTATGTTACTGATGGGGTTGGGCTTATTTCATTCCTGAGAATGGGATCCCTCCTGAGAATGTCCCATCTGTTCCTGAGGATGCTACATATCTGATTAGATTGGTTGCAGTATATGGTGATAAATCTGACTTGATTCTCCTTGTCAGACTTTAGGGACTTGGGGTTTTGTCTAGAATTTCATCTCTGGACTGACTTTCGACTCGCTTTTCTGCTTGGGCAATGGCTTTCCTAGAGTATCCTCTCTCTCTGAATCTGTACGTCATTTCCCATTTGGTGTTTTCATTTGTTGCGGGGGTACTGCAATTGCACTTGGCTCTGAGGAATTCACTATAGGGATTTCCCCACCTGAAACTGGAAGGGTGTGTACTGGCAGCATGAAGGATGGATTTCCCTGCCGTTTTCTTCCTGAATAAGTTGCTGCTGATCTTCCCCCTCTCTAAACTTAGTTTTAGGTCTAGAAAGTCAATGGATTCCTGACTATAGTGTCTAATAAATTTGAGATTCACATTCAAGCAGTCTATGAACTGGTTTAGTTCCATTTCAGACCCCTTCCACACAAAGAAAATGTCGTCAATATACCTGAGCCATGGTGATACATTAAATATTCAATGTCCAGTCTGGTAATTCCAGAGCACCTGCTTCTCCCACCTGCCGACCATTAGATTGGCATAGCTGGGAGTGAAGCAGGTGCCCATGGAAGACCCTTGTGGCTGTCTGTAATGTTCCTTTTAAAAAATAAGGACATTCTCTTTCAAGCATATTGTTATCATGTCCAAGAACATAAGAGTGTGTTCTAAGAATTCTGCCCTGCATTGTTTCAAAAGGAACTGACACACCTTGATGCCTTCATCATGTCTAATGTTTGTGTATAAAGCCTCCACATCAAGGCATACCAGCTAGTGATCTTTCCCCATGTTGACATCTCTGATTTTTTGTAAAAAGTGCATAGTGTCCCTGAGACAGGATGAAAGGTTTCTTACATAGGGGAGAGAACGTGGTCAACATATCTGCTGCTGTTTTCAAGGAGGCTATTCTTTGAGGACACGATCGGTCTACCTGGTGGTTTGCTTTCGTTCTTGTGGACCTTAGGGAGGAAGTACAGGGTTGGTGTAGTGGGTGTGTCTTTTTTAAGAAAGCGTGTCTCATCCCATGATAGTAAACCCTTCTCCTGCCATATTTTGAGCTTACCCGTTTATATGTTTTTGAAGTCAGAGAGATATTTTTTGCCAACCGTTCTATAGCATGTTGGATCACTGAGTTGGCGGCATGCTTCTTTGGTATACATGGTCCTAGTCATTAGAATCACATTGCCTCCTTTATCTGAGGTCTTTATAACAAGCTCCCGGTCTTTTTGTAGTCTGAAGACTGCCTCCCTTTGGATCTTGGTCATATTGCCACTTCTAGTTTTTTTTAAGAAGTTCAAGAAAATTTTGAGCTACCAAGTTGCTAAAATTATCAATATTGCCCTTGAGTGTAATAGGGACATGTTTGGATTTAGCTTTGAAGTCAGTAGAGGCAATTCCTGGGATATGTATCCCCAGGAGATCTGATATTTCAGCAGTGTGGGAGGGATTAAAGGGGTCAAGTGAGTCACCTGTGACTTCTTCAAGGGTTGTCATAGTGTGTAGTGTTGGAATATCCTCAATGGCTAGGCCTACGTTTCCTGCCCCAGTGAATCTGCTGGTTACCTCAGTTTGATTCTTTTTTGCAGCATGTATTTTACACAGTTTTAATTTTCTTTCAAATTTATACAAGTCAACTCGTGCTTGCGCATAATCAAGAACCCACATCAGGACTAAAAGACAAACATAATTCTACCACACTTATTTAATCATTTGTAAGAACCTTTTCAGTAAGATTCATTACCATAAGTTTCGGTGCTGTGTCTTCCATTATGGGTTCTTGGTGTTCTGGCCTCTTGTTCCCATGCCAGTTGTTCTTGGATTTTCTGCACTTGCGATTCCGCTTTTAGTTTTTTCCTGCCTTTTCTTGCTTTTTTAGTCTCAGCCTGCCTCTGTTGGAATGTTCTTTTGCCTTCTGCATGAGGTGTAGTTTGTGTGAAAAAGGCTGCTATTCTGTGTTTGTTGAGGCTTTGCTGTCTATTGATTCCGTATTTAAGCTAAGATCAGTTGTGGATCCCTCTTTGGTTGTTTCAAGGAGACTTAGTGTGTGACCACTTCAGACCTCATCTTGTCATATTTCTTGGCACAAGTCAGATGTGCCCAATTGCGTAGTCTCTTAAGTATAAGGTAACATTGAATGGGGACTACATCTCCCATAATACGTAGAGGCGCCTGTATTGATTGGCAGGAAATGACGCATTTAGTGTTCAAACATAAAAACAGAGTTTGTTTACGCCATAACTTGACCGTGATCAAGGTATTATGTAATACCGAAATGCATTGGTTTGTTCTCCTGTATCCTGAATAAACAAATGAAGAGAATAAAAAAACAAATTTTAAACTGCAAAAGCTCTGGGAGTGTGCGACCCATTGTTTCTTTTGGTGGCGAATAATTTGGAGTTATATAGTGTGGTTTGGTTCAACCTGAGTGAGCTAGAGAAACGAAGGTTTTGAAACAGTTGTAATTGGGTGCACTGCCAGTTTATACGCATTCAATTTTGATCATTTGGGTATCCTAGGTGCTATTCGGCGAGTGGACAAACCTAAACCACTCTCTAGAGTAGAGGAAAACTACTGCTAATTACTTTACAAATTGCCGAAGCACTCTTAATGTGAGTAATAGAATTGTTCAGTTACAATCAACAAATTTCAAACACCAATTCTGACAGAAGTAACAAGATATCCAAAAGATGAGTGAATCTTGGAGTCTTTAATGGAGATTACAGCCAGCCGACACGTGTTTCATCGCCTTCGCGATTCATCAGGGCTGACACAAACAAATAAGTAGCGTCTAGCATGTTCTTTGAGCAAATGAATTTACATACAAGGCCATAGTTTCTGGCCGTTATGTCACATGCAATACAACTTCCTCCTGCAGTGGACACACAGTGAATGTATCATTTCATAAGGTTTGTATCGCTCGTGCCACCACAACACATCCGTGTCGGAGTTCCGGTGTATATTACCGATTATCCATAATGACGTGACTATATGTGATAGTGATTGTAATGGACATGTGCAGGGACGAGATCACCATTATATATCTCAAAGGCAAGCAATGACACATGCTCTATATTTTGGCGGAAGTGTCCTAATCGTGTGCGGCTCTTACATCCTCCATGCTAGTCATTTTGTGAAAATAGTGAGAGACAAGTGTCATTGTGAGAGCATACCTAGAAGGCCGTATCAACGTCAGAAGGTCTGCATATTTTAGAGAAAAGAAAGAAAAAACCGAAAAAATCTCATCACTAACCAAATTTATTTGTTAATATTCAGGCAAAATGCCACCAAATGAGACTGTTCGCCACTAATTGTATGACGGCTTACCGCTCAGCTGGTGATAATTCCGACCCAGCCGGGCCCGTGACTAGTACTACTGGTTCGAGTGCGTCCAGCAGCGATCAATATCTCTGTTTCTATGACAAAGTAAAATAATATATGTTGTTTTAATATGTGCTGTTCCAGACCTTATCAAGGTAGAAGAAGATAGCTATTTTCTGTATATTCAGACGTCACAATGACAATCTCACTGGAGTCCTGGTATTTAAAACCCAAAATTGATTGTATATTCACGGGTAATTCCCTGTCTTATATTCCAACATTCACATTCGATCCAGCGCATTACCACTTTCTAGCGTATTACACAATACTCAAGTACTGCTAATCCACTTACATGAGTATAGAGTCAAGACATATGATAATGGGCTCGGAGGTGACCCGATATAGTTGTTCGTGTTTATGATTTTCGTTATCAAGAGAATATTACTGTTAAGAGAAATAACAGTTATGTTACATATTAGCATGGTAAAACAAGTCATCGTAGCGCAAGTCATCACTATACAATTGTTATACAGGTTTTACCTACTCCTTTTTTTTTTTTTTTTTTTTTTTTTTTTATTATTCAGTGCGTGGATACCAGTTGCGGTTCCAGATTACGATGTACTCGAAGCTGGAGGGGAACGAGTAATGATACTTTTTAGAGTCAAAAAAATATACAAGTTGTACCTCCAAACTTGAGGAGGATCGCACAAATAACTCACCCGTGTTTGGCTTCTCCAGCGCGTATGGCGGGTGCACCTCCTCCGAGCTCAGTTCCTGTTTGGACACGTGATTCTGTCTAAACCGACGTATATACGTGCTTGAACGTGACGTGTTCCAGAGACTAGAACGCGTATAATACTAGTGTTTGCCGACCATGTTGCACGGTCTCTCATATTGTAATTTACCCGTGTGGTGAAGATGAACGTCAATTATCGGAAAATATTTTTTATCGTGTACGATGAAAAATCTGTATAATAGAAACATATCGTATTTCTTGATATTTAGAGCGGAGAGTTGCGATGAGTAGATCGTAATCCGAATAATGAAAAAAGTGCCCATCGGGTATTTGTAAAGGATATAATATATATAAACGCTCCAATGTGAGAATGTGTGTGATATCTGGGGAATTCGGATATCAAGGATTCTTGATTAGTGCCGACATATAGCGTGACATTAGTTTTCAAGATGATTTTTTATGGTGAAGTGCACACCGTGAATGATTCTGACTTCCTAAATATGTGAAAAGCCCAATCATACTGTGACAGTTTAGCATCTAACATTTTATAAAGTATCTTAAGTTGTTACTTTGAGGTCTCATAATAGTATTCATATGTACAGGAGAAAATATCCCAGCATTAGGAGAGATTTAAGTGTAGACGAATTCATATGTACAGGTCTGCAGTAAATCACAGTATTCATAAACATTATTCAGACAATGTGGTACCAACAGTACCTATTTCTAGTCACCCAAAAAAAATTGCATTTCTTGGTCATAATTTAATCCTGACTGTACCGATTTCAAACGCATAATCCAAATCGCTTCAGTGCGTCTCAATTTCAATTCTCGATTCCCACCTCTTACTGCCAATGGTATGGTTTCAATTCCAAAAAATTGCACATTTTTGTTCCGTTGCTCTTTTTGGCATGAGGCTACATGCAAAGCCACTGGATATTTAGGGTCACAATTTACAATCGCTCTTATATGTTCCATCATTCTTTCTTTCAATGGTCTTATTGTACTTCCTACGTAATACTTGCCACATTCACACTCAATAATGTAAATGACAAATTTGGTTGTGCAATTGATGTTGCTCTTGATGGTATAACATATGTCATCTGGGCCTGTGAAATTTGTTGTGCCATGTTTGGCCCATTTACACATACTGCAGAACCCACATTTGTGAAAGCCCAAACCCCGTTGTGTCAGCCAGTCAGTACTCCTCATGTCACGGGGTACTGTGGGACTCAACTTATTTCGTAATGTATTTCCTCTTCTAAACGAGATTTGTGGTCGCTCTGTAATGTACTCGGTCAGTGTTTTTTCGGATTTCAATAAACTCCAATGTTTTTTTAAACTTTTCCTTAAGTCCAGATGGAGTGAATTGAAATCTGTGACCATTCTTATGCATTCCTTGTTACCTGAGTTAAGCTTCTGTCTGGTGGTGAGGGTGTCTATTCTCCTCACTCTTTTAATCCTTTTTTCAGCTTTTCTAATGGTGTTATATGCATAACCCCTTGTTTGAAACCTTTCTTTCATGCTGGCAATGCATCTCCTGAATTCACAGTCCTCACTACAGTTTCTTCTTGCCCGAATAAATTCGCCAAAGGGTATGGCGTTAATCTGGTGTGAGGGGTGTGAGCTCGATGCATGCAAGATTGCGTTGCACGCTGTCGACTTTCTGAACAATCTACTGTGCAGACAGTTGGAAGAAATATAGAACTCAATATCTAAGAATTCTATATTCGTTTTACTCCACTTCATGGTGAAGTTGATCTTCCATGTATTGTCATTCAGGTATTTGAAGAAATTTTGTAATTGCTCCTCTGAGCCTGACCAAATGAGGATGCAGTCGTCAATATATCGACCCCAGAATATTATGGAGTCGATATATTGAGCACCCTTTGTGCCCCAAATCAGGTCTGCTTCCAGTGCCCCCATAAATAGGTTCGCAAACGAGGGTGATATCTTGGAGCCCATGGCTACACCTTGTTTTTGTCGGTACCAGTTCTTGTCACACATAAAATAGTTGTTTTTAAGGACCAATTCTATCATTGTTGATAGCATCTCAGTATGTTTCCATAGGGTAGCTGGTCTGTTGCATAGGATTTTGTTAATGGCCTGGATACCCAGCTCTGTGTTGATACTGGTGTATAGTGACACCACGTCCATTGTTACCAAAAGAAAATCCTCTTGCCATTCCATGTCTGCTAAGGTACTTAGGATGTGTTTAGAATCCTGTATGTAGGACGGTAAGTTTTTAACTAGCGGACCCAGATAAAGATCCACGTATTCTGCTATCCGTTCCGTGGGGCCCCCTATGCCAGAAACAATAGGTCTCCCTGGTGGAAATGGGAGTTCCTTGTGAATCTTGGGTAAGGTGTATAGCCATGGATATGTGGGTCTAAACACTTTCAAATATAGGTATTCTTCCTCGTTTAATAAACCTGATTGTTTCCACTTTAACAACTGAGAATTGATTTCTATTGTTAAGGGACCAATGGGGTTATAAGTGAGGCGTTCGTAGCATACTTCATCTTGTAATTGTTGACTAATTTCTAATTGATAGTCTATGCGATCCATAATCACTACATTCCCTCCCTTATCTGCCTCTCGTATGATGATAGTGTTGTCGTTCATGAGTGTGTTGAGCGCTACTCTTTGTCCATTGCTAAGGTTATCCTTATATTTGAACATTCTGTCCTTGCGTAGACGGTTCAGTTTGTCAAGATCCTCTAACACACGCTTGTAAAAATTGTCTATGGCATTGCCACCAGGTAGTGTAGGGATCCATTTAGACTTGGACTTTAGTCCACTAACAATGCTAAAATCAGATTCTATATCCAACTCCTCTAGAAGTCTGTCCATGTCTAGAGGATGTCAACCTGAGTGAGCGCCACAAATGCTGGATGAAAATGAACCAACGGATTTGTGAAGTCCAGGAGTGGTGTTTGCCGACAAACGAGGAGATATTGACACTGAAACCCCGAACGACAGAGAACACGCTGCTCGGATTTGTGATACTGAGGTAAGAGCGTGTAACTGTTTGGGAGGCTGGTAAAGTGCAATAACCACATGAAAGTGATCCGCAAGCAAGCAAAGATGCGGGAAGTCTGGTAAACAGTGGGATACTTTAGAACAGTAGCAAAGTAAAATTGCAACAATGTTTCAATGAAAACAAGCAACTACAATAGCTGTCAGAATTGTTTAACGAATTCCAATCGCAGAGAAAAGTTAAAAGATTTCAAAGATTTATAACAGGCGAAATATGGAGAAAAGGGAAGCAAAAAGACAGGAAATGTTAACAACAATGATTGAAAAAGGCAATATGGTAAAGGAGGCGGAAATGCAGACTGTGACAGGAAAAACGGACGCTAAAAGTAAATTAAGGATGAGGAAAAAGCTGAGCAGGAAAGAAATCAAC
Source organism: Lissotriton helveticus (assembly GCF_964261635.1). Taxonomy (NCBI): domain Eukaryota; kingdom Metazoa; phylum Chordata; class Amphibia; order Caudata; family Salamandridae; genus Lissotriton; species Lissotriton helveticus. The sequence goes on from NC_136065.1 coordinate 947,094,928, forward strand.
AAATCCTGGGAACTGATTACTTTGAAAAAATTTCTAGAGGTGCAGTGTGTACCTAGAGTGCTCAGGATTATGCTAATGCTCAGCCTTCAAGATGCCGCAAATGAACTGCTACAAGAGAGGGGTGAATACACTTTAAATTCATCACTGGGCTTAATAGGCATCCTAGTAAAACATATTGAAATTGCATTACAAAAGACAAAAGAGCAATTGCTAGAGGTGGAAAAAGAATTGTTATCATTGAAATTAAATGTGAAAATGATGAAGTTCAAAGATGAACTAGAAAGCCAGATTGAAAAACATGAAGAAGTAGTGAGACAGCGGAAACATACTAAATTTGTGCGTGATACTATTGATTATGCTGAAGGACATATATTCACCTTTGCACAAAAATTTGACTCCTTTAAACAACATGCAACATTAAGCAATATGGCAAGTACCTCCAGCAGTTTTGCTTCAATGACATCCACGGATTTAAGTGGAGGGGAAACGGAAACCCTGGTGGTGGGTTCAAAATTTACTTTTTTAGGAGACATGCGCCTTGTTTTACAACAAAGGCAGTGGGAACAACATCGATTGACAAAACAACAACAACGGGAAAGGGGAAGAGGACACCAATGGCCCCAAAGAAACCGCAATGAAGAGGAAAAAGATGCAAGCAGGTCATCCGAAAAAAGAGGAACCACAACGAGGAGTATGAGGCAGAGGAAGGATCGTTAACAGATGAGCTGCAAGTAGTAAATCTGTCTAAATGGGAAATATCAGAAGCAGATTCATCGCTACTAAAATGAGGCATAAATTTCTGTCCTACACAAAAAATGTATCTGGCTCAAACAAAGATTGAACTACACCTATATATAAGAAAAATTAAACTTGCTAAATTCTTTTTGGAAAACCAAAATAAAAAGAAACCAATTGAAATAACGGAACAACTATTGTCAACCTTGCTAGTGAAAGAATCAGAGGATTTCCTAACCTTGCTTAATTTGAATACACAAGAGGGGGAGGATATTTCCCTACAAACAGCATGCTCTCAATTATGAGCGGGACTGAGTGAAAAACGACCCAAATCAAAATTCTCCTCACAATTGGAACCAGGGAACAAAGTGGATTTGTTCCAGGAGACAATTATTCAGGATTTATACAAACTTAACCCCTTCGGTGCTCGCGACGGCCCCCGGCCGTCACGTGTCATGGTGGGCATGTGCTAACGATGGCCAGGGGCTGTCAGAACTCCGTCCACTCTCCATTTCGCCCGCACAGCACAAAAATTCGGCCAGCACGCAAGGGGTTAAAAGATCAAAATACAGGGACAACTTAAAAAAAAGCAGAAAGAGAAGCCATGGAAAACCTCTCAAGGGACAATCAAATTGAAATCAAAATAGCGGATAAGGGCGGAAACGTAGTGATTTGGGATTGTGTGGCATACACTACAGAGGCACACCGCCAATTAAGAGACACAACATACTATGAAAGATTAAAAAGTAATCCGACAATGTCAATAAAGAGACACATTGATAAATAAATCATGGACTGGACATCAAAAAAATCTAATTGACGAAGAGGAGCGTAAATATCTAACTGTGGATCATCTAGTGATGGCCACAATCTACTTCCTCCTGAAATTGCACAAGGACCCCAAGAAACCACCGGGCAGCCAATTTTATCTGCAAGGGGATCCTTGTTAGAGCCAATAGCAAATTACATTGACCACTTCTTGATACCATATGAAGCAAAACTCAGCTCATATATAAAAGCTACGAGTGACTTGCTTAGAACCCTACAAAATACACCATGGCAGGAGACATATCATCTAATCACAATGGATGTTATAGCTCTATATATAAATATAGGCAATGTTTTGGGACTTAAAGCATATAACTTCTTCCTGGAAGAGAGAAATATTCACAACAGCCACCACAATGGAATGTTATTGGGAATGATATCATTTTATCTAGCAAAAAACATCTTAATTGGCGAAGAAGTATATCGCCAGAACAACGGGACGACAATAGGATTTTACTGTAGTCCCAGTTATGTTTGGTAATGGGATGGTGGGAAAAAGAGGTGGCATGGAGTCCACAACATGACAAATTTGTGGAAACAATTATCAGCTGGAAACGATTTATAGATGATCTATTAATCATCTGGGATGGAACACAAGTGAAATTCCTAGAATACTTTGAAAGCTTGAACACTAGCATAACCAATCTAAAATTCACCTATGAGATCAGTAATGAAAGGGTGATATTCCTGGACACAGAGATATACATTAAAGACAACCAAATCCAAACCACACTCCATTGAAAAATAACAGCGACGAATGCCACTTTACAACAACAAGTTTCCACCAATCATCATTGATATCGAGTATTCCATATGGCGAATTCCTTCGGATTTGAAGAATCTGCAGTGAGGCATAAACACAGTGCTACCACAACTGAAAGATTCAAATGCAGAAAATATGATAAAAGCATTATAAAGAGATGTTGGAATAGAGCTAATGAAAATCTAGGGAGGAATGTCTCATATCTAAAAACAAGAAGAAGAAATCAGAACCCGAGCCAATAAGATTAATCATGGACTTTTCACAAGAATCAAAAGAAATATCTAATATCTTGAAAAAGAATTGGAAGATCTTGCAGCTGGACAATATGGTAGGGAATTTAATAGGAAAACATCCAACAATTACCTACCGCAGAGCCTAAAATTTAAAAGACTAGCATACAGCCATTTCAGAGTGAAAAAGAAAAATGATTCTTGGCTGAACACTAAAGGCTTTGTTAAATGTCATAACTGCAAGGTCTGTCAGATTGTGAAACCTACAACAGAAGTCCTAATGGCAATTAATAAAGTATGGAAGATCCGGGATCTAATAACTTGCAAGAGTCTGTAGTCAGTTTATGTGTATGTATGTAGCGATACAAAAGGGGATGATGGACGGAGCGTTTGAACAAATCAAACACTCACCCCCAGTCAACTGATCTGGGTTTAATCCATCACCATTCTTTAGTTCACTCAGCCACCCCAGTTCAGACATGGCCATTTGCAAATGAGTCTGACCCTGTGCCTTGTGGGAACAGTCCAGCCCGAACTGCCATGCCATGTCTTCCCTGGACCGGAAACAAGCATCCTGGGACCGGTTTCGGATTCATAATCCTCATCAGCCAGGCTATCTTGAATCCAGTGGACAAGTGAACAAGGGACTCACGTCTGAGCATGCCCTGCCACACTTAGGGTGAACAAAGCGATACAAAAGGGGATGATGGACGGAGCGTTTGAACAAATCAAACACTCACCCCCAATCAACTGATCTGGGTTTAATCCATCACCATTCTTTAGTTCACTCAGCCACCCCAGTTCAGACATGGCCATATGCAAATCAGTCTGACCCTGTGCCTTGTTGGCCATCAACTGTGTTTTTTGCATTCAAATATGTAGGCAGCACCATCTTTGAGCTGAAATAAAGAGTATTGGAACATATGCGTGCCACAATTAATAAGGACAGACACAATGCAGTGGCCAAACACGTGGAGCTACACCATTATGGGGACTGAAAAGCCCTAAAGGTTTATGGAATAGAGACTGTGCGAATAAATTCATGTGGGGGAAATAGGGAGGAAATCCTCCGCCAAAAAGAATCACGTCACCTCCTAAAATTAAGAACTTTGATCCCACATGGCCTGAATCAATCTGAGGAATTATATATACATCTGTAATCCATAAATTGTCTCATATACTCTAACAATTTGAAAGAAAAAAGAAAAGGAAATGATGAATGAATGAAAAAAAGTTGGAACATAACATCAAAGATAAATTGGTGAATGAAAGGTAAAATGCAATGGGCCCCAACTAGTCCATATGGCAAAACTAGCCCACCGGAGGGATTGAAGAGAGGAAGATAATGATGAATCTATTCCCACTGGAGGGATTAATGTATGGACACTGCAGGTGGAATTGAATATGTTTATAAATTGGATAAGTGGGAGCTGCTTTTTTCACTGATTGGGATCGATTTAACGAATCTCAAAATTGAATCTCTTTAGCACATTCACTGTTTCTGTTAAAAAGAAAAAAATTAAAAAATGTTGTTGTTTATACTCCATCTCACACTTTTTAAGTTGCACTATAAGGTAACAATGAATGGGAACTACATCTCCCACGATACTTAGAGGCACCTGCATTGATTGGCAGGAAATGACGCATTAGTGTTCAAACATAAAAAAAACAGGGTTTGTTTGCACCATAACATGACTATGATCAAGGTATTATGTAATACCGAAACGTGTTGGTTTGTTCGCCTGTATCCTGATTAAGCAAATGAAGAAAATGAAAAAATAAAAAAAACTGCAAAAGCTCTGGGAGAGTGCGACCCGTTGTTTCTTTTGATGGGTAATGATTTGGATATATATATATTTTTTTTGCTCCACTGTCCGTCATTGACTCCCTTCACTCTCGATTGGGTGCTTCTGTATATTACCTACTGGCGGTCGCCAGTAGGTAGTTATAGTTAGGACCTACTTTCCATATGAAATCCACAACATTCTATTTGGAATAACTTTGGCGCCGGTGGACGAATCTTCGTGAATTTCTCTAAGAAAATGCCCTGCTTGATTTTGCTCCTTCCCTGAATGTTTGGGGGTGATTCGTCAAGTGGGGGCCAAGAAAAAATGGGGGTCCCAAAACATGTTTTCCCCATGCAATTTTCCACAGGGACCTTTAGCCAGGGCTACAGCCCAAACGGCTGAACGGAATTATAGCAAATTTGGCAGAGAGGTAGAGTTCAGTTCGCAGATTGTGCTTTTTGTTAAATGGTGTAAATCCGTTCAGTAGTTTCTGAGAAAATTACAAGTAAAATCATAGCGATATCTAGAGACGGAGTCCGACACGCGTACCGAAAACTGTACAATTACGAGCACGAGCTGCATGCTGATGGATGTTAACTGTCTGTGAATACTGCAAACCAGGAAGTGTTGCCAGCCAATTTGTTCGTCGCTAGAAGCGAGTCACAAGAAAACAGTAAAACAAAGTTCAGAAATAAGGAAAGGGGGCAGGGTAGAAATATCCTGACTCTCTAGGCTTGCTCAGGGGGTCGTACATGGATTTTTAGGGTCAATTTTAATTTTTTTTTAAATAAAAAATGACGGCGTACGCGTATGGTATTCGTACGCAGTGGAAAAGGGAAACGAAACTAGAAGTCCGTTTTATTCATTAGGTCTCCGGGGCAAATTCCGGGGGCAATTTTTAGAGCTATATTTCTATGACAGTATGTAAAACGTTCAGGTTTTTTTCCCTGCATCAGTTGTACTCTCTACGCATGTGCAGCCTTGTTTGCAAGTGCACTTTTTTTTCTTTTTCTTCAAGTTCGCCAAACAAACCTCTCCTGATTTTAGGTATTACATTTTCCGCTTTCTTTTCCCGGGTCGTGTGTGTCATCCAGTGCTATACTTTTGTAATATATTAATAAACATATTGTATGTATATTTATTTGAAATGTAGTGTTGAGGCGCTAAACGTTGATTACAAACTCCGTCCAACTGCCATTTTAGTAGTTTTCCTCCATTATTTTTATTATACCTGTTACTTTCATTTTACCCTGCGCATATTTTCTCTGTGATCGATGAGATTTCCTGCCACAGACACCACAGTATTTGTCCTTGGCCTCTGATCTTATCAGACTTGGTCACACGTATACCTAGAAACTAATTTGAAGGACGTAAGCCACATCCATTACAACGCGTGTTCATCAACAAAAAAACATTATTAAGATTATGCGTTTATCATGCATGGTAAATGCATACTAGTTGTAAAAGCATGTGTGGTAAAGCGATATGCGTGCTAATGGTTTTGTGGTGACGATCACGCGTGCTTATGAACCGGGTCTGGGCGGAGTCTAGGGCACCAGGCGAAGGGCCACGCAGCTCCACTCATACAATATAGAAGTAATATTGGATTTTTCAAAGTTACGAAAAAATGATTTCAGAATTATCCTAGATTAAGTCTTCTGTTAGTATGTTCATTAAATACATGAATATATGTTTTTAAACAATGAAAAACATTCGCGTCTTTTGCGTACGGGGCGCCGTACATGACGTCACACGGAAGCTTTGATGCGACGCATAACGTCAAAGCGTATTCGTAGCGTATGCTGAGAATGATTAGCAGTACAAACTATGGTGTGATCACTCTCTCACTGTCAAATCAGAGCACAGGGCGCACTATGAGAATGGTTAGAAGTGGTCACTCATTGGAGATCCAATTCAGGTGTGTGGCTAATCCACAGTATCATAACTTCATTTTTTAAGCTGTTTAAGTTTGAGGTTTGCATGAAATACTATGCTATAGGCAGATATGGATGTTTAGGCAGCGCTTATCTCCATGAAGCTTGGTTATTACCATTTACATATAGGTGCCTGAGGGAGGGAAAAGAAGTCTATGTGAATGGCGAGGATTGCACAATAGCACCAGATCACTCCTTAATTTGTAGACACATACATTGCATGGCTCTTGTAAACAAGATGCGCCTAATTTGGACTGAGTTTTGAAAGGTAGTCCAACACCTGCTATCATAACAACGTTCAGTTTACTGGAAACGGGAGTTATTTACTTTAAAATAATGGAGATTGTTGTGCAATGTTAGCAGGCATCGCTTACATGATTACAGTAACTGAGCGTGTGGTTTGATTAAAAAAAAAGTTGTGTTAACTCCTCTGCATGGGAAGCTGGATGTTTCCATCTGGCTGTCGATTTCGACCTTGAAAGTAGAGTCAACCAAATGAGTCGTATAAGAGCGCTATTGTCTCAAAAAGAGGTTGCTCTTATATCTGCTACAGAAACATTTGTCCTTCATGTAGCAAACACCCACACAGAAGTGCATGATTTAATAAATACAGACGTGCTCTTGAATTTTTGGGAGTATCTTTAATGTGTCCTTGACTACCGGGTTACCTTACTTTTTTAAAGTTAGAAGCAGTGGCCTTGTGACTTCTGTAGAGAGTATATTTGGTATCTTTTTGGGATTTATCATTCAATTTTTCCCAGCATCTTTGGTGGATTGCGCTTAATACTCGCATTAGTTGCCGGTGTGCTTTTATTAATTTGTTTACATAAATATGGAGGCACATCCTGGGGGGGCGTGGCTTGGACGCCGACCGGGATGGCTGTGTGAGCGAGCTGCTCCGCGCCTGATCCGATACTAATCCTGAAAACCCTGCCGTGGGTGCTCCCGGAAGCGCGGTTTTACCGTGCGAGGTGCTGCTCAAGCGGAGGGGAGAGTCTGGAACCGATGGGAGCTCGGACACGGTGCAGCGGCCCGATCCCGGAGTTCGGAGGAGCCGAGCGGCGGACATAGAAAATGGCGGCTCAGAAAAACTAATGGACTGCCCAGGGGATGAAGTGAGCCCGGGCTGAATCGAAATGCAAGCAGCTGCCTCGCAGGGCGAGTGGGACGGGGGTCGAACGGAAGATAATTCCGGCGCTGCACTGGAGAAGCAACGACCTCGCTTCCCAAGGGATCGATGAGTGAAGCACCCATCCCCCCGCTCCCCGACATGGCGGCCGAGTGAGTAGCGGACTGATCTCGAGCAGCAACGCTTCCGTCAGGCAGCTGCTGGGTCTTCCGGGGACCTGCGCGAGGGACGTGGAGTATTGGTAGCGAGCTCCAGTGTGGCGGCAGGAGCGGACCCGGAACATCGAAGAATGCAACAGCTGCTGAGGGCATCCGGGACCGGTCATGGCTGCGCTCTGAACGTCAGCGGGGGCTGCGGGGACCCATACTAGGCGGTGAGTCTCCCACCGCTGGGAAGCCCAAGGCGTGAGGGCGAAACGGCCTCGGAGCGGGGTTTAGTGTTAAGCTATACGCCTCACACGGCGCACCGATCCTGGGCAGCTGACGCAGCCGGTTCTGGAAGGCGCCCGCCAGCGCTATTAAGATCTTATTGTTGGCTCACTACAGCTGATTTGAACATTCCTCGGGCCTGCGGTGGAGGTACAGTGGGTCCACACAACGAACGGCCGTACCCATACAAGGAGGCCAAGGGGCCAAGAATGCTCTGGGGGTGCAGGGCACAGGAAATGAGGTCGTAAACGCTCTTTTGGCTACGGGGACGGAGCCCTTGTACTGACAAAGACTGGGCCCTGCAGAGAGGCATTGGTGGGCGGTGTACCCGTACCAGGGGACCCCTGGAGGTGGCCCTGGGGCGGCGCCTGCAGCGTTTGAGATGGCGGCTACCGGCGGTGTATCGGGCATACCGCATGGTCGCGACGTTGCAACATCCTTGGTCCAAGATGGCGGAACCCATGCCCAACCGGATACATCGACACAGGAACAAAGGCTGAACCTGCGTCTCGACAGCATACTAGAAGAAATAACCGCGACGAAAGACTCGCTGCACCTAGACATAGCGCAGGTTGCGACGGGGCTAGGTCTCCTGAGGATTGATCATGCCAAGCTCTCAGATAGAGTGAAGGAAAATGAACAACTGCTTCAGGAGCTGAAACCGGCGGTGGTGACTGCGGAACACAAACTAACGGATATCCTGGGCCGCTTGGCGACTCTGGAGCGACGAGCTGAAGTTGCTGAAAGTCGCAATCGAAGAAATAACGTGAGGGTGGTGGGCCTTCCGGAAAAAATTGAAGGGGGCGATGCTGTGACCTACATGGAGAACTGGTTTCGGACGGTGGTGGCGCCGGTGGGTCTGTCTCCCTTCTTCTCCTTGGAGCGAGCACACAGGGTTCCAGCCCGTCCACCTCTGCAGGGCCGACCGCCTAGGCTGATGGTGGTAAAACTGTTGCACTACAAAGATCGCGATCTGCTGATTCAAAGAGCACGCTCACAGGGCCCCTTCCAAATGGACAATAACAAAGTTACGATCTTTCCAGATTACACACAGGAAGTCCAGAAACACAGAGCATCCTTCTTATCAGTGAAAAAAGAATTGAGGGATGAAGGGATTCAATACTCCTTGCTTTTCCCTGCCAACTTAAGGGTGATCCTGGATGAGATAACTCACTTCTTTTAGACCCCGGATGACGCATGGTCATGGCTTGAACTGTACCGCACTGGAACGGATCGCTCATACAAAAGCGGTAGGGGAAGGCAAAAGCCGGTCCAAGTACGGAAATCGCAGCGCATTCGCACACGAAATAAACTCGAAAAAACCATGCGAGATGCTAAGATGGCAGCGGACAGGGAAGGGGCATTGGCTGCAACGGCGATCATAACGGGATCACAGCAAGAGAAGACATCGGGGGGGTCGGACTCTGACGAGGTGGGTGAGAGGTCCGGAGGAGACGAATCGGAAACTGGGAGCGTGAAGGGTCCGGCGGTCACCCCACAGACTTCAGATGGGCTGTTTAATGAGTGACGTTTCGGAGAACTGAACAATTCCGAGATCCCTAAAGGGACAGACTCTCCAGATATCTGGTGGACTATCAGGTATGGAGCTGTGACTGCAGCATGGGATCCAAGGCGCGGGGTGGGGGCTCTGCCCGCCCGGGTCGGCGCTCATGCACCCTCTTGTGGCCCTTAAGGCCTTCTGTGGTGACGACCACAGATTAGTGTAATGTGTGCTGTGTTGAAGGTTTGGAACGGGGCTGAAGCTGGGTTATTAGGTCCTGTCCTGGGGAGAGGGGTTTGGGGAGTTTTGCGGGATGTTTTGAAGGGGGGGCACAACTGCTGCGATGTAGGGCACTACTGTTTGTCATTGTTACTGCGCAGAGACAACTGTAATGGGGACATTACCTAATTTAAAATGCATCACATGGAATGTCCGTGGTCTTCGAACGATGGTGAGACGTCATAAGGTACATGCCTATTTGGTGCGGCGAGGCGTCCAGATAGCAATGTTACAGGAAACTCATTTGACCAAGAAGGAATGCGCTGCACTGCAGAGGAGGTGGCGTGGTCAGGTGTTTGGCACCGCATACTCAGCATTTGCCAGAGGAGTGCTGATATGGATAAGGGCAGGGACGCCGTTCCAGGTTACGAACCAGCGGGTGGACCCTGAAGGTAGATATGTGGCAGTAGAGGGGAGGCTATACGGTAGGGAGGTGGTCCTGTGTAGTGTATATGCCCCCAACGCAGATCAGGCCCGCATTTTTGATTGTTTAACAAGCTCGCTGGCCTGTTTCCTGGCAGGCCCAGTCATATTAGGGGGTGACTTTAACTCGATCACTGATGTGATACTGGATAGATCGCACCCACCATTGACCGACTCCCCAGTGCGTAGGCTAGCCGCTCACAGGAAGGACTGGCAAGAGAGATGGGGATTGATAGATGTATGGAGGGAGCAACACCCTGAGGCTAGGGACTATTCCTTCTTTTCGGCGATACACGCACTGCATGTTAGATTAGACTCGGTGCTATGTAGTGGCCCTTTAGCAGCTGTGATAACTCATACGGAGTATCTAGCCAGGACCATCTCAGATCATAATCCCTTATTGGTGTCAGTACGGTGGCAGCAGGCGAGATCGGCAGTCCCTACATGGCGGCTGCGGCCTGATACACTAGAAGATCCGGTGTTTGGTGACACGGTCCAACAGGGCGTTGAGCACTATTTTGAGATGAACGAGGGCTCAGCCTCCACGAGATCATTTGAATGGGATGCGATGAAAGTAGTAGTGAGAGGCGTATGCATGGGCAAATTCTCGAATGCAAGGACGACAGTTTTGAATGATCTGGCGAAGGCGGAAGAGGTATTAAGGGGTTTGGAACAGCAAAGACCAGAACGGCCAGATTTACAGGAGTGATTGCTAGTAGCTAAGGAGGTGGTGGTGACTGAAACGGAACGGTTGCGGCGCTATGATTATAAGTTGTACGCCATTAAGGTGCACGCGGAGCGGGATAAAGTGGGTACGCTCCTGGCCAAGCTCGCTAAACCGGAACCTAGAGGGTGTCCGATCATGAGTATAAGAACGGAGAAGGGGGACATAGTCTACTCGCAACTTGCGGTTCTGGCGCGCTTTCAATCCTACTACACGGGATTGTATGAATGACACCTAGAGGCGGAGGTCTCTGAGATAGGTGAATACTTGGAATTGATCCCACTGCCGGTACTAGATGGCGAAGCTGCGAAGGACCTGGGAGGTCCCATAACAGTAACTGAGATTAAGGTAGCTATCAAACACATGGCCAGAAATAAAACTCCAGGGGTGGATGGACTGCCGATTGAGTTCTATGCCAAATTTATTGACATCTTAGCACCCAAACTATTGGTGGTGTACTCGGAAGCCGAGAAGCTGGGACGCTTGCCTGAATCAATGAGGGAGGCGCTAGTGGTGCCACTGCTGAAACCAGGCAGAGATGCATTGGATGTAACATCTTACCGCCCCTTGTCTATGCTGACAGTGGATTATAAGATCTTGAGCGGTATCTTGGCCACCAGACTACTGCCGCACATGGCCACACTAGTGCATAGGGATCAAGCGGGATTTATCCCGACCAGGAACACATCAATGAATATACGCCGTCTCGTTCGGATATTAGACGATGCCAGGGCCTCCACTCATGACCCCGCGGTCTTATCAGTTGATATTGAAAAGGCTTTTGACAGCCTCGAGTGGGGGTACCTAGATGAGGTGTTGGTGAAATTAGGGGTCGGAGAAGGCTTCAGGAGGTGGACGAGAGTTCTCTACTCGTCGACGATGGCTAGAGTACGACTGGGGCCGGTTATATCTTCAGCTTACCCTGTATGTAGGGGGACGAGGCAGGGCTGCTCACTGTCCCCCTTGCTGTTCGCATTAGCGATGGAGCCGCTGGCGGCACGGGCAAGGTCGGGTGTAATGTATAGAGGGGTCACGCAGGGTGCAGAGACACATTACATATCACTATATGCAGATGATCTTTTACTATACCTAGCGGACACCGGACTAGCCCTGGAGGGAGCAGTGGATATGCTGGCTGGATTCAGGCAGTTATCAGGCCTTAAGGTAAACTGGGCTAAAACCTGTGTGTTTCCGCTACGGATGGACACACCGTGCCCCCCACTCATGATGGAGGTGATGTGGGAGCCCTCCTGCTTCACTTACTTAGGAGTGCGCATCTACCATGAGGCCACACGGACCTGTTGGAGGGCAACGTGGGACGTTGCGTGTGCGCACTGAAGGGTAGCATGGCCTTTTGGGCCTCCCTCCCTCTGTCGGTGTTGGGACGAGTAGCATTACTGAAGATGGTGGCACTTCCGGGGCTGCTTTACTATTTCCGGACTCTGCCGGTATGGATCCCGCAGAGGGTCTTTAAAGAACTTAAGGTGCTGGTCACTGGCTTCCTTTGGGGCCACGGACGGCGCAGGGTGGCATTAGGTACTCTGACTAGGCCCAAGCTCGAGGGGGGGATGGCAGTCCCTGATTTTGAATTGTACTACCTGGCGGCACAACTGCAGATTTTAACGCAACACATTGCCAGGGAATTCAGGGGACCAGAACACGAACGAGGGATTGGTATCCAGAGGCATGTCTTGTCATACATAGTCATGCAACAGAAACTTGATATGAGGGCCCTCACGTTGGAGGAACGAACTCTCAAATTATGTTGGCACAGGAGTCTGAAGAGAGCGAAAAGAACCCGACCTTATGCACCGGAGATACCGCTGGGGATGCTGACTGCGCTGCCGCATGGGGGCGACTGGTCCCCGTTATTAGAATGGGAGGAGTTGGGCGTGCAGATGGTGGGGGACCTGTACATAGATGGGGAATTGGTCCCCTTTCAGACGTTGCAGGAGCAGTTTGGCCTGCCAGACGGGACCTTTCTACTGCACGCAGCAGTGATTGCTGCGATGCAGAGGCACTGGAGGGGAGGGCTAGCCGAGCCGGAGACGACCACGGCATGCCAATACGTGGTGATGGCGGCGGGTACTGTCAAAGCGGTGACTTGCTTCCACACTAGAATGTTACATGAGGGACTGGAACCTCTGCTAGCACTGAAGACGCGATGGGAGAGTAGCATAGGCAAACCCATACCGGACACGGTCTGGAGTCATGTTCTAAGTCGAACATGGAAGGGTACAAGGAACGCACGATTCCAGCAGGTACATTTCTTCATCATCCATAGGGCCTACCTGACTCCGGAGAGAATTAAAAGATATTTTCGGGTGCATGATGCAATGTGCCCGAGATGCTTGGCGCCTGAGGTTGATCTGGATCATCTGTTGTGGAGCTGTCCGAGACTAGGGACGTACTGGCCGGACGTGGGGGAAATCCTGAATGTGATAACGGATAGGGAAGTGGACTTTGACATGGCAGCATGTCTACTGCTTTGGTTCCCTCATACTAAGAGGACGAAAGTTACGAGTAAATGTATTGACCTTGGACTCATGCTGGCTCAGAGGGAGATCACCTGGCACTGGAAATCTAAGGAAGGCCCGTCAGTGAGGAGGTGGATGAATGAGCTGTTGAAATGGTCCGGATGTGAGAGCGTTCTCAGACTGCGACAAGCTACTAGGACTAATAACGAGAAAAGCTTGGAAATGGCGAGAGCATGGGAAATGGTGGTTCAAGCATTGCGTGACTACATGGTTGGGGATGAAGGTGAGACAAACTGAATGGACAGGGCTACGTGATGCCTAAGCGACCGACAGCAACTCCCGATAAGTAGCGTGCTCCAGGGTTGGTACAGGTTACACGCGCCCGCATCAGCAGCAGTTGGGGGGGGTGGAGGGGGGGAAGGCGTACGAGGGGTAATTAGGCACAGCGACACAGTCTAGGGGGGTATCCGCAGCTAGGGTGTGAGGCTCGACTACAGTAAGGGGGGCCCCTGAGGGATGACAGTGGGTTTCAGGATAGTGATAATAATAGGACCTTGGAGGGGGTCGCTGGAGAAATGTTGGAGAGATTGCATTGGAGTGGGTGCTCACTGCTGACGTTGTCCCCGCTAGACGTATGTGTCAGTTTGATGGTGCAAGGGGGGTGGGAGTTTGGGGGATAAAAGCAGATACTGAAAGGTGATGTTAACCAATAGCCCGGATGGGGTGAACACTGTAGCATCTTCTTGCAGAGGAAAAAACAAAAAGATCTGGCGCGCCGCCCAGCCTCCGGGATGTGGGCTGAATGGCTGTGTACAACCTTCACGTCGATTATATGTTGCAGGATGCGCTCGGTGTACTGGTTGACCTACTCTGAGGTCTGGTTTCTAATTCTGCAATAAAAACAAATTTAAAAAAAAAAAAAAAAAATGGAGGCACATCCTGCAGCAGACGACAATATGTCCCGGCTGTTGATGGTTCGCAACCGAATGATTAGTTATTACGGAGCGCTGCCTCTGGCTACATTAAGTGCAGCTTATGGATTATCGTTTCGATTTTCCTTTTTCACATGCGTTCAACCTGTGTTCCATTGACTGAGCTGCGATTTTGACTGGGTCCTGGATTTGTGTCTCTGCAGTACGGTGTCTCCCAACGCGGATTATGGCCAGTTGAGGAGCCCCTTAGTGGTTCATGACTTGCTCTGTTCTGGCGGCGGGATAATGGCCTTAGCAGCGATACATGGAATAATGGGACGTTGGAATGTTTTTGCAGTAGCGCTTGAGTTCTTGGCACACAGTTACATTGAAGATGACCCGAGTTTTCCTCCGATGGTGATAGAGGCTCCGGTCATTGAGGAACATATATGTTCATTCCCACTATTGAATTGGATGGTTGAAATGTTTTCAGATGAGAACAATGACTTCCTGTTGGAGGCTGTTGCTACATACTGTGCTTACACGCTGTTGGATTAAGACTCTTTGATTTTTCTATGTATTCTTTATTATTTAGCTACTGGTTTCTATCAAAGAGCGAATAACTTTTTTTGGGAAATGTGAACTTGATTCTGCTTTTTAGGCTTGGACTCTGCGTTCCTAATTCGCCCACGTTTATATCACGTGCTTCGATCAAGGAAGGGTGCCGTGGGGCTGAGCCTTGCACTCACACCCTGTTAAGTAAGCATGGGTTTATTAGAAGCTTACACACTATTTTTGCTTTCCTGCTCAGCTTTGCACACAACACGTACTTGTGATATTGTTTAGAGAGCGCTGAGTATTTTGCTTTATATGAGAATAATTTGGTATGCTAGACTGGTAAACTGCCTCGCTAGTTTTGCGTGTATAGTGAGAGCATGAAACATCAAGGTTATCTTGAATACTGTGTCTGTTATTCAGAATGATCCTCGCACGTTCGAGACATAACACATATGCATCTGTGGCCACCTTTGATGCTTGTGCGTTTCATAATGCATTGTGGAGGCAAAGTTACACACAGTTGGAGAACATTCGTATCTTGACAGTTTGTGGAGCACTGAATGTGATCCACTACTGCTGAGTACCAGAGGTATGGGTCTGCCAATGTAATCCTATGAGACTTTCTGTTGTTATAAACTAATCTGCTAGGTAGGGAGGGTGAAATGTAGGTATATTTTAAATTTGTTTACCTTTAACATTATAGGATGCTTTTTCCGTTTGTATTTCATAGAATAGTAACAATGCTGACAACCTTGTTTCTGATAATATGTTTGGTTATATTATCTAAGGTACTGTGCATGAGATTATGGCATTAGAAATAAACATTTCAAAGTTGCACATGTCTTTATTCACATCTTGTTTTGGACTGGTGTAAGACTATAATGAAAGAGTGCTCTTGTTATCCACTTTACTTCATGTAATCTAAGTCGCATTTTCTGGGTTGACTAGTTATTGATGTTTTTGCTCTAGGGCGAAGAACCAATAAGTCACTGATTGCTAGTCTGGTAGGGTGGGTTTTGGTACACCGTAATTCATTAAGGTCCTAAGTCTTTATGCACAGTTCTGTGTATGAGCAGAATTCCTGGAACAGTAGTTACAACAAAAAGGCTCGATAAAGGGCTTGCACTTTGAATATGAATATAAAATAGAAGAATAGTTGATAATCACAGCTAAGGAATGCAGCAATTAGATGTGTGTATGTGTGGATGATGTGTAGATTGAGTGGAAGATGAAAAACGTGAAAAATAAGAAAGGCTGGAGAGACGCAAACTACCCACTGCATTGTCAGTGAAGTGGTTCTTTGAATTTCCAGGTCATTACACAGATAGGGTGTTGGATTCCGCAGTGGGAGCAAGAGAAACTAGTACCACATCTAAGGAAGAAAGCTAGTGCATAAAGTACACACAGTTGGGCATATTTACAAGTTTGTGGGAACAATGATGCAAAAGTGGCGCAAGGGGCTTGTAAACCTGCCCCAGTTTGTGGTAGAAAAGATGCAAGAAAGGACGGAAGTGTGCAAATTACCAACTGCTATTCACGGGTAGTAGTTACCAAGAAGGCTGAATAAAGGGCCTGCACTTTGAATTTGAATTAAAGAAGAATAATTGATAAGCTCAGCCAAGAATGGTAGCAAGTAGGTGTGTGTATTTGTGGTTGTTGTGTTGATTGAGAGGAAGATGACTAAGGTGAAAAATTAGAGAGGTTGCAGAGATGCAAACTTTCCATTTCTTTGTAAAGGAAGTGGGTGTTTAGTGTTCTAGCGCATATATATATTCACTGAAAAAACCATAGGTTTCAGCCACGTTATAGTTAGGGATTAGCATTTTAAAAAACTTGGAAATTCACTGAAAAAAACATAGGTTTCACACATGTTATAGTTAGCTGGACATTTCACTCATACAAAACCATTGAAATTCTCCCGTTATAGTTAGTTCAGCTAACTATAACTCGCGCGCCCGCAATGCACTGCTGATGACTTTACATATTACATCACTCACCTTTCCAGGACCGCATATACCAGCATGCTACTGTGTGTTTTCGAACTGTGCCAAGCCCAGTGAAGGCGTCTTTTCCTTCAATAAAAGGTTGGAAATACAGAAAGGTGAGACTTTCATTTCCTCTGAGCGCAGTCCATGAATAAGGGGCGACCTTGCCTTGAAACGCGTCGGACATGGGTGATATTACTTTGAAAGTCAGCAGTGCGTGCATTTCAGGGCTTGACAAACCGGATGGTGGGGAGCATGGGATGTGCCTTCTTCGAGCTCAAGGGCTCTATGCTGAAACACATTTTGCACGGCTACCCTTGGCCATGGAAGAGGAGCACCATTTCTATCCCAAATGAAAAGCAGTTGGTATACAAAGGCGTTCCAGAAAGAAAACTGTTTTCCTTTCCAGTGGAACACATGCTGCCAATACAAAATCTGCGCGCATTAATGACTTTCTGCATACTAAAGGATTTACAACGCTACAATTAACAGGGGAACTGAGCCCACTCAGGGTCACGCATTTTCACTCACCTTTCCAGGACCGCATATACCAGCATGCTGCTGTGTGTTTTCGAACTGTGCCACGCCCAGTGAAGGCGTCTTTTCCTTCAATAAAAGGTTGGAAATACAGAAAGGTGAGACTTTCATTTCCTCTGAGCGCAGTCCATGAATAAGGGGCGACCTTGCCTTGAAACGCGTCGGACATGGGTGATATTACTTTGAAAGTCAGCAATGCGTGCAATTCAGGGCTTGACAAACCGGATGGTGGGGAGCATGGGATGTGCCTTCTTCGAGCTCAAGGGCTCTTTGCTGAAACATATATATATATATATATTCACTGAAAAAACCATAGGTTATAGACCATATATAGTTAGGAATTAGCATTTAAAAAACCTTATTTTACTCACACAAAACCATTGAAATTCTATATATAGTTAGTTGTACTAACTATATATCGCGCACCCGCAATCCACTGCTGATCATGTCACATATTACATCATTCATGACATGGTCAGTGACATCACTGATGACATCACTGATGACATCTCAAATGACATCACTGATGACATCACTGATGACAACATCCAGTGACTGTATTTTTCTGTAAAGTTAAAATATGTCTTGAGTGGATGTATAAGTGTCTGGATGAAGGATTTAGTAGGTGCATGACTGACTGTATGAGTGAGTGATTAAATGTGTCTCACTGAGTGCATGGGTTAGTGACTAAACTGTCTTAATTTGTGCATCATTATGTCTGTTGTTCTGAAAACTGCTGCATGTGTTGTTCAGTAGCTATATGAGTAACTATATGGGTTATTGATTGGTTGCCCAAGTATTTGTATGGGAGACTGAGTGTGTGTGTGGGTGGCTGGGAGGTGTATGACTCTGTGCATAGATGTGTGAGCAGTTGATTCACTAGATGTATGGGTTCAAAAGTGCATGTGGAAACAGCTGTATGGGCGGTTGACTGTGTGCATCAGTGTATTGGTGAGTGAATGGATATCTCAGTGCTACATGTCAAAGTAAGTACATATGTAAAACACAGTACATGTGAGACTTGACATATATAAATAACTGTGCATAAGAGCCAGTGAATGTGTGAGTGGCTGTATGCATCATTGTGAACTTGTATCCAGGATTGTATAAGAGAGTAAATATGTTTTAGTATATGTTTGAATAAGTAAGGTGTGTATAACTGTATAGTTGGGAAAATGGAGGTGTGATTGATTGTTTGCATGACTGACTAGGTGTGTGTGTAACTTCATGGATGAGTGACAATCTGTGAGTCTGTGCTTACACTGAGTGTATCTAATGTTATATTAGAGTCTGAAGAGGTTCATCGTATTATCACATGAATGATGTCATCAGTGATGTGATCAGTAATGTCAAATGAGATGTCATCAGTGATGTCATCAGTGATGTCATTTGAGATGTCATCAGTGATGTCATCAGTGATGTCATTTGAGATGTCATCAGTGATGTCATCAGTGATGTCATTTGAGATGTCATCAGTGATGTCACTGACCATGTCATGAATGATGTAATATGTGACATGATCAGCAGTGGATTGCGGGTGCGCGATATATAGTTAGTACAACTAACTATATATGGAATTTCAATGGTTTTGTGTGAGTAAAATAAGGTTTTTTAAATGCTAATTCCTAACTATATATGGTCTATAACCTATGGTTTTTTCAGTGAATTTTCAAGGTTTTGTAAATGCTAATTCCTAACTATATATGGTCTATAACCTATGGTTTTTTCAGTGAATATCATTGGTTTTTTAAAAACTAATATCTATAGCTGTAAAATGTATTCTTCTTTAAATCCAAAAATATATTTTATATATTTATTAATAATTTTTTTTAAATATTTTTTTTGTTTCGCTCCCGGTCCGCGAACCGGGAAGCTTTCCGTTAGCTCAAATTGATGCCGCGACCCGGTCCGCGAACCGGTAAGATATCAACATAGTGACGGTATCGCGTTGCCGCGTAATGCGTCTTATGACGTACTGCGTTAGCGCACCCGGAAGTGCCCCGGGGCGCGGACCGAGGCGCGAAACGTAGCTCCCCGGAAGCGATCCGCGGCGCGTCGCGAAAGCGCGACGTATCGCGTTGCCGCGTAATGCGTCTTGTGACGTACCGCGTTAGCGCACCCGGAAGTGTCCCGGGGCGCGGACCGAGGCGCGAAGCGCAGCGACCCGGAAGCTAACCGGGGCGCATTCCGCAGCGCGTAACATGAGCGTGAGAGGTCATATGACTTGTTAATAAAACTTTTCATTGGTTCATTTCACTTTTGGTTTCATAATGATGTAAGGCTAGGTCAGGTGACCTAAAAATAACACTTTTCATTGGTTGAGAAGTATTGTTTTTCCCAAATGATGAAAACCCCTCCTTCTTTCCTCACTCTGACTTTCATCATTGTGAGAGGAAGACCTTTACTACTATATGAGAAATGGCTTCATTGGTAGCTTCAGCTGGTGCACCCCCACCACCACCTCCACCTCCTCATGGGAAGAGAGGACCACCTCCCCAGGTCATTACCAACACTGAGGAGGAAGATGAAGAAATGGATGAGGAGGGAGAAGAACCACAGTTCTTAGAAGAGGTGCCCCGGGTTTCCAGAAAGAAAGCCAGTTTCATCTGGCAGTTTTATTCGATCCCTCGTGGCCAAAAAAAAGTCAATGCGAGGTATGTCACCTGCCTCATATGCAAAGAACAATTATCAAGAGGGACGGACAAGAAATATAGTTATGGAAATCACACAATGCACAGGCACATGACAAGGAAGCATCCACTAAATTACAGCCGGGCGGAAATAAGGGATATGCAGGACAATCCAAGATCAACTCCTGTGGCAAGACCAAGAATACCAATTTCATTAACACCAGAAGAGGCACGGGAAACTGTGCCAAATATACAAGAAAATTTTGGCCACATGATACACTCTTGTATGCACTGTCGTGCGTTGTTAGCGTGTGGCAACATGAGCATCAATGCACTCAACCTGGCGTATGAACACCATGATTGCCCTAACCGCCCCCAGTAATTTTTTTTTTGCTCCTGTTGAGCCCTTTTCAACGCCTGTTTTTTGTTGTTTCCCCCCCCCCAAAAAAACCAAAAAAAATATAAAATCGTTCAAAAAATACAAAAAAAACAAAAAATAAAAAGAAAAAAAAAAAAAATATATAAAACAACAAAAATATTTAAAAAAAGTTCTTTTCAGAACTACCTTCCCTTTCAAAAAAAATTGCTAGAATGTTTAGCACTCTGGCAAGCTCTATTTCTTTTGTTTCGCTCCCGGGTTAGCTTCCCGGTACGCGGACCGGGAGCTAACCAAAAAAAATTATAAAAAAAAAAAAGAGTAAGTATAAGGAAAGTAAACAGAGAGTGATGTTAAAAGAAAGACAGCTATAGGGAGTAAAGAAGAGATACTGTTTAATAGATCTATTTACCGAAGAAAAGACGGAAGAGGGTATAATTGTGAAAAACAAAATAGATAACGAAGTGAAAGAAAAAAAAAGAGAGTATAACATTAACAAAGAAGAGTTTCTTGGAGAATGTGAGTGAATGTTCAAAATAAGATTAAAACATGAGGAATAACAGAGAGAAAAAATAGAAAACAGAAAACAAAAAATAACAGAAAAAGATTAATTGAAACAGCAAAGAAATGTAAGTAACATAGAGCCATATCATCAACATAGGCAATAAAAGTTTTGCAGCTTTTATTGGCAGAAATGTGTCGCTAAAGCTGCTTTTGCGGCAGAAAACTGCCGCTAAAACCACTTTTGCTCCAGTTTTCTGCCAATAAAAAGAGCAATAATTTTATTGGCTGTGTTCATAATATGCCCCTTAGTGTGCTTCAACTACACAGAGAAAGCATTATGAACAAGTAGTGATAGAGTGATCAGTCAAAGACACTAAGAGTAATAGAGACGGAGTGAGTGAACAAGAGTGAGGAACTATGAGAAGAGAGGGACTGAGAAAAAGAGTGGAAGGAGTTGAGTAAGTAGGTAATAGAGAAAGGAATGAGGGAAGTAGCAAAGGCAGGAAACTGAGGGTTAAAGAAATGAAGCAGTGGAACTAATAGTAGGTGAATGTGATAGAAATGTAACGAAAAGAGTACAAAGCATTTACCTTATAATTGTCGTTAAATTACTCACTTTTTGTTTTTATACTTTCAATCTGTGAAAGAGAGAACAAACATTTCAAAAATATTAAAACATGTATTTAAAAATTACAAAAGACAAGGGAAAAGATTGAAGGACAAACAGTTTTTCAACAACTTTGACACTTACAGAAGCTTCTGCTTCTCCAGGCCCCCTACACAGTCCTAAAGATATACATTTTAAACTAACAGTATCTTGATGCAGATGAAGTGAGGCCTATCTTAAAACATGGTGCATCTTTTGCATTGCTGTTGTCTCAGAAAAGTGTCGCAAGACACTAAAATTTTAAATAATTGCTTCAGGATGCCAATAAGATGTGTCCTATCCAGAGGTTTGTTTGAGGTGAGGCCTACTCAGGGTTGCAGATGAAATTTCGAGTTGTTGAAGAGAATAGAGGACATAATACATGTGAAGGTCTACCAATGAAGTGAGTCATGTCCACTGCACTCTTGAACAAAGTCCAAACCTCCTATGTTTCCCTGGACAGACCTAAACTTGATCTGCACAATGTGATTCGTAATGATAGGAAACACAGGTGATGTAATTGAAATACGTGCAATTTATTTTGCTCATTTCACAATCACATCACTTGTGTTTCCTTTGCTTAGGTATCTCATTGTGCAGATGTAGTCTAGCATATGAAAGAATACGCAGAAGTGCAGCACTGCATGCAACAACTTTGACACTTACAGAAGCCTCACCTTCTCCATGCCTCCTACACAGTTCTACATATACATCATAAATGCAAACAGTACAGAATTAATTATACATGTTAAATGGTTTATTTTTGCTGTTCTCAGAATGTATCAAAATTCACTAAAAACAGTGACTTGAAGGTATTCATCATATAACAGCGGGGAAAAAAAAACACAATCAAAATGATTGTGTTTAAAAAACCCATACAACATAAGAAATCAGAATTCAGAACTCCTTAAAGTTAACTTACTTTCCATGACGTCAAAGGATGTCCTATGAACAGCTTACACTCTTTTGTGCTGTTATTACTTTCAGCCCGCCACTTTCTGAAAGAAAATCTCCATCGTTTTTAAAAACATGTTACATGCAATAAATGACTTCTTGCTCTCTACCACAAGTTTCCACAAGGCCAAATCTTGTCAGACCCATTTATAACTCTTGGATTTCTTGTAAGCCAATCCCGTCATTTGGCATTTCCGCAACTTTCAGAATTAAAATGTTGAAGATCATTTTCACAATCCTGGAATAGTAATATTTTCCCCTTCTTGCTCAGTCATGTTCTACATTTCCTATGACACTGATACTGCTTACTATGAAGCAGACTTACACTAACTCTATGACTACTACAATTATTTAATTCTCTACATCACTTTCAATCACAAAGCAATGTAAAACAGTAGACAGCGTTGCAGACTTACATTCCCTCTACTCTATGTTTTGATTGGCTGCTTCAATTAGCTTATAAAAAGAAATCGTTTTTCTGAACTCATTCAAAGTGCACTTATTTCTCCATGACGTCCAGTCTTATGGTTAGAAGTTATGTCTCTGAACTACACTTATCCTCAAGGCCAAATTGTGTAGGAGCCATTAGAACTTCTTGAAATTCCACAGAGCACATCCCAAGATTATTTCCCTAAAATTTTGGTTTTAAAAACACCAGGTAAGAGTTTTTAAGGTCATACGGCAATTTTTTTTTGAAAATTAAAACAGAATCGTTGCAGAATGACCAGCCATTTCTAGACTTTAAATAAGCTGTGTAATGTCCTGATGTTATTGAAGGGCCGTCATGATATATAATTGCTGCAGTTACAAAAGTCCTTCCTGATATTGACAACTGCGAAGCTACAAAATTTTTAATTAAAGTTGTCAATTTTGTTCCATCAGGCCTACATCGTTGGAACATTAAAATGACATACTGGCCATATGTTCGTATAAATATTGTGGACATCATTTCAGATTTACATTGGCTACACTCCATGTTGTGATCAGCTGCTTTTACTAGCTTATTAAAGGAGACTGATTTACTGTCTGGCAAAGTTAAATATATAAATCTTTCTGAGTCTACACTAGTAGTACTTGATACCATACAGTTCTCGCAGTCATGCTGCCATTGATAAGAAAGCCCAAACAGCTGATCTACATCTACACCTTCAGCATGCAATACATCAAGCATATACATTAAAAACTCCTGACAATCTTGCTGAATATTTTGAGAGAATTGTGTTTGGCCTGAACTTCTGTCTAACAGATTTCAAATTTCAGACACACTTTCTATGTTTCTTCTATCAGTGCTACATTTCTCTAACACAGAATTTAACAAACTGCAAAATCTTTGATCAGAATTTACCACAATCTCTTCTTTTACATTTTCTAGAGAAAACAAAACATTAACCACTACATTAGCATAGCAGTTGACACCAGAACTGTTTTCAAATTGAAAACCAACAACATCTTCAACAGAATCCTTTTTGTTTCTGCTTGTAATTTTAGGTTCATCGACTTTTCGTCTTTTTGCTACAACCTCCCCAGTATTGGTCACATTTCTTCGTTTCCGGCCTACCACACGTTTCTCAAACAAAGGATACTGAGGCAAATGTGGTGCATACTCTCTTCTTAACCTATTGTATTCCTTAACACAATCTAGATCCGCACAAATGTTTGTGACATCACACTCAATCAAGTACAATCCCGATAAAGTTCTAACTCGTGACAATGCCACATATGCCATACCCTCCTTGAACACAGAACTGCCAATATTCACCAATGCACAGTCTACACTTAAACCTTGCGATTTATGGATTGTCACCGCATATGCCAAGCAAACAGGAAACTGCTTACGGCGAACATATAAGTCTTTTACAAGCAAAAATCTAGCAGAGCAACGACCAATTAGCTGTACTTCCTCAATGCCATCAAATTTTATTTTTAAATATTCAATTCCATCTCTATTTCTGTATTTTACAAAATCAACAACATTACCCATTGATCCATTTACCAGACCTCTTTCAACATGTAAATTCCTTCTTAAAATTATACGGCAGTTCAAGCACACATTCAGAGTCTTTTCAAAACCTGCAGTTTTAGATATACTCTTCTCTAATGAATCCAATTTTGTTTTCAGATTCTCAGACAAAATAATTGTTGATCCCATATGCTCTACTCTGTCAATAGCTTCCAGTTTCACAATCTCTTGCTTTTCTAAATGCAACATTTTGTTGTTGAATTTGGCACATTCTGCAAGAGTTGGCATCAAACATATTCCAGATTTCTTATCAGTAATTTTCTGAAAAATATTCTCAGGCACAACATCTTGTTCTGGATATAAATTTGATAGTAATCGTGCATGTAAAGCTTCTTTCCCATGCTCGGTCACTTTTCCAATTCTAACATCTTGTAGAATAGTCTTGTAAACTTCATCCTTCGCCTGACGCATATTTTCATGCAGTTCAGCATAATTGAAGTTTAACCATATATTGACGTTGCCAATGCTGCCTAGGCACTTCCTGGTATCTTCATGCGTGAGAATTTTGAACACAGGTTGCCCTTTCACTGGTGTCAGCTGCAGAAGATCTCCGAAAACAATGATGTGTTTGCCACCAAATAAAACATCATACTCTGTTTTGAGAACTTCTTGCATTCTCAAATGCACAAAGGCAAGCATGACATTGGAAACCATGCTTACTTCGTCAATGATAAGAAGTTTCATTTTCCTCAAGATTCTTGAAACTTCAAAACAAGCATCTCCAGATAGCTTGTGATATTGTAATTTGTTGTCATGCTCCACTGGCAGCATCAGTAAACGATGTAAAGTAATCCCTTTAATGTTATGTGCTGCCAGTCCAGTTGGAGCGGTGACAACACAAGACAGCGATGACTCTGTCCTTTCCTGCAAATAGCATGAAATTGCTTTAATGAGGAAACTTTTTCCAGTTCCCGCTTCTCCACTCACGTACAGTCGGACAGGCTTCAACGACGTACATGAGCACTCTTTCTTGTCATGACTTAATCCATGATCAATTTGCATGGTAACTTCGTCATATATTTTCCTCTGCTCAACGTTGAGTTGTCTTTCCAACTCTTCTAAGTTAACCGCATCCTCCTGAGCATGTGCCATGGCTCTTTCCACTTCATTCATGGCAGTGGCAGCTTCATTTTCGATAACAGGTCCTCCTAGTGGATCCTGACTCAATGAAGCAGAACTCTGACTGTCCTGAGAACTGTCTCTGGCAATCTCGGCTGCAATCGTTGCTTCCTGCTCAATTTCCGCATTCAACATTTCTACATATTTGGGAAAAGCAGGACATTCTATGGTCTCCTTGGCGGCATTGAAAGAGTCTTCGTAACAGAGGAAATCTCCAAGCAGTTCCTCTTCTGCACGCCAAGGCTTGAAAAGTTGCAAAAGTGCTAAATAGAAAAACTCATTTTTTTCAGGAGATTCGCCACTCAATTTTCGATGGTTTACCAAGTGGCATTTTCTTTGCTTGACCAGACATCCCTCACTTCCTATTACAGCATACACTCCTTTCTCAGTATCTTCTTTGATGTTCCTCTTGAATATGTAATTTTGAAGAACCTCATACAGACAAACATTGTCGAGGTGACTGCTTCTATTTGGATAATATGTATCCAACATGTTGGTCTTCAAAATGTCGGTACTGTTTGGCTCCTTTTCCGCCAAATACTCAATTTCCCGCACAGGTTTCAGAACTCGATTACGCGTTGCAGCAAGACCAAGACTCGCCCAAACGATACTCCTGGACTTGGCATAGAGACTTGCTGAAGACAACCGGTCAGAGCATTCGTAAGCTCCAATTTCTCGATGCGACAACATCTTCAGACTGAAACTGTACAACTTCTTGCTGAGGCTCTTTTCATGGGAAATGTCCTCCCACATATCCTTCAATTCTGTCTTCTCTTTTTTGGTGATGTAAGACGTCACATACCGAGCCACAGCCATACAGTTATCAGCCACAAACTGTATATCCATGTTAGCATTCCACATGGACAAAATCACCGGGTTGTAGTCGTTGATGTACTTGGACTCTTCGTTCCTCTTCAAATTGTATGTGTTTTTAGGTGATTTCTTCATGACATTATGTCGCAGCGAAGACATCAAACTGTTTACTCTTCCTTTAGAAATCACCGGTCGTGGAAAGCTGAAACGACATTTGGTGTAGAACTTGTCCTTTTTTCGGAATTTACGACGGCAGTACTTTCCACATCGATGGCTTTGGAAACGCAGAACTTTTTCTCTTAGGCTTTTCTTCTCCTTTGCGTTTGGAACAGCACACATAGAATACTGTTGGATGAAACTCATCACTGAGTCTTCTGGATCCGTTCCAAATTTAGGTGCATCCTTGATCCACAGCAACATATGTATATGAGGAGCACCTCTTGCTTGGTACTCCTTTCTCCAGAAGAAATCCAACACCTCTCCAAGAGGTGGATTCTTCTTATTCATGATGAAAGACATCATAGCTTCAAATCTATGATTGAAGTACCTACATACATTGACTGGATCCAAAGAGCACAGTTCTCCGGGTGTCTTGAATTCGATGTTATCTACGTTAGCATTTGCCTCTCGTAGAAATTCAAGTAAGTCTTCCCAGCCATACTCGGCACAGCTCAGAGTGAGGAACCATGTGGGAGTACCTAAGTTCCTCAGCATACATTTTAAATCACCATGACGACGGTACCAGTACTCATTAGTACAACGCTGACACGCCATGAGATTAATCAGGTGAGAATCCAAAATACTGTCTTGGACATTGACTTTATCCATAAAGTCACTTGCCGAGATGTTTTGCATGTGTATACCACTTTTCAAGATGTGGTTCACTGCATATGACAGTCCAGACAGATCGCTTTCAAACAGGAGATGAAACAAATAGGGAATGCATTGTCGAAACCTAGCATCTCCTGCATACAATCGCAAAGTCCGGTATTCAGAAGCAGGAATTTGATGAGGTCGCTCATCATATCTTCCTCCCTGACCTGTTGGAAAAAGCTGTGGGAAACACCGAGCTTCCAAACTTTCCTCCCAAACACTAATGGGACTCCCTTTGGCTTGTTTCATTTGAAACAACTCAATAGCATTCCCCATGACTTCCTTGGAATGCAAAGGATGAACACTATAATGTTCATATATTTCTTCACTAGTAGAGGGTTCTACTTTCTCAATTTGACCAGCACACAAATCGCTATCCTCTTCCTCACTTACTTCCTCTTCTGCAACATATACATTCTTATAGTATTTATTATTTTTTTTCAAATACAATGTTGCCTTTTTAACTTTCCTAACATCTACTAAATCTTGCCATATTTTCTTATTCTTTGTCGGAACCCCATTAACTAAGATAACCAGAGGTTCCTCTTCCACTTTTTCTACTCCAATTGTGTTAATGTTTTTCTTCAAATCTAGAGGCAAATAAACAACTCTTCCCTTTAATCCTCTCTGTAAATCTGATGGAGGCAATTTCCCTGTCTTTGGCTCCATTCTTACAATAGCCTGAAAGGGATGGATACTTTGAATCAAAATAGATTCATAAGTATTTAAATCCTTCAATTCAGAAGGAATCTCAACCAATTCCAGATTATTATGAACTGCTCTAGCAGGCATCTGGTTTTGATTTAATTTGCAACAACAATAAGTACACACACGTTGATCGAATCCCAAATCAAAACAATTTTCTACCATCAAGTATGTTGCAAAATCCTTCCATTCACTATTATTTTCCCTTTCACTTTTTGCATATAAATCCACTAACTTAGTCTGATTCTTATAATAAGTGCGTCGACAACACACACAAGTGAAATTAGGCCTCTCACTTGATTTCACCTGAAACGTCGCAATTTCCCTCTGGAAATTATCTGTACTGGAAACCTGTACACTATCTTCCACATTACCCTCTTCTTCTGGGTCAATTTCAACATTCTCCTCTTTACTTCCAAAGTAACAAAACTCAATTTCTTCACATATGTTCTTCACATCTATTTCAGAACCATGCAAAAGAGCAGCGCATAATTGTTTAAGCATAATTGCTGGACTCTTAGCATAATACAACATTCTAACTAATTTCCTCACTTTATTATGATGCACTGCTAGCATCCTGAAATGATGAAAAACACTCTGGCATACTCTCCTGGAAAGACAAGCCAGTGAATGACCATGCAAACCTGTCACTTCTCTCACTCTGCAAGGATCTAATTCTTGCAACAACCTTATTTTCTGCTTCAAACTTTTCTTATTAAATGACCGTACAAAATCACAAAGCAAATTGATGGAATCCTGTCGCACACTACAAATACTACTACACTTCCAGGTGTACACAGGACCCTTAGCACGTCTTCCTAAAACCTCATTACCTAACACCTCTTCTGTCTCTGTTGTCACAAGTTTTTCTTTTTCAACTGGACAACCATCTTTCACTTCATAAGCACGACCACTGGTGTCAAATGCATGCACCAAATCATTATCCTGGAAATAACTCTCCTCATTAAAAAATGCCTCACAGCTTGAACTATGCATCCATTCTCCAGAAAAAACTTCACAAAAATTACTACGATTAACTATTCTCTTCCATCTACTATTTCTTTTGAAATCATAAATTGCCTTGTTTAGCTTCCTAATTCTATTGATTATCAAAATAAATAACTTACGTTTAATTTCAAATGCCTGATCAATAACTTTCTCAACTTTTTTTTTTCTCTTATAAAAAACCAGTTTCTGTTGACCTTTCTTAATATTTTTTAACAAATTGCCAATTATCCTGTTGCAGAACATTCGTTTACGAATGTCCCTAAACTGTTGTTTCCTTCTACTATCATGCACAGAGTTATCTCTTGCTCTAGCAGTAACATTTTTGATTGGCCTTTCCTTTCCATTTGATTTGCTTCTCTTTTTATGGACTGAAACATTTTCTGTAGTAATATTTTTTTTACTACACATATTTCTTATGAAATATTTTGTGCTCTTACCCGGTGCTTTCTTCGTGACTTGACAAATCTTTTTGTTAGAGGACTGCTGCTTATTTTGTTTCACCTGCTGTCTTTGACGTTTTGCAGCCTTTCTCTGTCTTTCTATTGTTGGCATGGTGAAATCTTGAAATGATCTGCAGTTGAATCTGTGGTAAAATATAATAAAAAATGTTATTAACCATTATTACCAAACAGTAAATCAATAACAGTGATCAAAAACTTAACACACTACTTGACATTTTAAATAGAAGATTTTTTAGTCCTTGGCAAATTTACAATACAGAAATAGCAGAAAAGAAATGACATTTATATTTATGTTACCTGTGCTATTTTATATGTGAATCTGATCTAATTTTATGAGCATATTTTAATATTTTATTGAAGACACTACACATAACCTGTTTTTGAAGGTGTCTTTATTTTTAAATTAAACGGTTTACATTTTTACTTTTTATTAATTATACATTTTAAAAATAAATGTTTATATTTCCATAGGCTCAAGCAGGTCAGCTTCCCACCCTATGTCATATAATTCGGACAAATCTGCATCCTCATCACGCTCTTCTTCATCCTCAGGATTTAAATCATCCAATGGATCAACATCCACTGATGTTTCAATTACAAGTTCAATGATGAGGTCAAAATCAACTGATTGCAGATTGTCGCTCATGTTGATGTTGTCTTTATCTTTAAAGAAAGATAACAACAATGAGATGTTGCAGAGTAAGAGACAAATCTCAGAGATTATAATAGTAAAATTGTTTAACAAGAGTAATATTTTGCAGCTATTATTTAGCCATGTCCAGCAATGCTGATCAGGTGAAGACTATGTCTAATTTTTCAGTGAACAGGACTCATCTCTTCTTAACCTTGGATAAGCCTCACCGACTCTGTGTGTCCTGCACATACTTAAATGTAAAGGGGCAGATTTATGTTAAATGGCACATCCCCAGGCATGCACCACTTAACGTGCACCGCTGCTCTGCCACCCATGGTGTGCCGTATTTACAATCAGATAGGAGAAAGCTGCGTCAAAACCCTGCGCCTGCTTTAAGAAGGCATAGGTCTTGACGCAACATTGTGGAGATGGGGCACCCCTGAGCCTTGCTTGAGCTGCATCGCACTTGCGATACAACTCCAGCAATCACTACCTTTACAGCACAGATACATCACGCATCTGTGCCATTTTTGCCCCATGATGCCCCGCATTGTAAATGCAGCACACCATGGGTGGCGGAACAGCGGCGCAGGATGACTGACACATCCCTGGTGATGCACCAGTCATCATAAATCTATCCCTAAGCTTCTTATCTTGTTACAGATGAACCGCCATATGTACCATCAAACTATTTTGCATTTCCTAAATAGCGAATTTTAAGGAATAAATAGCAATTCTTTACCATTCCTAATTTGCAATGAGCAAATTGCTAATTGCAAGTTACCCATTCATTTCCATGGGCTAGGAGCCTCATAGGAATGAAGGTTTAATTTGCGATTAGCAATTTGCTCATCACAAATTAGGAATTTTTCCAAGGGTGCAGGGGTGTCTCAAGAACACCCTGCTGCACCCCTGAAAAAGAAATTTGGGGGCATATGGCACACATACATGCCCTTAGGGCATGTGTTGGCGTCATATGGGACCTTTTGTTTTTTTGAAAAAAAGCTTTTCGAAAAGAATTCACAAATTACCACCAATTTACCACAATAGTTTCCAAATCCTTAATGTCATTTTTTACATATTTTTTGTTTGATACATTGCATTTAAGTAATCGCAAAATTTGCAAATCCTTCAGTGCAATCGCAAAATAAGGAATAGCAAATTTTGCTACTCCTTATTTTGCATCAAACTTGTTTGATACATACCATTTGTCTAATTAACATTTGCAAAGGCCGAAATTCACAGAATTTTGATCTTTGCGAATGCTAATTAGCTTGATACATATGGCCCCAAGTGAGGCCTGTCTTGCAACATGGTGCATCTTTTGCATCACTGCTGCATTGGTTTCATGTGGTACGTTTTTTTTACACCATGACATATCTGCCTAAATGCATCAATTTGTAATTTTGTCGCCTCATAGCAAATCTTTTGCACCGCCGCTGCATCATAAAAGTGACGCACAGTGGCGCAAAAGAGGCATACACCTATCATAAATCTGTCCCTAGCATTTTAAATGATTAATCCAGGATGACGATAAGGTGTGGCCTACCCAAAGGTTTGTTTAAGGTGAGGCCTACTCAGGATTGCAGATTAAAGTTACGCTTGATGAAGAATACAGAGGAGATAATACATGTAAAGGCCTACCAATGAAGTAAGTGATTTGCACTTTATTTCGCCAGTCATCATAAATGTATCCCTAAGCTTCTTATCTTGTTACAGATGAACCACCATATGTACCATCAAACTATTTTGCATTTCCTAAATAGCGAATTTTAAGGAATAAATAGCAATTCTTTACCATTCCTAATTTGCAATGAGCAATTTGCTAATTGCAAATTACCCATTCATTTCCATGGGCTAGGAGGCTCATAGGAATGAAGGTGCAATTTGCGATTAGCAATTAGCTCATCACAAAATAGGAATTTTTCCAAGGGTGCAGGGGTGTCTCAAGAACACCCTGCTGCACCCCCTGAAAAAGAAATTTGGGGGCATATGGCGCACATACATGCCCTAAGGGCATGTATGGGCGTCATATGGCACCTTTTGTTTTTTGGAAAAAAAGCTTTTTGAAAAGAATTCACAAATTACCACCAACTAGAAGTTGGTGGTAGTTTCCAAATCCTTAATGTCATTTTTTTACATATTTTTTGTTTGATACATTGCATTTAAGTAATCGCAAAATTTGCAAATCCTTCAGTGCAATCGCAAAATAAGGAATAGCAAATTTTGCTATTCCTTATTTTGCATCAAACTTGTTTGATACATACCATTTGTCTAATTAGCATTCGCAAAGGCCGAAATTCGCAGAATTTTGATCTTTGCGAATGCTAATTAGCTTGATACATATGGCCCCAAGTGAGGCCTGTCTTGCAACATGGTGCATCTTTTGCATCACTGCTGCATCGGTTTCATGTGGTACGTTTTTTTTACACCATGACATATCTGCCTAAATGCATCAATTTGTAATTTTGTCGCCTCATAGCAAATCTTTTGCACCGCCGCTGCATCATAAAAGTGACGCACAGTGGCGCAAAAGAGGCATACACCTATCATAAATCTGTCCCTAGCATTTTAAATGATTAATCCAGGATGACGATAAGGTGTGGCCTATCCAGAGGTTTGTTTAAGGTGAGGCCTACTCAGGATTGCAGATTAAAGTTACGCTTGATGAAGAATACAGAAGAGATAATACATGTAAAGGCCTACCAATGAAGTAAGTGATTTGCACTTTATTTTGCCAGTCATCATAAATGTATCCCTAAGCTTCTTATCTTGTTACAGATGAACCACCATATGTACCATCAAACTATTTTGCATTTCCTAAATAGCGAATTTTAAGGAATAAATAGCAATTCTTTACCATTCCTAATTTGCAATGAGCAAATTGCTAATTGCAAATTACCCATTCATTTCCATGGGCTAGGAGGCTCATAGGAATGAAGGTTGCAATTTGCGATTAGCAATTACCTCATCACAAAATAGGAATTTTTTCAAGGGTGCAGGGGTATCTCAAGAACACCCTGCTGCACCCCTGAAAAAGAAAATTGGGGGCATATGGCACACATACATGCCCTAAGGACATGTATTGGCGTCATATGGCACCTTTTGTTTTTTGGAAAAAAATGCTTTTTGAAAAGAATTCGCAAATTACCACAAACTAGAAGTTGGTGGTAGTTTCCAAATCCTTAATGTCATTTTTTACATATTTTTTGTTTGATACATTGCATTTAAGGAATCGCAAAATTTGCAAATCCTTCAGTGCAATCGCAAAATAAGGAATAGCAAATTTTGAATTAAGGACATTTTAAGTCATTTCCACATGTGCAGTGTTTTCAAATTATGATTTGAAAATCGTTTTTGGGGAAAAGTAATGGTTTGCAAATTTATGACAAGGACATAATGGTGTATGCTTCTCTATAAGGCATTTCAGTGTCTCTGATGTCATTTTTCCCATATTACATTATAAGACCTTTCCCCATGGAGCACATTCCTTGTAAATATGCTCCCACCTGTGCATGGTGAATTTAGATTTTGACTGTTTGAGTCACATAGCCATGTTAAAAGTGACCCAAAAAAATTGCAAACGCTTTAAAAAAACACATTCATGTGTCTTAAGGACATTTTAAGTCATTTCCCCATGGACAGTGTTTTGTAAGTGGCGCAAAAGAGGCATACACCTATCATAAATCTGTCCCTAGCATTTTAAATGATTAATTCAGGATGACGATAAGATGTGGCCTATCCAGAGGTTTGTTTAAGGTGAGGCCTACTCAGGATTGCAGATTAAAATTACGCTTGATGAAGAATACAGAGGACATAATACATGTAAAGCTCTACCAATGAAGTAAGTGATGTCCACTTCATTGCGCCAGTCATCATAAATGTATCCCTAAGCTTCTTATCTTGTTAGACATCAACCGCCATATGTATTATATAACTATTTTGCATTTCCAAAATAGCGAATTTTAAGGAATAAATAGCGATTCTTTACCATTCCAAATTTGCGATGAGCAAATTGCTAATTGCAAATTACCCATTCATTTCCATGCGCCAGGATGCCCATATGAAAGAAGGTGCAATTTGCGATTAGCAATTAGCTCATCGCAAATTAGGAATTTTTCCAAAGGTGCAGGGGTGTCTCAATAACACCCTGCTGCACCCCTGAAAAAGAAATTTGGGGGCATATGGCGCACATAAATTTTAACAACATTCCTTTACCTCAAAAACGATTTTCAATTCATAATTTGAAAACACTGCCCACAGGGAAATTACTTAAAATGTCCTTAAGACACATGAAAGTGTTTTTTTATTGCCTTTCCAGCATGGTTGGGTCACTTTTAACATGGCTATGTAACACAAACATTTAAAATCTAAATTTGCCATGCACAGGTGGGAGCATATTTACAAGCAATTTGCGCCACAGAGAAAGGTCTTACATTAAAATGGGAAAAATAACATCAGGGACAGTCAATTGCCTTATAAAGAAGCATACACCATTATGTCCTTGTCATAAATTTAAAAACAATTCCTTTTCCCCAAAAACGATTTTCAAATCATAATTTCAAAACACTGCACATGGGAAAATTACTTAAAATGTCCTTAAGACACATAAAAGCGTTTTTTAATTGCCTTTGCAGCATGTTTGTATCACTTTTAACATGGCTATGTAACACAAACATTCAAAATCTAAATTTTCCATGCACAGGTGGGAGCATATTTACAAGCAATTTGCGCCACATAATTCATAATTTTCTCCTTAAAGCACACTATTCTCTATCTAAATTAAAGAAATATTTTCTCACCTTAGCAAATACTTTGAGTTTGAAAACAGTCTCAGAAACACACCAATTTGTCTTCAGCAGAGCAAAAGGTATGCACTCCAGAGTCTGCAGCTATCAAAAGCACAGAAATGCTGTAATTCTTCACACATATCTCTCATGTCACCCAATCAAAACTCTTCCCTCACTTTTTTCAAATGAAAACCCTTCCCCCCTCTGCCCTTTCTGCCTTTTCTGCATGGCAACCACCTCTTGGAAGACTTCTGGTGTTTGCAAGTTCACACAACAATGTTGCAATTGAACTCTGAACTCTCAGTGCACCTGCATATCCAGTGCATTCTTTCATTTAATGATTTTTTATTGACCATTCAAAATACATCTTTCAAATAACTCATCCGTGCACCCTAACTTTCTGTTTTCAGCAATCAAAATCCACCAATCACTGTTACTGCTTCATGAACACAGAAACTCCACAGTTTTTTTCATTTTAAACTCTCATTTTTTCAACTGCCATTTCATTGCCACACTTCATCTGACTGCAGGAGAACCTTCTCTCACCATGTTTTCTGTCTGGATTGTTGGACATAGTTATATTCACTGGGCTCAAAGGTACGCTGAAAACAGGAATTTACCTAACCTCAATTTACAAGATGTGGAAATTAAGTGGTTTGGCCACAGAGGATTAAAATGTCACCAATTGATACCATTGGTGAAAACCTTTATGCATTTGCCCAAACCTGACCTGTTAATTGTGCACTGTGGAGGTAATGACTTGGGCACTTTGACTGGTGTAGGTCTGGAAATGCTTTTAAAGGACACCTTTGAGCAATTAATGGCACTTTTTCCTCAGACTGCCTTGGTATATTCAAATATATGCCAAAGACAGAAATGGAGGTGGTCAAACCAATTTTGTCCACAAATTGAGAAGTCAAGGAAGCATGTAAACAAATCTGTTTCAGCTTACATGAGAGACCATGGAATGGGCTCCCTGTACAACAATAACTTGCGTTACTACATGCAAGATATCTACAGAGGAGATGGAGTTCACTTCTCAGATGAGGGCAACAGAATTTTCACTCTGAATTTAAGAATGTGCATTGGTACCTACTTATAAGTACCTAAATGTACCATAAACCCAAAAGCTCTTCTCAGAGCTACCCTACATCTGATCACTCACAATTGTTATTTTTCCTCTAACTTTTTTCACTAATTTTCAACAAAGTACGCTCCCTGGGACGCTACCCGGTACGCGAACCGGGAGCTAACCTCGCGAAATTTTTAAAAAAAATGTTTTTTTTTCGCACATATAAGCCTCCTCAGCCACCCTCACAAAACCTAGGGGGTCAAGATAAGTCTACCGTGCCCCCTTCTACCCATTCTGAACATTATTTGCCCTCCATTTTGTATCTTAATTCGACCGAAACACAAAATGGTGGAC
Organism: Lissotriton helveticus; assembly: GCF_964261635.1. Lineage (NCBI taxonomy): Eukaryota > Metazoa > Chordata > Amphibia > Caudata > Salamandridae > Lissotriton > Lissotriton helveticus. The sequence goes on from NC_136065.1 coordinate 947,131,116, forward strand.
TCCCATAACGCTTAAGGTTCGCGAACCGGGGCGCTCAACGGTTCGCGTACCGGGTCGCTCCCTGGGAAGCGCACCATCAAAAAAGGTGGGAAAGTAGTTCACAGAAAAGCCACTGGAGACAATTTCACCAAATATAGATTAGCTCATACTACATACCAATCCCTACCATTTTCACAAATTTGATTGGAATTCCATTTAGCCATTTAGCCTGTAGACCTCTCTAAATACCGTGAGGTAAATTACTTCACAAAACACATCTGAAGTGTTGGAATTGACAACCAATTAATATGTTACTTTCATTTTCTACTTTTTTTACCTGACATTTCATTGGTTATATACCTGAATATATATAAAGGAAGAGAAGAAAACACAGCCATTTTGACTACTACTTCTTGGTGTACATTTCAATAGGATTTTCACTAATTCCTTCAACTTCTTTCTAAAGGTAAGTTTTTATTTTTAAAACTGAAGTATATTGTGCACTATAAGTTAATATGGTAAAAATGTTCTGATAGTTATATACTATCCCTCTGTAGTAGTTGTAGATTTAGATAGACTTCTCTGTTATAGTTATGGATGGAGTTAGGCTTCTCTTGTATAATTATGAATTTACTTACGTTAAATCACATACACTTTTTTATATTCCTACTTCCACTCTGATACTATACACTGCCCAAAGATAAAATCACTGATAAAAACTGCCTATCTAAAATTAATCCCAACAGTGCCCTATCTCTACTAATATATATTTTTTTAATCTAAATTTCAGGCAAAATGGAAGGCGAACAGAAAGTTGAATTTCAAATTGTCCTGCAAGAGAGCAGCCAAGAAATCATTGATGAAAATGATATTGAATTTTTCGATGAAACTTTAGACAAAGAACTACTGCAATGTGTACAAGCAGTAGATAACCTCCTTGAAAATGAGGACATTTTACACCCTCAGAGACTACAATGTATATTCAATGATAATTATGAAATTTCTGACAATGAAATGTTAGAAAGTTTAATAAATTATGAAACACAATCACAATAAAAAAAATGCTTAAAAAATAAAGAAAATAAAAAATAATCAACAAAACCAACAATCAATTAACATACAGCATTTGAAAAGTCTATCATTCATTTTTCATTGTAGTACGCTGCCTAGAACGCTTCCCGGTTAGCGTTTTTCTTTTTTTTTTTGCCCCGCGGGGCCCTTTTAAAGCCTCCACATTAAACCTAGGGGGTCAGGGAGGATCTACTATGCCCCCTTATGGTTATTTCCCCCTTTGTTTTGGCCTCCTCTTGTCTCTCAATCCTACCGAGAGACAAGATGGCGGCCGCTCCGGACTGTTTAGAATGTTGACAGACACCGGAGAGCCAATCAGCTTCGCTACGCGAAGTTCCGGTACGCTTAAGGTCCGCGGACCGGAGCGCTGCCTGGAGCGCGCTTACAGATATATATCTTTTTTTAAACGTTAATTTCTCAAAATCCACTGGAGCACATATATTGAGACCTACAAAAGGCACATCGGGCTACCAGTCCCTACAATTTTGCCAAGTTTCATGCAAATCCATTCAGCCGTTCAGGCTAAAAGTGAGGCCAACCGCCCTATGGAAAATTGCATGGGGAAAACACGTTTTGGGACCCCCCTTTTTTCTCGGCCCCCCCTTGACAAAACCTCCCCAAATTTCCAGGGGCTGCTCAGAAAGAAAATGTTCCATTTTCCAGAAAATTTCAGCCAATTCCGTCCACAAACGCCAAAGTTATTAGACATAGAATTTTCAAAAATCCCATAGGGAAAAAATCCTAACTATATATACCTACTGGCGACCGCCAGTAGGTAATATATATATATATATATAGACGCTCCACTAGCACCTGCCTGTCGCACTCCTTGGCTGGTGCCTGCTCGCCGGGGGTGCACCCGACAAAAATATCTGCTCAAAGAGTCCCTCACCGTCAATTACGGGAATAAGGTAGCAGCACTCAGGGGTAAATCCACGGTTTAAGTTTTATTAGTTCACAACGCGCTTTCGGCACTCGGCCTTCGTCAGTGTTTTTTTGACGGTGAGGGACTCTTTGAGCAGATATATATATATATATATATATATATATATATATATATATATTAAAATTTTAAAATCTTTTCCTGCCTGCGGCTTCCTTTCTTTGGGGCTAACCTGTTTTGTGGATGTTAGCGGCTGAGCCCAGCCGCGAAAGGAGGCCCGCTGTGCTATATCAGACCCTTGCTGACATCAGGATGGTGTTCGCACACGAGAGAGGCAGTTTACAAAGGAGTGCAACTGAAAAGCAGGGCAGATTGCAGAACGACGCCTGGCAGCGCCCCACTTGGGTTTTACAGACTGTTTTACTATTGCCACTGAAGACGGGCTCACTTGAGAATTTGACCTTAGCCCGGCACTACAGGACCCACAAAGCCGCTGGCCACACCCACTGGGGCGGGTCCCTGAAAGGTACAAAGAGCGATAAATACCGTCCAAAGTTGTGCAGTGACATAGCCATTGAAGAAGGGAACTGGCGTTCACGAATCGCGTCTGGCGGCTTGTGAACATTTGTTGCCTGTGTCCACGCTTCGATCTGCTGGCAAGTTGACTCCCTATTAAAATTTGAAAATCTTTTCCTGCCTGCGGCTTCCTTTCTTTGGGGCTAACCTGTTTTGTGGATGTTAGCGGCTGAGCCCAGCCGTGAAAGGAGGCCCGCTGCGCTATATCAGACCCTTGCTGACATCAGGATGGTGTTCGCACACGAGGGAGGCAGTTTACAAAGGAGTGCAACTGAAAAGCAGGGCAGATTGCAGAACGAGGCCTGGCAGCGCCCCACTTGGGTTTTACAGACTGTTTTACTATTGCCACTGAAGACGGGCTCACTTGAGAATTTGACATTAGCCCGGCACTACAGGACCCACAAGGCCGCTAGCCACACCCACTGGGGCGGGTCCCTGGAAGGTACAAAGTGCGGGAAATACCGTCCGAAGTTGTGCAGTGACATAGCCATTGAAGAAGGGAACTGGAGTTCCCGAAACGCGTCTGGCGGCTTGTGAACATTTGTTGCCTGTGTCCACGCTTTGATCTGCTGGCAAGTTGACTCCCTATTAAAATTTGAAAATCTTTTCCTGCCTGCGGCTTCCTTTCTTTGGGGCTAACCTGTTTTGTGGATATATATATATATATATATATCTATATATATATTCACTGAAAAAACCATAGGTTATAGACCATATATAGTTAGGAATTAGCATTTACAAAACCTTGAAAATTCACTGAAAAAACCATAGGTTATAGACCATATATAGTTAGGAATTAGCATTTACAAAACCTTATTTTACTCACACAAAACCATTGAAATTCCATATATAGTTAGTTGTACTAACTATATATCGCGCACCCGCAATCCACTGCTGATCATGTCACATATTACATCATTCATGACATGGTCAGTGACATCACTGGTGACATCACTGATGACATCTCAAATGACATCACTGATGACATCACTGATGACATCTCAAATGACATCACTGATGGTAGGAGGATGTTGGTCTTCAAAATGTCGGTACTGTTTGGCTCCTTTTCCGCCAAATACTCAATTTCCCGCACAGGTTTCAGAACTCGATTACGCGTTGCAGCAAGACCAAGACTCGCCCAAACGATACTCCTAGATTTGGCATAGAGACTTGCTGAAGACAAGCGGTCAGAACATTCGTAAGCTCCGATTTCTCGATGCGACAACATCTTCAGACTGAAACTGTACAACTTCTTACTGAGGCTCTTTTCATGGGAAATGTCCTCCCACATATCCTTCAATTCTGTCTTTTCTTTTTTGGTGATGTAAGATGTCACATACCGAGCCACAGCCATACAGTTATCAGCCACAAACTGTATATCCATGTTAGCATTCCACATGGACAAAATCACTGGGTTGTAGTCGTTGATGTACTTGGACTCTTCGTTCCTCTTCAAATTGTATGTGTTTTTAGGTGATTTCTTCATCACATTATGTCGCAGCGAAGACATCAAACTGTTTACTCTTCCTTTAGAAATCACCGGTCGTGGAAAGCCAAAACGACATTTGGTGTAGAACTTGTCCTTGTTTCTGAATTTACGACGACAGTACTTTCCACAACGATGGCTTTGGAAACGTAGAACTTTTTCTCTTAGGCTTTTCTTCTCCTTTGCGTTTGGAACAGCACACGTAGAATACTGTTGTATGAAACTCATCACTGAGTCTTCTGGATCTGTTCCAAATTTAGGTGCATCCTTGATCCACAGCAGCATATGTATATGAGGAGCACCTCTTGCTTGGTACTCCTTTCTCCAGAAGAAATCCAACACCTCTCCAAGAGGTGGATTCTTCTTATTCATGATGAAAGACATCATAGCTTCAAATCTATGATTGAAGTACCTGCATACATTGACTGGATCCAAAGAGCACAGTTCTCCGGGTGTCTTGAATTCGATGTTTTCGATGTTTCCATTTGCCTCTCGTAGAAATTCAAGAAAGTCTTCCCAGCCATACTCGGCACAGCTCAGAGTGAGAAACCATGTGGGAGTTCCTAAGTTCCTCAGCATACATTTTAAATCACCATGACGACGGTACCAGTACTCATTAGTACCACGCTGACACGCCATGAGATTAATCAGGTGAGAATCCAAAATACTGTCTTGGACATTGACTTTATCCATAAAGTCACTTGCCGAGATGTTTTGCATCTGTGTACCACTTTTCAAGATGTGGTTCACTGCATATGACAGTCCAGACAGATCGCTTTCAAACAGGAGATGAAACAAATAGGGAATGCATTGTCGAAACCTAGCATCTTCTGCATACAATCATAAAGTCCGGTATTCAGAAGCAGGAATTTGATGAGGTCGCTCATCATATCTTCCTCCTTGACCTGTTGGAAATAGCTGTGGGAAACACCGAGCTTCCAAACTTTCCTCCCAGACACTAATGGGACTCCCTTTGGCTTGTTTCATTTGAAACAACTCAATAGCATTCCCCATGACTTCCTTGGAATGCAAAGGATGAACACTATAATGTTCATATATTTCTTCACTTTTAGAGGGTTCTACTTTCTCAATTTGACCAGCACACAAATCGCTATCCTCTTCCTCACTTACTTCCTCTTCTGCAACATATACATTCTTATAGTACTTATTTTTTTTTTTCAAATACAATGTTGCCTTTTTGACTTTCCTAACATCCACTAAATCTTGCCATATTTTCTTATTCTTTGTCGGAACCCCATTAACTAAGATAACCAGAGGTTCGTCTTCCACTTTTTCTACTCCAATTGTGTTAATGTTTTTCTTCAAATCTAGAGGCAAATAAACAACTCTTCCCTTTAATCCTCTCTGTAAATCTGATGGAGGCAATTTCCCTGTCTTTGGCTCCATTCTTACAATAGCCTGAAAGGGATGGATACTTTGAATCAAAATAGATTCATAAGTATTCAAATCCTTCAATTCAGAAGGAATCTCAACCAATTCCAGATTATTATGAACCGCTCTAGCAGGCATCTGGTTTTGATTTAATTTATTACAACAATAAGTACACACACGTTGATCCAATCCCAAATCAAAACAATTTTCTACCATCAAGTATGTAGCAAAATCCTTCCATTCACTATTATTTTCCCTTTCACTTTTTGCATATAAATCCACTAAATTAGTCTGATTCTTATAATAAGTGCGTCGACAACACACACAAGTGAAACTAGGCCTCTCACTTGATTTCACCTGAAACGTGGCAATTTCCTTCTGAAAATTATCTGTACTGGAAACCTGTACACTATCTTCCACATTACCCTCTTCTTCTGGGTCAATTTCAACATTCTCCTCTTTACTTCCAAAGAAACAAAACTCAATTTCTTCACACATATTCTTCACATCTATTTCAGAACCATGCAAAAGAGCAGCGCATAATTGTTTAAGCATAACTGCTGGACTCTTAGCATAATACAACATTCTAACTAATTTCCTCACTTTATTATGATGCACTGCTAGCATCCTGAAATGATGAAAAACACTCTGGCATACTCTCCTGGAAAGACAAGCCAGTGAATGACCATGCAAACCTGTCCCTTCTCTCACTCTGCAAGGGTCTAATTCTTGCAACAACTTCATTGTCTGCTTCAAACTTTTCTTATTAAATGTCCGTACAAAATCACAAAGCAAATTGATAGAATCCTGTCGCACACTGCAAATACTACTACACTTCCAGGTGTACACAGGTCCCTTAGGACGTCTTCCTAAAACCTCATTACCTAACACATCCTCTGCCTCTGTTGTCACAAGTTTTTCTTTTTCAACTGGACAACCATCTTTCACCTCATAAGCTCGACCGCTGGTGTCAACTGCATGCACCAAATCATTATCCTGGAAATAACTCTCCTCATTGAAAAATGCCTCACAACTTGAACTATGCATCCATTCTCCGGAAAAAACTTCACAAAAATTACTACGATTAACTGTTCTCTTCCATCTACTATTTCTTTTGAAATCATAAATTGCCTTGTTTAGCTTCCTAATTCTATGGATTATCAAAATAAATAACTTTCGTTTAATTTCAAACGCCTGATCAATAACTTTCTCAACTTTTTTTTTCTCTTATAAAAAACCACTTTCTGTTGACCTTTCTTAATATTTTTTAGCAAATTGCCAATTATCCTGTTGCGGAACATTCGTTTACGAATGTCCCTAAACTGTTGTTTCCTTCTACTACCATGCACAGAGTTATCTCTTGCTCTAGCATAAACATTTTTGATTGGCCTTTCCTTTCCGTTTAAATTGCTTCTCTTTTTCTGGACAAAAACATTTTCTGTAGTACTACTTTTTTTTCTAGAAATGTTTCTTATGAATGTTTTCGTGGTCTTACCCGGTGCTTTCTTGGTGACTTGACGATTTTTTATTGTAGAGGACTGCTGCATTATTTCATGGACCTGCTGTCTTTGACGTTTTGCAGCCTTTTTAATTCTATCTTTGGTTGGCATTCTCAAATTTTGAAATGATCTGCAGTTGAATCTGTGGTAAAATATAATAAAAAATGTTATTAACCACTATTACCAAACAGTAAATCAATAACAGTCATCAAAAACTTAACACACTACTTGACATTTTTACATAGAATATTTTTTAGTGCTTTGGCAAATTTAGAATACACAAATAGCAGAAAAGAAATGGAATTCTTCTTCATTTTACCTGTGCTGTTTTTTATGTGAATCTGATCTAATTTAATGAGCATATTTTAATATTTTATTGAAGACAGTACACATAACCTGTTTTTGAAGGTGTGTTTAATTTTAAATGAAACCGTTTACATTTTTACTTTTAATTTCTTCTAACTTTTAAAAATAAATGTTTATAGTTCCATAGGCTCAAGCAGGTCAGCTTCCCAACCTATGTCATACAATTCTGACAAATCAGCATCCTCATCATAGTCTTCTTCATCCTCAGGATTTAAATCATCTAAGGGATCCACTTCCACTGACGTTTCAATCACAAGTTCTACGATAAGATCAAGATCAACTGATTCCTCATTATCACTCATGCTTGATGTTGTTGTTATCTTTAAAAAAAGAGAACAACAATGAGATGTTGCAGAGTAAGGCACAAATGTCAGAGACTATAATAGTAAAATTGTTTAACAAGAGTAACATTTTGCAGCTATTATTTAGCCATGTCCACCGACTCTTTTTACCCTGCTCATACTTAAATGTAAAGGGGCAGATTTATGTTAACTGGCGCATCCCCGGGGATGCACCAGTTAACGTGCACCGCTGCTCTGCCACCCATGGTGTGCCGCATTTACAATGTGGAGCACCATTGAGTAAAAACAGCACAGATGCGTCATGCATCTGTGCCGCAAAAGCAGCACATTGCACGAATCACGTCGTAAACACGACATGTCTACTGCAATGCACAGGAGGAAGCCACACATTGCATGGTGCTTCACTCCTTATGCCTGTTTCAAACAGGCGTAAGGATTTCATTCAGCAATGCTATAAATCTGACTCAGTGAAATCTTCTAAATTTCACTGTGTTAGTTTTACAGGGCTTTCATGCAAATGAATGCCCACCCTGCAACAAAACACCTATATGAAACCTGACGCAACTTTCCTGTGGCACAGGACTTTACAGCATAACACATCTGCCTAGATGCTTCAAGTTGTAAATATGTCACCACATAGCAAATCTTTTGCACCGCCGCTGCGTCACAACAGTGACGCACAGTGACGCAAAAGAGGCATACACCTATCATAAATCTGTCCCTAACATTTTAAATGATTGATTCAGGATGACGATAAGGTGTGGCCTATCCAGAGGTTTGTTTAAGGTGAGGCCTACTCAGGGTTGCAGATGAAATTTACGCTTGTTGAAGAGTACAGAGGAGATAATACATGTGAAGGCCTACCAATGAAGTAAGTTATGTCCACTTCACTCTTCAAGAAAGGCCAGACCTCTTCTGTGTCTGTGGACAGACCTAAACCTCATCTACACAATGTCATTTGTAAACTTAGGAAACACGTGATGTAATTGAAAAATATGTAGTTTCTTTTCCTCATTTCACAATCACATCACCTGTGTTTCCTTTGCTTAGGTATCTCATAGTGCAGATGGACTCTAGCATATCAAAGACTACACATAAGTTGAGCAGTGTATACAACAATTTTCACATTTACAGAAGATTCAGCTTCTTATCTTGTTGGAGATGAAATGAGGCCTGTCTTGCAACATGGTGCATGTTTGCATCACTGCTGCATCAATTTCATGTGGCACGGGACTTTACAGCATGACACATCTGCCTAGATGCATCAAGTTGTAAATATGTCACCACATAGGAAATCTTTTGCACCACCGCTGCGTCACAAAAGTGACGCACAGCGGCGCAAAAGAGTCACACACCTATCATAAATCTGTCCCTAACATTTTAAATGATTGATTCAGGATGACGATAAGGTGTGGCCTATCCAGAGGTTTGTTTGAGGTGAGGTCTACTCAGGGTTGCAAATGAAATTTACGCTTGTTGAAGAGTACAGAGGAGATAATACATGTGAAGACCTACCAATGAAGTAAGTCATATCCACTTCACTCTTGAACAAAGGCCATACCTCTTCTGTGTCCGTGGACAGACCTAAACCTCATCTGCACAATGTCATTTGTAAATTTTGGAAACACAGGTGATGTAATTGAAAAATATGGAGTTTCTTTTCCTCATTTCACAATCACATTACCTGTGTTTCCTTTGCTTAGGTATCTCATAGTGCAGATGGACTCTAGCATATCAAAGAGTACACATAAGTTGAGCACTGTATACAACAATTTTGACATTTACAGAAGATTCAGCATCTTATCTTGTTGGAAATGAAATGAGGCCTGTCTTGCAACATGGTGCATCTTTTGCATCACTGCTGCATCGGTTTCATGTGGCACGGGACTTTACAGCATGACACATCTGCCTAGATGCATCAAGTTGTAAATATGTCACCACATAGGAAATCTTTTGCACCACCGCTGCGTCACAAAAGTGACGCACAGTGGCGCAAAAGAGTCACACACCTATCATAAATCTGTCCCTAACATTTTAAATGATTGATTCAGGATGACGATAAGGTGTGACCTATCCAGAGGTTTGTTTGAGGTGAGGCCTACTCAGGGTTGCAGATGAGATTTACACTTGTTGAAGAGTATAGAGCAGATAATACATGTGCAGGCCTACCAATGAAGTAAGTCATATCCACTTCACTCTTGAACAAAGGCCAGACCTCTTCTGTGTCCGTGGACAGACCTAAACCTCATCTGCACAATGTCATTCGGAAACTTAGGAAACACAGGTGATGTAATTGAAAAATATGGAGTTTCTTTTCCTCATTTCACAATCACATCACCTGTGTTTCCTTTGCTTAGGTATCTCATAGTGCAGATGGACTCTAGCATATCAAAGAGTACACAGAAGTTGAGCAGTGTATACAACAATTTTGACATTTACAAAACATTCAGCTTCTTATCTTGTTGGAGATGAAATGAGGCCTGTCTTGCAACATGGTGCATGTTTTGCATCACTGCTGCATCGGTTTCATGTGGCACGGGACTTTACAGCATGACACATCTGCCTAGATGCATCAAGTTGTAAATATGTCACCACATAGGAAATCTTTTGCACCACCGCTGCGTCACAAAAGTGACGCACAGCGGCGCAAAAGAGTCACACACCTATCATAAATCTGTCCCTAACATTTTAAATGATTGATTCAGGATGATGATAAGGTGTGGCCTATCCAGAGGTTTGTTTGAGGTGAGGCCTACTCAGGGTTGCAGATGAAATTTACGCTTGTTGAAGAGTACAGAGGAGATAGTACATGTGAAGGCCTACCAATGAAGTAACTCATATCCACTTCACTCTTGAACAAAGGCCAGACCTTTTCTGTGTCCGTGGACAGACCTAAACCTCATCTGCACAATCTCATTCGGAAACTTAGGAAACACAGGTGATGTAATTGAAATATGTGGAGTTTCTTTTCCTCATTTCACAATCACATCACCTATGTTTCCTTTGCTTAGGTATCTCATAGTGCAGATGGAGTCTAGCATATCAGTACACATAAGTTGAGCACTGTATACAACAATTTTGACATTTACAGAAGATTCAGCATCTTATCTTGTTGGAAATGAAATGAGGCCTGTCTTGCAACATGGTGCATCTTTTGCATCACTGCTGCATCGGTTTCATGTGGCACGGGACTTTACAGCATGACACATCTGCCTAGATGCATCAAGTTGTAAATATGTCACCACATAGGAAATCTTTTGCACCACCGCTGCGTCACAAAAGTGACGCACAGTGGCGCAAAAGAGTCACACACCTATCATAAATCTGTCCCTAACATTTTAAATGATTGATTCAGGATGACGATAAGGTGTGACCTATCCAGAGGTGTGTTTGAGGTGAGGCCTACTCAGGGTTGCAGATGAGATTTACACTTGTTGAATAGTATAGAGCAGATAATACATGTGCAGGCCTACCAATGAAGTAAGTCATATCCACTTCACTCTTGAACAAAGGCCAGACCTCTTCTGTGTCCGTGGACAGACCTAAACCTCATCTGCACAATGTCATTCGGAAACTTAGGAAACACAGGTGATGTAATTGAAAAATATGGAGTTTCTTTTCCTCATTTCACAATCACATCACCTGTGTTTCCTTTGCTTAGGTATCTCATAGTGCAGATGGACTCTAGCATATCAAAGAGTACACAAAAGTTGAGCAGTGTATACAACAATTTTGACATTTACAAAACATTCAGCTTCTTATCTTGTTGGAGATGAAATGAGGCCTGTCTTGCAACATGGTGCATGTTTTGCATCACTGCTGCATCGGTTTCATGTGGCACGGGACTTTACAGCATGACACATCTGCCTAGATGCATCAAGTTGTAAATATGTCACCACATAGGAAATCTTTTGCACCACCGCTGCGTCACAAAAGTGACGCACAGCGGCGCAAAAGAGTCACACGCCTATCATAAATCTGTCCCTAACATTTTAAATGATTGATTCAGGATGATGATAAGGTGTGGCCTATCCAGAGGTTTGTTTGAGGTGAGGCCTACTCAGGGTTGCAGATGAAATTTACGCTTGTTGAAGAGTACAGAGGAGATAGTACATGTGAAGGCCTACCAATGAAGTAACTCATATCCACTTCACTCTTGAACAAAGGCCAGACCTTTTCTGTGTCCGTGGACAGACCTAAACCTCATCTGCACAATCTCATTCGGAAACTTAGGAAACACAGGTGATGTAATTGAAAAATGTGGAGTTTCTTTTCCTCATTTCACAATCGCATCACCTATGTTTCCTTTGCTTAGGTATCTCATAGTGCAGATGGAGTCTAGCATATCAAAGACTACGCAGAAGGTTAGAACTGTATGGAACATGGCTATGTAAGTCAAATAATCAAAATCTAAATTTGCCAAGCACACATGGGGGCGTATTTGCAAGGACCTTGCACCACAGGGAAAGGTCTTAAATTAAGATGGGAAAAATAACATCAGAGAAACTCAAAGGCCTTATAAATATGCCCCAAGCAACCTATGAAGCTCTAGCAGTACATATCAAGAAACCTAATTCTTTTTATAAATCGTTTTTAAACACATCATCTAAATTAATTATATACCTACATTCAAGGGGAAATGACTTAAAAAGGCCTAAGACACATGAAAGCGTTTTTTTTAAGGCCCTTGCAACATTTTTGGGTCATTTTTGACATGGCTATGTTAGTCAAAGAATTAAAATCTAAATTTGCCAAGCACAGATGTGGGCATATTTACAAGGACCTTGCACCAAAGGGAAAGGTCTTAAATTAAAATGGAAAAAATAACATCAGAGAGACTCAAAGGCCTTATAAATATGCCCCAAGCAACCTATGAAGCTCTAGCAGTACATATCAAGAAACCTAATTGTTTTAAAAAATCGTTTTTAAACACATCATCTAAATGAATTATATATCTACATTCAAGGAGAAATGACTTAAAATGGCCTAAGACACATGAAATCGTTTTTTTTAAGGCCCTTGCAACATTTTTAGGTCACTTTTAACATGGCTATGTTAGTCAAAGAATTAAAATCTAAATTTGCCAAGCACCGATGGGGGCATATTTACAAGGACCTTGCACCACAGGGAAAGGTCTTAAATGAAAATGGGAAAAATTACATCAAAAGGAACTCAAAAGCCTTGAAAATATGCCCCAAGCAACCTATGAAACTCTAGCAGTACATATCAAGAAACCTAATTGATTTCAAAAAACGTTTTTAAACACATCTTTTAAAGCAATTATATTCATACATTCATGAGGAAGTGAGTTAAAATACCCCAAGACACATGAAAGCATTTTTGTATGACCCTTGCACTTTTTTTGCATTACTTTTAACATGGCTATGTAACACAAAGAAACAAAATCTATTTGTAAAACACTTGACACCAAGCAACATTTTAAATACACAACTTTCTTCATAATTTTCTCCCAAAACCATACTATTCTCTATCTAAATTAAATGAATCTTTTCTCACCTTAGCAAATACTTTATGAGTTTCAAAACAGTCTCAGAAACACACCAAATTGTCTTTAGCAGAGCAAAAGGTATGCACTCCAGAGTCTGCAGCTATGAAAAGCACAGAAATGCTGTCTCATCACACATATCTCTCATGTCACCCAATCAAAACTCTTCCCTCACTTTTTTCAAATCAACACCCTTCCCCCCTCTGGCCTTTCTGCCTTTTTTGCATAGCAACCACCTCCTGAAAGACCTCTGATGTTTGCAAGTTCACACAACAATGTTTCAATTGAACTCTGAACTCTCAGTGCACCTGCGTATCCAGTGCAATCTTTCATTAAATGATTTTTTCTTGACCATTCAAATTACATCTTTCAAAGAACACATCCATGCACCCTAACTTTCTGTTTTCAGCAATCAAAATCCACCAATCACTGCTACTGCTTCCTTAACACAGAAACTCCACAGTTTTTTTTCATTTTAAACTCTTTTTTTCCAACTGCCATTTCATTGCCACACTTCATCTGACTGCAGCAGAACCTTCACTCACCATGGTTTCTGTCTGGATTGTTGGACATAGTTACATCTACTGGGCTCAAAGGTATGCTGAGAACAAAAATTTACCTAACCTCAATTTACAAGATGTGGAAATTAAGTGGTTTGGCCACAGAGGATTAAAATGTCACCAATTGATACCATTGGTGAAAACCTTTATGCATTTGCCTAAACCTGACCTGTTAATTTTGCACTGTGGAGGTAATGACTTGGGCACATTGACTGGTGTAGGTCTGGAAATGCTTTTAAAGGACACCTTTGAGCAATTGATGGCACTTTTTCCTCAAACTGCCTTGGTATATTCAAATATATATGCCAAAGACAGAAATGGAGGTGGTCGAACCAATTTTGTCCACAAATTGAGAAGTCTAGGAAGCATGTAAACAAATCTGTTTCAGCTTACATGAGAGACCATGGAATGGGCTCCATGTACAACAATAACTTGCGTTACTACATGCAAGATATCTACAGAGGTGATGGAGTTCACTTCTCAGATGAGGGCAACAGAGTTTTCATTTTGAATTTAAGACTGTGCATTGGTACCTACTTATAAGTACCTAAATGTACCATAAACCCAAAAGCTCTTCTCAGAGCTACCCTACATCTGATCACTCACAATTATTATTTTACTCTAACTTTTTTCACAAATTTTCAACAAAGTACGCTCCCCGGAGCGCTACCCGGTACGCGAACCGGAAGCTAACCGCGCGAAATTTTCAAAATAAATGTTTTTTTTCCGCACATATGGGCCTCCTCAGCCACCCTCAGAAAACCTAGGGGGTCAAGATACGTCTACCGTGCCCCCTTCTACCCATTCTGAACATTATTTGCCCTCCATCTTGTATTTTAATTCGACCGAAACACAAAATGGTGGACTCCCGTAACGCTGCAGGTTAGCGTACCGGGGCGCTCACCGGGAAGCGCTCCATTAAAAAAGGTGGGAAAGTAATTTACAGAAGAAACCCTGGAGACACTTTCACCAAATATAGAATTGCTCATACTACATACCAATCCCTACCATTTTCACTAATTTGGTTGGAATTCCATTTAGTTATTTAGCCTGTAGACCTCTCTAAATACCCTGAGGTAAATTACTTCACAAAACACATCTGAAGTGTTGGAATTGACAACCAATTAAAATGTTACTTTCATTTTCTACTTTTTTACCTGACATTTGATTGGTTATGTACATGAATATATATAAAAAAAAGAGAGAGAAACACAGCCATTTTGACTACTACTTCCTGGTGTACATTTCAATAGGATTTTCAGTAATTACTTCAACTTCTTTATAAAGGTAAGTTGTTATTTTAAAAACTGAAGTATATTGTGCACTTTAAGTTAATATGGTAAATTTTTTCTGATAGTTATATACTATCCCTCTGTAGTAGTTATACATTTAGATAGACTTCTCTGTTATAGTTATGGATGGAGTTAGGCTTGTCTTGTATAATTATGAATTTATTTACCTTAAATCACATACACTTTTTTATATTCCTACTTCCACTCTGATACTATACACTGCCCAAAGATAAATTCACTGTTAAAAACTGCCTATCTAAAATTAATCCCAACAGTGCCCTATCTCTACTAATATATTTTTTTTTAATGCAAATTTCAGGCAAAATGGAAGGCGAACAGAAAATTTCATTTGAAATTGTCCTTCCAGAGACCAACGAAGAAATCATTGATCCAAATTACATTGATTTTATGGATGAAACTTGGGACGAAGAACTACTGCAATGTGTGCAATCAGTAGATGTCCTCCTTGAAAATGAGGACATTTTACACACTCAAACATTACAAGCTATGTTCAATGAAAATAACGACATTTCAGACAGTGAAATGTTAGACATTTTATTAAATTTTGAAACACAATCACAATAATAAATAATTGCTTAAAAAATAAAGAAATTAAACAAAAATCAACAAAACAAACAATCAATTAACATACAATATTTGAAAAGTCTATCATTCTTTTTTCCTTATAGTACGCTCCCCAGACCGCTTCCCGGTGCGCGTACCGGGCGCTCCCCACGCAAAAAAAACTAATTTCTTTTATTTATTTTTTGCCCCGCGGGGCCCTTTTAAAGCCTCCACATCAAACCTAGGGGGTCAAGGAGGATCTACTATGCCCCCTTATGGTCATTTCCCCCTTTGTTTTGGCCTCCTCTTGTCTCTCGATCCTACCGAGAGACAAGATGGCGGCCGCTCCGGACTGTTTAGAATGTTGACAGACACCGGAGAGCCAATCAGCTTCGCTTCGCGAAGTTCCGTTACGTGTCAAGTACGCGAACCGGAGCGCTGCCCGGAGCGCGCTTACAGATATATATCTTTTTTTGAACGTTAATTTCTCAAAATCCACTGGAGCACATATCTTGAGACCTAGCAAAGGCACATCAGGCTAACAGTCCCTACAATTTTGCCAAGTTTCGTGCAAATCCATTCAGCCGTTCGGGCTAAAAGTGAGGCCAACCGCCCTATGGAAATTAACATGGGAAAAACGCGTTTTGGGTCCCCCCTTTTTTCTCGGCCCCCCCTTGACGAAACCCCCCCAAATTTTCAGTGGCTGCTCAGAAACAAAATGTTCCATTTTCCTGAAAATTTCAGCCAATTCCGTCCACAAACGCCAAAGTTATTAGCCATAGAATTTTCAAAAATCCCATAGAGAAAAAATCCTAACTATATATACCTACTGGCGACCGCCAGTAGGTAATATATATATATATATATATATATATGTTTACCAAAGGCCCACAAGCAATTTTGAGCGCACACGCTGCCTTTGAAAACAGAAGTTTTATTGCTGGCAAACAATGGTACTTGAATCCGGTGAAGCGTTTCTCGGCCGACGCGTTTCGAGGACCACCTCTTCTTCCTGGGCCTGCTTCCCGACTGTTAAACAGAGTTCTCTTTTAATGGGGCTTTGATATACTGCATGCCGATTTCACCCCTCCTTTAGTAGGCGTGTGCATAAAAGCTGATTACATCATTAGAATAGTGCATGCTGGGTTACATAGTCCATTTGCAAGAGTTAATTAATCCTTAGTAGGTTCTGTTAAGAGTCATTCTTCGCATACTTATTATCCTTAGTAGGACCTCCGAATTCATGCCACTGTTCATTTGAAGCCCAAAAACAGCACTGACAGATGAAGAAAGGTTTCTTCCTCACAGCCTCCTTTAAAGTAGAAGGACGGTGCAGCTCAGCGCGGCATGGGCGCCGCGTAGTAATTTGTTTACCAAAGGCCCACAAGCAATTTTGAGCGCACACGCTGCCTTTGAAAACAGAAGTTTTATTGCTGGCAAACAATGGTACTTGAATCCGGTGAAGCGTTTCTCGGCCGACGCGTTTCGAGGACCACCTCTTCTTCCTGGGCCTGCTTCCCGACTGTTAAACAGAGTTCTCTTTTAATGGGGCTTTGATATACTGCATGCCGATTTCACCCCTCCTTTAGTAGGCGTGTGCATAAAAGCTGATTACATCATTAGAATAGTGCATGCTGGGTTACACCGTCCTTCTACTTTAAAGGAGGCTGTGAGGAAGAAACCTTTCTTCATCTGTCAGTGCTGTTTTTGGGCTTCAAATGAACAGTGGCATGAATTCGGAGGTCCTACTAAGGATAATAAGTATGCGAAGAATGACTCTTAACAGAACCTACTAAGGATTAATTAACTCTTGCAAATGGACTATGTAACCCAGCATGCACTATTCTAATGATGTAATCAGCTTTTATGCACACGCCTACTAAAGGAGGGGTGAAATCGGCATGCAGTATATCAAAGCCCCATTAAAAGAGAACTCTGTTTAACAGTCGGGAAGCAGGCCCAGGAAGAAGAGGTGGTCCTCGAAACGCGTCGGCCGAGAAACGCTTCACCGGATTCAAGTACCATTGTTTGCCAGCAATAAAACTTCTGTTTTCAAAGGCAGCGTGTGCGCTCAAAATTGCTTGTGGGCCTTTGGTAAACATATATATATATATATATATATATATATATGTCCAAAGAACAATGTTTGCCAATCCCCCAGCCTTCTTAATGGCGGCGGGCTCGAGTGATCCTCAGTAATTCTTCGCACCAACTTCATATTCAAAGATGGAAGGGTAGTCCTACTTTTATGTTTTCAAATTTTGAATCACTTTATTAAGCACAAATGAACGAACTGATGTCACCCGTGACCAAGGTGCGGCTGCACCGAAACGCGTCGGGCGTTTTTTGACCATTTTGCTTAAATAAAATCATCACGCTTATGAATTTGAGGCTCGAGTTTCCTTCTTTGAATACGAAAGTTGGTGCGAAGAATATATATATATATTACCTACTGGCGGTCGCCAGTAGGTATATATAGTTAGGACCTAGTTTCAATCGGAAATCCGCTACATTCTATTGGGAATAACTTTGGCGCCGGTTGATAAATATCGGCAAATTTCTCAAAGAAGATGGCCCGCACTGCTCCGCTCCTTCCCTGAAAGATTTGGGGGGATTCGTGAAGTGGAGGCTGAGAAAAAAGGGGGGTCCCAAAACGTGTTTTCCCCATGTTAATTTCCATAGGACGATTAGACACAGCTACAGCCCGAACCGCTGAACGGAATTACACCAAACTTGGCAAAATGGTAGGGACTGGTACACAGTAGGGCCTTTTTTTTAAATGGTGTAAATTCCTCCAGTAGTTGTTGAGAAAATTGAATTTGAAAAAATGTATATATCTATATAGGCTTACTGTAAGCTTACTGTACTCTGTACCTTCCTGAGTACGAGCTGCATTCTGATTGGCTGCCAATGTCTGTCAACACTCCAAAACAGAAATTGTTGGCAGCCGTCTTGTACCTCGGTAGACTGAGGCACAGGAAAGCAGAAAAACAAACGTGTAGGACTCAAAAAGGGGGCAGGGTAGAAGCACCCTGACCCCCTAGGCCTGCTCAGGGGGTCCCACAAGGACCCCCCAGACCCCCCAAAAATTATTATTGTTTTTTTTTTTAAATCACGGGTTCGCGTACCGTATGCGTACCGTACACGTACGTACGCGCAGGGTACGCGTACCCCGTGTTTTTAAAAAAACGTACGTTCTTTGCCTCCCTGAGGCCTGCATGTTTTTTAATGATTTTTCCATACCTGTTCTCTCTTGGCAGCACGTTACAGAACTAGTGTCCAAAAAAGTGAAGTGGCAGCATTTGAGTGCAGCCCTGATGAAACTGCTTAACGCAACATAGCAGTGAAACATGTCAGCACTGGCAGTAGGTAATGGTAGGCATGATTAGCTACCAGCCTTTTTAATATTTAATAGCACACGATCACCGCCCTATGAATAAAATTGGTTAAGGGACTGGTGTGCTCAGTGTGTGTTTTTAGGCACTCAGTTATCTTTGTGTGTGTTTGTCACTAGCAGATAGTTCTGCATTTCACTATTTGTCACTTTTTATGTTGTTTGTTTTGGACACCTCTTTTCTTTCCGCTTATTTTTCTTTGAGAAGCAAGTGACTACCGATGATGAGACAGGGGCCTCTCTGGAAATTGCATACCAGCTACCCCGATGGTGGTGTTTCCGTGAGGGGTCACTTGCTTCTCTCACAATTTTTTGCTCTATTAAGAGCAGGGTCCAATGTCGGGTGTGGACTTGTGTGAACAATTATAGTCTGGTGCACTTTGAGTGGTTGTTCTGTGGTGTTGCCCGGGAGAACAGGTGTTTTAACGTTGGCGGAGGACAGTGCATTTTCTCCTTATAAAGTGGATAAGAGAGTAGTGGGGAGTAGGATTTCTGAACCCCCCTTTTGTCACTGATATAGGCATACGCCAGTGGATTGGGTCTTAATTTGCATTGTAGACTGTGAGTGGAGGGCGACCCTTTCTGTATTCCCTCTTAGCTCCCTTATATTGTTTGAACCACAGCAGATGTCACAATAGTTCACTTCGAGAGTTTCTGGTGGCGAAACCAAATGATGAATATGTGCAAGTTGAAACTCCAGACCAGTGGCTCAGCCCTCTAGATAGAAGTTATGATTTGGACACTCAAATTGAGAACGACATAGTGCGTACTGTTAAAGTAATATTCTGGACTAATTTGACCATTGATCACAACATGCGCTTGGCTGAGATTGATTGACCTCCAGAGTTTGTTAGAAATTTTTCACAAGTGAAAGAGATAATCATACCTTCTTTTTCCGTTCTTGTTCAATAGGAGGTGAAAGCAGCATATGCTGCAGAATGAGCTCTTGTTCAGGCCCCACCTTTATGTCATAATCAAGCGGGTTGGGATAAAGACTCACCCTATCATGCCATACCTATACGGGCCAGGCCACAGGTGCAAGCACAATAAACATAAAGCTAAATGGCCAGTTAGGGAGATTCTATCACAATTAGAATATTAAAGTGTGATTGAACCTTCTGCCTCCCCTATGAATAATACCTTATTTCCAGTGTTTGAACTTGATCCTTTTTATATGATAGTCTTAGACTATCAACATTTAAACATTCATACAAGGACTTTTGCTGCACAGAAGTCCCACAGTATGGGCTTAATGAATAATATAGTTATAGGGGGACAACTACAACCGGCACAACACCTTACCTGCTGATACAGCGCAGGGGGCACTGGCTCCAGACATTGCAGCCAGCGCCGTGAGGGGAACGGCAGAGAACGTTAGCAGACCGGGAGTACCGGGAGATTACCCGACTCCCGACTACACTTCCCAGCAGCTCCTGGGGCGTCGCGCCTACCACACGCCACAAGAGCGCCCGGAGGAGCTACAAAGGGGAGAGAGGCCGTGAGCCCCTGGGGACAACTACAACCGGCACAACACCTTACCTGCTGATACAGCGCAGGGGGCACTGGCTCCAGGCATTGCAGCAAGCGCCGTGAGGGGAACGGCAGAAAACATTAGCAGACCGGGAGTACCGGGAGATTACCCGACTCCTGACTACACTTCCCAGCAGCTCCTGGGGCGTCGCACCTACCACACGCCACAAGAGCGCCCGGAGGCGCTACAAAGGGTAGAGAGGCCTCTCGCCCCGCAAGTCGCGCGCGGGAGAAGCCCGGGACAAGGGCGGGGCCATCTGTGGCCATCAGGGGCCAGAGGAGGCCGAGCCGGGCCATCCCTCTTGGCTGTAGGATGGGGAAGCGTAAATTACCCACCAAAGAAGAGGAAGGTAAGAAGGCTAAGGTGCCCCAGAATTCAGAAACTATTATTTCTTATCTAACTTCCGCTGTGGGGGCATTAAATGACCAAATTGCTACTGTTGAGAAGGAATTGGGTCTTGACTCAAGCGTTGATACTATGCCCACTCTGAACGTTGTGAAAACTCCTAGTAGGGCGCAAACTATCCCACATGA
Organism: Lissotriton helveticus; assembly: GCF_964261635.1. Classification (NCBI taxonomy): domain Eukaryota; kingdom Metazoa; phylum Chordata; class Amphibia; order Caudata; family Salamandridae; genus Lissotriton; species Lissotriton helveticus. The sequence continues at coordinate 947,152,050 of NC_136065.1, forward strand.
ACCAGACATTGCTGTGGTTAACCCGCCTCAAGGTGCCCAGGACCAACAGACTTGTTTAAATGCTTCCCTGAGAGCTAGCCCAAGGGAGTCTATAACACACATTGTTACCACTAATATGACCAGTAAAGGTGCCAAAAGGAAGAATACCGATGTTTTGCCCAAAGGGAATGTGACTAACAGATCGAATCATGGGCTCCCACCAAATATCTTAGAACTTATGGAGGAAGTAATTGAATCCCGCTTGGAGCCTATTCTTGTGAACATTGGCAAGGATATTGTGGATTCTTTGAATCTTTGCGTAGCAAATATAGTCAAGAAATGTGAAAACATTGATAAATTCCTAAAGGATGCAAGGTCGCACCTCATAGACTGCGCTGATTCTAAAGATATAGGAGTTAACCAAATCAGGTCGTCTAGTCAGGTTATGGATATTGAGCCTTTACTGGGGGAGGCTATGGAGACTTTGTCGGGAGTTGTCAGTCATCAGGAGAAGAGGCCAGTTTCCACTTTGGAGGCACACCAATATCTGCCACCCGTTGAGGGCTTACATCTAAGCTCCCCATTTAAAAGTGGATATGTTGTCAACCACTGCTCCCCTAAATTATCTACACTACATCTCCCCCCACAAGCTGCCCCGCTAGTGGTAATCCTGACAGGAATTCCATCCCTTAAAAATGGAGCTGTAGAAACTGAAAATGATCTCCTGACCAGAACTAAAAGGTGGTGCTCACAGTTTAGTAGTGGGAGTACTGATATTGTCTCAAGTATCATTTCGGCCAGAAGGGTTGAATGGGTGGGGAAAGGGAAAAAGACCATCCCAGGAGACTGTGTAGTTGTTAGCTTTAACAGAGCTAATATTGTGGACACTCTGCTCTGGGATGGCTCAGATCTAGATGGGCGGGGAATCAGACCACTTCCCCTGGGCTTTTTTTATCCATTAGCCAATTACCTACAACCTGTAGTACGGCGGCCTATAGTCCCTGTGACCCAATTTCCTACTCTGCAAGTTAATAACACCATGTGTCATTCCTATCAATCCCAACAGGCATCGCTGAGGGCAGCAGAAATAGTTGGAAGAGTTGGGATTGATACAGGTTTTAATACTGATCTAGTATTAACTAATAGATTTTCTGCCTTATCTAGTCTGGACATTAATGATTGACAACTACCCACAGAACTTGACAACACCATTAACATTATACCGGATAATCCACTGCTTCCCCATTCCACGTATAAAGTAATTAGTTGGAACGTGGCGGGTCTTGGTAAAAAAATAAAAGACGACAGATGGCTACATTTTGTGGTTCAACATGAGATCATAGCTCTACAAGAGACCTGGGACACAACTGACCTTTTTCATCTAGATGGTTATTGTAGTTTTCATGTCAAGGCCACCGCAGGCCAGGGAGGTAGACCAAAAGGGGGTCTATGTATTTTAACCTCACTAAGACTTCCAGGCTCATTTAAAAATTTGGGGTCCCTGTCAGTAAACCTACAAGGTTTAGAATGGAGTCGTCCCAAATACCCTAAGATTTTAATTTTGAATTTTTACAATGCGCCTGAGAAGGTCACATAGAATTTGCACCTAAATATATTGGCTTCTTATTTAGAACATTACAAGTCAACACAAACTGCTACATTCGATATAATTCTTATGGGAGATTTTAATATTCACCCTTGCGTTTGGAAGTGTCTGGATAAACACAATATAGGCCCACCTGGCTCAATCTCCACACAATTCGAGCACTCGCCACAAGGGGAGTTGTTAGAAGATCTCCTTGCAAATAGTAATCTCTATGAAGTCGAGGGAAGTGGAGGGGAGGCAAGGGCCCCGACCTTTGTAGGTAGAGTAGCAGAAACTGTAATCAACTACATTTTTGTTTCGCCTGGTGTGGTACAGGTATGTTCCTCCACAGAGGTCACAATTTCGATCTTTAGTGACCATAATCCCCTAATTATGACCATACATAGGGGGGAGGTCACAGATACTCAGAAGTCTAACGAGGACTGTTATCCTGATAAACTTATTCCTAAAGACCAGGGGAGGAGGCTCAATTGGGCTAAAGTGGTACCAGATACTTTTATCAAGGATCTAGAGCAGAAAGTTAAGGAGGACATGGCAATATGCCTGGACAACTTGGCGGATGGGAAAAAGGTCATAAATTCTTTCACTACTATTTGCACCTAAGTGAGACTTGAACTGAAATGTAACAAGAAGAGGGATTGCCCAGATCAGCCAAGGTGGGTTGACGAGTCGTGTTCAAAAGCCCATAAAAAACTAATGTTTGCTTTAAAACGAAACCCGAGAAATAAGGATAAGGTGGCTGCATTTAGGAAAAATTATAAACTTGCTATGGCTAACCGTAAAAAATGTATAAAGGAGGAGGCTTGGGACAATCTCATGTCAACGGATGTGCTAAAAGATAGTTCAAAATTCTGGGCTGTAATAACCACCCTTATTTTTCTGGCACAAATAACTCGGTGATGGACTCTGTGATTCCCGATGACTCATGGGTCGCTCATTTCAGCCAAATATATAACAGTGCTGATGAGTATATATCATTGATGGACCCTTTACAATCTGGGCTAGAACCCCTTTTGCGTTTTGAGGAAACGGAGGTACAAAAGGCCATCGTAGAGATGACGAAAAACAAGACCCCGGGCCCAGACGGTGTGCCCGCAGACCTCTATAGGACTCCATTGGAGTTTTGGACTAAGATACTTACGAATGTCTTCAACTCCACAATTACTTCGGGGTTTCCTTCATCTTGGGCAACATCATCTATAATACCCATTTTTTAAAAAGGCTCAAGATCTGACCCTGCCTGTTATAGGCCATCTCGCTGATTGACTCTGCCGTTAAAATCTTGGGCAGAGTCATTCTGCAGAGATTAGGCGAACATCTGGAAGAGAGGAAGATCCTCTCCGAATTACAATATGGGTTTAGGGCCAAGAGGGGTACTCTTGATCAATGCCTTAACCTCCATATGTTAATCAGTATATACACCTCGGCTAAGGAGGGTCTGTTATATATGGCCTTTATGGATCTATCATCGGCGTTTGATCTAGTCAATCGTGGTAAACTCTGGGCAATTTTAATTAATATAGGGATTGATCCCCCACTGGTAAACTATTTAGCGGCTCTGCACCAAGATCTGCGGGCCACTATTAGAACCAATAGTGAGAGTAGAACTACTAGTTCTTTTAAATCCAAACGAGGGGTTAGGCAGGGGTGCATACTGGCACCCCTCTTGTTCACCCTATATATAAACTCCCTCGAAACGACTTTGAAAGGGTCCACTCCTGACGTCCCACGTGTGGGGGAGTACATGGTGCCGGTACTCCTCTACGCGGACGACGCGGTACTGCTCGCCCGTACTGGGGTAGGGCTGCAGAAACTCTTGGACGATTTTGGGGTATTTATGTCCTCTTTGGATCTCCAGGTAAATAATAAAAAATCCCACGTCATGGTTGCAGGGAAGCGCTCCAAAAATGTAAAGTTTGGAAAGTTTGTTTGCAACGGGGAAGAAATCACCAGAGTCCCGGTTTCCACTTATCTGTGCATCCTTTTTGACGAAAGGGGTACCTGGAGACCGCAACTAAATGCTAAAGGCTTAGCTGTCACCAGAACCAACTCCGCTCTATTGAGTTTTGCGAAACGTCTGGGTTCACGTCCAATAGAAGCACTGCTGGCAGTTTATAAATCTAAAAGCCTATCAATAGCCAGGTATGGTGCCTCCATATGGGGCTTTCTACCACAAGATAAAGTCCAGGTGGCAGAAAATAAGTTTCTTAGATATCTTTTAGTGGTCCCCCAATCAACCCCAGTTCTATCAGTCCATACCGAGGTAGGTCTTGGCTACATCAGCGACCAACTACAGTTGGCACCTTTGACCTGCTGGGCCAAGACGTGGTTGAACCCCGACATCAGTCTAAATCATTCTATTCTTAAAGACTGTATGGCGTTGGATAAAGCTAATAAAAGTCCTTGGTTGGCCTACATTAAAAACACCTTTTTTAAACTGGGGAGGCCAGAACTATATCTTGCCCCGAGCACCATCAAGAAGGGTGATGTACTGTGGATCAAGAATAATTTTCTAGAACGTGTGATTATGGAACGGGAGGAATTAGAGGTCCAAAAATCGAGGGTTAGGGCTAATTACATACTTCAGACCACCCCTAAAGTGGAACCCTATTTGACCATTGTGACTCGACCATATCATCGTAATCTCCTCGTGAGATTTAGACTTAACATCATTCAGTATTCCTTGGGGAATTACCCAGTATGGGGAAAAACTGATACATCTATCCCCTGTAGCTGTGATAATTTCTCCGAACAGACACTGATGCAGTTTATTATGTTTTGCGGCCATTATGATGAATGTAGGAGATTGTTTTTAATACCTATCTTGAGAGAAGCAGGGTTTACACAAGTTCGTCCCGCTCTCCGCTATTTACAACTCCTGAGTATCATCAGAGTAATATTTGGGGTCGCAAGTTTTTTGGTTGCTGCTATGCGTGTAAAGTCTAGAAAACTGAAATCAAACAGTCCCTGAAATGTCTCATTCTTACCTTTTGTTAGTCCTACTATGAAATGCTCTATTTTTATGTAAATACACGAATTGTTTTTATAAGAAATGTTTTTTAATATATGAATTGTTGATTTTATATTGTGATGTAACTGCTTTTATGGTTTTAATTAATCGAATAAAGCTCGTATTGACTTGACTTGACTTGAATAATATAGTTTGTAAAAAATACAAAACTACATTGGACATTTCCAATGTTTGTTTCTAACAAAATGTGACTCCAGAAAGCCAGAACTCAACCGCTCTCCACATTGGGAGCACAATGGTTCTGTTGACTCCCACAGGGCTATAAAAACAGTCCAGGGGGCAGGTTTACAAGCCCCTTGCACCAATTTTGCGTCACTTTTCCCATGTTAAAAGTAACACAAAAGTGGCGAAAGGCGCTTGTAAATCTGCCCCCAGGGTTGTTTCATGCCTGAGTGATGTCAATTTTAAAAGATATTAATTCAGAAGCATTGTCTTATGTTGAGAACGTTTACATCATGGATGATGATTTAAACTTGCATCTGGCCAGGGTGGATCATATTATTCTGGGATCTGCTGACCATGGCTATAAATCTTAAATTGCCATTCTTAGTGTCCTTTTATTAAGATCTGAACTATCAGAAAGACTAGCACCAACTGTAGTGCAATCATAAAATACTTTAGAAACCCTTCAATTGCTTTTAGGATTTCTAGATTTTGGAATGACATACATACCAGGTTATGCACAACCCGGTTAGATCATTGTATGATTTGATTAGTCCTGAATTTTCTGATGAAATTTGGACTGCTGAACATATTCATATTCTTCGGAATTAACAGGCAGACATGCTTGAGTCTAAACATTTATTCTACTAATTTAGTGATGCCCATAATTACGGGTATATTTTATTTAATAACGGAAAAACAGGGATGATTGCTTATAAAGCCCTTTTATATTCCGATACAAAAAATGTGTTTTGTAGCAACGGAATTTCTTTAAACTGCAGTTCTAATGGATGTATTGAAGGAACGTACATTAGCACAAGGGGGCATAAACGTGTGGTGTCTCCTGTTCCAGCACTAGAGGTCATCACCAAGGACCACATTCCAAATGCAAAAGCCTTGCATCCCAGATGGATCCAATTGGCCTCTTCCTTGACAGCTACGGATGTAGGTTATATATTTAACCCTAGTTTGAGAACACAGGAAAACCTCCAGTATGAACAGGAATATCTAGTTTAATTGTGCCTCTAAATGAGTATGCTTTCATAATCTACTCTGCTATGTTAGCTGCAGTTAAGGGTGTCACTAAAGAGGGTTTGTTTCAGGTACAGACATCATATACAGAAACTTTAGGTGCCTGTACCTCTCTGCTGACTGAATTGAAAGCTTTGGTTCTGGCTTTGCATAATATGGATTCATAATTCACAATACTTACAGTATGTAATTTGTATTACTGTGTCCAGGCCTTTAATGATAATTTACGTCATTGACGCTTGGAAGGATTCAAAGATTCAAATGCGTATACCAGTAAGCATAAGCTTCTTTGGTGGAAAGTGGCATACTTGAAAGATGCTTTGCCATAGGCTCATGTCAATCACACACTGAGTGATCAACATGTTGGCATACACATTGCAGGGACTTAAATGGCTACTGAAGCTGCTGAGGTGAATGTTCAGACTGTATTTGTGACTGCAATTGCTAATTCACATACAAGAATAGATGATGACATTATGGGTGTGGTCACTGCCTCGGCTAGTGGTAAGCCCTTACCTAAATGCTATTCAGCTGATAACTCCTATCTATGGAGCCCTCAAAATGTTCCTTTTGCCTGAATTCTCAGGGTAGGTGACCGAGTGATACCCATTCAGGACCACAGGTTAGCGTTAATAATAACAGCTCATAAGGATTTGGCATCTGCCCATTCTGGTGTGATGGCTACTGTTGTTTTATTACAGAAACAATATTGGTGTCATTACCAGCAGACCAGAACATTTGTGCTTTGTTGTGATATCTGTCAGCGAAGTAAAAGTTCCACTTTTGCATGCCCACCGCAGACACAGCTTTTAGTTACAAATAAGCCATTGGAATGTGTCTATTTAGATCACTGTGGATCACTATGTGCAGATGATGAATTTAAATATATCTTAGTGGCAGTTGATTCTTGTTCTTGAATTCTTTGGGCATGGCTACAGCGTTTGGCGAATGATCAAACTGTTATTAAAGATTTGTAAGCCTGTACTGGTATGTATGCAGTGACTGCATTCCACCCAGAGCAAGGCCAAGCTTTAGCCTCTATAGCATACAGGAACACTATGGGCACCCTCGGTGTTGCAGTGTATTATTCTGGCCCCCATCATCCTGAGAAACATTTGATAGTGGAACATAAGAACTGTGACTTAAAACAATCCTTAAAAATTAGAGTATTAGGTTGAGGTCATAGTTGGATTCATCACCTGTATGGTGTACAGAGAGCTTTAAATAATCTGCCTAGATAAATGTTGGGTGGCTGTGCTTCATAAAAAGTGTTGTTTAGGGTCCCAACGTGTATCCCAGCTCTTGATAACTTTGGAGCAGTAACAGAAGATCCACCCTCTGAAATCAATGAACGTTTTATTGTCCTGCAGGAATTACAAGACTTCTGAGATGAGCACTTTAATTTAAGTTTTAAACAATCTGCCACTGATGAGGTAAAGATGCAACCAGCAGTTTTTGGCTGGATTCCTTAAGTTGGGTGTTTAATTCAGAGAAGATTGCAGATAACAAAAAAGGTTTGGACCACCCTATCATGCACCCGTGCCTGTCCATACCAACCAAGGCATTTGAACTGTGATTTTTCCACCACTTGCTGAGTGCAAACAAAAGCAACTAGTTTCAATTGATTTGATCAAGTTGCACCATATGGCCAGGTTTCCATAGTAGGCCATTGGGGTTTCTGAGTAGTTCCATGCCACTTCTCCCTACCCTGCAAGAGAGCCCTATACATATAATAAGTAGTTCTAATCAGACCACAGTTGGGGTCTTCAGATGCTGCACCTTCGATTAAACAGATTGATAGTCCGAACATAGGTATGTATCTGGCGTGAATTTGCCATTTTCCATTGCTGCTCCTTGCAATGAAGCTGTGTGTTATGAACATATTTGGAGACATCTACCTGCTCTTCTTCACTTAATGAGGTCCCTGTTTTTTCTCAGATTACCTTTGGCTATTTTGTCAACATTGATGATTTTTCTTCAACGGTTTCCCATGTTTCCTTTCGTGGTGTGCGTGTACTATTCCTTTAGCTGAAACAGAGATCCCTGATTTCTCCTTGGTCTTATTGTTGGATTTTCTTTCCTTATTTTTGCTCATCCTTTGGATTGGATTTGCTACCCGTCTTCTTTTTGTTAAATGGACACTTTCTCACTGATCGTACTTCTTGAGAACTAGTAGCTGAGGTGCTTACTCACAATTCCTCATCACATAAGGTCTGAAGAGGCTTGTCCTCTGTGAACAATACTGCATACCCTGCTCATAATGGTATTGTATAGCCTGAGGTTCCCTATGATAGTGTTGGTCCTAAAGAATCATTACAGTTTCTGTATGTACTTAAAGTTGCTATGGATGACATTGTTACCCAGGTTTAATTCTTGATGAATGTTATTAATATACTATCTTAATTAGAATCATACACACTATTTGAAAATGAGCATTTGTATTTGAACTCTGCAAATGATGGTGAAACGTTCTGTTACCATTGTTACGCCCATCAATGTTTACACAGAGCTAGTGCTCCATGTATTGCTTTTAATCATACACAGTGGTACCACTGTTTGAAACCACTTTTAGGGAGTTCGAATGCATATTTGAAAAGGTTCGCTTATTTTTCTGGTAATGTTCCTACAGACCTGGCTTAATATTTTTTATCATCTGACGCCTTCTCCACAGAAGAGAAACAGGCTCACTCAAAGTTAATGTATTCAGATTCATTTATTTCAGAATTTCAATACAGGGTTATGAGTACTGGAAAAATATTATTGAGTTCTAGTCTGTTTGGGGAACATGTTCTTGGCAGGTCCAGGGCATTGATGATTTGTTTAGAGCATGTCTAATCTGTCGGCAAATTATCTTTTTAAATAAAAACAGTTCAACAGACTACATGTCTTGGGTTGTGCAGTGTTATAACATGCAGTTGCTTTATTCTTTTGAAATTTAAACTTTTTTGTTTAGTTAATTAAAACCATAACAATTTGATATATGACACACAACAAGTATAAAAAAGTTATAAGATAGTCATTAAAAAAAATCAGTGATAAAAGGCTTGTGTTAAAAATAGAAGGTAAAAAACGAAATGATTTTCATACTGTTCTTTACATCGCACTAAAAATATTATTAAGGCAGAGGAGAAATTCAAGTCATTATCAATTTAAAGTCATCATGTTGCTTTATGCATTTTTCAAATGCCTGCAGGAACTTCACCAGCTTGCAATGTATACGTGGAGTGGTTACATCCAAGCTTCCAATAATGGCAGATCTGCATGTTCGTAGTCTCCTGATCTGAAAGCTTTCCTTTAAAAAGTATGGCCGCTCCTTGGACAGCATCTTACAATGATAGACTATGTGTATGATATCTTCTTTATGGCTACCACACAGTCGACATGTAACGGCAGCGTGCTGTTTCCAGGCAGAATCATCAGCTAGTGTCGGAAAGACACCAAATGTCAAAAACATCAGCTTTCTCTTAATAAAAATAGAGTAGGTTGTTTCCAGGTACATTGCCGGTGTCAATGTCTTATAGCCATTTATCACAGCCCATGAATGCGAACGATGGGAGAACATTTCTTTGTCTAAAACTAGTGAGTGGAATTTGGCCACTTTGTTTAAAGTCTGTTTTAGAACTGCAAATGACAGATTTTTATCCCATAAGTTTTTTGAGCAAGTTGTCTCCAAGGCATGCGTGAGGAATTGATTTGCTTTAGATTTTTTTGGGGTTTTGAGCTCTTGCCATAGGTAGGTGTTAAGATTTTTATCGCATGCTTTTTGCTTGATCTGATACCACACCTTAATGAAGGAGTATAATCTTCCCGGTGTTTCGTTTTTTAGTCCAAACTCAAGTCGCATTTGCGCTGGTGATGTGCTATTTGGTAATCGTAATACCTTTTTATAAATGTTAGTTGTCAGGCTGTTTAGTAAGTCCGCGTCTTTTCCAGGCATTGCCACACTTGCATAGGTCAGAGTTGGGAGAACTTTGTTTGCCATCACAATTAATAAAGGTTTAAGTGATGGCCCTTCCAATTTTTTTGACACAGTACTTAGTCCAAATAATAGGGCACCAGCTCTTTGAGTCAAATATTTTCTCTGTTCTTTAAAATTGAGTTTATCGTCTATTTAGAAACCAAGGTATTTATATGCTGAGACTTTCTCTAACGGTTTCCCCTTTAACCTAATATCAAGATGCGATCCACGTCAGTTGGTAATCAACATTGCGTTTGGTTTTTGAGATGTTTAATGACAGCTTGTTTGCCAACAGGAAAGCCGAGAGTTCCGTTACTAATCAGGTTAGTCCCACCTTTGTTAGGCTCAAGAGTACTATATCATCTGCGAAAGCCAGATGGGTGAGCTGTAAAACACCTAGTTTCGGTGGATGGGCATTGCAATGGTTCAGTTTCCCGGAAAGATCAGAAATGAAGAGGTTAAATAAATGTGGTGCAAGAACACACCCCTGTTTGAGTCCGATCGTTGTGGGAACTTTTCTCGACAGTCGTGTTCCATCACCTATTTTTACTTGCGACCACGTATCCGAATAGAATAGCAGCAAACCCCTTAGAATATTCTCCGGTATTGCCCACGTTCTCAGTTTCGCCCACAGTAAGTTACGATCTACACTGTCAAAGGCCACCTGAATATCAATAAAACACATATTCAGGTCCTGTTTACTACTCATGCACTTCTCCGCAATCATAGTGATGGATAGGATGTTTGCTGTTGTTCCAATCCCCTTCCTGAACCCCGTTTGATTAATGGGGATCAGGGATTTTTCGCCTGACCAGGAGACCAAATCGTTTAATAGTAAAGATGCGAAATATTTAGCCTCGACATCCTGCAATGCTATCAGACAATAATTGTTTGCTAATGATCTTTCTCCACCTTTATAAATTGGCATGAATATTGATCCTTGCCAACTTTCAGGTACTTGATTCAAGTTTTGCACATCTGAGAACAGTTCCGCCAGGCAAGGTCCCCAGAATTCAGGGGCATATTTAAACGCCGCTTGTGGGATGCCATTCGGGCCTGGCGCCCCGTTGGTGTCTCCTCTTTTGATTATTTTAATTATTTCTTCCGCCGTATATGGATTATTCTGAGGATCTGTAACCGATATGTTGCAATGTGTACTGGTCAACTTTTTACTCCATGGGACTTCTACGAGGCACATTTTGTTTTGACTTTTTGTGCGTGGTTCACTACTTTAGGTTATTGTCGAGGTATCTATGAATTTTGATGCGAGAAACTCTGCCCACTCCGATTCCTGCACGTTGGAACTTAAGACATTACAGGGTCTTGTTAACCGATTAATTGTTTGCCAAAATATACTAGTATTCTGTAGTTTTGAACTGTAAATTAATTTTGACCAGAAGCTGTCGTTTGTTGACCTTTTAAATTCCCAGATCATATTTTTATATTCTTTTCTTTGTGCACGGAAGCTGGCCCATTGGGATGTACCATGATCTGCCGACCGTAACTTCCTGTAAGATTTTCGTAGTAGTCTTCGCAGGTCTTGTATCTCTTTCGGATGTTTTTTCTGTGATCCTTCAGTGCTGGATTTCACGACAAGCAGCTTCATCTTTTGTTTCAATTTTGACAGAAAGAGAGACCATCCTTGAATAGCATTCGTTGTAGAACTCCCTATCTCAGTCAATGTGTCCTTCATTGTAGAGAACCACTCATATTCATTTATGTTGGACCAATTTATCCTTTTCAAATTGACAGAGCTTAACTGGCCTTCTAAGATGTATGACGGTTGCAATCTTTCCTTGTCAAGATTAAAGATGGTATGTTGTAGGGCATGGTCACTCAACAGGGTAAACTCAATTTGAAAACTAATCACAAAGGGAATTAGTGAAAGGCCAACTATTGTAAAGTCCAATGTGGATTGAGAATGTGGACCATAATATGTTTTACTAGGTGGTTGGTCCTCGGCAAACCTCCCATTCAGTACACGCAATCCGAGAAACTCCAATTCGGTCACTAATTGGATTGCTAATTGGTCTTTCCGTGTACGAATACCTCCTTGCATCTGTTCAGGAACACCCCAGTAGCTATTATCCATTATTAATTTATCATCATCTTCCGGTGTTAGGATCATGTTGCAATTAAAGTCACCCGTGATTATTATATTAGATAGTGGGTCAGTAGACCGTAGGTCCGTAATGACTTTGCACAATATAGCATTCTTTAATTTTTTTTCCTTAAGTTTTGGTTGCGTATAGTAGTTAACCAGCATTGTTGACTTGCTATTGTTATTGTTTTGATCTCTTAATTTGATTAGCTGAATACTGGAATCTGGTGATTGTAATTGTACTGAATTGATTTTTAAGGATGAGGATACATATACTGAGAGGCCACCAATGGCACGGCCATAGGTCTTACATTTTTCCGCTGCCACGCCATGATGTATAAACCCAGCTAGTGCAATTTCTTCTCGTAGCCAGGTTTCCTGTAGTGCAATTATGTCACAACCACGCCATTCATCCAATGGAAGTCCTCCTTCTATCAATCGTTTCGCACCAGCAATGTTCCAGGATACCATATGTATGACCTTGTTAGTATCTTGTCTCTGTTCACCTAGGAGTGGTCAGACCTTCCGTTTTACATTTAGCATACCGGGGAGCCATTTCCAGTTGTCCATCGTATTATGTGATTCCTCATTACTCCATTTTGGTTCTTCACATACTGGCGGAGGTTCAGTTCTACCCTTTGCATTAAATAGAATGGAATATACTGGTTTCTTTTTATTTGAATGTGCATCGTCAATTCTCCTTGTGCTTTGAACTCCACACAACCTCTTCAATGGTGGCGGATAGCGGGGAGAAGTTTGATGAAATATTCGAATGCCCCACAATTGAAAGATATCCACTTTCCCCATTATTGCTTCTGCTATTTTTATTGATTTCCAAGTTGTCAAAGTATGTTCAGCTGATGTATCCTTAGGGTCATTTAGAAATTCAACCAGCTCAAGATCTGCCGTGTTTATTTCTTTTAGATCATCGAATTCTGCCAATAGCTTCAGAATGTTGCTCCTGTTTAGTATGTCATGTGCCCCCTGTGATTTATACTCTGGTGACCAAATTATTTTGTGCAGCTCTATACCAGCTATATGATTGGGTGGCCTTGTCGGGATGACAGATTCCGTGATTTCCTGTGCAACCTCTGGATTCTTTACATAGAATTTTAATGTTCTCTGCGTCAAGGAGCTTAAATTCACATTCAACCCTTGTCGTTCGCGGTGAGGTGAGACATCTCTAATTGTGCTCTCCCGATCTGTTATTAGTTGTATTGAAGGAGCAGGAATTACTTTTTGGCCTTCATCACGACGCACTGACATTTGTGCATGGCTAATTAAACAATATGGGGCAGTATTTTTATCTGTTGGTTGGGCATCTACCTGTGGTATTGGTGGTGTTGATTCCACTAAGCTTCCACTGGATTGCAAGTGCCCCTTCTTATCATCCTTATCCGTGCCGGGGACAATGACTTCAATGGGCTTGATCTTGTGCATTGCTTCTAGCTGCGTGGTCTGATCACCAATGAATTGGCAATTTCTATCTGGATTTGGAGTGGGCGAGTGACTTATACCAACAAACTCTGTTTGCTGCATTTTTACAGCATGTGTAGAATTGGAAGATGTCTCCGATTGCTGGAGGTTTTTAAGAGCATTTTTAAACACTGATTTACCTCCTTTAAGTGTTTCATCACTTGCGAATGTGTCTGTGTGGCTTCCGGAGTTGCCAGTGGTTTTTGGTGGACCTTGGTTCAAATTAGAAAAAATTGGATAAACTCCGTGAGCCTTGTTTAGAACAACCTCACTTATCTTGTTTCGTGCTTTCCTCTCTTTTTTCCTTTGTCTCTTGGTAAACATTTGCTTTGTGGTCTCATTATTTCTAGAGTCTTTCACAGCTGTTATCTCGGTTACTTCACTTATATTGATATTAGCCGGGGCGACTTTGGCCTCTTTAGAACACAGCGCTTTTGTAGTATTATCATCATCCTGTAGGATTACCTCGGGCTTAGCGCCGATTGCACCGTCCCGCATCTGATCTACATTAATCAATCTTTGATTTAGAGTTAGAATCTGGTCTAAGATGACAGGAAGGGTGCTCAATTTGTCCAGAACAGGGCCACAGGAGCAGGGGGATTGTAATTTTTTTTTTTTTTTTTTTTGGGAGTTCAAATCTGCTTTATTGTGCAAGAGGAATCGTAATACACAGCTTTCGTTCGCCTACAACCCGGAGGCCGGCAGCATAAGAAAATTACCTTAACACAGCCTTGTGGCCGGCATCCCTGAGGCCCGGCGGCGTAGCCTATCCATGTAAAGAAGGATGATGTCACCTCCGGTGTTGCAGGGCAAATAAGGATGAGCAGCAGCAGAACAGTATTTTTGAAAGTTTTTGTTTTGGTTCCTTAAAGGTCATAACAGCCAACAAAACCCCCCAACAACAAAGTAGATAAGAGGCAATGCATAGTCAAGTGGAAGAATAAACGGCAGTGAGCCGGTGCGGTAGTGCAGTGGGGCAGTGATGGGCTCAGTTCTATAACCGCAGCCCGAGTGACCTGACAGTATCAGTGATGCGTGCAGTGTCACGGCACCGTGCCCATTTCAAAGTGCGCTAGTATGTGTCAGGTAGTGGATAGGAAGTCCCTGTATGTCGGAGGGGGAAGGACAGGCGACCTGAGGAGGAAGGTCTACGATATTAGGCACCCCCAGCGGTCCGGAGAGTAGGGAACAGCTCCACAGCCAGGAGGCGAGAGGTCTTCGCGAGGGTCGCCCAGAACGGGAATGTATGTACGTGAGTGGAGCCCGTGGATCGTTCCAGCGTGGAAGCTAAGATGCTAAACTGTAACAGGGTGGTCCCCCGGCGGGTCTGCGTCTTCGGAGCGTGTGAGTAAGTAGTTCACCAGTGGATCCCATATGTCGCTGGGCCGACTCGAAATAGGTAGCAATTCAGCGAACGTGGAGTGTTGTTCTTGGCAGTAAGTCAAGTCCGCCAGCCAGTCCTTAAATTTAGGCGCCCTGCCACGGCCCCAGCGGCAAGCCACGCGCCGTTTGGCCAAGAGCAGTGCGGTATCGACAAATTTCCGGCAAGCCCTAGGGAGCTGCAAAGTGCATCCAAGAAGCGTCATCAATGGATCCATAGGTATCGCCTCCCCCACCATCTCCGCGAGTGCATCCGTCACACGCTGCCAGTAGAACGCCACCTGGGGGCACTCCCATGCCAAGTGTAGAAAGTCAGCATTTTCGGCGCGGCAACGCTCACAGCGATCGTCATCCGCCAGACCAAATCTCCGTTTCCTCGCCAGCGTGTAATACACCCGTTGTAGGAATTTATAGTGGATGATTTTCAATCTGCTACTAGCAGAGATGCGGGAGGTGAGCGCACAGCAATGATGCCATTGCTCATCAGTGACTTCAATGGCAAGTTCGGTAGACCAGCGCATCCGGGCAGTGGACTCCGGCATCGGAGCAGCTCCCCTAAGTTGGTGGTAAAGGCCGGAGACCAAGTGGGCCCCGTCCTGCGAGCACAGCAGGAAGTGCAGCGGAGGCAGGGTCTCGGGCTCGTCAGGAAAGTCAGGCAGGATGTCTCTCATCCCTGCTCGAAGTCGTATACAATAAAAAAGCTTGAGTGGAGTGTGGTCATGTGCAGCGAAGAAGAGGGCAGCTGATTTAAAATGACCATCAGAGAACAGGTCCCCCCAGCAGGTGACGTGAACTTTAGCACAAAGGTTGCGGAAGCCTTGTTCCCATAAAAGGGTAAGATTCGGATGATAAGTAAGCGGCAGTTTGGGCGAGTAAAGTAGGCGACAGTCCAAGCTTTTGACTATGCGACGCCATGCGTCTAGAGTACATGAGACCGAGGTGTTCGGCGTGGTTATGGATGATTCAGGGCAGTGTGGCATCCCATTGAGCGGGAGAGAGTGCACTATCCAGTCCTCAACCGCTATGTGCGGGATAAAAGGGGTGGGAGCCATCCAGTGGTAGGCGAAGTGCGCCTGCGCGCACTGGTAGTATGCCTCGAAGTCAGGGACATCAAAACCTCCCTTGTCATAAGGGAGAGTTAGCGTGGACCATCTGAGCCGGGGGCTCTTGCCTCCCCAAAAAAGCCTACGTAGCTCCATCTGCAGGGTTTTAAAGAAGAAGGCACCGGGGAAGTAAGGGATGTTGAGGAAAAGGTAGAGAAAGCGAGGAAGAATCACCATTTTTATGAGGGATGCCCTCCCGGCCATAGAGAGCGGCAAGGTGATCCAGCGATCCACAGAAGCGGTCAATTTGGTTATTGCCACTCCGTAGTTGGATCGCAATGTCTCGTCCCTATCTCGAGAGATGCGGATCCCCAGGTACCGGAGATCGGACCGACACCATTCTAGTGGGTAGTCAAGAGGAAAATCAGTCACCGCTTCCGTTAAGGGGAAGAGCTGGGACTTGGACCAGTTGATGTGTACACCTGACATCCCCCCAAAGGCAACAAATTCCCTGAGTAAGGGATTGAGGTGTATCTCAGGGCTTTTCACATATAGCGTGATGTCATCTGCATAGAGTGACACATCTATTTGACGTTGTAAGCATTGCACTGCACCGTCCCGGTGTAGTTGACGCAAGCGACAGGCCAGAGGCTCAACCGCTATAGCAAATAAAAGGGGAGAAAGTGGGCACCCCTGACGCGTGCCTCTGGTGATTGCCATTGGCTGCGATAGGCGACCGTTGATCAGTACCCTCGCTGTGGGGTCGGTATAGAGTAGACGAACCCATGATATAAACAATTTGGGAAAGCCCATGCTGGCCAGAACCGAGAATAGGTATGGCCACTCGACTGAGTCGAAAGCCTTAGATGCGTCAAGGAAAATGGCCGCAACAGGTGTATCAGGATGAACCGTGCGAAGCAGAGAAAAAAGAGTGCGCAGGTTGTGGGAGGTGGACCTGCCTGCTACAAAGCCGGATTGATCGGGCAGCACAAGTCTAGTCATCAGCAGCGACAGCCGGGTGGCCAATATTTTAGCAAGTATCTTGACATCGCAATTTAAGAGGGAGAGTGGGCGGTAAGAATTGCAGGATTTGGGGTCTTTGTCTGGCTTGAGGAGAGAAGTGATCACAACCTCGCGCATAGAGTAGGGAAGCACGCCGTCACTCAACGACTCCGAATACACCTCACGAAGGACGGGGGCCATGATGTCGATGTATGCTTTTTAAAACTCGGCAGGGATGCCATCGAGCCCCGGGGCCTTGCCGTTTTTGAGGGACATAATGGCCTCGCGGACTTCATCTAGCTCAAAGGGCGCCGCCAGGAATGCCCTGTCCCCGTCGCTGAGCCAGCATAGCGCCACATCATTGAGATATTCAGCATAGGACGTGCCGGAACCTGCAGTGGAGGTGTATAGCGAACGGTAATGCGCCGTGAATGTATTAAGTATCTCGTCCGAGTCTCTGACGGCAGTACCGGCAGTGTCCGTGAGTTCGAGTATAATATTATGCGCTCTTGCAGATTGTGTAAGTGTTGTGAGCACTTTCCCGGGTCTATCCCCCTCGCAGTATTTGCGGGCTTGCCAATATTTACCGCGGAACTTGGCCTCTCTGGCAGCCTCCTCCTCATACTTCGACAGTGCCACTCTAAAAGCAGCATGCGGTTCGGGTCCAGGCTCAGAGACCATGCGGAGTTCCAGAGCTCGTAGCTCCCTCTCCAGCGTGTCGATCGAATGGAGGATATCTCGCAGGACACCATAGCTCTTCGAGATGCAAAAGCCCCTAACAGTCACCTTAAACGCCTCCCATATGTGTTCCACCGAGTCCACTGACCCCTTATTTCTGGGAAAGAAAGCTGCTATCTCCTCCCCCAGTTCAGTGCGAAACAGGTTGTCCAGCAGTATGTCAGGGCGGAGTCTCCAGTGTGGTCTCGGGCTATCCCACCCAGGTGTACGGAAGTGTAGCAGGACAGGACTGTGATCTGAGTATGTTCGCGGCAGATGAACCGCTCCCACCAGTTCCGCAGCGACGCCCCTGGTAACCAAAAAAAAATCTAAGCGTGCCCATGTCCCCGTGTGTGAG
This sequence comes from Lissotriton helveticus, assembly GCF_964261635.1. NCBI lineage: Eukaryota > Metazoa > Chordata > Amphibia > Caudata > Salamandridae > Lissotriton > Lissotriton helveticus. The sequence continues at coordinate 947,169,895 of NC_136065.1, forward strand.
GTGAAGTGTGTCCCCTCCCTTCCGTGAGGGTGCAAGTGCCTCCAGGCGTCCAGTAGCCCACCCTCCGTAATCACACCCTCCAGTGCCTCCCGTGCTCTGGGCTTGTAGGAGCAGACGCCATCTGCCCTGTCCAGGTGTGGTGCCAGTGCCAGATTGAAATCCCCCCCCCAAACAACATGTCGTGACCCAGCAGACATAATCTTGCCCCATAAGGTAGTGAAGAATGCAGGTGTATCGACATTTGTCGCATATGTTGCAACAAACGTGTGAGTGTCGCGGCCCAGTCTGCCCCACAGCAATGCAAAGCGTCCCTCCTTATCAACCAGTTCTCTGAACCTCTGAAACGGTACACTACGGGCAACAAGAATAGCAACCCCTCTCGCATAGGTGGAATATGAGGAAAAGACGCGGTGCCCAGCCCATCTGCTCGCAAAAAGGGACCCACCCTGTGGCGACAAATGAGTTTCTTGCAGCATGGCCACCTGAACATGATGCCTATCAAGGTAGGCAATAACACTATGACACTTTTTAGCATCATTTAAGCCCCGAATATTCCAGGACATGCAGGTCAATTGTGTGTTAGCACTCAGAGCAGCCACAGGCAGAACATCAATAAACATATCAGCGCCACCAACAGCAGCAAAATAGGGCCCATCCCGCCCCACCAACACAGGTGCCCACACCAGGACAGAAGCCACGCACATAATCCAGTCAATGATTGCCTCTTCAAAGAACACCCCCCCCTCCCTCCCACCCCAGCATCCCAATCATGCCAGTAGCCAAAGATCCCCACCCAGTACCCCACCCCCCACCCTTTCCCCCCCGACCGTAGCAACAATAACAATAACCTCAGCAGTTCTAAGGGGAACACCCAGTAGGGGTATGACATAGAGTACGCACAGCCACTACCCAGCCCATTGCTCCAACTCTGTACCGCCCTCGGTGGGGGCTAGGGCCAGGTAAGTGGTCCTTGGTATACATTACCACAGGAGTGTTGAGTCCGTACAGGTCCATAAGTCGCAGTCACTCCAGTGTCTGCGGTCCAGTCCATGGTGAAGTGCAAACCAGGACAAACAGGGCGCCTGGCGTAGGGGGTGTCAGTGGTCAATCATCGTGTGGCGCCAGAGACGGGTCCGCATCCTCTCGCTCTTCTGCGGAGTCACGTTCCTCCCTACGTTGTCTTCGGAGCGATTTCAGGAAGTCCTCTGCCTTCTGTGGGTTGGTAAAAAAACTTTGCTTTCCCTGGTGTGTGACTCGCAGCTTAGCAGGGTATAAAAGTGCATAGTCCACTTGGGCCTCCCGCAACTTCTTATTGACTGGGAGAAATTTGCGTTGTTCCTCCTGCACCATTGGTGTGAAATCCGGGTAGATGGAGAAAGCGACACCATTGTACTGTAGCGACCGTTGTGACTGGGCCGCACGTAGCGCAGTGTCGCGGTCCCGGTAATTCAAAAGTCTAGCAATGATAGGCCGCGGTGGCAGACCGGGCTTGGGCACAGGCGCTAAGGATCGATGAGCCCTTTCCACGATGAATTGAGGGGAGAACGCATCTTCGCCGATCGAACCTTTAAGCAGTTTTTCAATGTAGAGTTCCATCCTGCCCGTGTCTGTGGATTCTGGAACATTGGTGATTCGTATGTTGTTTCGGCGACTGCGAGCTTCCAAATCCTCATTTTTAGCCGCTATGACCCTGAGCAGATTGTCCATCCTAGTTAATTGCGCCGTGTGAGTAGAGGTGGCGTCCGAGTTGTCAGAAATGCGTTGTTCCGCAGTTGTTATCCTCTCCTCATGGCGATTGACCTTGTGCACTAATGCGTCCAGCCAGGACGTAACTCCATCAACTTTTTCAACGACGGTTGTGAACCCCTGCCTCATCTCCTGGAACAGGCTATGTAGGTCAATGTCTTTCGCGGGGGGTGTGGCAGCCTTCGGAGACGGCACGCTAGGCCCAGGATCCATCTGCGTAGACTTCGCGCCTCTTTTTGGGCCATCGAAACTGAGCTTCGATTGGCGGTTCTCGGGCCGCACCATAGTGGCAGCTGGCACGGCACCCGCGTGCCGCAACGCGTGGCAACTCTTCAGGCCCGGTGGGCAGGTGGGCGAGCAGCAGTGGAGCCCGCTAGCACGGTATGCGCAGGTATGTGACGGCGTGAGAACCGTCGCACCAGGAAGCGCACCTGTAGATTAATAGGCACACCGCAGGTGGGCACAGATACCCTGTCGCTCCTTTCCCTTGTCGGGCGCTCTGGTGGCGGGGGATGGAGATGCCCAGTTGAGAGCGGTGCCAAAGCCCTCCTTGTGACATCAGCAGGTCGCGGGTGCACTTGCACTATATAGGGGCAGAGTCCAGAACCCAAATCACTAGGCCCATAAGAAGGCAAGGGTGGTGATCACGTTCAGCTCAGGCACATTCCAGGGCCAGCAAACCATCGGGGGCAAGCACCAGGTTAAGGCATCCCAAGGATAACCCGCCGCTCGGGAATGCGTGGGGAAACGGGGGTGTCCTCACCACCAAGCAGGACGACAGGTGGCCGCCGGGGCACAGCCAGATACAGCGGCCCCCTCCGCCGTGGGGCCCAGGCGCGGCCCCTGATTACAATCCGGGCCACTGCGGGGTCCGCGCCTCACCACTAGATGTTACCGCCGGACGGGGCCCTCTCTGCTCAATCAGAGGATCAGTCCGTCCCACGATGCTCCTCCATGCGTAGGACTCGGCTCCCCTGTGGCCCCAGCAGCAGGGAGCAGCAGCGGCAGGGGGGGGGGGCTCCCGCGTGGGAGATGGCAACAGTCACTCACCCCCGGTCCAAGCCTCTCTGCAACGTCCGCTCTGCTCCTGGGCGGCCACCCGAATCCGCGGCCCACCTCCTCGTGGACGTCCCCGACGTTGCGTAGGTGCCGCAGCCGGCCCTCGCAGCTCGCTGTTTCCAGAGCGACGCCCGGCGAGATTTCAGACGCCGATATCTCTGGCCACGAACCTCCCAGCAACACCAGACTTGGAACGAGTGTGGATAATAACGTCCTGCACCAGTACAGGGGGAATACCAGCAATTTAGCACCCTGTGGTAAAGGATTAACGGAGGATAATTAAACAAGGAGCGGGAGCTGCGCGTCTAGGCAGCCATTCCGCTTGTGCGCCCTCTAGCTATGGCGCAGGGGCATTGTAATTGATAAGTATGGGCTTGTGCTCTTGTTATCATGTTAATTAAGTTGTCCAACTTTGTATTAATCCCAGCAATGTTGGACGCGATAATACTCATTAGGTCGATTTGTATGTCCAACTTGTCGGATTGCATTGTCATAGTTGTTACGGACGTTTGCAAGACTTTTAAGAGAGGGGCAACCAAATTTACGAAGGCCTTATCCATTTGAGATTTGGTCATGTGGTCCTCTTTTGATGGATCTTTATGGTTTGAATTACCTGATGGTGGTGATAAAGCCAGCCTGGGACCCTTTGGTCTCTGTAGGTGTTCCATGAGGCCCTCACAGGCCAGGTACCTATCCTCCTTGTCCTCCTTGTCACTATCGGTTATACCTTCCCCCTCTAGATCCCCTTTACCTGCGAAGAACCCAAGCGGCTGATCCTTCCGATCCCTTTTATCTGGGGGTAAACTTGTGGTGAGACTGGTGCAGGCCAGCTCAGCGGGGGCAGGTTCCATCAAACCCGTCGAATTCACCGAACCCGCACTGTAAACGTCCCCAATGTCTATAGGCTCTATTAAACCCGAAAAGGCTGGGCTTGGACTAATTGTTGTTAACAAACCTGGGGACTGCAGATTAGAAGATGTCGTTGGTTTGACCACTGGGATATTATGTACCAATGCTGTAGTTATAACTTCAGAATTTTTCCCCTACGTACCTGTCGATTTTTCAATGTTTCCTAAACTCTCCATCTGGTCAATGTCAGAGTCAGAGTCAGAGTCAAAGGTACTTTAATTGATTAATTAAAATCATAAAAGTATACTACAGACACAAAGAATAAATAAAATAAGCATAAAGTTATAAAACAATGCTGATCAATAAAAAACAAGCTATATATGTTTTTTTTTTTAAAAACCATTAAAAACCAATTAAGAACATTTTTACAAGGAAAAAGCAGATTCGATTATTACTTTACATTTTTCATTGTGTTTTTAGTTTTATGAACAATAAATCATATACCTTAGTTAATCCATCATTTTTAGATTCTATTGATAATTTCATTGTCATTGTCATTGTCATTCCCCAGTTATTATAATTTTTCAGCCAAAAAAATGTACAACACATAAGGGAAATGGTTGATACAAACCTAGCTATTTACAGAGTACATTCAGTAATTGAAATATTCAATAATCTAAGCCGTTTGGCTCTCAATGCAGCTACCAGGAAGTTGGCTACCCCAAACATTACAATAGGGTTCTCCATAAGTTGTAAAAACAACAGGGCAGGTTTCACTTGCATGAATCCCCTGTTCCTCAAAAGTGGTAGAATATATTTTTCTCTCCCCTCCGCAAAAAAAGGACAGAAAAATAAAAAATGAATCAGGTCTTGGTCTGTGAAAGCATCACATTTACACGGGGCATGATCCCTTGGCTTGTTCCATTTCGGGTATTCACCCAAAAGGAGATGCATCTGATTAAAGCGGAATTTCGTGAGGAGCCACCGGTGATATGGCCTGTTTACTACCATCAAGTAGGGTTGAATAGACATAGTTGTAAGTAATATGTAGTGAGCCTTAACGGTGTTTTTCTCAATTTCCTGGGCTTCGCAATGCATGTTTCTATATTTCAAAAACTGAGCTTTAATCCATATAACATCCTCTTTACATAGCTTTTCCGGGTTACTATACAGTTCATTGCGGCCTAGTTGAGTGGCAACAGATTTAATGTAATTCAGCCATTTTATATCTTTAACTCTGTCTCTCCCCATGCAGTCCCTTATGATTTGGCGGTTTAAAGTCAGGCTGGGGTTCAGCCATAGTTTCACCCAAAGAAGTAATGGTGCCAGATTAAGGGTGTCCTCGATGTATCCTTGCCCTAGTTCCGACAAAACGGAGAAAGTGGGAGTAGACTGTGGAAGGCCCAATAAAGAGCGCATGGACCTATTCTCTTCTTTCTGTATCGGGACTAGATCCTTATATCCCCAAATCCCCGCCCGTATCTAGCTAGGGCCAGGGTTTTGGCTCTATACAGGGTGAGTATGGCTTCAGTAGGTTTCCCCCCCAATCTCTTTGCAAAGGCCAATATGGCTGCAAATGACCTTCGTATAGCCAACGCCTTATTTACAATCTGTGGGGTCCAGGTGCCCAGATCGTCAAAAATGACACCAAGGTATGTGAATGTTTTAACTCTGGTCAATATCACTCCGTTACATCGCAGGGTTTTTGTAGTTTTCTTGCCTTTCCCTATAGACATAACGTGCGACTTTTCCATGTTAACAACCAAATCTAATTTTGACATAAAAGCCCCAAAAGAATCAAGAAGCAACTGTAAACCATTAGGGGTTCTGGCAATGAGGACAGTATCATCGGCATACATCAGAACGGGCAGAGGAGACCCACCCATGTTAGGTATATCTGGGGTAGCTGTTACTAAAACTGAGTACAGGGAGTTGATATATAAAGAAAATAACATGGGAGCCAAAATGCACCCCTGTCTCACCCCTCTTGCTGATCTAAAACCAGCGGTGCATTTACCATCCATTGTCATACGTACTGATGCAGTCAAGTCACTATGCAGGTAGGCTAAAAAATTTACCAATGCAGGATCCAGACCCAGTTCCAGGAGTATCGTCCACAGCTTCGATCTATTTACTAGGTCGAATGCTGTGGACAGGTCCATAAAAGCCAGGTGGACTGACCCCCTAGCAGCGACAGTATATTTGCAAATGGTCATGTGTAAATTAAGACACTGTTCCTCGGTACCCCTCCCAGTTCTAAATCCGTATTGGGTATTACATAAAATTTCATTTTCCTTTTCCCATATGTTTATTTTATTTAAAATGACCTTACCAAGGATCTTAAATGACGAATCAAGTAACGATATCGGTCTATAACACCTAGGGTCACCCCTTTGCCCCTTCTTAAAAATCGGAATGATGACCGATTGTGACCAAGAAATCGGTGTATCAGACATGTTCATACATGCTAAATTAAAAACATTTGCTAATACTATAGACCAAATATAGGGATGTGCTTTATACATGTCGGCTGGAACCCCATCCGGGCCAGGGGCTTTCCCGCCAGCAGTATTTTCAATGGCATTAAGTACTTCTTTGACCGTTACCCTTAGTGGGGTGTCTATGGTTAAGGGTATAATAGGAGTCAATGTGTTTAAGGGGCTCACAAGTATCATTTGATTGCTTACTTTGAGTCACATGGGCAAGTATCATTGGTGGCATTGAAGAGTCTTTGTTTGACATGACTGCCCCGTGTTCCCCATGTTTCCCTGGGCGAGTCTCGGTTGTGGGCTCAATCGGTGTTAATAAACCCGGGACTCCTTCCGTTGATGAAAACACAACAGCCCCCGGGTCTTTCAAAAATTGGAATCGGGAACATGATGTGTTTTTGTTTTGGATTGATTTTTCAAAGAGAGAGGCAATTGGTGAGATCAGTGGATTTCGTTTTGGACTGTTTGCTTTATTTATATTCAATTTTTCTAGTCTTTTCCGTTTGAGGGTGCCTCGTGAGGCTGAGATCTTATCCCCAGGTGCCTTCCTCACATTGGAGTTCTGGACTTTTTGGTTCCGTCCAGAGGTGTCAGGGACAACACCCGAAGACCCCGGAGTTCAACCTGTCTTGGTGCACAAACAAACAGAAACACGGGCTTCTCGATGGTGGCGTCAAAGACCAAAGGTTTATTACTGCAGGGATACAGAAGTCACAGAAACTGCACACGGGCAGTGTCTAGGAGCCTGTTCAATTTGTACAAAGAGGGTTGTTCCTTAAATACTAAATATTCTGCTCGGGGCAAATTCTTTACATGTTACCACAGTTCTAAACATTCGTGTCTTAAACAATAAATATTTGGCGTTGCACAGGAATCGTCAACAGTATCTGATGTCAAAACATTACGAATGAGGGGTTCCCACTATTCCATCATAATCCCACGTCAATTTCTCATTCAAGACCCGATCCGCCTCATCGTAAATTTCGTTACCTCCCCCTAATAAAGGCCCAGAAGGAAAGGAGCAGAGCCAGGTGCAGAAGATAGAAAGACAGGATAAGAGATGTTTGTGGGTCGTAAATGGGCACGGTTACCAGCTTCGGCCGCCTAATCATGATCAGGCCAACGAACATAAGAACCAGTATAGCAGGACTGGCCTCAGGCTGGGGAGGCAGTTCTTGCCGAGTCATGCTGCTACAGCGTTGCTGGCCTAAGGTGCACGTGTCACTAGCAAGGTGAATCGCCGGTTAAAGCCTACGTGTCCTTTAATGAAAAGAGGTCATTGCGTGTCCATTGACTATGTGAGGGCAAGGAATACAAAATGGCTTCCGTGTTCTAAGATGGATGCCATGGGTAGAACAGAAATGTGTTTGTAACTGGAGTGCTCTTGCTCGTAGCATAGCGAAAACACCAGGATATACTAAATGGATCATTTGCGGTTCACTGATACCAAAATTATGTATTTACGACAATGTTACAAACACGAGTAAAATCGTCACAGAACCTCAGACCCTCCTTTTGCCCTTACATAGGCAATTACTCAGTCTATGTCAGAGTCAGAGTCTAATTCTATGCTCATTAGGTCAGTGACATGTTGTTGCACCATCATCTTGTCTCGTGTCTTTTCTCCAAATGCAGGTGTTTTTCTGAAACAGGTTGCAGCACAGAGACTACACAAAGCGGGACCACATTGGATGATAAGGCAGCACGAGAACAGAAATACTAGGATGGCACCAATGACCATCAGAACCTTCCATCCCCACGCTGATACCAGAGTCCAAAACCACTCCATGAAGGACCAGTTTCCCTTATCTACGTGTATAGAGTCGGAAATCTTGTGTAGCTTAGAGATCGCTTCATAGACTGTTGGAGCATTATTTGGAATAAAGACACAGCAGCTCGATTGGATCATTCTGCATACCCCACCTCGATCTGCAAGTATTACGTCTAGAACCATTCGGTTCTGCAACGTCATGAGACGATCCGCCTGAAGCTCAGCTGTTAAGTTACTAAGGGCACCAGCAGTTTCTGTAATAGTAGATTCAACTACCCGTGTTAGTTGACGTAGATTTCTACTATTGGCCATAGGCCCCCAAAACGGAAGGAAACCTTTGAAGAAGTCTCCAGCTTCCTGACCAGCGGTATCTTCCTTGCTGAAGACACCTCTTGCTACTCTGGTCTTGTGATAATCTGAAGAAGCAGTGTATGTCGGAGGTAACAATCGAGCAATATAACATGAACCTGAAAAGTCAGCAGGCAGCCATGTATATGCTCTGTCCTGACAGATGAAGTAGGTACCCCTAGCAGTCAGGAAGGCAGGGGAGGAGTTAGACGGAAATACGTAAGTCTCAACGCACTCACTCCTCCCTAGCTGAGCTCTCAGATTTCTCCCATTTCCTTGTAAACAGACCTGACCTCGGTGAGGCACGACCCAAACTGAAGTGGAGCTTTTACGCTTGCTTTCTCCCAAACTAAGGCGATACTCGGTAGAGTTCCAACTCAAATACACCCGTAATTCATCTCTAGGGTAAGATGGAGTATTATTGACGTCTTTAATCATGTCAATAATTCCCTGGACTAAAGCTTTGTTGGCTGAGTTGTATTTAGTGGACCGTGGTGGACGCGGAGGATAGGTCTCAAGGGCATATGAAAAAATGGTCTGAAAGGCCTGAAATGATCCATTGTAGCTAAAAGGCAAGACTAGATAGGGAATGCCTTTATCCATAGTGTGAGGTATCAAGCCACACACCCAGCAGTCTGTAGTATTAACTACCAGTTGGTGTTGATGCAAGAGCTGTACAAATGTATTGTTAATAAATTCTGAGCGTCGAGCTTGTTCGTGTTCAGGAAATGAGTGAAAAGAATGCATAGAAGAAACCGTAGAAGTAGTAGGATCAAGGGGAGGTACTGTAGTTACTGGCATAAAAATCAAATGTACACCAAAGACGATTCCACCCACCAACGTTATCAAAACAATTAAAAATGTAACTGCACATTGCATTAGAAAGCATTTGCTGTGAAGTATTCTGTACAGTCTATTTCTGCGAACATAAATTACATTTTCTCGTTGCAGCTCAGGAAGCTCCATCTTCTACGACCGTTCGCGACCACTGATGATGTGTACATAGATGAAAATGCCTCTATCAGCCCTGGGAGTTCCCAGAACTAACAGAAAGATCGACCTTGTGTCTGACCCCCGCAGATTCAACTAGGCACACAGACACGACCCTACGGCTACCCAGACGGCAAGGCAATTTTAAAACAAAAAGAAACAATACAAAGTATTAGCAAACTTCCTGGCTGGAGACAATGTATAGAAAATTCAAATCTGAAAATAGGCAGTTTCCTGCTTTATTTGTCCATATTGCGAGGTCGCAAGTTGTATCTCAGTTTTGCAGGAGCTGTCTGGTCTGGAAACAATGTATTTTCAGCCGACGTTGCAATGTTCACGTTTTCAGATGACAAATGTTCTTTTGGTGCAGATGGCAAATGTTCGTTGGGTGTGGATGACAAATGTTCAGGGTTCAAAAGAGCAGTTTCAGGAGGAGAGTCAGAATTTGGTGAATCCGTGATCAGTTCTGCATCGCTGAAAGGTATGAACCTGGGGACTTGTTCCGTTTCAGAGGCACCGATTCCTTTCTTTACCCAGTTGTCGTAAGGAAGTGGCAGAGGCACACGTTTGGCATGTGTCGTATGGATCCAGTTCTTCCTTCCGGCCACACGAATAGCAGTTCTCGTTGCTAGTAGGACTTGGAAAGGGCCAATGAATCTGGGTTGAAGATTTTTCGTTCTTGCAAAATTTCTAATGACCACCTGGTCACCTGGTTTCAGCTGATGGCCTGGACTCTCCGGTGGCTTTGGCAATGCATCGAAAACCTGTTGGTGAATAAGACTCAATTTAGCAGTCAAGTCGAAAAGGTAATCAATTAACATTGGGTATTCCAGCTGCTTGAATTCTTTTGGTCTAGGTACCCCCCAAACATTTGCAGGACGACCAAAAACTATTTCATAAGGACTAAGCCCTACTCTAGAATGTACAGTTGCTCTTGTTGATAGCAAAGCCAAAGGCAATGCGTCTGGCCAGGACAAACCCGTGGATGCTTGTATCTTAGCAAGTTTCAGTTAAAGGGTGCCATTGTAACCCTCGACTAAACCCGCGGACTGGGGATGATTCGCACTATGAAACTTCTGTCTAATCCCTAGGCCGGCACACACACTCTGCATAACTTTCCCTACGAACTCACTTCCGTTATCTGACCATACAATCCGTGGCATTCCGTATCTGGGGAAGTATTCTTTAAGAAGAATTTTGGCAGTGGATAAGGCAGTATTGTCCTTTAGCGGGTATGCTTCGATCCATCTGGAGAAAGCACAAACTACCACTAGGACATATTTCAGATTATTACAACGATCCATGTGAATGAAGTCTAGCTGGATCACTTCGAAGGGGCAGGAGGGAGGAGCGAAATGACCTGCAGGTGTGGGGATTCCCTTGCCAGGATTATGCATCAAGCATACCATACAATTTCTCACCACTCTCTCTGCACACTTACTAATCCCATCATTCTTCCAGACCGGAGCCAACATCTTACAAATCCCTTTTGAACTGATGTGTGCTGTTCCATGTGCCATCGTTACTACTGCAAGCACATACGCATCAGGCAACATCCAACGCTGTTGTTTCGACAAGTCAATCCAACACCCACTCGAGTCCAATTTACCCGTGCTCTCTTTCCATGCAAGCTTTTCCTCCTCAGTCGCCTCTTTCTGAATTTCTTTCACGCTTTCCACTGTGTCTTCACACATTCCAGACTCAGAAATCCATCTTGCAGACGTTGCAACATACATTCTACTCATCATATTTCTAGCTGTCTGCTTTGCAGTCTCATCGGCAAAAGCATTCCCACGACCAACATCATCCGTGATTGCTTTATGAGCACTGCATTTCACAATCGCAACTTCAGTCGGCAAGGTTAGAGATTCCAACAAGTCATTAACTAGCTGGCCATGTTGAATCTTAGTCCCATGGGACGTAATGAAACCTCTCTCTTTCCACAAACGGCCAAAACTATGGGCCACGCCGAACGCGTACTGACTATCTGTGAACACATTCACTCTCTTTCCCTTAGCTAAAACGCACGCTCTTGTCAGCGCGATCAATTCTGCAGCCTGGGCAGAATTCTGACTCACTCTTGCAGTCTCCACAATCGTACTCAAAGTCGTTACTGCATAAGCAGCAGTGACATCACCATTCTCTAATTTGAAGCAAGACCCATCAACATACAGCGTGCCATCTGGATCTGATAACGGAGTGTCTTTTAGATCGATTCGTCCTTTTGTTTCTTCCTCAGTTTTGAAATAACAGTCGTGTGGTTCGGAATCACTCGACTCTTGGCTAGTCGGCAACAATGTTGCTGGATTCAATACATTGCATCTTTTGATCTGAATGTGACTAGCTAACAGTGTCAGTTCATAACCTGATAATCTAGCACTGGTAAGGTGTTGCGTCTTGGTTCGGTTCATGAGTGTATCTACAGCATGAGGAACCATAACTACTAGCATGTTGTTCATTACTAAACCAGCAGATTGTCGAATGGAGGCTGCAGCTGCGGCTGTAGCTCTCAAGCAACTAGGCAATGCTCTGGCTACCGGATCTAACGTTGATGAAAAATACGCACAAGGGCGTTGTTTATCACCAAATTTCTGTGTCAAAACACTCAATGCACAACCTTCTCTCTCGTGGACATAGAGCGTGAATGGCTTACTGTAGTCGGGTGTACCCAATACAGGAGCTGAACACAGTGCATTTCGCAATTCAGAAAAACTCTGCTGACATTCTGCAGACCATGGTACTGGACTCGGAACACCTTTCCCAGTCAAGGCTACCAATGGTTTTGCTAAAAGAGAAAAATTTGGGATCCATTGTCTACAATATGAGGTAATACCTAAAAAGGCACGTACTTCTCTCTGCGTGCTAGGAACATTCATCTGTGTAATTGCCTTTATTCTCTCTGGGGTCAACTTCCTACCCTCCTTTGACAAGAGATGACCTAGGTAGGTCACTTCTTGGCAGCAGTATTGCATTTTTGAAGGTGACACCTTGTGATTCAAATCTGACAAATGATGCAATAAAGAAATTGTAGCTGTTTTGCAAGTTTCCTTGTCATCTGCAGCCACTAGAAGATCATCAACATATTGTATTAAAGCAGAACCAGGAGGAAGTACGAAAGAATCTAATTGGCTTTTTAATGTTTGACTGTAAATGGATGGGCTTTCACAATAGCCTTGTGGAGCGCGTTTAAACCTGAAGCTTCGTCCTCCTAGAGAGAAACCGAAGATATCTCTGCTTTCTTCGGCTATCGGAATGCTGAAAAAGGCATTTTTCAAGTCGACAACCGAAAACCATGCTGCTGTAGCAGGAATCAACGTTAACAATGCAGTAATGTCTGGAACCACAGGAAACTGTGGAATCACAATTTTATTAACCTCTCTAAGATCAATTACAAACCTATATACTGGAGGTTTTGTTGGGTCAGTTCGTTTCAAAATAGGCAGTATAGGACTATTACAGACATTACCTCTAGTTTCTTCTATTACGTCTTTCTCAATCAGATCTTGTACTATCAGTAGGAGCGCACGCTCACCTTCACTAGAGATTCTGTATTGTGGAATTCGTGGAAGTTTGACATTCGCTTTCAAAGTTACTACATATGGTGGAATTTCTAAAAGACCTACATCATTAGGACCAGTCGCCCAAAGAGTATCAGGGAGTGAACGCAGCTCTGGTGGGAGCGCATCCATCGACAAGTACATCGGAGAGATTATTCTTTTACCCAACGTAAGCTGTACTCCTGCTGGAGAACAGTACAATGTCACGTACAGGCGTTTTAACAAGTCTAAACCAAGCAGATTTTCGTTACAACCTGTCGTCAAAATCAGGGGTGCTTTCAATTGACAGGGTCCAACAGAAATAGACAAAGGACCAGAAACAGGGTTATGAACAGGGGCGCCCGAAAAACCTACTGAAACGTTTGTTGAGCCAGACAAAGGTGCGCCAGGGAGTTTCGCATGTATGATAGAACTTTTTGCTGCACCAGTATCCAACAGAAACGGTTCGACTATACCTGATGTTGCTACTGCGACATAAGGCCCACTCTGATCTACTGGAACTGATACTACTCCCTCTCTTTGTCCATGGCTGTCCTAGTACTCACTTTGCTGAACTTCCTCACTAGCTTCATAATAGTCTTCAACATGATACTGTGGAGACCTATTCTGTTGGGCAGATTGTCCATTTCGCTGGTCGAAATAATTAGAAGGGCGATCACTCGTCTGCGGAGGCATAGCACCTCTTCCTCGACCTCTAGAATTTTGCATAGAACTACCACGACCTCTCTGAGCAGCCGCAGCATTATTTTGTGCCCGAACTGGACACTCATTTTTGTAATGACCTTCCACTTTGCAATAAGCACATTGATTCCATTGGTATTGTGGCCTTTGAAAATTATAATCCGTTCTTTGATATGGCCCTTGCTGTATATTAGTCTGACTCGTGCGAGGCGGATAAGCTTGCTGTAAAAGTACTTTAGTTTTTAAATCTTTCGTCTTTTTATCTGATTTTTCCTTCTCTTCTTTATCCCTATTTTCATAGTACTGGGCAGTCGCAAGTATTTGCGCAGTCGTAGAGACAGCCCACGCACTTTAAGAATTCTTTAATTTACCACTAAGTTCTGGCAACAGATTGTGCACAAATTTATCAACAAATAATCTCTGGCCTCCTTCTGTGCTCATATCCTGACCACTATGATCCACGAAAGTCTCCTCGAATCTTGTGAAAAAGTCGGAGACGCTTTCGTCCTTCTTTTGTTTGCACGCGGACAATTTGTCCCAGTTAACGCGCAATGCTGGCATCAAGGTTTTCATTAAATCGATTATTCTACCAGGCAAATTAGCAATTAGGGGTTCTGGTTTGGAACCACCTATTTGTTGACCATCCGCTGCAGTTATAGCTGCCCAGTCACCACCTAGAGCAACTGGATGATTCTCTTTACGAATTTTAGCCCAAATTGGTTGTGGTACTACATTACCAAATAGCAGATCTATGTCAGCAAGATTCAATACACAAGCGTCAACTGTTTGAGCCAACTCTTTGTAGTACCCTGCAGGATTTTTACGCGGATCTGGCAAGGCCTGTTTCACTGCTAATACTTCAGCTCGCTTCCATGGAATATGTATCCATACTCTCTGGAATTGGGCCGGAGCGGCTGCAATACCAAGGTTTACATTAGCTTGCACAGCTTCACGCCAAATTGGTGGAACCTCTCTCATTGGGTATTGACGATTTTGTTTCGCACTACGTTTCCCTAACTCTCTCGGGGAACGAAGGGATGAGTCGGTCCTATAACTTAGAACCAGTTCCATCGCTTCCTTTATATTGTGTCCAACTATCATACCTGCAGCAAACTCTTTCTGAACATTAATTAATTCTTCTAGATTTGATTCAGGGTCATCCTCTTCCAATTCCTCACGTAGAAGGAAACACATTTCATCGAACACATATCGTTGTGTCGGTTCATTCCATTGCATAAATGTATCTAATACATCTTGTACATTATATCTTCCAACTTTTGAAACCCATCTAAGAGCAGTGGAATCTAATATTCCTCTTTCTTCAGTACTGGGAAGCTGACTACGCCTCTGCACAGAGTCAGAGGTAGGAGTCTTAATCAGAGTTTTATAGAAGGGAGATAGAATATTAGAGACAGAATCAGTGATTCTCCGACGAACAGAAAGTGGAGTCATAATATTAGCAGAGGCAGTAAATAGAGTAGCAGTTGGAACAGATAGATTAGGAACAGTAGGAGTAGCAGGCAAAATAGCTTGTGAACTAGCAGGTGTGAGCGACACAGGCATAGGCAAAGAAGCCGGCAACCCTGGAAGAGGGGTTGTCGAAGGAACATGAATATTGACCACAGGAGGTACAGGAACTTGATTCAGGGGAGCGGGAACAGGGACACCAGGTTGTCCAGCAACCGGTAATTGAACATTCGGTATAGGTGGAGCCGTAGCACCCTGTGCATACGGTGGGGGTGATCGTAACAAGTAAGACAACAGGGGATCCTTTTCAGGGTCCTCTACTATCTTAGCCGTACTCAATGGCAAAGCAGGATAGCACTTGTCTATCGCTAAATTACGCTCTCTATTGGCCACCTCCATCGCTTTCTCAGACTCGTTGAGTTGCAGCTGCTTAGCAGACTGTTCTAAAGTCAACTCTTGCTCTTTCTGTTCTTTCTTCAACTTTTTAATTTCTCTCTGTTTAGATTCTTTTCGCCAATAACGGAAAGAATCAAACATTGCCGGCCGGGCTTTCTTCTTGAATAACCTTCTTTCTAGATTATCGAGAACTTCAGGTTCAAAACTACCATGTAGTGGCCAACTAAGGACACCATCTTTCTCTGTATAGTGGATCCATACCTCGTTATAAGAGATAGGGCCCACACCAAACTTGCAATATAGGTCATAAAGGGGAGTTCCAATCGGAGGAACCAAACACGAGTCCTCCAACTGGGAATCACTGTTGCAACTAAAACAAGACAACATACAATTTTTCCGACTTACCATTTTATAATCCGGAACACAAAACAAACAAGACACAAACAGAAAAGATGCGCACTCGAACCAAGAACTTAGGCCTACCAGAACTGACAAATGTATCGATACCTGAACTGAACAGAATGATTATCGTAACCAGAATAACCAGTGATAATCTTACAGAACTGAACTGAACTGAGAACTAAAAAGGATTATCCAAACAGGAGCAACCCTCACAAAATACTTAACTGAGGCACTGAAGATGTCACCAAGGAGAAACCCGTCACGTCTCGCCGTACTAAGGACTGCACCTCGGGTCCAAGACAGGGCGACGGTCAAGGCAACGGACCACTGCAGCCGTCTGAACGGGAACCCTCGTGGAAGAGAACGTCGGGGCCACTTTTGCGATATGCCGGGATCGATGAAGTGGGGCGCCTCCCTCTGAAATCTTCACACGAAGCTCCTCGAACTCTTCAGGCTTTTGGACCGGTACCGAATGACGTCGCCCCACGTTGGGCGCCAATTGGAGTTCTGGACTTTTTGGTTCCGTCCAGAGGTGTCAGGGACAACACCCGAAGACCCCGGAGTTCAACCTGTCTTGGTGCACAAACAAACAGAAACACGGGCTTCTCGATGGTGGCGTCAAAGACCAAAGGTTTATCACTGCAGGGATACAGAAGTCACAGAAACTGCACACGGGCAGTGTCTAGGAGCCTGTTCAATTTGTACAAAGAGGGTTGTTCCTTATATACTAAATATTCTGCTCGGGGCAAATTCTTTACATGTTACCACAGTTCTAAACATTCGTGTCTTAAACAATAAATATTTGACGTTGCACAGGAATCGTCAACAGTATCTGATGTCAAAACATTACGAATGAGGGGTTCCCACTATTCCATCATAATCCCACGTCAATTTCTCATTCAAGACCCGATCCGCCTCATCGTAAATTTCGTTACCTCCCCCTAATAAAGGCCCAGAAGGAAAGGAGCAGAGCCAGGTGCAGAAGATAGAAAGACAGGATAAGAGATGTTTGTGGGTCGTAAATGGGCACGGTTACCAGCTTCGGCCGCCTAATCATGATCAGGCCAACGAACATAAGAACCAGTATAGCAGGACTGGCCTCAGGCTGGGGAGGCAGTTCTTGCCGAGGCATGCTGCTACAGCGTTGCTGGCCTAAGGTGCACGTGTCACTAGCAAGGTGAATCGCCGGTTAAAGCCTACGTGTCCTTTAATGAAAAGAGGTCATTGCGTGTCCATTGACTATGTGAGGGCAAGGAATACAAAATGGCTTCCGTGTTCTAAGATGGATGCCATGGGTAGAACAGAAATGTGTTTGTAACTGGAGTGCTCTTGCTCGTAGCATAGCGAAAACACCAGGATATACTAAATGGATCATTTGCGGTTCACTGATACCAAAATTATGTATTTACGACAATGTTACAAACACGAGTAAAATCGTCACGGAACCTCAACTTTACCAGACCTCATAGTGAAGCCTGAGGCACAAGAACTTGAATTGTCCTTAGGATTGTCTAAAACACCACTGGATCGCCACAGGAGGTGTCACCCAAATTAGCTTAATCTCCTCCCTAGATCATAAATCGCAAAATCAGTAGCTTTATTTCTTTGTCATTAAGTAGTCGCACTACTTCCCTTCTGCGTCACAAGTTCGTCACAAATTCGTGCATAAATTCATATAAGTTCAATAAATTCACCCAGGAGTTAGGTAAGTAGGCGTGTGATATCAGCTATTAATTGCGCTATCAATCAGCGTCCTCAAATGCACCTCTGGCTGCAATGGAGGGCTCGGTGTGCATTATATGTAATTAGGCAAATAACATCCCGTTAAGCGCAGGGATCCTCTGATGCTGATGCTGATATAACACAATGCCTGAATATCTCGCCCCTGCTTTTGCACCGCTCACCGTTTAATGCTGTCAATGGTCCTCCGCAGCTCGGCTCTCCCTCACCCTCCCTCACTCGTGGGTGGGGAAGCCGTATGTCGTATGCCGTTTGCTGTTTGTGGTTTGTTATGTGACGTATGCAGGGAGGCTATCTGGAGGCTGTCTCAGGTGTTGTATGATGGCAAAGAGGCAAGAGGCAAGAAAGCGCAAGGCAGGGCGTTTACAGGGCATCAATTCAGTGCTTCAGTGCACTTCGTAGCGCTTCGTAGTGCCTCTCCTTGCAGCGCCTCTCCTTTCAGCGCCTCTCTTAACCTCACCGTGCCTCTTTAGTCCAGAGGCAGGGCAGGGCGTTCCTCGAGCACCAATTCACCGCGCCGCAGGGCGCTTCTTGGTGCCTCTCTTTACAGTGCCCTCCACCTCGCCTTCACCTCGCCTTGCCTCGCCTCACCACCGTCGCAGTCCCGGCTCCGTTTTTCAGGATCGCACTGCAAGTCTTAGGAGAGTCGGCTTGGCTTGGCTTGGCTCCTACTGCAAGCTGCCGAGTTTAGCGAGCTTGGCGAATGGCGTTTTTCAGGCATTTTCTGGCCACCCGACCGCCCGCTCGCTTGCCTGCTTCTGCTGTGATTGCTGCTGTGATTGCTGCAGCTCCCGTTCTGCAGCTCTCTGCTGCACTCTGTGTTAAACATTTGAAAATGCCTAGCAATTCCTATTTTGCATGGTTTAATAACTGGCAACAGTTTGTTAATTCCACAGAAGAAGAGCTTAACGAAAAGGTGCAGAATAGGACGTAATATTCTTCCATTTCTGATTAAGGCAGGTGGTTATTATGGCTACTTGATCACAATGGTTTTAATGCTCATTTTTTGCACTCTTCAAATAGGCTTAAGGCAAACAGGCTAGACCCCGGGTATGCTCAGCGATTACACTCTGGGGTTGTCACTACGTATAGTGGTGGGAAACTGTGCCACCAATGGTTAGAACACTCAACCTTGTCAGCAGTTAAAAAACACTTATCCATCCTTTCAGATACTATGGCTTTACAGGGTATTTTGTTTAGTCCGAAATCTCCTGGTTCTAAACATTTTATATATGCCAGTTATGATGAAATGTGGAAAATTTCAAGAAGCAGACAAATTAAGACGGACAATTTGGCAAAAGCTTTGCCTGTTGTTCAATATGAGATGACCACATTCTCAACTCGTATTTATTGACTGAATAATGTTCTTTCCTCTGCATTTGATATCATACAAAATGACATGTCTATGTCTCAACATGGCCAAGGTCAATTAAGATAGATTTTGCTCTTAATTTGGACTATGCAGGTTCCGAATTTGAATAGAGTGCTATGGAATCATTGAAAATGCAACTTGGTTGTTTCTGCCTCAAAATTTGAAAACACATGCAAACAATTATGGCTAAAAAGAAAGCCACCTACAGCATGCTTAATATCAAATGTTTAGACATGGTGCCTTTTATGGTTGATGAAACCCCATCTGGGGTTTGCCTCATTCATAGTTTCATTTCCCTTTCAATTTCCACGTTGCATTTCACATCATGTCTTAGGCATTTTCAAGTAGGCAGATATGAGGAGATGGGTACGCATTTTGTACATAAAGCTTGGTTCCTCTCTTTTCACAATAACAAAGAGGCCTTTGTTATTTTACATGACTGTGGGGCTTTAGGTCACTATTTATTCTGCAGAGTGATTACACTTCATGGAGTCCATAATGTCTCTACAGCTAACTTAGCATGTTATTTGAAAGGTTTTCTCGTACAATTGATCAAGACTGAATTGTTGTTGCTTTCAAATGGGATCTGTCTAATTTTAAATGATCAAGGTTGTTGAGGGATGAAACCAGGGAACCCTTATGTGGTCACTGTTTCCAGAGTTGAAACTTAATGTACGCATATTTTATATCCTACCACACGTAAAACTAGAGAACCTACTTTGACGCTCAAGGTCCCTGTGGATGCCATATGCTCTGATAAGTTGAGAAAACTCAAAGCCTTCTTGTTTCAAACTAATGTGGCTCTTACATCTGCCAGAGAAACTTTTGATCTTCAAGTAGCATATTCCTCACCAGAAGTGCAATCTCTTGTATGAATCCCGTTTGCCACAGCTTGTACACCATATTTTCAATGAGTCTATCAGAGTTGAAGTGGCATACTTTTTGTTAACTAAGTGCGTCTGGGCTTGTATCTGTCATAATCCCTTGTCTACAGTCCAGATATAATATCCCTATTTCCATTACAGTTCTGTACCAAGTCCTTCTGTAATGCTTGCTGTTTTTTATATCATCTCTTATTGTATCACATCTATGGTACTGAGTTATATGGGTACTTATTTATGCCTAACATCTTTGGTACATGCTGAATGGATCCTACTACATCAGTGCAGCATTGTACATTTCCTACAAGAACTTAAGCACAGCTTCTTTTGGGCAGCACATTGCTTTAAAACATTTGCAGCATTTCCTAGTTTGGAATGGCGAGCCACTAATTTTTTGGGCCATGCTGCATCAAGGACACTTGTAACACTTACTGGTTTGCAGGCCCAGCCACTATCTAGTTGTTTGGATGAAAACTGTAAATCTGTGATGCCGACAGTATTTTGGGTGTGGTCTTGGGCGTGGTCTATTTAAACCACACCTGACCTCGGATTCACACTTCGTGTTGAGGATTTAAGGTGTGCACATTTCCGCCCACAGCTCCAGGAGGTCTGTAGCACGCCAACAGAGTCCCCCACAGTTTCAGGTTGTTCTCGGCCCTGGAGACTTCAATATCTTGGCCCGCCATGACTCCTGATATTTCTCGAGCTGTGTAGTCACAGCAAGCAGTGCAGCCAAGACCAGGTAAAGCACAGCAAGGCACTAACTAGCACAGTTCTGCAATCTGCCTGGAACTTCTACATCTTGAGGTCTCAAAAATCAAGCTGCCAATTCTCATGCAAAAAAAAGTCTTGCCTGACAACTGTTAATCTCAGACCAAACTACAGCACATAGCCAGTATTCTGAAACCGTGCAAGTGCTTTGAAAATGTATTGACAGAGCATTGTTGTTTAGTGATTGTATGACATTAACTGTGAAGGTAGCAAAAAAAAGTTTAATGGACAGAATGCAGAGCAATGTCATATATTCACGCCTTTGCCCCAGTACAGAGATCTGGGCCTACATCCATCGTTTTTTGCTCACCATGCCACTCCAGTTTGAACCCAGCCATATGCAAATCAGTCTTGGCCCTGTGCCCAATTGTAACAGTCCAGCCTGAACTGCCAGGCCAGGTCCTCCCTGGACTGGAACCAAGCATCCTAGGACTAGTTGTGGGGTATGCCCAGATGTGGGTCCCTTGCTCACTTTGCCAGTGGATTCAAGCTCGCCTGGCTGATGAGGAGTGTTACCCCGAAACTGGTCCCAGGATGCTTGTTTCCGGTCACGGAAGACCTGGCTTTGCAGTTCAGGCTGGACTATTCCCATGAGGCACAGGGTCAAGACTGAGTTGCATATGGCTGGGTATGAACTGAGGTGGCAAAGTGAGCTAAAGAATGATGATGGATTCAACCCAGATCTGTGACTGGGGGTGAGTGTCTGAAAAGTTTCAGCACGCCATCCATCATCTCATTGTGTTTGCATTAACTGCCAAGGCGCAGGATGTTCATGGACAATCAATATGTAGGAACCGTATAACAGTAGGCACAGTCCTTTTGGGCCCTGGTTGTCTCCAGGTCTTGACAAAAAAAGGAGCTTTAAACCACTCTAAAGAAAATGATGCTGCATGTATACTTGGAGACCACCATACACATCACCCCTCCCAGGGCCGGACTGGGAACCAAAACCGGCCCTGGCAAAGTGCTCGACCAGCCCCCCTCCCCCCGGGGGGTTGTGGGTGCCGCTGAGCGCTTTGCCAGGGCCGGTTTTGTGCTGCAAAAATGGCCCTGTAACAAAAACGGCCCCCAGGAGCCCCAAACCGGCCCCACACCCTTGCAGCGCACCGGGGGATTTCCCGGTGCCCGCTACGGCCAGTCCGGCCCTGACCCCTCCCTCCACAAAAATATACCGATTTAATTTCTATATACTTATCTCTATCTAGCAGACAGTCATAAGAAAAGGGTTCCCAGAAAAAGATGGAGAGAGATTTGAGCCACAGTAATGGTTGAATGAATTACACAAATGCTGATAAAACGACACATTCTAATTTGTATTGTAGCATAACCATGAAGGACAGAGTGCTGCAGGATGGGATTTGCGATATTTATACAACAACATGCTAGATGGACAGGCTGGCTGAACCTTGTATTCCCACAGGCTAACCGGTGGGCCTATTCTCACTGGGGTGACAGGCCCACAAGTTAGCCTGAGAGTCTAAGGAAGGCAACATAACACATGCACACAACATACCTAAATGTGCTTAGAGCGGCTATCATGGGCTCGCAAAAGCATTGAATGTTAACACAAACTCCAACATAGCCTATTAAATACAACTTGGTACAAATAAACAACAGAACGTAGACAATACTTACCATTGAGCTGCACTTTTTCCTGAAGAATAAAAAAGAAATCTTCCAACACATTTAATTAAATAGTGCACCCCTCTTTCTCTCTCTCTCATACAGACTCATACATATAATTTCACAGATGTACCATTTTGATAAAATTATGCTTCCTATCAACATCCTTCAACCACACCATCAACACTCTGCATCTTGCAACAATATATTTCTAAAAAGAAATCATTACACCCAGGTAGGTCAGTCCAGTTATGCTATAAGATGGTTACGAGGGCTTGATAGCACCATCTGTTAATTCCATTTCATTTGTGCACACACACATCCGTATCAATGTGCAAGCCAAAATATCAATTTAATCACATCTACCTATAAACTGCAAGAGAGTGCAATCAATCATATGGGTTTGGGAATATTCACCAACCTTCGCAGGTAGACCCACTGAGGAATGTTGACAAACCCACACAGAGTAACAAATGTATCATTGTGTGAACTCCATATACTGCTGGAATTTCTGAATTTGTAAATGTAATTTGCACATTGGAAAATGTTGCCTATCCTGATTCTTTAAATAAGGTAAGGGAATTTCAGATGGAATTTTGTAAAACTATGTGGAACCTGAAATAGTTTAGGAGTCCCTGATTCAGAGATTGAAGCCCCTTATTAGCGGAAATATTGAAATTACCCTGATCTCACCTAGGCAGCGTGAGACCACTAACTTCGATAGCTGTGATTCCACACACTCATATCAAGTATATCACTTATTCAGTGGCTTGGTATAAGTCTCCATTTGAAGCATGTCAAAACTGCCCTGTAATTTCAAGGAGAGCTGTCAGTGACGTCATCATGTGCCATGCACATGATATGGAACATGGAATCAGAAAGCTCAAGTGATATCCCGCATTCCAAGAATAACAATAAATATCTGTCAAATCGTTTTTGTAGAGCACTGCTTATCACCCAAAGGGTATCCAGGCACTGTGCTGTGGGTCCTAGTCAAAGAGCCAGGTCTTGCGTCCCTATCTGAAGAGGTTAAACAAGGGTGAGGTGTGTAGGTGAGGATGGAGGGTGTTCCACTTAGGTGGCAATGTGAGAAAAAGAGCATCCTCTGGTGCGGGTGCGGCAGATGCATTTCAGCAGTGCAAGGGCGCGGTGTGCGGAGCAGAAGTTTCTGGTGGGTTGTTGCAGTCAGGCGGTGTTCATGTAATGGGGTCCAATGTTGTATAGGGCTTTGTATGTGTGTGTCAGGAGTTTAAATGGGCAACTCGTGTGGACGGCGAGCGACTGGAGGTCTCTGTGGTGTTGCATGATGTTTGTTTTCTTGGGTAAGTTGAGGATCAGTCTGCCTGCTGTGTTCTGTACTGTTTGGAGTCAGTGCATGAGTTTGGAGTTGTGCCGGCATAAAGTGTGCTGCTGTGGTCGAGTCTGCTCGTGATGAGGGCCTGTGCTACAGTTTTACTGGTGCTGTTGGGTAGCCATCTGATGATTTTTTGGAGCATGTGGATTATGTTGAAGCAAGCATATGTGACAGCGTTGACTTGGTGACTCATGGAGAGTTTGCTGTCTAGAATGATGTCAAGGATGTGTGCGTGGTTTTTGGCAGAGGGGTGGGACCGAGCTTGGTTGGTCACCATGAGTTGTTCTAGAGGTAGGTATGTCTGCCAAAGAAAAGTCTTGTCTGTGTTTAGTTTGAGGCTGTTGTCTTTCATGCATGTCGCTATCTTCTTTATGCAGTTGTGGAAGTTTGTCTTTGGGTGGGATTTGCTGAGAGTGAAAGGACGAGTTGGGTGTCATCAGCATAGGAGATGTTGTTGATGTGTGCACTGGCAATGTCTGCAAATGGTATCATGTAAATATTGAAGAGGTTTGTGCTGAGAGATGAGCCTTGGGGTTCTCCACAGATGGTGTGCCGAAAGTGCAAAGTGAAGGGGGAGGCAGACTCTCTGGTTGCGTTCTTTGAGGCAGGGCACCACCCAACTGAGTGGGTCCTCTGTGATTCCAATCTGGTGTAGATACTGGATGAGTGTGTGGTGTGAGACAGTGTCAAAATGTGTGGAGAAGCCCATTAGGATGAGGGCGGGTGTTTCTCCTCTGTCCAGTAGCACTCAGATGTCTTCTGTTGCTATAATAAGGACTGTCTCTGTGCTGTTGTTGGCCACGAATCCTGATTGTGAAGGGTCCAGTAGGTCATTCCTTTCTAGATGTGCGGGGAGTTGGATGGTGATGGCCTTTTCCAGGACTTTGGCAGGGAATGGGAGGAGGGTGATTGGATGGTAGTTCTGTGGATTTTTAGGGCCCACTGTTGGTTTTTTGAGGAGGGTCCTGAACTACTTGTGCTTCCATGTGTTGGGAAAAGCTGATATGATTATGGAGGCATTGAGGATGGTGGTGAGTTGGTGGCTGATCTTGTTGCTTCTGTGGTTGAAGAACCGGTGGGGGCCCCTCACTAGATTGAGTTCATCAGGGTTGTGGTTGTTGGAGTGCTGAGTTATTCCCATGAGGTGATTGTGTGGTTGGCGGCTGTAGTTGATGTGTTGCTGGGGATGTCCACCAGTTGATGCTCAAATTTCATGTAAATGGTTACTATCTTGTTGTCAAAGTGGTTGGCGAGGGAATTGCAGCGTTGTTATGAGGGAGGACTCGCATTTTCTGTGGCTGATGGGCAGGAGAATTGTCTCACGATGGTGAAGAGTTCCTTGGTTTGGTTGTTGCTGGCAGTGTCATCTGGCATAGGTAAACACAGTGAGGTGGGGCAGGGGCAGGATGGGAAGGGTGACAACGGAATAGGTATAATTAAATAAATAAATACTATCTATTCCGTTGTCTGCCGACTTCCATCCCTCGCAGCGCCCTGCCTCACCTCACCATGCTTAACTGTGCCGGCTGCCAATGGGTACTGGTCTAGATGCGTTTTGGGAGAGCCTCCTTTTTTGTGGCTTTGAGCTGGCAGTGGTAGTCTTTAAGCGGGTTTTTGTAGGTGGCTCTGTCAGTGACATTCTTGCTGATCTGCCATCTTCTTTCTTTTTGTTTGCATTTGTGTTTAGGAGTTCTGGTGTGTACCAGCTGGCTCCTTTGGTGGGTCTGTGAGTCTTGAGTGGTTTGTTTAGGGTGACTTGGTTGGCAGAGTTGGCGATTCACTGTAATGTTGGGCTGAGTGGTGCTGAGGGTGCCTGTACATTGTTGCTGAGTTATTGTGGTCCAGCTGTGATAGGGAGTGCTGTCTAAGATGGGGGTGGTGTGTAGTGGGCTGACAAGGGTGAAGTGTACGATGGCGGGGTCAGTCCAGGTGAGCTCTGATGTGTGGCTGTTAATTTATACTGTTGCTGGATGTTAAGATGGGGTCAGTGTATCTTGCTCTGTGTGTGGGGTCTGTGAGAATCTGCTTTAGACTGATGTTGTTTAGTCCTTCCAGGAGG
Organism: Lissotriton helveticus; assembly: GCF_964261635.1. NCBI lineage: Eukaryota > Metazoa > Chordata > Amphibia > Caudata > Salamandridae > Lissotriton > Lissotriton helveticus. The sequence goes on from NC_136065.1 coordinate 947,195,450, forward strand.
TCAGTGGGGTTGTCCAGGTGGAAGTTGATGTCTCCAAGGAAGATGTAGTGTTTGGACTTGACGGCAAGAAGGATGATGAGATCGTTGATGGCATGGCTGAGGCCAGTGTTTGGTAATGTCGGTCAGTGTGCGAGGGAACCTCTGATGGTTGTTTTGGTATTGGTGTGGAGCTGTAAGTTCATGTTTTCCATGGTAGGCTTTGGTTCATCATTGGTGATGTAGCAGGTGATGGACTCTTTGTGTACGATGGCGATGCCTCCTCTGTGTTTGTTGGTGCGGTCTATGTGTTTCGTCTTCTAGGTGGAGGGGGTTGCCGTGGCGATGTCGGGGGCTGATGTTGGGTGAGCGAGGTCTCAGTGATGAAGACAACGTCTGGGCTGAGGGTGGAGATGGTATCCCATTCCTCAGTGGCGTCTTTGCAGAGAGATCTGGCATTGATCAGGTGGCAGTTTAGGCGAACTAGAGGGTGTGTTTTTTGTGAGGGTGGTGGTTGGGCTGAAGCAGCAGTAAATGCAGGTTAATGGTGCTACTGTGGTGTGTGGTAAGACGAAGCACCAGTTGTTGTGTGCCGGGTCCAGTGCACAGAGCTCTGCGGTGGAGTGCCTGTGGGATCGTAGGGGGCCAGGGTTCGTGGAGCTGGGTGTGGTCCAGGCACAGAGGGGCACAGGTGGCTTGCCTTTACCGTTCCCTCAATGCAGCCATGCAGCAGCCTCCTTGAGTAGGTCTGGGGGGCTGGGAGAGGCTGGTGGAAGGGGATAGCGGGAGGGCGGTGAGCGGGGAAAACGCCGGGACAGAAAAATGGTAGGATGGAGAGCAGAACAGCAACTGGAAGGTCTAACCCAGCAGCTGCAAGGGAGTTGATCAGGGACCAGGGTCACAAGCTACTCACTGGAGGTCGCGCAGCAGCCTCCATAAGTAGTTCTCGGGGGTGGGATGGCCGGAGATGGGAGGATGACAAGCAGGATAAGCATTTGCAATGCATTAGGTCTCGCAATAGCGAAGTTTTAAGCTATTGGCATTGTAAATGATAATGCTTTTTATTTATGTGTTTTTCAAAGCAACAGATATATAAAAGGTAGTGTCATTTGTAATGGTAATGCCATGTTAATGTGTTGCTTTGTTAAATTGTTGGCTCACCCAACTCTACTCTAGTGACAACAAAGAATCGCTGGATAATCTTCAGCTTTGCTCTCGTTTGTTGTTTTGTAAAAGCTATGCAGTCAAGGAGTCCTGGAACTGTATTTATCCCAAACAGTACCTCTGGCATTTATTTCCACACGATTACCACATCTACCATGAGAGCGTCATGTCTAAAGTAGCCAGTGGTATGCTAAAATAATGTCAGATATTTATAAAAATGTTGGCATTGTTTTTTTTAGCAAAAGGAGTTCATAACGTGTACTTGTTCCTCTCTAGCTACAGGAGAGGCAATTATTTTCTCTATGTCACTACTCTTAACAAGTACACAATTATAAATGTTATGTTGAAATTAATGGCTTCAACTGATAGTTAACCTTTTTTCTATACTTCCCTTTGAATTTGCTGTGGTTTGGATACGCACTTTTTTTTAATACTTTGAATTTTTTATTAGTTTGTGCTTCCCACCCCTGCTCAGTCTGTGATGGGTAACGACATAAAAGGGATAAAAGTTACTATTGAGAACCATGTGGCTTCATTCCCACCTATCCTTTTGTTTCACGCTGCCCTAAAAGTTGACATAACCCTCACTTCTCCGATATTTTACTTATAAGTATCTGGGACATAATCCAAAGCTAACACACTCTGTGCCATCCACAAAGTCCTTAAGTTAATGAGTCATTCGTTTACCTGGCCCAAGTCCCCAGCCATTCAGAGGGTCCCCTGATAGAGTCAGATCTGTTCTGCAGAATGTCTTGCCCTGCTGACCGTTAATAATTCTTAAATAGATTGCTTTAAATATTATTTTCCTTTATTATATTTTTAGTGTGGGTGATGTGTAAGAGTCTATTACAGACATTTAGCAGAGAAAGAGTGTTTATGTTTCATGCAACATCCATAAAAAAGTTCCTTTTGGATCAAAACAGGACCTCATTTATGAGAAATAGGATGGTGTCACAGAAATTACTTGTAGTAATATTAGGGTGCTGCTGCTGTTTAAAAATAGGGAAAACACACATCGAAAAGTGTTAGAGAACACAGCAAGTAGAAATCTGTAGAGTCAGCCCTGCCAAGTTCCAAGCATCAGATGTTAGACTAACACATTTTAGTGCAATAGTCTGCATTACTGCACTAAAATGCACAGTCATGCATAAAATGGGATAGCGTCTTCTCGACTGTCAAGCTGTAGTAGCGCTGATAATGCTGACTAAACGAATGAAGTGGCAGCGTGCCATATTGTCATGGTTGCTGCTTCTGGCAGGCTTGTGGGCTGACTGAGGTAGTAGTTCCTAACTCAATTGGCAGCTTCAATTTATCAATAAAATAATATTATTTCCCTGCATAGCATTCATAGTGACTGACATCATGAGGGTAGCTGCCAAGGTTTCAAATTGATATGTGTGACATTTTCATAATTTCAATTAATTGTTAGACCTGGCACCATTGGCATAGGTCTCCCTTCCATTTTTTGCTGTTGCCGTCTGTGTTTTAGGCACTTGGCCACTGCTATTCAGTGCCAAAGTGCAAGTGCTACCCATTGTAAATTGTGTTGGAATGGATTAGTGATTCCATGATTGGCTATTTGATTCACGTGTCAGACCCTAGTACAGTGCACCATGTTTGCCCAGTGTCTGTAAATCAAATGCTGCTGGTGGGCTTGCAGCACTGGTTGTGCCACCCACAGAAGCAGCTTGTAAAATGTCTCAGGCCTGCCATTGCAGAGCCTGTATGCAGTCTGGGACTGCCATGTCGACTTGGCAAGTGCACCCACTTGCCATTCCCTAAACCTTCCCTTTTCTACTTGTTTGTCACCCCAAAGGTAGGCCCAAGGTACACATGTATTGTATGTGAATGGTAGAACATGCTCTGGTGTGTGTGGCATGTCCTGATAGTGAATTACAGCTAATTTCATTTTTCACTTTTGCAAGGCTCCCTGTTCCCATAGGCCAGAATGGGCAGTTTGATTATAGCATCTTATAATCCTAACTGACCCAGGGAACAAGGTCGAAAACCGAGTTTAGTATGCCTGAACTCAAAATTTTAAAATACATCTTTTAGTGTGGGCGATTTTTACATTCTGTGTTTGAAAATAACACTTTTAGAAAGTAGGTATTTTCTTGTCTAACCATCCAGTATGCCTCTGCTAGGTTTGCGTATTACATGTCTGGCTTGTGAGTGACAGGGGGCTGGAGAGGGCTTTGGCTCCAGCACTCTAACAAGTCAGGGCTGGGCTGGGCTGAATAGGACTTGGGTTGAATAGAGAGTATGGGGAGGAGATTTCCTTTCACTTGCCTGAGCCTACATTGAATAGAGAGTATGGGGGAGATTTTCTTTTCAGCTACCTGGGACAGGTCTACTTTCAACAATGCTGTCTCATTCTCCTGCAAGGAAGCTGAGGACAGAAATGGTTTGGGCTGGGTACAGACACTCTCTGCTTTCAGAGAACAAATACATTGTGTGTATAAAAAGAGGGGACCAGACCCCAGAACTTTAGATCACTCCTGGGAATCAATATTAACATTTGCCAAGGAGAGAAACCAAGAAAGCTGAAGGAGGAGACTGCCCCTGTGCTGTTTGCTGTTTGGGGTTGGCCTGCAGTTGTTACTCATTGCCAAGGAAAGGAAAAGAGGATATTTGTGTGTACTTTATCACCATGAGGAAGATCTCCAAGGGCTTGTAACTGAGCTTGCCTCCTGTTCTGAAGTCTCAAGGACACAAAGACTTCCCCACCAGCTCCCCTGAAATTCCTTGCTGGGAATTCTACCTGCAGAGAGGTACCTGCTACTGTTTTTGGGACCTCTAGAGCCTCCGTGTTGCTGGGAGATGGAAGCGTCATGCAATGAGGAAGAAGCGTATCGCCACCGTAGCTGTTGCCGTCGCATCGCCAAAGAAGCATGCTGCAGCTGCTAGCTGACGCATTGCCGAAGAAGCGTGTTGCATCACCGGAGAAGCGTGTCGCCGCCGCAGAGGTTGCCGTCGCATCACCGGAGAAGCGTGTTGCAGGGCCTGTCGCGGCTCAAGAGTCACAGAGTTCGCCGCATGGCCATCAAGCATGCACGCATTGCATCCAAGATGTCGCATCGCATCAAAGACGCCATTTTGACGCATCACACCGGATCGTTGCATCACATCAAGGGGCCATCTTGTCACATCGTAACCAGAACGCAGTAAGAAACCGACACATCACCTCCTCTCCGGAAAGGAACCGACGCATCACCTCCCCTGCGCTGCAGTAAGGAACAGACGCATCACCTCCCCCGATGCAAGGAACTGGCGCATTACTTTCCCTGCTACCTTTTTTTTATATTGCGTTACGCATCTAAGGTACTTTGAGAGTAAAGTAGTATTGTATTTGCCATCTGCATTGAACTAAGCTATTTTTACCATTTTAAACTCATATTCTTCATATTGTTTTGGGGATTTTTGTTGTTTGGTCTTGTGTTAAGTCTAGTAAAGATTACTTATTTTTCTAAACTGGTGTGGTGTCCATTTGTAGTGTTTTCACTCTATTACTGTATGTGTTCACAACTGCTTTACACACTGACTCTGAGATAAGCCTGTCTGCTCCTGCCAAGCTGCCAAGGGGTCGAGCAGGTGTTATTTTAGGGGTGTATCCCCCTTTCCCTGACCAGAAACAAGGGTCCCTATTTGGACAAAGGTTCAAACCGTTGCCAACTAGAGACCCAGATTTCTAACTATAATTATGAGTGATATTCCAACAACTATGAGTGACACTTTCTTGCAAGCAAAGTCAAGCAATGAAGACAAGGGAAACATAAAATGACACCCATTTGAGCAATGAAAAACTCTAAGCAGTCACTAAAATAAAGTGCACTAGTGGCAGGCAGCTGAAAACTGAGTAGAGTCAGACTATGTGACTGCACAATTCTCAGACTCAGTACACTACAGGCAGAGGGCGCAGGCAGCATGATTGAAGCATTACCTGTGTTTATTAATAGCAGCCATAACAAGTTAGCTGAACTACTATATACCAGCACCGCAGGTTCAGGCAGGTACACTTGGTTGGAAGCGCAATATAAATATAATACTGTACTGCTGACTTTCAAAAGGTCTGCTTCCATTAGAACCCAAGTATTATGGGTTCACCTGGTCTCAATGGAATATTTATATAGCTTTCATGTTTTCAGATTGATTATGTTTGCCAAGGTTGCCGGGCCCCTTTTACCACCCCCTACACTTCACCCTGTCCTGAGGAAGACCCGCCCTAAGGTTACATCGATGCCTACTACCAATTGGGGTCGAAACGTCTACTTTTTCTCATGTTATAACCAGCCTGTGTTACTAAAACTGTGGACATTGCTTGCAGTACATTAGGCATGGTCTTGTTAAAATGGTTATCGAACATTTGGGTGTTCTTCTAACAATTGGCTCTCTTGATGCCAGGAAGAAATTAGTGTTGTGATTTTAATGAATTTGCTCCTTTGCCACAGTCGCGAGAATTCTGCACAAACCTTACCTTTCACTTGCACGCTATCCCTCTTGACTTCTAGGGGCATTATTGTCATTTGATGAGAATTTCAATGTGTATCTAATGAGTTATGCACAACACAGTGTGATTAAACAACAGTGTGTTGATTATACTTTCTCCTATGTGTATTTGTGTCTAAATACAATTAGAAAATTGTCCTGTATTTAAATAATTGTTTACTGGGACCCCTCTCCTTTTGTACTGTATTGCACCCAGGTCCCAGTGACTGTCAAGGGTATACCCTCTTACTGTTACATACTGTGAAACCGGTGCTTGTCACCTGTGATTACTTTGATACTCTCGGACTGCCGCTGCTATTCCCGCTTGCTGCTGAATCTGCTAATTGGAGACCCAAGCCCTCGTCTCCTCTCTGCTGCAGGACAAACTCGCAGCTAGAAGATACTGCCATGGGCGGGTTTCCCTGGGTCGCGCTGGAGCGCTAACGGCCTTTCCCTGCCTTCAAGCCAGTTTCAGGAAACACGCACTGGAGCGCGGTTATGAGCCTCAACAGGCTCGGAACGTTCCATGGTGCCCCTGCAGTTTGGTGGCGCTGGAACGCACGTTCCTTGGTATCCCTCCAGTTTGGTGGTGCTGAAACGCTTACGACATTAAATTACCTATGAGAGCCGTTGAGAGGCTCGGAGTGTTTTTTCTTTTTTCTTTTTGACCTGCCTGCCCCTACACGCACTGGAACTGCTTGTTAACTGAAAACTAACCTTTTGTTTGTTTCCTTCTGGATTTCCTCACAGGCACTGAAGGATTGCCATGTGTGAGCTAAGTACAGTAACTATTCCATCTTGCAGGATGATATAGCTCAATGTCTTGCTACTCATTAGACAATACATCTGAGAACTGGTTATAGAAACAACACTTTAATTTCTGTTCTTTATTTTTGTACTTTTGTGCCTTTTTAAATGAGGATAAATGTGGCAGTTATAACATAAGTGCTTTTTCACATATAGTTATATGTTGCAGGTACTTAGGGTGGTGTCTTCATATGTTTTGTGTTGTGTCTCACTTACAGGGAACACAGGGCTACCATAGGAGTGAAGTCTACAACTCCAGAACATTTCCCCATGAGTGTTTTCGCAGCTGCACCTTTATTGTTTTGTTTATCCCGTTTTTCCCTTTCCCCTACTGTGGTGTGGCCTGTGGAGTGGATACATATACTCGCAGGTGATTCCATACAGGCGGAAAGGGTTATTTGACATCTTCCATTGCTCCCGCTGTATCCGGCTTCCAAGGTTAGTGGTTACCCTTCACTGTCGTGACAGCCAGGTGTACTTTGCATGCTGGGATTTTTATCATTCTCATTCTGTAGGATAGGAAAAAGAGAAAACTACAAGTCCCTGCATGCAAAGTTTTTTTGTGATGAAAAGTTACTCACAGAATGTATTATAAGGCAGTGTCTCTTCACATAAGGGCTGGACTAGCGATTTTTGATAACTGCCTAAAATGCGGTAGTTCACAGGACCTGAGCACTAGCACTTGCAGGTTCACTTACCACTCAGAAATGGAGCTGCCACTGGTCTCTGACAGTGCCTGCAGTGCTACTGAGTCCTTGCTGGTTTTGCACTGTACGCAGGGGCTGAGGCTCTCTCTGAGGCTCAGGGCTACTGCAAGTGTTGTCCTGCATCAGTGAGCTCTCTGTGCAGTGCTTGGAGCTCTCTTTTAGGGCCTCGATCAATGGGGATCTACTGGTGTCACGTGTCCTACCAGTCAAGCGTCACCACCTGTCTAGGAGGGCTAACACTGTACTTCCAATTAGGCTGGGTCATGCCGCTTTGATCAGAGCGTGCCACCCCCGCTTACTGCCTGCAGCAGGCACTGCAGTAAAGAAAAAAGCGTTCTGTTGAAAATAACTTTGATGACGAAGTAATACATTAATATATATTTAAAACCCCCTATGACCTGTGCAGTTTATAATATGACCACTTATTTAAGAGTGCCTTTAGAGTAGGGCATCCGAGTAGCATATGTGATGCGGACAGCTTGGCGTTTACAGCTGCATTGAGCTGGAAATTGCCAGACATCATTCATCACACTCATAGCATCGATATAATTCCTCCTGTGTGTGAACCAAGTAAACTCCCGGGCTCAGTCTGAACTAAAATTTAAAGAAACATTCCTATGCAGATGTAAACTAACTGGCATTGCCGCCTAGTATTGTCAAGAAAATGCTACATAAAGCCTGTAGACAGAGAATGCGTGAATTACTCGCCTGACTGCTGCTAGTAAAGTGCTTGGGGAGTGTTTCTACCAGGCTGGGCGCTTCACCGCTTGGATTCTCTTCAGCTGCATCTTGGGGCTGAAGCTCTGTGGTTGGCTGGCATGGGGGCTGAGGGGGCACAGGCTGCATCATCAGGCCACAGGTAAAGGGTGTGCCTGAGCAAACGTCAGAGACTCCCAAACATCATTTGTTTTCGCTCAAAAGTGTTTTTTCATGCTGACTGGCCAGTAGCAGTGGCACTTTTATTGAGTGCTCTTTGCCTGGCTTCCACCATGCCAACCAGAACGCCCACCTCCTAACTAGAACTTACTGAAACTAGTTACTACAGAAAATGAGTTAACAGGTTGGTGAAATTCAGTATCTGTGGGCTGGACGGGAGAGACACAGCAAAGTAATAATAGGGTGCCCTCTGGTGCTGTTAAACAACTCCCTGTGTCATCCTCCTGCAGTGCAGTAATTGCTATGGTGAAAGGGACACGCTCAGTGCGAACTAGTCCTGATCATCCATGATGCAAATTAGATGCGGTAGACAGTACGCACCCGGGCATTGAATTTGGGCAAGACAGCCTGACAGGCTGCTGAGGCACACACTTAAAAGTCACAGCCACCCACTGACACTCGCATCAGTGACAAGGGCAAACCCACACTGACCAACAGGCAGCTGATAGTGCGCAAGCACTTAAAAGCAAATTAGGTTAACATTTAAACACTGAGTCTGGCACTGTCACACTGGCACTTCAAACGTGCTCCAACCACCCGGCCATCACACTCACTCACTCAGGCTCAGCAGCTGGAACAGCTGAGCTGCACAGTGTGGAATCCAGCGGCCGCCAGGGTCCGTGGGGTTGGGTCCCGCAGTCATGGAGTCATTGATTTCAATTTAACGCTGAGAAGCGCCACCGCTGCCATGATTTCCCGGTCTCCCACAAGCCTAACTGCAGCCCGTGGCAGCACGAGAAGACGTCCTGCGGCACGTGCGTATTCTGCACAGCCTCCTCAGTACCACGACCGCCCTATTGGAACTTGAGAGAATTCCTGAAATGCCTGTGCCCCTTGGAAAACCGTGGAACAGATTAGAATCAACAGATTAGAAATAAGCAAAACAGCAGGGGTGGGGTCCTTCGAGCTGTGTGGGAGCGAAGAGAGATGGAGGAGCCAACGCTGTCTCTGCTCATTGTCCCGGGACCTTATTAAATGGCAAAGCCATGCAGAAAGAAAGGCACGTGCCGCCTTTGTTAAGGTGAAAGCACGCTAAAAATAAACAAAAAAGTGCGCGCCATTGCTCAAGCAGCGGCGCCACTGCTGAAGCACGAGTGTGGAGCTGGTGGAAAAAGCATGTTGTGCCTGCAGTAAGAGAAGGTCAAAAAAGGAAATAGTGCTTACAAGACTAAAGAACACGTACTGTGTAACAACCAAAGTAAAAGGGCCAGTCACCATAGGAGGTTACAAATGAACAAAAGGCTGTACTAAGGAGGAACTAGAATGCCTATTTAAGAATCAGAAGCCAACATTTATGAAGGACAATGGCAAAAGCCAATGACAAATATGGACGGAGAGTGGACAGGGCTTCTATTTCATACTCCAGTACAGCAAGTCTTGCAGAGCAGCGCATGCGCACTGATGCTAAGCTCGACCTAAAAAAACAGTGGGAGAAAAAAACAGCGAGAAGAGCAACCAACGCAGCTAGAACTTTGGACCCAAAGGCACTCAAGATAGTAGCCAAACACACCAAGTAAACAAGTAAAAAAAAATGCAAACAGAAGTAAAACCCTGTGAAATTAGAAGTAGGAATGAGGAAATAAATTAAATAAGATCACAAAACTTTAGGCACCAGTGATGTCAGGGGGCTCAAACTTGCAGCTTTTGCGGCAGAAAGCAGAGCAACAAAGTGGAAGGTCTAACCCAGCGGCTGTGGGGGAGTTGCGCAGGGACCGGGGTCACATAAGTATTACAATGGCTCGACCACCACTGCAGACATAAAAAAAGAGAAAGATCATCTTCATGGGCCTGACATGCCGTGTATCAACATTTTTTAAAAAGCTATCGAAATCCAGTATTTTTTCCTGCAAGGCTTCAAAAGAAATTGCCTGCCTAGAGCTTTGAACCTGGCAAACAAAGTCCATTTTCAGATCCCAAAACTCAGATAGATTAGATGATGAGGGTGTATATTTTCAGTTAGTGTAGCCAAATTGTGGAATACTCTTCTGCTACGGCTAGGAAAGTTGTAAGATCTTAAATGGTATAAATTCAAGACTCAGACACATTGCTTTCAGCTCCCTTCTAATAATATATGTCTGTTGGAAACAATAAATGAAAAATCGAACTTTCAGTACCCAGGCATGGCTTGCAGAGTAAGCTCACTTTATAAAAAAACATAAGGTAAGATAAGATAACATAACATAACATAAGATAACATAAGATAAGATAACATAACATAACATAACATAACATCACATGTAGAATAACATAATAAAAATAACATATCACCTTAGAGAGCATAAATACGGGTATGTGAAGATAGGAAGGGGTATTACTATCTCCCACTACGAATAATGAACATGGTGGGGATCTCAAAACATGGGGGGGCTGTTGCTCTCCAGTCTGGCAGAATTGGAGCCTCAGCTCCCTTCTAATAATATATGTCTGTTGGAAACAATAATTGAAAAATCGAACTTTCAGTACCCAGGCATGGCTTGCAGAGTAAGCTCACTTTATAAAAAAACATAAGGTAAGATAAGATAACATAACATAACATAAGATAACATAAGATAAGATAACATAACATAACATAACATAACATCACATGTAGAATAACATAATAAAAATAACATATCACCTTAGAGAGCATAAATACGGGTATGTGAAGATAGGAAGGGGTATTACTATCTCCCACTACGAATAATGAACATGGTGGGGATCTCAAAACATGGGGGGGCTGTTGCTCTCCAGTCTGGCAGAATTGGAGCCTCCGCCAGCAGGGAGGATTCACAGATCAGTCATTGGGCTCAAAATAAGCTTATGAGTCCCTAACTACGGTTGCATGAAACTGGAGTTCCGAGCCAGGCTTTCTCAGTTGACCAAATGAATGCGCAATACTTAAAAAATCACTTGAACTGTCTCTGTCTGCTAGTGTACATATGTCAAAGATGTCTTGTCCAAATCACAACTTCTCAACTCCTTTTTTCTTCCTCCAAACACAAACTGGATAATCCTGTTTTAACCAGACCCAATTCATAGCGTTGCTGTTCTTTCTATTCATTTTGAGGTGTACTGCTACAATAACGTTTGCTCCGAAGCTCCTTTCTTTTATTCAATTCTACGCCACATCAAATACCTAAACATTCCAAATACACGAAAGAGTACCTTGCATGTGCATACATTTGGTAAAGTGGTAATTCTGTTGAATGACATCTGATACAAAATAGAAGGGCCAGTAAGGAGAGTGTTTTGGGGAACGCCCTTTGACATTATAATAATGCAGCCTGCTAGCTCAGTGCAGAGCCAATCGTCTGTTGTATGCACCTGCAGAGTGTCAAGTGTACTTAACCCAATATTTCTCCGAGCATTGTTTAAGAAAGCACAGCTCATAATACGGTCTGAAAATCAAGCCCTAACTCTGAGAAATATCAAATTAAACACAGTGGTGTAACAAAACGTGAGGGCCCCCGGCAAGAAATGCTGAAGGGGCCCCTCTCACTCACATCAGTAGGGGCTGAGGGCCCCCCTCCAGGATGGTTAAGCCTGGAGGCCCACCCTGCACCGCTGGGTCTGCGGGGCCTTTGTTACGCCCCTGGTCAAACAGATGCACTGAACACAAACACTGCAGGTGCATAAAAACAGGCGCTTGGGTCTGTTGACCAAGCAGAGACCATAGGCTCTGGGCTTTAATGTGCTCCTTTGATAAGGTTTTATGTGTCTGATCTTTAACACGTAGTATAGTTGCTGACACCCTTACAAAACACATTGGGCCATTTTATCAAGGAAGCTGCGGTAGTTTATCGCTGCTTTACCGGCAGGAAACTGCCGATAAAGCGGCGATAATGGGCTTGATATTATGCGATTCGAATTTCAATCGAAGCCCAGGTTAGATGTTCTAACCTGGGCTTCGATTGAAATTCGAATCGCATATTATCAAGCCCATTATCGCCGCTATATCGGCAGTTTCCTGCCGGTAAAGCGGCGATAAACTACCGCAGCATCCTTGATAATATGGCCCAAGGTTCCTTTTTATTATCTATATAAAATAACCCACTCTTTGAGAGTAGGGTGCGTCACTGATACCTTTATTGTGTCTTTCATACCTAGCTCACCCAATTAATGGTATGTTTTGTGCAACGTTGCTTATCATAAAGGTATCAGCCAGCCTCGGGGTTTCTGCCTGCACCAGTACTCCAAGCAAATAGCTCCCCAGAGATCAAAACCAATAACAAATCCAGGAATTATTCTATTGTGCTGTTCAGCTACTATGCTATACTTATGTCAAAATGGGTCTAATTATTGTCGCTTTCTAAGTGCAGTCGAGCCTGAGGGCCTGCACTCGATTGGTATTAAGGGGGAAATTATCTCATTTTCAAGAAGGCTTTACTACAAATTGGTTCCTCGTGGGACTCCTTGATAAATCATGGAAAAGTTATTATTCCCAGAAGCTGAAAATATTTCTTATAATAGGTGTGTTATCAGTGGAGATGGCAAAATGATGTCGTGTGCAGTTGTTTTTTTCTTACATGTGAAAGAGCTAACACGTCTGAATTTTAGAGATATGTTGTTATACTAAGAAGTTTGGTACGTTAAAAACAGCTTATTTTGAGACAAGTTGCCTTATTTGAACAGCGATTGTGAACATAATTTCCATGTCCAGGTAAAAATATTGTTTGTCGATGGAAATACACGTTTGTACAACAGGAGCCGAATCATAGAAAGTGCCTTGGGGGCGCAACGGGCACGTTCACTCACTTTGTGTGCCCCAGTGGAACTTTGATATTACAGGAGGGGCTGCAGAAGCTTGTGTGGCCCCTTCTATAGTGCAAATAGCATTGTCGCATGTGTGCACTAGCACTATAATTAGAGGGTGTTCCCTCATTTACATGGACGCAGGTGCAGAGGCAAACATGCCTTTAGGAGGCACGCCTCAAAAACGTGATACACTTTCAATGTGCCTCCTAAAGGCAGCCCTCTGGCGGGGAGGATGGGTGTCCTATGGACCCCCAGACATCCCCTTGTAGGCAGGTGTAGTCACTTATTGCACCCTCCTGCAAGGGCATCTTTCTCCCCTATTTAACCCCTTCCGCGCTCATGACGAGCTCAGCTCGTCATGAGTGACGACGCTCGTACGCTCATGACGTCATGTAACGCGGTTTTCAAAAAAACGCAGCGCGCAGCGGGAAAACCGCTAGCGCGCATGCGGTTAAAGTGCAGTTGGTTTGCTGCCTGCACAGAGAAACACAGAGCAGCTTTGATGCAGCTGCTCCATATTTCACATGCAGGAGCTTGTGACCTGTTTGTACACAACGCACCGATTTAATGGTGCCCCATGGCACAAACATGGAAAGTGTGCCGTATATGTAATACGACACCTGGTTGAAAATATAAGATATCAAGGGGAATGTATCAAAGAAGATATCAACAAATATAAAAGATATTGGGGAGAGGATGTAGCATTACAGCTGGAGCTGCCGACTTTGGAGCTGGGGAACTGGGTTTGAGCCTAGTCTCAAAATCCTATGATTCTGGATAAATCACTTAACCTACTAGCGCCTACCAAATAATTAATGTATCCTTGGGTAACATAACGGGTGCTCATGTAAAGCGCTCCAATACCTTCGGGTCGAGTTCGCACTTTATAAATCTGTAAAAAAAAAACTCAAAAATAATTTGCGAAAACTATTATTAGCCTCACGGAAGGACGGGGGAGCCACTTCATTTCTTCACCCAGTTCCAATCAGTTTGGAAGACCTTTATGAGGTGGCTGAAGCTATCCTTCAGGTACATAGCTTTCATAATCCCACTTTACATTGTGACATTCCAAGGTTGGTGAGGTATGGAGAAAACATATTTTTGCCCCCTACGGAGAAACTTTAGTATTGGAATTTCGTACTTATTTTCAGCTCATTTAAGCCCTATTGTTGTAAAATAATACTGACTTGTGCACATACACCTAGATTCATCATCGGCATGTTTTGCGAATCTGTAATAGCGATTATTAAGGAATCGCTATTACAGACTCGCAAAACGAGACTCAAGTAGAAATCGCAATATTTATTGTGATTCCTACAACTTCCTTATTTGCGATTAGCTAATTGCTAATCGCTAATAAGGAATAACTCCCCATTCATTCCTATGGGCTTAAAGGCCCATAGGAATGAATGGGAACACATATCACTGTGCGAATCGGTATTAGCGATTCGCATTTTGAGTTTGCGATTTCAAGGGTGCAGGGGTGTCCAAAGGACACCCTGTTGCACCCCTGAAATGATAGTGGACGCTGGTGTTACGCACACACATGTCCCAAGGACATGTGTGTGTGTGACATACAACTTAGAAAAATGCACTTAAGTGCATTTTTCTAAGTTTCCGCTATTTACCACGAGGTTTGACTTCGCGGTAAATAGCGGCCCAAAATTGCGATTTCGCAATTTTTAAATGTTTCATGAATTGCATTTAAGGAATCTCAAATAGAGATTCCTTAAATGCAATTCCTCGCAAAATTGCGAAATCTATATTAGCGATTTTTGCATTTGGGATGATGAATCCCAAATGCAAAAATTGCGCTCGCAAAGGGCCATATTCTCAGAATCTGGCCCTTTGCGAGCGCAATTTCCCTTGATGAATCTGGCTGATAATCTTTTTGTTGTGTAGTGTTACCCATCTTGTAACTGTGACAATTGTTTAAACAGTGATCAGAATTATGAGTGTTGTGAAAATTATCACACCCTTGTAGTTTTTCCCTTATACATTTCTGTAGGTCAAACTGATTAAAATGTATCAGGGAAGAGGCCTGGAAAAAGGCAAAATATGCAGAATTTGGGGGCATATTATCAAGTGATTTTTCTCCGCTTTTTTGGCTTTAAAAGCCAAGAAAGTGGAGATAAAATTATCTCCCTATCAGCAACAGGGTGCTAACACGCAAATTCGCATGTTAGCACCTTTTTTCTCTACGCTTCCCCTTGCATCTCTAATGAGATGCAAAGGGGGCGTTCCAGAGAAAAATAATAGGAGAAATGTTGTTAAGCGACATTTCTCCTATTATCAAGGAGTTCGCTAACCCTGTTAGTGATAGAAAAAGCAGCGCTAACCGCGGTTAGCACTGCTTTTTTTACACCTGGTATTTTCCTGACTTAGCCATGATATCCTATGGAAGTTGGATATCATGGCTAAGTTTGTGAGCCCCTATTATCAAGCTAAAGCCAAACTTTGAGAGATTATCGTTGTTTTTCCAGCGATAATCTCTCATTTGGCAGTTAGCGCAAGGATTTTTATCACTTCTGAGATAAACCTTGCTAATAACAAGTTATCTCTGCGATAATTTCCGGCGATGCTTAGCGTTAAAAAATTCGTTGCTAAGCATCATTAGCGATAAATATCGCTAATCCTTGGTAATATGCCCCTTGGTGTGTAAAAAAACAATTCCTCATGTTGGGCCTCCTTTTCTCTTTGAAAACTCAGAAGAAGATGTATTTACCACATGTGGTAAATACCCCACCCTACTCCAAGAAACTCATAATGAGGACTTAAGAGTTTTGGAATGTTCCTTTATTTGATGAAGTCTTGTTGGTTTGTAAAATCTATTGTGATATCATTCATCTGGAATCAAAGAAAGAGGCATTACGGAATCCCTGTTGTTGGTGACTTAAGTAATCGGGTTATTAGTTGAGGGGGTGGAAGCCACACTCAGGCAACAGCCACAATCCTTTGTCAAGGTGTACCACAAAGGTAACTAAATTAACCTGTGCTTAACCCTCTGGTAGCTTGGCATATAGCAGTCAGGCTTTTTTTTAGATGCACTGTGTTCAGTATTTAGGCAGTACTCAAACAGTAAAAAAGCGTTAACACAGTACAAGAAAAATCCCAAACATATTTAGAACAATAGAGCAAGTTTTAATACATAAAATGAAACTAGAATGGCAAAATCTAATCAGGAGAACAGGAGCCATTCAATTACAACATTCTAAGTCAATATAGCACCTAAAATCACAAAGCACCACTTGCGGTCATCTAGTCATACTAGACCAGGGGAAAGTCTCAAGCTTTAGGGAGAAAGCCCAAGCACATTAGCCCTGATTAGCAGTGGTCAAGTGCACAGCAGTCTAATGCCAACAAAAATAAATTCAGTAACCAAGACAGGTTTAGGCAAAACGTTTGATGGTGACCCTGTACAGTGGACCAAGGCTTGTTACTTTTTTAATTTAAAGAAGAAGTTTATTAAGCAGGATTGCAAAAAGCATTCCATAATTATACTAAAAGCTGTAAGTATACAAATGACAGCAACATTTATGTAAATGAAAACAGAATAAGTTGCATATTGGTAATCATTTTTATAAAGGCTTCTTACTTACACTCACCGCCCCGAACACAACAACAAGCTCCCCAAAGCCATGAAGAATTTCAACAATTGGATCACCTGCTGCACCGACTCCCTGTCCCCCCTCAAAAACAATACCACAAAATCCATACCCCAGGCAGCTGATACACAGAAGAACTCAGACTGACTAAATGAAACTGCAAACTACTGGAGTGCAAATGGAGAAGGAGCCAGGATAATGCAGACAGAAGCATGTTCAAAGCCACTTGGAGATGCTACCACCAAATGATCTGAACCACCAAATGCGCCACCGTGGTGGACTGCATTGATGCCAAGCACCAACAGAAGCAAAGAACAATTTGCTGTTATGAAGACTGCACCTCACCATCACCACCTCCAATGTAATCACTCCCTCACAGGACATCTGAAACAAACTTTCTCAACTCTTCAGTAACACGATCACTACCATTTACAGCAACTTCAGCAGAACCGATTTTATCCAAAGAACCTATGTTAACCACATGGCCTGGTATAACCCTTAAGAAACCGCTGTCGCCATGAAGTCTATTCATTTAGGACCCCTTCGCAACCCTGACTTCACCATGCCTATTCCAGATTACTACAACCCATCAGTGCCATGCTGACACCCTATTCCGAATGCATCCATCTCTTCCAAAACCTTTCCTGATGGTAGGGAACACAAACTGTCCTCCCATTGCTGAAGAAACCCTCTGCCGACCCTTCAACACTCACCAACTACAGCTCAATCTCCCTGCTATTGTTCTCGGCCAAGGTCTTAGAGAAAATCATCAAGAAACACCTCACCAAATACCTCAGCAGCCACCAACACTTCAACACTACTCAATCTGGTTTTAGACCCAACTCCAACATGGAAACTGCCCTCATAAATGTAACAATCAAACATTTGTAACGCGAGCTACTCACCCGTGAGGGTCTTCTGGAACTGAGGGGGGGGAGCAGCTACTGAACAGCCAGGTCTTGAAGAGTCTCCTGAAGGTCAGCAGGTCCTGGGTCTGTCGTAGGTGGGTGGGGTGGGTGTTCCATGTTTTGGTGGCGAGGTGGGAAAATGAGCTGCCACTGGCGGTTGTTCTGCGGATGCGTGGGATGGTGGTGAGGGCGAGGTTGGCAGAGCGGAGCTGGCGGTTCGGGGTGCAGAAGGGGAGTCAGTTGTTGAGGTATGCTGGTCCGGTGTTGTGGAGTGCCTTGTGAGCGTGGGTGAGGAGCTTGAAGGTGATCCTCTTGTTGACGGGGAGCCAGTGCAGGTCCCTCAGGTGGGCGGTGATGTGGCTGTGACGGGGAATGTCGAGGATGAGGTGTGAGGAGGCGTTCTGTATGTGTTGGTCTCTACTGTAGTCTGGCCGTGGTTCCTGCATAGAGGGCGTTGCCGTAATCCAGCTTGCTGGTGACGAGAGCCTGGGTGACCGTTCTTCTGGTTCCGGTGGGGATCCATCTGTAGATCTTGCGAAGCATGTGGAGGGTGTTGAAGCAGGAGGAAGAGACAGCATTGACTTGTTGGGTCATTGACAGAGAAGAGCCCAGGATGAAGCCCAGGTTGCGTGCGTGGTCAGTGGGAGTCGGCACAGTTCCCAGGGAGGCCAGCCACCAGGAGTCATCCCAGGGAGAGGGGGTGGACCTGAGGATAAGGACCTCCTTTTTGTCTGAGTTGAGTTTCAGGTGGCTGCTCTTCATCCACTCGGTGACGGCCTCCATCCCTTCGTGGAAGTTGGTTTTGGCGGTGGCGGGGTCTTTGGTGAGGGAGAGGATCAGCTGGGTGTCATCGGCGTATGAGACTTTGTTGAGGTTGTGCGATCGGACGATGTTGGCGAGGGGTGACGTGTAGACGTTGAAGAGGGTTGGGCTGAGGGATTATCCTTGGGGTATGTCACAGGGGATCTTGGTGGCTTCAGATCAGAATGGAGGGAGGCGGACTCTCTGGGTTCTTTCGGTGAGGAAGGAGGTGATCCAGTCCATGGCTTTGTTGCTGATCCCTGCGTTGTAGGGGCATGTGCGAAGGGTGTGGTGGCAGATGGTGTTGAAGGTGGCTGAGAGGTCCAGGAGGATGAGGGCTGTGGTTTTGCCTTTTTCCAGCAGGGCCCTGACGTCGTCTGTGGTGGCAATGAGGGCAGTTCTGGTACTATGGTTGCTGCGGAATCCAGATTGGGTTGAGTCCAAAGTGTTGTTCTCTTTGAGGAATCGGGTCACTTGCCACAGATGACAATTGCATGATTCTGGACAGAGGAGACACAGTGTCCCTTATCCTTCTGGATTTCTCTGCAGAATTTGACAAATCTTCCAACCCATTCCCTTCCTACATGAAATCAGAAGCCAAAGAAACGCGCTCCGATGGGTCCCACCCTCCAAACTGGAAGCACCCAGTCAGTCAGCCTAACACCGTACAGCTTGGACACCTTCGACCTCATCTGCTAAGTTTATCAAGAATCTTCCCTGAGCCTGGCCCTCTTAAAAGCATATAGGAATTCTCTGCCAGCATCATCTGCTCTGACGATATCAACAACAAGAAGCCTAGTACCTGGATAAAGTTCAATGCCTACATGACTGAAAATTGTCTACTGGATAAAGACCAGCTGTCTAAAGCTCAACACCAACAAAACTGAAATCATGATCTTCGAGAAGAGCACCTCACTGTGGGACTCCAAATGGTGCCCAACACAACAAGGGCCATCACGGTTGTATGATGGAACAACACCTGCACCTACCACACATCCTTGTAATTTGCTGTCAGTACCACACATGCATCATTACAACGCATACTTTTACAACCAACATTTTTACCATGCATAAGGCTTTACCACACATGTCTTTACTATGAAAATTTGGTTGTAAAGGCATTGTTGGTGAAAACATATGCGTAGTAAAAAGTTACACAAGCACACCCAATCAAGGGTGATAGGCCCCAGCCGTGTTTACCCACCTGCACAAGTTGGATGCTGCTCTTGTCCATTTTGTAGCTCTGTGGGGGGTCAATACAGGAGAGGGGCTAATGTCGTGGTCCTGCCAGCAATTTCTCCCGGCATATTCTCCAATATGGTGGCATGTCGCAGGGTCCTGCTTTCAGGATGAGGTTGCGATGGGTACAGTCAGGGACAAACCTCTCCACAGGCCAGCCGCAAACCTAGCGATGTTTCAAGTTGAGCCTCAGGGTGGGCCCTAATGTCCACCTCTAGGCCCGTTGGTCACTTGCTAGTCCTCCACTGCTCCCAGAACATGGTAGCCGTTCTCAGTCAGTGCACACAGGCTTCTGTCCCTGAGCCCTAAAACCACCCCCTGCAGCAGCCCTCTGCCCAGCCCTGGACCCTAAAACTGACCCTTCTCCTGGCCCTGAACCCTAAAATTGCCCTCTATCGCAGCCCCCTGTCTGACTCTGAACCTTAAAACTGCCCCTTTACCTGGCCCTGAGCCCTAAAACCACACCTTGTTGAAAGCCCCCTACCCAATCCTGAACCTTAAAACCATCCTTTTTCCTGGCCCTGCTACAGCCCCAGCCCAGCCCTGACCCATAAAACTGCCTCTTTTGAGGCGGTTTTATGGGTCAGGGCTGGGCTGGGGCTGAAACCACCCCCTGGCATAGCCCCCTGCCCAGCATTGAACCTTAAAACCACCCCTTTTCCTGGTCCCAGGGTGTATAACGCGGTCATAGCCATGCATCCTATACAATGAACATGACTTTACCATGCATGCCTGATTTTGTAGTAAAGGCATGCGTGGTAAAGGCATATTCAAGGTAATTGATTTGTACTAATGGACATGTGTGGTAAAGGCATATTCGTTGTAAAGGATGCTTAGTAATGGACATGCGTGGTTATGACCGCGGTGTAATGGCTGTTTCCCGGCCATCCCCCACCCACACCACCTACCCCAAGAACCTCTTGATTATCATCGACAACAAACTCAACATGACCAGCCAAGTCAATCCTGTCATCGCCTCATGCTTCTATACCCTAAAGATGCTAAGCAATATTTTGAAATGGCTCCCAATCAGCAGCCAAGATGTTTGACAGAAAATACAAATAGTGGAGCACTGCTCACATGTAGGTAGTTGCTATTATAATAATCCAAGTCAGTTGTACATAGCCATTAGTACATCACAGTACACATAGCATTTATATTGTTTAATTAAAATAGAGATACAGTCACATATATCAACTTCAGACATTCAGGCATGTGATATTTTCATTTTTACTTCATATTAGTAACAAAAAAGTGTTGCACATCATATCATCACTCTAAATTCCAAGATGTGTTAGTCACTTCATTATACATATATTGATTTGATAAAAAAAATTATATCTGCATTGCTGTTTGTTTCCTTGCTTCACAGGTACAGTTGTTGTAGTGACCCCCTATGGATGTATTACTGTTGGTTTGTCATGGATGATCTCAGCTGACACGTGCTTTGTTCTTATAGTACTTTTTCAAGACTGATTGATCTGGTACATAAAGACATTTAAAATATGAACTATATTGGAAATTAAAAACAAAAAATATGACCATGCTAGATTAAGAAGGTGTAATATAAGTGGCCCACTATGCGTGTTCACTAAACCAAACCTAAGTCTAGTGAGAATCATGCATGTCTCTGTGATGTGCCCTGAATGAATGAAACATATGATAAAGTCCCATTAAGAATAACAGGGATAGTGGCTTGCAGAGGTCAGTAGAGCACCATGTAACTGACTGCTTTTTAATAAGGCAACCGTTTTTTAGGTCGAGCTCTCTCGACCTATTGTCATGGAGTCGGCTCTCAAGCGAGACAGAGCTGGGCACGCGGGTCGATTTCACATCGTGGACGCGCATGCCCAGCCCCCCCCCCCCAGCCGTGCACATCTCCAGATTGCCAGCCATGCCTCTCTCAGATGCGCGCGCGCGCACACACACACACACACTGTATACACACACGCTCACACACACCGGCGCACCCCCCTCACCCCCCAACCTGCTCACGTTCACACACACACACACACAGTCCCACATGCACATCCATACACTCGAAGTGCCCATCTCCTGTCTCGCTAGCCTGATGCACCAAACAACACGTCCCCCCTACTCACCGGGCTGACTCAGGACTCCTCCTCAGGTGTGTGTCAGCGGCTCAGGCTTGGCAGCAGGCGGGGCTCTCCATGATCACGCACCGCAAATCTTCCGTCTGGCTTCGTGGATGACGAATTTCCTAGACGTCCGATGTGCACGCTCACGGTACACGGAAACGTGCACAGCGTGACTTTGAGTGTGCGCCCGTACAGCTGAGGCGCAGGCTCGCACACCACCTCTCATCATGTACCCAGTACTTCAGCCGCCAGTGTTCCTGGGCTGATGTGCGAGGTCTTTGTTTTGGAAGATGAGGTATGTCAGTTTTCTGTTGCAGGCGTTGAGATGGCTCTAAGCAACATGTGGCGGTTAGTTCTAGGCTGTTTCGTTCTTGCGCAGGCCATGGCATCTTGCTTGGTCAAAGTCCTTATGCCCGGTGCTGCTGTTGGCAGACGTTTGGCCTGGAAAGTCTTGGTGAGGTGTGGGAGGGGATGGAATTCTGTCGCTGGGCACTGCCAGTGATAATTGCCTTCCCTTTGTGCTGTGGTAGATCACGTGACCTCTGCCGCTATAGGATTGTACCTGTGGGCAAAGTGCTAGTTGACACTTGCAGGCTGTGGGACTAGTGCCAGTGTGATATTAGTAGAGCAGAGAGCTACGTGCGGTATTGTGGGGAAAGAGAGAAACATGTGGTGTGGTGTGTAGTCCTAGCAGGAGTCTACACTACACTCGTGCCTCCCTAGTATTTCAACACTGCATCTGCTCTTCACCTTCCCTCCCTCTCTCCCGAGCAACCTCAGCTCAGTCCCACTCTGGCGCCCTCCCCGCCTGCCTCACCCCTCTGCCCCTCCTCCGCGGAGGCATCTATCAACCCCGTGGTCGTGTGAGTCGGTGTTTGTGCTTTGTAGTGCAAACTCGTGGTTTGCAGGTAATTGTAATGTATTCTTCGCTTGAATTCGGAGTCTCTGAGCTGAGGAATGATCGCCATGCAGCGCACTGAGCACACTTCGAGCACTCCCTTCCCTTCTAAACAGGGGCACTCCCTCCTTTTTACTCAACCTCTCAATGTTTATTTTTCTTCTCATTGGAAAAGAATGTCTCTCACCACCACACTCTGAGTGGGAGAGGAGACCCCACCCTGACTTAAGACCCTGGCTCCGTGGCATGCCTCCGCCCCCACCTCTCTCCAGCCCCCTACACTTCACGCCCAGCCCCGCGAGGTGGCGCCCCGCCCCGCCATGGCTGCGCCTCACTCTGGTAGTACTTGGCCCACCTCAGTCAATGCATGCGAGCAGCAGGGTCCGTGCTACGTGCCCCCGGGCCCCTCGCCAACAGCCCTGGGTGCATACTCTGTCCCGGCTTCTCTCTCTCACCATCAGTCCTCTGTAGTGCACACCGGGCCTCCAATGCCCTGCATAGCTGACAAGTGCCTCGATGCCACGCCTTACACCTTTAACCGGTACAAAAGGGGGTGGTGATGGACGGAGCATCTGAATTAATCAAACACTCACACCCAGTCAAACGATTTGGGTTTAATCTATCACCGTTCTTTAGCCCACTCTGCCACCCCAGTTCAGACTGCAAATGCAAATCAGTCTGACCCTGTGCCTCATGGGAACAGTCCAGCCCGACCCTCTCACACACCCTCAGCCCCCTCACCTTCACACACCCTCACTCACCCTCACAACGCTCACACACCCCACCCTCACACACCCTCAACCTCACACACCCTCAACCTCACACACTCCTCACCTCACACACCCTCAACCTCACACAACCTTCAACCTCACACACCACACACAACCTCACCCACACACCCTCACCCACACACCCCCTCAACCTCACACTCCCTCAACCTCACACTCCCTCAACTTCACACCCCCTCACCCACACACACCCTCAACCCCACACCCCCTCAATCCCACACCCCCTCACCCTCACACCCCATCACGCTTACCCTCACCCTCACACACCCTCACTCACACACTCTCTCACACTCTCACTCTCACACACACACTCTCACCCCCTCTCACCCTCAAACCCCTCTCACCCTCCACCCTCTCACCCCATCCCCTCTCACCCTCATACCCCCTCTCACCCTCATACCCCCTCTCACCCTCAACCCCCTCTCACCCTCACACCCCCTCTCACCCTCAAACACCCTCACACCCTCTCACCCTCACCCACCCTCTCACACACCCTCTCACCCTCACACACCCTCTCACCCACCCTCTCACCCTCATTCACCCTCACTCACCCTCTCACCCTCACTCACCCTCTCACCCTCCTCACACACCCTCTCACCCTCACACACCCTCTCACCCCCACACACCCTCTCACACCCTCAGCCTCACTCACCCTCACACCCCCTCATCCTCACACCCCCTCACCCTCACATACCCTCACCCACACACCCTCTCAACCTCACACCCCCTCACCCACACATACCCTCACCCTCACACCCCCTCACCCTTACCCTTACCCTCACACACCCCTCTCACCCTTGCACACACTCTCACCCTCAACCCCCCTCTCACCCTCAATCCCCCTCTCACCCTCAACCCCCTTTCACCCTCACACCCCCTCTCACCCTCACACCCCCTCTCACCCTCACACACCCTCTCACCCTCACACACCCTCTCACCCTCACTTACCCCCACACCCTCACACACCCCACCACACACCCCTCCCACCTCACACACCCTCTCACCCTCACACACCCTTGCACCCCCTCACCCTTGCACCCCCGCACCCTCACACCCCTCACCCCCCACACCCCCTCACCCACCCTCACACCCCCTCACACCCCCTCACACACCCCCTCACCTCCCTCATCCTCACTCACCCCCTCAAGCCCCTCATTCACCCTCACACACCCTCTCACCCTCACTCCCTCTCACCCACACACACCCTCTCACCCTCACACACCCTCACACACCCTCTCACCCTCACACACCCTCACACACACCCTCACCCACCCTCACACCCCCTCATCCTCACCCTCAGACCCCCTCACCCTCACACCCCCTCACTCTCACATACCCTCACCCACACACCCTCTCAACCTCACACCCCCTCACCCTCACATACCCTCACCCCCCTCACCCTTACCCTCACAACCCCTCACCCTCACACCCCCTCACCCTTACCCTCACCCTCACACACCCTCACTCACACTCCCTCACCCTCGCACACTCACCCCCTCTCACCCTCAACCCCCCTCTCACCCTCAACCCCCCTCTCACCCTCAACCACCCTCTCACCCTCACACCCCCTCTCACCCTCACACGCCCTCTCACCCTCACACGCCCTCTCACCCTCACACGCCCTCACACCCTCTCACCCTCACACACCCTCTCACCCTCACACCCTCTCACCCTCACACGCCCTCTCACCCTCACATGCCCTCTCACCCTCACACGCCCTCTCACCCTCACACGCCCTCTCACCCTCACACACCCTCTCACCCTCACACACCCTCTCACCCTCACACACCCTCTCAAACACCCTCTCACCCTCACACACCCTCTCACCCTCACACACCCTCTCACCCTCACACACCCTCACCCTCACACACCCTCTCACCCTCACACACCCTCTCACCCTCGCCACCCTCACACCCCCACTCCCTCACTCCCTCACACCCCCACGCCCCCACACCACTCACACCTTCACACCACTCACACCCCCACACCACTCACACCCCACACAAACAAACCCCCACACACTCACACCCCCACACACTCACACCCCTCACCCTCACACCCCCTCACCCACCCTCACACCCCCTCACTCTCTCACACCCTCACACATCCTCACACATCCTCACCTCCCTCACCCTCACACCCCCTCATCCTCACACCCCTCTCACCCTCACACCCCCTCCAACCCTCACACCCCCTCTCACCCTCACACCCTCACACCCCTCACCCTCACACCCCCTCACCCTCACACCCCCTCTCACCCTCACACCCCCTCACCCTCACACCCCCTCACCCTCCCTCACATCCCCTCACCCTCCCTCACATCCTCACACCCCCTCACCCTCACCCACCCCTCAGCCTCACCCACCCCTCAGCCTCACCCACCCCCTCACCCTCACACCCCCTCACCCTCACACACCCCTCACCCTCACACACCCCCTCACCCTCACACACCCCCTCACCCTCAGACACCCCCTCACCCACACACACCCCCTCACCCTCACACACACCCTCACCCTCACACACCCCCTCACCCTCACACACCCCCTCACCCACCCTTTCACCCTCACCCACCCTTTCACCCTCACCCACCCTTTCACCCTCACCCACCCTTTCACCCTCACCCTCACACACCCTCACTCACCCTCTCACCCACCCCCCCACCCTCACATCCCCTCACCCTCACATCCCCTCACCCTCCCACATCCCCTCACCCTCCCACATCCCCTCACCCTCCCACATCCCCTCACCCTCCCACAGCCCCTCACCCTCCCTCACACCCCCTCACCCTCCCTCACACCCCCTCACCCTCCCTCACACCCCCTCACCCTCCCTCACACCCTCACACCCCCACACCCCCTCACCCTCACACCCCCTCACCCTCTCACACCCCCTCACACCCCCTCACCCTCACACACACCCTCAACTTTACACACCCCCTCACCCTCACACACCCCCTCATCCTCTCACCCACCCAATCACCTCCCCTGACCCTCCCTGACCCTCACCCCCCCACACCCACCCCCTCACCTTCACACACCCTCTCACCCTCGCACCCTCTCACCCTCACACACCCTCACCCTTGCACCCTCTCACCCTCACCCACCCTCCCTCTCCCTCTCCCGCCCTCTCTAACACGCTTTCGCCCTCACCCTCCCTCACACCCCCTCACCCACTCACACCCCCTCACCCACTCACACCCCCTCATCCACTCACACCCCCTCACCCACTCACACCCCCTCACCTTTACATGCCCTCACTCACACACCTGCACCCCAAACACCCTTACCCTCACACCCTCACACACCCTCATTCACACACACTCTCACCCCCCCACACACCCTCACCCTCTCACACACCATCACCACTCTACTGCCCTCCCTCTACCGCCCTCCCTCTACCGCCCTCCCTCTACCGCCCTCCCTCACTCTACCGCCCTCCCTCACTCTACCGCCCTCACTCACTCTACCGCCCTCACTCACTCTACCGCCCTCACTCACTCTACCGCCCTCACTCACTCTACCGCCCTCACTCACTAACCGCCCTAACTCACCAACCGCCCTCACTCACTCTATCGCCCTACCTCTATCTATTGCCCTCCCTCACTCTATCTATCGCCCTCCCTCTATATCGATAGCCCTCCTTCTATCTATCCCCCTCCCTCCCTCTATCTATCGCTCTCCCACTATCTATCGCCCTCCCACTATCTATCGCCCTCCCACTATCTATCGCCCTCCCACTATCTATCGCCCTCCCTCTATCTATCGCCCTCCCTCTATCTATCGCCCTCACTCTATCGCCCACCCTCCCTCTATCTATCTATCGCCCTCCCTCTCTTCCACCCACCTCCTTCTTTAACTCCCTGTTCTCTTCTCTTCTCCTGTGCTGATCTGCTGCGCTCTCCCACCCTGCCTCCTTCTCTAACTCCCTGTTCTCTTCTCTTCTCCTGTGCTGATCTGCTGTTCTCTTCCACTGCCTCCTTCTTTAACTCTCTGTTCTCTTTTGCTCATCTGCTGCTCTCTTCCACCGCCTCCTTTTTTAACTCCCTGGTCTCTTCTCCTGTGCTGATCTGCTGCTCTCATCCACCCCACCTCCTTCTTTAACTCCCTGTTATCTTCTCCTGTGCTGATCTGCTGCTCTCGTCCACCCCAACTCCTTCTTTAACTCCCTGTTCTCTTCTCTTCTCCTGTGCTGATCTGCTGCTCTCTTCCAACCCGCCTCGTTCTTTAACTCCCTGTTTTCTTCTCCTGCGCTAATCTTCTGTTCTCTTCCACTCGCCTCTTTCTCTAACTCCCTGTTCTCTTCTCCTGTGCTAATCTTCTGTTCTCTTCCACTCGCCTCCCTCTCCAACTCCCTGTTCTCTTCTCTTCTCCCAAGCTGATCTGCTGCTCTCTTCGACCCGCCTTCTTCTTTATATCCATGTTCTCTTCACCTGTGCTGATCTGCTGCTCTCTTCCACCCCGCCTCCTTCTTCAACTCTGTTCTTTTCTCCTGTGCTGATCTGCTGTTTCCTTCCACGACCTGCTTCTCTAACTCCCTGTTCTCTTCTCCTGTGCTGATCTGCTGCTCTCTTCCACCCGCCTTCTTCTTTATATCCATGTTCTCTTCACCTGTGCTGATCTGCTGCTCTCTTCCACCCCGCCTGCTTCTTTAACTCTGTTCTTTTCTCCTGTGCTGATCTGCTGTTTCCTTCCACCACCTGCTTCTCTAACTCCCTGGTCTCTTCTCCTGTGCTGAACTGCTGTTCTCTTCTACCCGCCTCCTTTTTTAACTCCCTGTTATCTTCTCCTGTGCTGATCTGCTGCTCTCGTCCACCCCAACTCCTTCTTTAACTCCCTGTTCTCTTCTCTTCTCCTGTGCTGATCTGCTGCTCTCTTCCAACCGCCTCGTTCTTTAACTCCCTGTTTTCTTCTCCTGCGCTAATCTGCTGTTCTCTTCCACTCGCCTCTTTCTCTAACTCCCTGTTCTCTTCTCCTGTGCTGATCTGCTGCTCTCTTCCACCCGCCTCCTTCTTTAACTCCATGTTCTCTCCTGCTGCGCTGTGATTCTGCTCTCTTCCACCCACCTCCCTCTCAAACTCCCTGTTCTCTTCTCTTCTCCCAAGCTGATCTGCTGCTCTCTTCGACCCGCCTTCTTCTTTATATCCATGTTCTCTTCACCTGTGCTGATCTGCTGCTCTCTTCCACCCCGCCTCCTTCTTTAACTCTGTTCTTTTCTCCTGTGCTGATCTGCTGTTTCCTTCCACGACCTGCTTCTCTAACTCCCTGTTCTCTTCTCCTGTGCTGATCTGCTGCTCTCTTCCACCAGCCTTCTTCTTTATATCCATGTTCTCTTCACCTGTGCTGATCTGCTGCTCTCTTCCACCCCGCCTCCTTCTTTAACTCTGTTCTTTTCTCCTGTGCTGATCTGCTGTTTCCTTCCACGACCTGCTTCTCTAACTCCCTTTTCTCTTCTCCTGTGCTGATCTGCTGCTCTCTTCCACCCGCCTTCTTCTTTATATCCATGTTCTCTTCACCTGTGCTGATCTGCTGCTCTCTTCCACCCCGCCTCCTTCTTCAACTGTGTTCTTTTCTCCTGTGCTGATCTGCTGTTTCCTTCCACGACCTGCTTCTCTAACTCCCTGTTCTCTTCTCCTGTGCTGATCTGCTGCTCTCTTCCACCCGCCTTCTTCTTTATATCCATGTTCTCTTCACCTGTGCTGATCTGCTGCTCTCTTCCACCCCGCCTGCTTCTTTAACTCTGTTCTTTTCTCCTGTGCTGATCTGCTGTTTCCTTCCACCACCTGCTTCTCTAACTCCCTGTTCTCTTCTCCTGTGCTGATCTGCTGCTCTCTTCCACCGCCTTCTTCTTTATATCCATGTTCTCTTCACCTGTGCTGATCTGCTGCTCTCTTCCACCCCGCCTCCTTCTTTAACTCTGTTCTTTTCTCCTGTGCTGATCTGCTGTTTCCTTCCACCACCTGCTTCTCTAACTCCCTGTTCTCTTCTCCCATGCTGATCTGCTGTTCTCTTCCTCCCGCCTCCTTTTCTAACTCCCTGTTCTCTTCTCCTGTGCTGATCTGCTGCTCTCTTCCACACCGCCTCCTTCTTTAACTCTGTTCTTTTCTCCTGTGCTAATCTTCTGCTCTCTTCCACACCGCCTCCTTCTTTAACTCTGTTCTTTTCTCCTGTGCTGATCTGCTGTTTCCTTCCACCACCTGCTTCTCTAACTCCCTGTTCTCTTCTCCCATGCTGATCTGTTGTTCTCTTCCTCCCGCCTCCTTCTCTAACTCCCTGTTCTCTTCTCCTGTGCTGATCTGCTGCTCTCTTCCACCAGCCTTCTTCTTTATATCCATGTTCTCTTCACCTGTGCTGATCTGCTGCTCTCTTCCACCCCGCCTCCTTCTTTAACTCTGTTCTTTTCTCCTGTGCTGATCTGCTGTTTCCTTCCACGACCTGCTTCTCTAACTCCCTTTTCTCTTCTCCTGTGCTGATCTGCTGCTCTCTTCCACCCGCCTTCTTCTTTATATCCATGTTCTCTTCACCTGTGCTGATCTGCTGCTCTCTTCCACCCCGCCTCCTTCTTTAACTGTGTTCTTTTCTCCTGTGCTGATCTGCTGTTTCCTTCCACGACCTGCTTCTCTAACTCCCTGTTCTCTTCTCCTGTGCTGATCTGCTGCTCTCTTCCACCCGCCTTCTTCTTTATATCCATGTTCTCTTCACCTGTGCTGATCTGCTGCTCTCTTCCACCCCGCCTGCTTCTTTAACTCTGTTCTTTTCTCCTGTGCTGATCTGCTGTTTCCTTCCACCACCTGCTTCTCTAACTCCCTGTTCTCTTCTCCTGTGCTGATCTGCTGCTCTCTTCCACCGCCTTCTTCTTTATATCCATGTTCTCTTCACCTGTGCTGATCTGCTGCTCTCTTCCACCCCGCCTCCTTCTTTAACTCTGTTCTTTTCTCCTGTGCTGATCTGCTGTTTCCTTCCACCACCTGCTTCTCTAACTCCCTGTTCTCTTCTCCCATGCTGATCTGCTGTTCTCTTCCTCCCGCCTCCTTTTCTAACTCCCTGTTCTCTTCTCCTGTGCTGATCTGCTGCTCTCTTCCACACCGCCTCCTTCTTTAACTCTGTTCTTTTCTCCTGTGCTAATCTTCTGCTCTCTTCCACACCGCCTCCTTCTTTAACTCTGTTCTTTTCTCCTGTGCTGATCTGCTGTTTCCTTCCACCACCTGCTTCTCTAACTCCCTGTTCTCTTCTCCCATGCTGATCTGTTGTTCTCTTCCTCCCGCCTCCTTTTCTAACTCCCTGTTCTCTTCTCCTGTGCTGATCTGCTGCTCTCTTCCACCCCACCTCCTTCTTTAATTCCCTGTTCTCTTCTGCTGTGCTGATCTGTTCCTCTCTTCCACCCACCTCCTTCTCTAACTCCTTGTTCTCTTTTCTTCTCTCGTGCTGATATGCTGCTCTCTTCCACCGTGCCTCCTTCTCTAACTCCCTGTTCTCTTCTCTTTTCCAGTGCTGATCTGCTGCTCTCTTCCACCCCACCTCCTTCATTAACTAACTGTTCTCTTTTACTGTGCTGATCTGCTGCTCTCTTCCAGCCCACCTCCTTCTTTAACGACCTGTTCTCTTCTCCTGTGCTGATCTGCTGCTCTCTTCCACCCGCCTCCTTCTTTAACTCCCTGTTCTCTTTTGCTGTGCTGATCTGCTGCTCTCTTCCACCCACCTCCTTCTCTAATTCCCCGTTCTCTTCTATTCTTCTATTCTCCCGTACTGATCTGCTGCTCTCTTCCACCACCTCCCTCGCTAGCTCCCTGTTCTGTTCTCTTCTCCTGTGCCGATCTGCTGTTCTCTTCCACCCGCCTCCTTCTTTAACTCCCTGTTCTCTTCTGCTGTGCTGATCTGTTGCTCTCTTCCACATACATCCTTCTGTAACCGCACACACACATACATACAACCACGCACACACACACACACACACACATACAACCACACAAACAACCACACAAACACACACAACCACACACACACAACCACACACACACAACCACACAAACATCACCCCACACACAAACATCACCCCACACACAAACATAACTACACGCACAACCACACGCACAACCACACGCACAGCCACACGCACAGCCACACGCACAGCCACACGCACAGCCACACGCTCAGCCACACGCTCAGCCACAAGCACAGACAACCACACCCAACCACACACCCACCCACAACCACACAAACACACACAACCACACACACACACAACCACACACATCTATCTATCGCCCTCACTCAATCTATCGCCCTCACTCAATCTATCGCCCTCACGCTATCTATCTATCGCCCTCATGCTATCTATCGCCCTCACGCTATCTATCTATCGCCCTCACTCTATCTATCTATCTTTCGCCCTCACTCTAATTATCTTTCGCCCTCCCTCTGGCTGCCCCAGACCATCAGACAGGCCAGTTCATGGACCTGTTTCAGAAAGAATCTGAAAACCTGGTCGTTTCCTATGATGGAAAACTAGTTCTTTCACTGCCTATTATGGTCTGGTAACGTGCTGCCCATCACCATTTCTAAAAGCGCCAGGATACCCGTAGGGTGACAGTTTTTGCGCTATATAAGTGATTTTTACATTACATTACATTACATCTTTCGCCCTCCCTCTAGCTATCTTTCGCCCAACCTCTAGCTATCTATTGCACTCACTCTATCTATTGCATCACCACAGCATCACTCAGGGGCACCACAGCACCACAACATCACTATGCGCTACCACAGCATCACTGAACGCCACAGCATCACTCGTTGCCACCACAACATCACTCAGCGCCAACACAGTATCAATCTGTGCAACCATTCAACAACAACTGGTTCAAATATTTTCTCTCAATGTTTCAAGCTTTATTACAAATGTCATAAAAAGATGTTAATATTTCACTTCTGTTCTTGGATTTTCGTCACAATAAAATACACTGAACATAATCTTCACAAAAGTTATTTACAAAAGTTTAAGCTATTGCCATTATAAATTACAAGAACTTTTATTTAAGTATTAATTATTTAGAAAAATTAAAAGACATTGTTATTTGTAATATCAATACATCTAAGTCACGTAAATACAAAACATGTTGCATTACAAATGTTATTGGTGTCACATTTGCAAACGATAAAAGTATTGGCATTGTAAATGGCAAAGCTATTAATTTCGCTATTTTCAAAACCAACACATAGATAAAAAATTTGTCATTTACAAGACCAATAGCTCAAACTTTCCTAATGCGAGACCTATTGCATTGCAAATGCTTGTTCTTAAATGCAGTCCATTTTCCTTAAATGAAAATGAGATGGGTTTAAAAAGAACAAAAATGAAACTTTGAAGTTTCGTTTTTTTTAAATAGGCAGTGGTCCGTGGGACCACTATCTGTTCTTAAAAATATAAAAAGGGTGGAAAAGTATTGGTGTTTTGTGACCGGAATTCAGTCGCAAAACAGTAATACATACCATACCAATTCGGTGTCTGGAACAGATGCCCAAAACACGCCCCTTCCAAATACCGAATCACAATTGCAAATTGTGATTTGGTAACAAGTAACCAAATCACATTTTTTATTTTGTACATGTGAAAAAGCATTTTTCCAATAGCAAATAGCCCAATTCTGTGAATCCGGCCATTTACCACTGAAAAAGATATTTGTAAATCAGGACCAAAGGCACTTGGAGTAAAGCAAATTTAACAAAAAGACATCGAGCAAATCACAAGAAGCAAGTCACATGAAGCATATGACTTTGATCAAATCGCAAATCGCAATGTCAGGTGGAGAGAATCACTTGCCACATGCACCATTGTAGGAATTTGCGATTCCTAAATTGCGAAAATTAAGGAATCGCAATTTAGGAATCACAAATTCCTATGCATCAAGAAATCGCAAAAATTGGGATTTCTTAAATTGTGAAAAATGAAAAAAAAATGATGCATCCCAAAAAGGTTTTTGCATTCGCAAACAGCCGAATTTTGCGATTCGCACCGTTTGCGAATGCAAAAAAGCTTGATGCATGTGGCTGATAGAGAGAATTGCATGGAGCAAAGTGATATGGAGCAGATCAAATGAAGCAACTTATGTGGAGCAAATCACATGAAGCAAATTACATGCCTCCCATAGTCAAGCAGTAAAGACTGGGCCTGATTTAGAGATCGCGGCTAGAATACTTTGTCACAAACGTGACAGATATCCCGTCCACTGTATTTCAAGTGCATTATATCCAAAGGCACTTGTAACATGCCGGACGGAATATTTGTCACATTGCCCTTTGTTTCTTCAGTGGGAACTGTCAAAATATCCCAACTTTATTTGTGTCTCACTCAATCTCAATTAGTTGCAGTGCACATGCAACCAGTAACTGTCTCTCACAACAATGTAGTTCCTTTATTTTATATAGCCGATCACAGCTTTGCTTCAGCACAGGGTTGTGCTTATCAATTTATGTTCCCCAATGGTGGGCACAAGAGGAAATTAAATGCAGGTGAATTTTGCCAAGGAAGACGTGCTGATCTCTCCTGCAGACGTCAGCTGATGGAGCCTGGAGGCTTTGCTCTGCCCCACAGACAATTGCCTCCAGAAGGTGTAGGCTGATACTAAACGACAAATGTGATTGTCAAAAGTTAGATTTGTCATTGTAAACTAACTGAGGCTTCGGCTGGGCAAGCCACAAGTCTGTGTTTACACACATCTGATGAAAGACCATACAGTTTTCCAACACAAGAAGCAGGAAGCTCAAACTGATGTGCAATTAGGACAATGGAACTGTCACTTTCCCTAGCAGGCAGGAATTTGGAACCCAGAAAACTAGTTCCTTGCGGATTTGTTTTATTGGTGCAGTTTCACTTCTGGTTTTGTCACAATAATTCAGTTTTTCGGGTGAATTCCGTCTGGTTGGATGAGGCAATGCTTAGGGAACAAAACATTTTCTGAATATGTGTGTTGGCGTTCTATCTCTCAGATAATCTGCATAACAGTGGCCCTCCTAAATTGTGGATTCTGGGATGGTGGTAACCTATAGGTCTCTCATGTAATGTGTCTCAGATGTAAGAGTCAAAATAGCATTTCAGATACAATCGAAAAGAAAAAAAAAGTTTAAGATCAAAATTTTGAAAACAATGACGGTTTATTAAAAATTCAAAGGTACAATTAGGAAATTAGGAAAAGGGCAAATGCAGCAATAATCTCATTGAAATGCATCTAAGTAATTTGCCATGAAGGCTCTCAAATACAGAATAAGGCTATGATCAGTAAAATAGGCAAAGTCTCAAGTGTACAGCAAATCAATAGAAAATTGGGGATGATCCCTAGAAGCTCAGGCAAGAGTCGCTGGCTCACCCGTAAATTCACTGGTTCTTATAGGCATTTTCCGCATAGGAAATTACTGAAACTGCAAATTCAGCCTGGTGTGAACTTCATTATATGAAATCATAATTCATACTTCCGAAACATCACATAACCCTACCGTCTTAGCACTAACTCGCATCATGAATATTAATTCACCACCTTTAACCTAATGGAATCCAGAGGTGTTAAAGTAAAGTCTTGGAAATTAACAAAAGGCTTCCTCTAAAGGGTTCTTCAAGAACAATATGTCATACAAAATAAACAGTACACATCTTGCTGCATGTTTTGTCAATCAATTAATTAAACAGTGAATAAATATTATGATGCCGCATTCATTAAAAAAAAAAAGATGGCACCAAGGCCTGAGATCTTGTTTTAGTCTAAGCCTGAAAACACTATTTAACACATTGTAATAATTTTGTTTCAATTGCAATTCCCCTATGCCAATATTGACATGTGATTTCAGAAGCAGGGCAACTATTATTAATGCATATTTTTGGCAAAATACACAAAAGCTCCCTCACATGCATAACAAAAGGGAAACATAATGCTTTTTCCCAGGTTAGTAAATCTATCAGAGTTTCTTGGTGGATCTTAGCACTTTTGTTTGCCCACAGTTTTGCTCAAAATGTAATAGTCTTTATCTTGATGACACTAGCTAAGCTGTCAATGCTTAGTTCCAATTTCAACAGATTCTCTGAAGTTGCAAAACTAATCTGTCTCGGGCCAATACACAATGTTTGAAAGGCGGGCCTCTCTGATGAGTCACCCGAAACGTTTTGAGTTCCTCCTTCTCTTTTTCTGACCTTCTTTTTGTTGGTTGAGGAGTTGGGGCACTATACGACTGATAAATTGTGCTGAAGTGCAGGTGGTCTTTCCTCTAAACTTGGTATAATTAGTTTATACTTGTTTGGCATATTTGATTTACTTATAAGTCCCTTGTAAAGTGGTATACCATATACCCAGGAACTGTAAATTAAATGCTACTAGTTGGCCTGTAGCACTGATTGTGCTACCCACAGAAGTAACCTTACAAACATCTCTCAGGTCCTGCCACTACAGTGTCTGTATGCGCAATTTACTGTCCCTTAAACTTGGTATTTAAAAATACTTGCCAAGCGTGAGACCTAAGGCAGGCTGCTGTGTGCATGAAAGGTAGGACATGTACTGGTATGTGTTGCATGTCCTGGTAGTGACAAGCAGCCTTTTTCATTTTTCACTAGTGTGAGACCTACTCCTCTCATAGGTTTGCATTGGGAATTCCTTAATACATTTTTAAGTTGTTTCATGTTTCATATTTTTGGAATGGTAATGACAAATTCTCCTGACTGGTAAAGTTGAATTTAACATTACTATTTTAGAGATGCCTCTTTTAGAAAGTGTATTATATAAAATTTGGTTCTGTCGGATAATAGTCAATTTCTTTGTTACACAATGTATACTCCTATAACATTTCTTGCTTTGTTATACATGGAATTATTTATATAAGAAATTCACACACCACACATTTTTATATCAAAGAAGCAAAGTTGTTATTCATCAATCCCTTTGCAAAAGTTATTTTTTAACCATTAAAAGTTCGGTTGTCCACACAATATAGAATATCAAAAAACAAAGTGCACAAGTGAATAAGTGTGATCAGGTGATTTAAGTGTACAATACAGTGAAACAATTTTTAGAGCTAAAATTAAAAACACAGGTCCAACAATTGCTTCAATTTCCTCAAACAGTGCAATTATTTCTGTTTTTCTGCTGAGATATAACGAGGACCAATTAGTGAAATAACGTCGACGTTTCGACCCTGGAATACGGTGCTGTCTTATTAGCGACCAGTTCGGGTCTTCATCAGGACGAGGGGAGGGAAGGACAACCTAAAATTAAATAAGGCGTGCCTGTTTTAGTAAGGGGTGTGTGAATTATTGAAGAAGGTGCTTCTAAACTCAACTAGGTTTGCTCACCTGAGAGTTCGTTTTTTGGGGGGCGTCCTATTTGTTGCCTCTACAGAGGATGTTTACTTCTCCTGTGTTCTGACGTTGATTCTGTGAATTATTGATGGCATTAAGTATCCCATATATCAAAAGTAACTTGTATGTAACACTAGGGTTCAGCTAGACACATACCTTTGTGTTAAGGATTTGTCACCGTCCGGTGAACAAATCGGATCTGGAATGTTGCAGATCGAAGTTGTGGACGTCCTATTAATGTCTTTACGGAGGTTTATGTCCAAACGTTGAATCTGCGAATTATTAGGTAACATTCAATACTCTATTTATCCTGAATAATTTACTACGAACACACAGGTTCATGGGAACACATACCTTTTGTGTGAAACGTCACCGTCCGGTGAGAGTTTCGGATCTGAAGTGCCGCAGCCGCGATCACCTAAACAGTTAATTGGTTTCGTATTAGTGACTTAACTTTGTTTTAATGTTTAGCGCAGACGCATTATGCGGGATCATTTCTTTTAAATCGATCCTCATATCTTAACAGACTATCATTTTTGCCTGGGCGTATCATTTCGAACTTACTTGAAGAGCAATAACAGCAACCGTCTGTTTCTCTCCCGTGAGTCAATCCTTATGGCCGAGTCGCGTCTGGGTTGGTTTAAAACCCAGGTTGCGTCAGGTCTACGTGCATTACGGCACGTCTATGGACCCGTGAAACCCGTCATACAAGGAATTTAGAGCGACGGTCCAATCGGTGTCAGGACTGAAACACGTCAGGATTACGTGCATTTCGGCACGTCTATGGACCTGTCAATCCAATCGTGCATCGGAATTTACTACGTCATTTCTGACGTGTAAAGGGTTGGAACTTGTGTCACAGGCTGGCTCGAAAAACCCGTTATGGCCGAGGTTAAGAAGACCAGGGGGTTTAAGGTTTTAACATCCATTAAAAGCAAAACGTTTTCCGGGTTGAAACGGCCACTTATCTATTCGCGCGTCGGTCTTGACGTATACAGTCTATTGATTATCTTTCTAACACATATATTATATACCCCGGAGTATCTTTGAAAGCCCAATCAGGAAAACATTTTGGTGCGAGGACCATCCTATCAATGGTTGTTGACATTATTAAAGACAGGCAGGATGCACATATTGGACATATTCATTGCAGTTACAGATGCTTAAGACATATTCTGTAGGCTAATGTAGTTGAAAAACATAAGGCTATTAGGACCAATTTATACACATTAGCCCTGCTCAAAGTTATAAGCATTACAGTTACATGTAATATTCATGCTTGGTGATAGAAACGTTGACCTGGCTTAAAGCTGTAAGAATTACAGTTACATGTAATATTCCTACTTAGTGCTACAGTTCCAATGTCAAAGTCTACTCATTTGTATACAGGTTTCTTCCTGGCTGTTCAATCCATTTGTCACAGAGTCTAATATATGGATCCAGAGACACTCTTTGTAATTTAGAAGAGAGGCCATATCTCCTCCTCTTTGATGTAGCTCGATCTTTTCCAAAACCCACCATTCTAGCTGTTCATGTGTATGGTTGGCCCTGTTGTAGTGTTCAACGAGAGGTGCACCCTGGACTTTGCATCTAATTCTACTCTGATGCTGTAAGATCCTGTTCTTGATACGTTGAGTAGTCTGACCAACATACATCATTCGACAGGGGCATTTGATGACATAAATGAGGTTCTGGCTATTGCAGTTTGTAAAGTGTTTTGCTGTATAAGTCTTATTGCCATAAATGAAGGAATTGCCTGTCTTGGTATATTTGCATGCTTTGCAGCTCCCACATCTATGATGTCCTGTGATTGGGGGCAATGACAATTGGCTCCTGATATCTGTGTTGGTAGGTGTATCCAAAAATGAAGAGACTACAAAATCTTTAATGTTTTTAGCCCTCTTGAACGCACACATGGGTGTTTCTTCTATTCCAATCTCAGGTCCTACCAAGTTCCAGTATTTTTTAATTATTTTATTGATGTCATGACTCCTCGTATTAAAGGTGGTTACACAAATCAGTCTTTCAGGTGTCTGAGGTTTTTCTACTGGTTCAAGTAACGTTTCTCTGGGTCTATACCATGCCCTCTTTCGTGCTCTATTCAGTAGGCCTCTGGGATATCCTCTGTCTCTTAATTTCATAATCAGGATGTCTGTTTCTTTAAAGTAATCTCCTCGCTTGGTACAATTTCTACGTATGCGTAAAAATTGACCGTATGGCAGGTTATCCCGTAAGTTTCTTGGATGGTGGGAGTTGTATCGTAATAGTGTATTACGATCTGTTGGTTTTTTATACAGATTCATTGTTATTTTATCATCTTCTCTCTCAAATGTCAAATCTAAGAAGGGCAATGATTCTCGATTGCATGCCATCGTAAATTGGATGTCTGTTGAACGATCATTTAACCAAGTCACAAAGGTATTCAGATGTTCTTCAGTGCCATTCCAGATCATGATGATATCATCTATGTATCTGTTCCACTTAGTGATGCAGTTGGAATATGGATTTGTCTCGGAATAAATGTATTTCCATTCAGTCATCCATGTACAGGTTCGCCAGACTGGGAGCATAGCTGGCGCCCATTGCCACTCCCTTGCATTGAACATAGAATTGGTTTTGAAACATGAAGTAATTCTTAG
The DNA here is from genome assembly GCF_964261635.1 of Lissotriton helveticus. NCBI lineage: Eukaryota > Metazoa > Chordata > Amphibia > Caudata > Salamandridae > Lissotriton > Lissotriton helveticus. The sequence goes on from NC_136065.1 coordinate 947,234,565, forward strand.
TCATTGCTATTTGTAATAGGTCTATTAGAAAGTCTGTAGGTACCCAATGGGGAGCTTCCCTGGTGTTGAGTATCTTTTTTATTATCTCTATCGCCTCGTGCTGTGGTATACTCGTATATAGAGAACAGACATCTAACGTTACGAATAGTTGTTCCTGATTAAGCGGATGGTTCTCAAATATTTGGATCGTGTGCGTAGTGTCTCGAAGGTATGCACTGGTTTTCAGGACAAAAAGTTGAAGGAAATTGTCCAGGTATTGATTTATAGGCTCCAAAATCGATCCACATCCGGACACGATGGGCCTTCCAGGTGGATTGATTAAGTCTTTATGGATCTTTGGTATTGTGTATATTGTTGGAATTCTTGGGTGTTGGTTGTTCAGAAATCGAGATTCGGGATCCGTCAGGAATCCATCTTCCATACCTTGTGTAGTCAGATTCTTTATTAATTTGCCAATCTCTTTCGTTGGGTCTCCCGGTATTTTGGTATAGCTGTCCTCACAATTTAATTGGCGTAGAATTTCAGATATATAATTCTCTCTGTTTTGTATGACAACGGCACCCCCTTTATCCGCTGTTTTTATCACAATTGATTGGTTATTTTTAAGGTTCGTAAGGGCTTGTCTTTCTTCTTTGGTGATGTTGTGTTTGATGTATTTAGGTTCCTTTAATGTGTTCAGGACCTCAGACATAACTATTTTTTCATATGCCACAATCCGTTCATTCACAAGATAGTTAGCCGGATTGAAAGTAGATCCCGGGCGGAAATCAGTGGCCGCTGGTTTTCTGGTATATTCTTCCTTTTTCTGGTGAAAGAAGTATTTTAATCGAATTTTTCGAAAAAATTGTTGTAATTCCAATTTCACGTTGAAGGTATTGGGTGGAATAGTAGGTACAAAGGATAGACCCTTTGATAATATCTCATGTTCCGATGTAGTCAAGATATGATTCGAGATGTTAATAATTGGGTCTTTCATATTGGTATGTGAATTTATCTCTGGTATTTCCAACGTAGATAAGGTCTCTTCTGTCACTTGTATATTATTCGTCGTATATATTTCAATGGGAGATATGTTGGGGATATCTTCTACCATCTGTACGTTTTCTGTCTGGTACTGATCTCTCCATGATTCTGGTGAGTTTGTGGGTTGAACCGTACTCGTGTGTTCCCTCTGCGGTTGTTCGCTCCTTGGTTCCATCTGGACGGATATCTTTTAGAAAGTGGACATTTCCCTGTGCTTATAACTCTTTGTGCTTTGCAGCCTGTCACCAGGACACTTCTGGATCTTGAACTGAACCTCTGTCAGAGGACTGCTATGCTGCTTAAAGGACTCATCTTTGGACTGCAGACTTGGAAGGCCTACTTTTCTTTTGTGTTTCACTGCTGCTCTCTGACTCTGCTGAAGGAGAGCTGGACTCTGCCTTCCCTCCAAGTGATCTTCAAGGGCTTTTTTTGGCATGCCTCCTGTTGCTTAAGACTCAGAGAAATCAAAGTCTCTAAACCTGTGCCTATTTCACTGGAAGTGGCCAGATACTTGTAACACAGATTTTGTTGCCTCTCCTGCCTGCATGTAGCAGAACTGGCACACTGGCACAGTTGCAGGAGTACAATCAGTGAATCGCCTCAGAACCAGCACTTTGCCATCAGTGATCAATGCATTGGACAGTGTATCGCTGCCACTTGGTGAGATCGATGCATTCCCTTGACTGTGTTGGAGTATCTGGTGCATTGCCAAGTGCCTCTCAACTCTGGCACCCTTTTTCAGAACTGACACATTGCCTTCATTGCGTGGAAAAGGTTGGCGCATCTCGTGCTTGCAGCCAGGAAAGATACCTTGTTCACCTGGGCCTACATGCATCATGTAGCTGGCCTGAGCTTCCATGAAGTTGGCCCATACTTTGACTGTGATCCGGCCCAGCACGACCTAAAATAACCTTTTTAGCACTACTTGCTTCTAAGGTCTTTATTGAATTTATTCCTTTACATTTCAACATCTCAACTTCTATACATTGGATCTTTGTCATTTTGGTCTTGTTTTATTTATAACATAATAATTTGTTTTTATAAACCTGTTTGGAGTCTTTTTGCAGTGTACTCATTGTGTTACTGTGTGTGTGTGTGTGTGTGTGTGTGTGTGTGTGTTGTACAAAGACTTTACACATTGTATCCATGCATAAGCCTGACTGTTCTATGCCAAGCTACAATAGGGTGAACACAGGTTATCTTTTAGTATGTATCTAGCTTACCCTGACTAGAGGTGGTTCCGGCCTGTCCTGGGTGCATACCACCGCCAACCAGGAATCCCATTCCTAACAAAAGACATTTATATGATCCCATAAGCTGGTATTGTGTAATGCATCAAATGCAGAGATCACCCTATTCTGTTGTAATAGGGCAGACAAGGAGCCTTACCCAAATTTTCCTTTATGTTACAGTTACATGAACACACTCAAAATAAATGCATGCATGTTTTATTAGCCACAGAAAAAAATCTTCATAGGAAAACCAAACAACAAGGTAGTAAAACAGTTTGGCCAACACTAGTTTGGCATCATTAAAACAGAAAAGTTTCCTTAGTGCATATTCTGGGCCTCTAATCATAATTTTAGGTTTGTTTTCTTTAGCCTTTAAACCCCTTATATTGCAATACCCTCAAACGACATTAAAAATTTATGTAGAGTATGTTGGTGCATGCAATCATATACATATTATCATGGCCCAGTATCTGAAACTCCCTCTTGGTCACTCCCATGTGTTCTCATTTACTGTAAGTCTCAGTCACTCATTATATCTCAGTCACTCTCTCATTCTCTCTCACTCTGATTTTCGGTCTTGATATTCATTCCCACAATTTGCCAGTCATTCACTCTAACTTGCAATCACTTAATCTCTATCACTATCAGTCAGTGTTGATCTCTGTCAGTCTTTCATGACTCTCCATCTCACTCTTAACCAATGTCAGGCAGGTTCATTCACTCTGAGTCTTTCTTAATCATTGTCACTCTCAGCCACTCTCTCTATCACTCTCAATCTCGCCCTCAACCAGTCTCAGTCACTGTCAGTCCCACCTCACCAAATGTCAGCCACTTTCAGTCTCAGTCACATCTAGAGCATTTTGGGGTGTTGTGCTGCACCAGAGATTTTTAGTTGAACCCAATGCATACCTGGCATGCATTCAATTAAATTATTGTTTAAGAATAGAACAGCAAAATATAGATCCTTTTCATTGCTGGGACTTGACAATGTAAAGCTATTGTCACATTTTCACATGAGGGTTCACTAAAACATGTTTATAAATAGGCACTACGCAGTGCTTAGTTTGTAGGAAAAACATAAGTGCAAGAGTTCTTGTCGGGAGGCAGCGTGCACCGCACATTGGCCCTGCCATGCTACCAAAGACAGTAACAACATAACAACTAACCATCACATTCCTACAGGTGTGGCAAATTGGAGTATTTCAGGCCCCCAAACTTATAAGAATGGCTTGAGCAACAGGTAATAGTAATTTTTAATGTGCATTTATTAGAAATTGGGTTTCTGGTTGGCTAGGGTATGCACCTAAGCCAGGCAGAACCCACCACTCTAGTTAGGGCAACAGATTTACATACCTAAGAAAAGCCCTGCTCACTCCATTTGTAGCTTGGCAGAGCCGTCAAACTTATCCCAGAGGCAATGTGTAAAGTATTTGGTCAACACACACATCAGTGACATACTAGGTACACCACAAAAGAGACTCCGCACAAGGCTATATAAAAATATCCTTTGTATTGTTCATAGAATGCATTAGTTCACAATCACATAAATCCTTGTGCCACTAGGCACTTGTCATGAACTCACATAGATTCATAAATCACTCGGCCAATCGGGACATTTGTTATAACATTATAATTGAGTGCACACAAATAAATACTTATAGGGTGCACCTGTTACAAACAAATGGGGAAATCATCACCATACACTATTCCTGGCAAGTACCACGGTCATGTGCAACATTACATCAGGGGGTAACATATAAGAATGACCAGCATCACATGACCATGAGTTATAACAACACAAAGAGCGGCACTTGCGCTCCTCTGATGATGTCTGGTGTCCTTGTGTCCTCCTGTATGCTTCTGGGCCACGTGCCCACCTACAACAGGGAATGTGGTAATTCTAGTGGTGCTGAAAAAGCACCCAGGTATGTTATCCCCAGGGAAGGCAGGACACTCCTCAACCTCAGGATTCTTCCTGGCAATCAGGGGCCTCCATTGAGGTTTTGCCCTGCAGTGTGTTGAAGAATCAATGCCCCAAACAGTGATCCACTCAGGCAGCTGCCCATGATCGAGTGGAGCAGCTGCTAAAACCCAGGAAAACGGTCTTGACGAGAAGAACAAAACTGGGGGCACTTCCGCTAGACTCCTACACTGCTCTCAGGTTGCCATGGCAACTAGACTGGGCCGCCTCCTGGCTTCCCTTCCTGGCACAGCGTTCCTGGTTGATGTCGGTGAATTATCATTTCTTCCCTCCCACAAGCATCTCGCTCAAGGCGGGGCGAGCAGAGCTCTTTTCTCTGGCCTGCGTTGTGGCTCCACCCTCCTACCTCAGGTCGGGGGCAGCAGGGGCTGGACTTCCCTCTCTCACGGCAAGGGAGGCAAGGGGCTCTGCATCAGCGCAAAGCACAGTGCCCGATGTCGGCTGACTCGCAGAGAGGCACTGCGGGTCTCAGGCGGGCTGGCCCACTCACAACACATAGCGGCTGTTCCAGAAATGGGGATACTGGCCTCAGCTTACTAACAGCACTGAATACCACAGCGCTCCAGACAGCACTCATGCCCTAATGAAGTGCTCACCAGGCGGTGGAGGAAGAGGAGAAGCTTTCTGCCTGCTCTATGTGGTGAAACAGCATTTCCCACATACTATCTCTCCTTAGAAGCTCTCTCCATGCGCTGTTTGTGGGGGGCACGCCACTTGGTCCCTGGAGAAAACTGGGGCAGAGAACAGGGTACAGGCAGGCCAGCACACAGGGTCACTTAGCAGAGTGGCAGTCGCTTCAACCACCCAACAGGCATCAGATTAGTCCCGCAAGTAGGTAGTCCCATGTGGCGGTTCCTCCTGGCACACAGCAGTCCTCTGGCTACATGTCCCATCCAGTGTCTTCTCTTCATGGGGTCACAGCCAGTCAGAAAGTCTTTATTCTGGGGTCATTTCAACCTTCATTTAGAAGGGCACAACAGCCCCATTCACATTTCAAGCCCTGGCCCCAGACATATCGTGGGTCGGAGACAGCATTGTAGAAAACAGGCACAGTCCTATTCAGGTGCTGATGCAACTCCTCCCACCACTCTAAATGCAGACGAGGCCTATTCAGTTGCAAAGGAAACTCCTCCTGCTACTCAAAATGCAGCCAAGGTCTATTCCTAGCGCTGAGTCAACCAGGAAAGCTTGTGACTGTCTAGGGGGAATGCAACTCCCCTCTCTCCAGAATACACATCCAGGCAGGGCACAAAAACTCATAAGAACACAGAAATTCCCACTTCTAAAAGCGGCATTTCTAAAATAGTAATGACGAATCAGCTTTCACCAATAAGCGGGATTTAGCACTACTATTCCAAACATACCAAACATGGTTACGCTATCAATCTCATGTCACAAATTACCACTGAGTACATATCAGGGAATCCCTAATGCAAACCTATGAGAGGACAGCATCACAGCAGTAAGAAACCAAATAGGCCGCTTGACACTACCCGGATATGCCATAAAGTTACGGCACATATCCAACCTTTCACCTACATAGCATCCTGCTCCTGGGGCTAGGTAGGGCCTAGCTTAGGGGCGACTTATATGTAGTAAAAGGGGAGTTTCATACTTGGCAATCACTTTGCATGCCACGTCACTGCGGCAGTAAACTGCGTGTGCAGGCCCTGCAGCAGCAGAGACTTGAGACAGGTTAGAAAGGCTACTTCGGTAGGTGGCGCAAGCAGTGCTGCAAGCCCCCTAGTAGCATTTAATTTACAGGCCCTGGGTATATGGGATACCACTGTACAAGGGACTTACAGGTAAATTCAAATGTCAAACAGGTGTAGAACAACCTTACAGAGTTTACCAGAGAGAGCATATGCAATTTAGCAATGAGGAGCAGTGACGAATTGCCTAGAGTAAAAAAAACACCAACAGCAGGTCAGACAAGCATGTGCAATGCAATTGGTTTCGCTTTTGGGAACTTATTTGTATTAATTAAGCTATGCAGTACATTAGCCTAAGTGCTGAAAGATCTACTGTTCTTTAACATGGAGGGATAGTAAGCACCAAACTGCATGACACACCAGGTATGGGAACAAAAGGAGAGAAATATTGCCTTTCAGCAGGAAATGGTATGGTCCAAAGCTCTGTTTTTAATATAAAATCAGGGCTTTACGTAGTCATATCACTGAAAATACAAGATTTGAAAAAAATATTATCATCCACGGGTGCTCCTGGAAGACAATCTCTATAAACTGGAATCTACAGAATGCTAAAGGGATTCTGGCATTATACTGACCTCTGCTGGTCGTTTTCTATCAAGAAAATTAAATAGAGGCAACTGCCAGAAAAATAAAAAAAGAAAGTCCCTCAGTAGAAAGCAATTCTGGTATTTTACTGACCTCTACTGGTTGTTTTCTATCAAGACAGTTAAATAAAGGCAGTTGAACAGAAAAAAGTCCTGAAGCGGAAGCAGACAAGTCCTAGGGCTGATCTCCAGAGCCCACAAAGTACATACACATATACGTATATACTAAAGTATATACAACAGGTCTCGAATGATCGACCTAAAAAGGAGACAAATATTCCATGATCATACTGATGTTAAGAGAATGGAAGAGAAAGAAAGAAAGGTGACACGCAGTAAAAGGAATAGAGGGGAAAGAGGTACCAGAGTCATAGCTTTTGAGTTGCACAGGTCCATGCATGCATAGCTAACCCAGTGCAAGCCATTTGTTTGAATTTTGGGACTTGTAATCCATACTTTATAATAGGATCAAAAAGATATAATAAATCAGAGTGCAAAGAAAAAAAGCAAACTGGATAAGCTACTCATGCATGGAGTTGGAAACCTGAGAGCTCTGGAGAGGGAAGTCATATAAAACAAAAGTACTAGATGAAAAGGGAATCAAATGAAATAAATAATGAGAAGCATACAATGAAAGGATGTATGAGATGGCGTAATCTGAGAAAAAACATCAGAAGAGAGAGGAAGTAAACAATGTGTGTTAAACAGCAGCTAGAACGGAATGTCATTAGAATAAACAGGTAGCAAATGAAAACAAATATAGGGATATGCGTGTAGATAAAAAAGAGAGTGAAAATTAAAAGAATCTATAACAGCTGAGATAAAGGAATGGAAAGACAAAGATGGTAGATCACTCAACCAGTCCCAAACCCCAATACGCCCACTGTAGTTACGCAGAGTTACAACATCAGAACTTACATTAATCAATACTCAACAAGGTTGCCACCAGTACTGGGCAAACAGTAGTTAAACATCCCCAAGAAGCAATACAATGAAACGAGTAACTGTAACACCTTCAAGAGAAAACTAGCATATCCCTCTAGAAGAACACTACACTGCTGTCTGGCCTGCCTGACTTACTCCAAGGTTTGGTTCTCATAGTCCTGTCTCTATGTCTATGCTACAATGTAGTATATTGCCACTATCTGTAATGGTGCTCACCTTCAAAGTACCTGTCATCCGACCTCTGGTTTTCATCTGTTTAGTTACCCCCTTTTGTTCAGTCAGCCACTATTGTCCTTATTCGACAGTCACTCTAAGTCCTCTGTCCACTACTTACATGGGACGAACATGATTTCAGCCTAATATTCCAGAAACGAATATGGCTGCTCCACACTATCTGGCCTGACTAAGACTTTGACTGGCCCCCTAAAAGCTTGACTCAACGCAGCAGCCAGACTCTTATCCGGTTCAAAAGAATTTGACCATATCTCACCACACCTGAAGGCCTTGAACTGGCTTCCGCTTGAAGGCAGAATGCAACTCAAGCTGGCCTACATCACTCACAAAGCCTCTTAGACGAACTCTCCAGCATATCTCGCCCAGAAAACCGTGCTATCTGGGAGACCCAGAAACTCCAGATCCCCCAGATACCGTGTGCTCCAGCCACCCCGCTTCCGCAAGACAAAAACATACAATCGAGCATTCTCCAGAGCTGCACCAAGAATCTGGAACTCGCTTCCTTCCTCAATCAGAAGAATACCTGCCCTGGCGCTCTTCAAAAAAGAAGATAAAACCTTCTTAATGAGCAAATTCCTCCAATAACACTCCCTTGGTGCACATACTGCCTTTTTTGTGATTTTTTTTTCTCGCTTGACCTGCAACTTGTAAGAACTCTCACTCCTTCCAATGCGCCCTGATTTTGTACATATCTTTCACGTCCTATTGTAATCAAATCGCCGCTGACTCTGGAACTGTATTGACACTTGCATATATCCACAGCTTTTTCCTACGTTTGTCATTTCCATAACCCCCATCCTTGTATTCTGCCCACGCCATCCTGTACATGGATCTGTACCATTATTGTATATATCTCTTCCTTGTGCCCTACTGAACTCAAGTCATTGTTGATTTTGGAACTGTATTGACTCTTGAATTTATCCACAGGTTTGTCCCAGTAGTGACTTTTCCCTATCCCCCATCCCTGTGCATTGCCCATGACTTCATGTACGTAATGTATCTTTCCTTGTAAATCGCTCTGATACCCTAACGGGTCATGTTTGTGCTATATAAAACTTCAAATAAATAAATAAATGCAAATATTGCTGTCCGATGTCGCTCTTTTTTACGGATGTAATTTGTCAATATGTTCAGCGCTTCCGGGTCGAATAACAATAGGACCTACAGCTGAACATGTGTGTTTAGTTTGGTAGTAGGCGGGACTAGTAATGTGTAGCGCGACCTAGGATTGGTGTTACCCCAGCCAGTCTTAATGCGCAGCACAATAATAACAAAGTGTATATTGGCTGTAGAATCCCAATGTGTGCCTGCAGTAGCCGTCCTCTGACAGTCGTTTGACGTTTCCAGTTTTGAGAAAGCTTGGCTTGTTTAAAGGCGTTGCGTGGGCTGTGTGAGAACCCGACCTGGTTGTGACTGGCTACCTTTTCTCGGACAGAGCGGGCTGTTGCCGCTCTCCGTTCTGCATTTGAAAATGGGAGGAGAAAGGGGTGGCAGCTTTTTCGAGCGAAGTAGGTCTGACCCCGCATGGTCAAAGTGAGCACAGTTAAACATTGTCATGGTCCTCCCTCAGCGACCTGTAAGACAAGCATTTGCAATGCAATCGGACTCGCATTTACGCGATACCTATTGCATTGCAAACAGGACTGCAGGCGGGCAAGAAGGTACGAACTACGGAGTGCGGGGGCATGAGAAGGCACGGACTCGAAGTAAAGGGGCCAGTAGCCATGGAAGGATACAAATGACGACATGGCCATCAGAAGGATGGACTAACAAGTCTAAAACTAATCAGAAATCAGCATTTAGGACTGACAAAGACATACGCTAATAAAAAAAGATGGGCGGAGAGTGGGCGGTGCTTTTGCGGACCTTCCACTCCATACTGAATACTGCATGCCTCGCAAAGCAAGCAGCGCACATGCACTGCCGTTATAGGCTCGACCTAAAAAAATACAGGAGGAAGACAAAAAGTTCTGGGATGACCTTGCAAAAAGGGCCAAGTCCAACAGTACTGAAGAAATATTTCCCTGTTGTTGTGTTCACCTCCAAATTAGCTAGACATCACCACCTTATGGCAGCTGTCACAAGCACCGGTATTGAGAATTAGGTGCTGGTGCTGAGCACCGGAATCCACTGGCTCAAATTATGCACTGCACTACTGAAAGTTCAGAACCTGTCTCCGTGTCTTATGGAGCTCTCTGGATACTGCCCCGGTTCACTCACAGGTATGCTACTGCTTTAGAAGTTGAACCTTAAAGCAAGTCACTGGTTCATCTTATGTGACCCCCTGCCGTAAATAGTCTCAATTTTAATTATCACAGTCTCAGTTACTTCTACCTCTTTACTACATTCCCACTTTACTTCACCTTTAACCCTTTCTATGCTGATGACGGAACCGCTCCATCATCAGCTGTGGTGGCGCTGTGCTGATGACGGAGCGGTTCCGTCATGGCCCGGCCGCCGCACCTGCGCTGGGCGTGCTATTGAGCGGGCGGGGCCATGACGGAACCCCTCCGTCATGAGCACAGCCCAAACGCGGCTGATGACGGAGCGGTTCCGTCAGCATTAATTTTCCCTCTCTCTCGAGTCATCGTCTCTCTCTCCTCTTTGCGTTGATTTCTGCATCTCCCCTCTTCCCCCATCTCTCCTCTTTTCCAACTGACCCCAGAGGTGCAGGAACAATACTCAGAGTGAGGGTGCTGCCATCAATGTTACATCACCGAAGTCATAATGGATTGTTGACAATCCAAGCCTCACACAAAGAACAAGTGTAACAATGGAGGCCTTTCCGTTCAGCAGTAGAGAGGCAAAGGTGTTGTGTGTAGCTGTTGGCACTTTTCGGAGCACACAGTCACAAAGCTTGATGTGGTAGCTCTTTGTCATTAACAGACAGCACATTTTTCATTGAAATGCCCAGTAAATTTGCACAGGCATACAGTTGTACTGGTAAAACTAAACAGCACACAAATGGTAATGTGGGGAAAGAGGGTTTCAGCGAGTATTGATTATTTGTGCATCACAAAGGAAAGTGTCTTAAATCTTAGTTTCCATCACATTCCAGAATTAAAATGTGCCTCATTTTCGGCTTCCTTGCTGCTCATATATTTTTTAATATTTCAACAGTTCATTTGCAGGTACTTAAATAGCGAGCGTTAGTTAAAATTGACAACCTAGAGCCTTTCCTCTCACAAGTGCTGTAGCCCAGCAGGATTGTCACATAGCTCAATTTACAAAATCCGCTCTCTTTGCAGTCAGAAAAAGAACAGCAGAAATCAATAACCCTTTTAAAAGTATAAGCAGCAATTTGTCAGACGACATAGTTTGACATTTGACCGTCTTTTAAAGCATTGCAAATGCCACTAGATAAAAAAAATTCAGGACATCTTGGTTGCTCGTTCGCTTTCTGAACCCTGTCTGGTATTGCTTTTTTGGGGGATGCTGCAACAAACCTCTCTTTCCCATCCCGCATCCCTACTTCCAGCGCCAAAGCGCGACCCTCATTTTTCTCGTCTTTCTTCCGGTCTTATGCACTTTTTTCTGCTTCTGTCCTCCACTCTCCCCTACTAACTATCCATTCCATTCTACTCATCTCTTCCTACGTTCTCTCCTCTCTAATCTCATTCTATTTGTGTAATTCTCTCCCAGCCATTGCCACCTGCCTTCTTTCTCTCCTGCTGCCACCTCGACCCTCTATTCCAGTTTCGCGCGTGCCATCAAGTGATAAACTGAAACGTACATTTTGGGAGTGCTGTTTTTCATTTTCTCCTAGGCTGCAAAGCAAAAACTTGCCAACCTAATTTATTTACACACTATCTAAACGGCTCAGACGGACTAACCCAGTTTTGCTTGGATCCACTCAGAGAAAAAAAAGATAAAGCAGCAAAGTGCTCTAAATTAGAGTCTCTTCTTCACATTGGTTCACTGTGTATCATTTTTTTCCTACACATTTCCTGTGATGCTGTACATGTTATACGGCCTGTGCCCCTATCAATCTATTTCAGTCTTTCGAAGTTTTGGCGCGTAAGGTCAGTGTGCAGACAGAATTGCCCATTGGTGTGGATGTCCGTTGACTATCCCATTTGCTAATGTAATGGTCTGGCCAATGTGACGTAATGGCCGACATGATGCAGTGGTATATATGATTGATGGTGAGCCGGGTTATTAGGTTAGAAGTGATGTGATGTTGAATGTAATTGTGATGGTGGATGCAATGCTCGAATGTGATGTGAATGTATGACGGAACCACGCAAGCCATTAACAAGCATGACTTTACAATGACTGCGACCCTACCACGCAAGTCTCTACCACGCAAAATTGTACCATGCATTTGCCTTTACCACGCATGCCTTTACAACGAAAATTCTTTGAATGCAACATTTTATGTGAAGTTCTGTTTGCTATGATGTTCTAATATGATTCGGGATATTTGATGCATTGCTTGCTGTATGGTATGATATTAGTGCTGTGCAAAGTTGCCCAATCGTCACACGTCACAGATAAACCTGATAATAATGATATGATACCTAAAGGGTGCATGCTCACCTTGCACATGATTTTCACACTTTGTGCACACGTTTTACCTAACAACTTTATTATTGAGAGTCTTTATTGTAGAATTTAGTGTTGCACATGGAGGACCGGCAAACATTAAATAAAACTTTCATATGCCATTAACTTTTAAATGATAGAAATGATGCTGATTAATAGAAGGATCAATGTGTAATAACGATGTATAAACTTAATAATAAATAAGATATTTTGAGGTACTCGTTAATTTACGAAGATGAATATTAATCATTTGTAGTTAATTTCGAATCATCATCAGTATATCTATTGTACTTCATTATTGAACTAATCTGTGTGGTGCAATACTGCGTTGATAAAACGTTTAACGCTGAATTTAGGATATGATGATCTACAAGTATATAGTTTCTACTATAGCAGAAACAAAATTTAAATTTTAATGTATGCATATATGTTACATGTACATACTTTGCTATGCAGTTCCACCTCACATTTATTGGTCGATTAGATAATGCTTTGTATCATTCATTGCTTGAACTAAATGCACTAAAGGATCTATACTGTGTATGTAATTAAATGCAATTTCATGTTAATTATATATTTTTGAGTTTATATGTGCTAAATTCTACATTCTCTCCAAAAGACTGAAGCTTTACGGATACTTTCCCTTGAGAACTAATGTGTCTGCAGGCTTGGTTTCGTGCAGGTATTCTCACATGATGGTGATGATGATGAGAAATATATAGAGTGCAACAAATACCCTGGGGTGTCTAGGCACTGCCTTTGATAGGTACCGAGCAGTGTTGACATGGGAGTAAAATTACTCTGTAAACAATCATGTTTTAAGGCCCTTTCTAAATTTTGAGAGACTGGGCTCTTTGTTCGGCAAGGTAGGCAGAGAGTTCCATAAGTGAGCAGTAGTAGTCATGAAGCTTTTGCCACCCCATCTAACCTCGTTGACTCTAGGAACAATTTGATTTCCCAGTTTGGCAGATCTAAGGGATCTGGCTGGAGTATACGACTTTAAAAATGTAATGGGCCCATGTTGTTAAGACATTTGAAGAAAATACATAGTGATTTAAATTGAATCGTCTTGGCTACTGGTATCCAGTGGAGTCGGGCTAATGCTGTGGAGACTGAATCAAATTTAGAGATGCCCAACAATATTCTTGCTGCTGCATTCTGAGCTGTTTGAAGTTTGTTAATGCTGTGCTTTGGAGCACTGGAGAAGAGGGTGTTGCGATAATCCAGTCTTGATATCAACACTGATACCACCGTCTTCCCTAGATACATAGGTATTGCAGGAAGGATTTTCCACAACATTTTCATGATAAAGAAACAGGCAGAGGTGGCAGAATTGATGTGTGCCTCAAAGGACAGTTTTTGTCAAAGATGACTCCTAAGTTTTTGGCTTTGTCTACTGGATTGGGTGGGGAGACAAGTTGGGCTGGCCACCAGTTGTTTCACTAAAAGGACGGCTTGTTCCCTAGCAACAGGATTTCCGTCTTGGATGAATTCAGTTTACGACAATTGTCTGTCATCCAATTTGCTATATGGCTAATACAGTCACGGAACCTAGATGCTGTCTGGCTATTGGAGCTACTAACCGAGATGAACGATCTGAGTGTCGTCCGCATACAACACAATGGCAAAACCATAGCTTCTTACTAGGCCGGCGAGAGGCGTGACATAGAGGTTAAAAAGTGTTGGGCGCAGAGAAGAGCTCTGGGAGACCCCACAGAGCAGTGTAAAGGGGGTTGACACAATGTTACCCAAGGCCACTACCTGAGATCGTGCAAACAGAAAGGAACCAAGAAGGGACAATGCCTGCCCCTGATCCCGATGGAACTCAGCCGATCCCGCAGCAGCCCATGATTAACAGTTTTGTTGATATTGCTCATTCTATTTTGCCTAGTTCCTATCATATGCAGATTTGCTGATCACTGTATCCTGAGTACTCTTGTACCTTATTGTGTGCCTAAAGAATAAGGTGAATGCCTGGTAAAGATCATCTGAGTGCATTCTCTGAATTGCAGGTGTTGCAAAGTCATCCTGTACCCTGGGCACACCCCCAACTTTTTGCTGACTGATGCTGGTGGTAACTGATTTTGACTGACCCTGGGCTCTGCCTAACTAGGCCGAGGGCCAGTGCTAAGCTGAAAGGAACACATTAGAATACAGTTAAACCACCTAACATATACTATGATACATTATGGTATGGTGGGGTACCCCTGTAATTGGCATGACCTACCCCATAAGCCCCTAGTATATAATGGGGCAGGGGATAGAAACTACCTAGAAGTCCCCAGTACCCTGGGGCATGTCAGTTGAGAGGACAGCAGCTTTTTCTGCACTTGCATGTGTGCCCTGCTGAAGCCTGAGGTCAGTTTAAAAACAGCCCGGGTGCCAGGACTGCTTATAAAAAGTAAATTGTGCCCAAACTCAACTTTGGTGGTAGGGGCACTTAAAAATGGATAGCCTACAATGTTATTGCATATTAGGAACCCCCAGGGTCTCCCCTAGCTATCCCAGGGGCGGGGGGTCAGTTATCTAAAAGGTAAACCCTTATAAAATGAGTTTTTATATGCCTGGGTAAAGTGAAAATTCACATTTCACTCCCCACATTGTGGTAAAGTGATGCTCAAATTCGACTTGATGCTAGGAGCACAGTAAAAGGAGAATCTGCAATATTTCTACAGATGCAGAACCCCTAAAGTCTCCCCTAGTTGCACATGGTGTGGGGTTCCTGTAGATATAAGGCAAGTACTTATAAAATATGTTTTTGTAAGTTCTGGTGCTGGAAACATTGCCCAAGTAATTTTTCCCATTGCAAATCCCTTGTTTCATAGGTTAACATGGTAGGAAGTTATTGATTAATACCTATTGATAGGAGAGGACTAGACTGGCCATACAAAGACTTCCCAGAATGGTAGTAGTAAATCCAACAATATCCTATTGTTCAATTTCTCCTAAAGTGTACATACAAGAAGTTATAAGACTTCCTTGTTTGTAAGTCCAAATTCAGCCTTCCAGTGGTCTGACCCCAGTGGTCAGAGTTAAGTGGATTAGCCAGGCTGCTTTGAAGAGGTCAGAGAGATAAACGGTTAAGGGGGGGGTCCGAGGGGAAAAAAATTATTATAGACCTACTGGTACCTAGTCCCCCAACTAGACACTAAAACACACGGAAGGTACAGAAGGTCTCAGAAATACAGAGGGAGAGAAAAGAAAATAGCAAATCTCTCTATTGGGACCTAATAGTGTCCTCTTTACATGCCCAGAATACACAGTTAATCTGGAAACAACCAAGAAAACAAAAACAAGAGAAGATGCACAAGGAGAGGAAAAAGATACCCATCAGCACACTCATAAGTGGAATCTCGTCATCTGGGTATATGTTGGTAAATGGTGTCCTCTAGGGTCTGCCTTGGAAACAATCCATAGGACTGCCTAGTGATGGACCCAGAACATTTCACCAACAGATGACAGTATATGAGCGGGAGGGGTTGAGGTTGCAGTGCTCAAAGAAAAAGAAGAAGAAAAGGAAAATAATCCAAGTGATTCGCTGGGGGTCGCGTAACTAGTTACGCGACCCCCAGCGAATCACTTGGATTATTTTATACTGTCATTACTTTTAATTAATTTAATTAATTTTAATTTAATTTAATTTAATTTAATTACTTTTAATTAATTAATTGTCATTACTTTTGCAGGTCATGAAACTCCTAATGGTTACGGTTTTATTAAAAAAAGTTCTAAAATCAGTTCGATTCATGCCATGCTGACACGCCTTGCATTTAAAACATTTTTTAAAACCAGGTTTTTGTTTTAGCCAATTAGAGATACCCTTCCTTTTCTCAACAAACTCACTTCTAACAATCAGGTCTTTGAGTGATTTGGATTTCTTATAAGTCACCTCGGGGTTTCTTTTGACTCTAGAACCCAACACCGGGTCATTCTTTACGAGGTACCAGTGTTTTCTTAGGATAGATCTAACTTCCCTATGTTTTATATTGAAGGTGGTTATAAATCTTGAATTATCCTGATTACTCCAATGTTTATTCTGTTCCCGATGTGTTTTAGTTCTTGAGGGTTCAAAAAGTATCTTCTGTCGTTTCAGATTTTTTGCTTTGGTGGATGCCCCTTTCAAAACATCTTGCTTATAACCCCTTTGGGTGAATCTTTGAGTCATCTCCTTTTCGATTTTATCAAACTCTTCCACGCTGCTACAGGTTCTCCTAGCTCTATAGTACTCCCCAAACGGAATACTTCTAATTAATGCAGCTGGAGGGGCACTTTCCGCTTGGAGAACTGAATTTACAGCAGTAGCTTTGCGAAAGACAGTTGTTTCTAGTTTACCGTTAAGAGGTCTGATCCGAATGTCCAAGAAATCTATTGTGGTGTTAGTGTGATGACCTGTGAACTCTAGATTTAGGGAGTTTTGGTTAAGGTCATTAATAAACAATTCGATGTCTGACTCCGTGCCCTGCCACAGCACGAAGACATCATCAATAAATCTAACCCACAACAGGACATGTTCAGTCCACTGGTCGAGGGGACCACCCCCGAGCACCCTTTCCTCCCACCAGCCAAGATGTAGGTTGGCATAACTGGGGGCGAAACAGGTGCCCATCGCAGTCCCCCGTTCCTGCAGAAAAAGATCGTCACCAAAGCGAAAAATTTTCTTCGTGAGGCACCACTCCATAAGTTCTAAAATCATTCTGTTTTGGGCTGCAAAACGGGCTGGTCTTCTGTTAAGATAATATTCACTTGCTTTTAGTTCATCCACATGTCTAATACTGGTATACAGTGTGGATATATCTAATGTTAGTAGGAACATGGTTTCATCATCCCGGCAAATATCAAAGATACATTTCAAAAAATCAGTTGAATCTTTGATATAGGAGGGGAGAGATCTCACTATTGGATTCAGAAAATAACTGATGTACTGTGAAGCATTTTCAAAAAGACTCCCTCAGGATGAAATAATAGGTCTCCCTGGTGGACTAGTGGGGTTTTTATGTATTTTATGGAGCATATAAAATACTGGGATTACTGGTTTCTCTCTTTTGATAAATTTGTACTCGTCTTAGCTCAGAAGTCCTTCTTTCCAGGTATCTAGTTTGCCAAATAAATCTACCATTACCTTCTCATACTCTTTCGGACTGATCCTGCTATAGCAACTTCAATCCTGTAGTTGACTAAGAGCTTCTTTGTTATATTGTTCCCTCCCCCATAATACAATATTCCCTCCTTTGTCTGTGGGTTTTATCAGGAGTCCATCTTCTTCCTGCAGTTTTTTCACTGTCTTGTGAAACAAAGATTTCTTTGGATCCATTTTCCGTTTTCTTTGATTTTCCACAGAATATAAATATTTTAGATCCTTAGTTACATTTTCTCCAAATAAATCCAGATTATCTTTTACAGTTTGTGGCAAAAATCTGGAAGGAGCCCTGAATGGTGTATGGTCGCTCTGATCTAGACGATATTCAATTCTCATTAGATCCTCCCTTTCGGTCTGATCGGTATCATCGAGTAAAGTTATCATGTCACTTAAGGCCGGTATATCATTCACATTTAGAAACATTGTGTTGCTGGTTGGAGTAGGAGCCATTGGTTCCACTTGAAGATTAATGTTTTTATATTGTCCTGAATCCATTTTTGATAGCTTGAGTTTTCGGACGAAACGATATAGGTCCATTCTGCTGTTAGGATAATTATACTCATTATTATCACAATAAGATAGTCCTAATTTCAATATCGTTTTTTCATCCTCTGTTATTTTCACAGAACTCAGGTTAATAATTGTTGCATCAGTATTTGACCCTTCGCTTACTTCTTCGTGTTTGAGCGCAGTGATCTTTCTGTTTGCCAGCCTTGCGCTCCTCCTGTATCCTTCACCTCCTCTTCTTTGTCTCCTCTTCCTCGGCCTCTTCCCCAGCCCCTTCCTCTTCCCGTGCGATGGTCTGACCGTTGTTCCATTAGCATAAAACGGAATTCATCTGTGACAGCCAGTCTCACATCTCTCGATCCTCTCCTGCTTAGTTCATCTGTTTCTTGTTCCGAACCAGTATCCGAACTAGCTTCGCTTTGTGAGGCATTATGCTGGTTAACTTGGCCACTATGTACCTCCAGTACATATGTACCTCCAGTGTACGCCCGGAGGCTGCGTTGCAGAGAGGTGTTCAGAGGCCACACCCCTTTTTACAACACTCTGCAACGCAGATCCGTGGTGCTTACTGGAGGGGGGCCAATTGCCTCAGGGATTTGGCCCCCCGATTTTTTTATCGGCAGGATATGCGGATCCTGCGCGCATCCTCTCGTTTTGAAAAAGAAAATACATTTCTTTTTGGCATTTGGGTTCCTTGTGGGACCCCCTGAGCAGGCCTAGGGGGTCAGGGTGTTTTCTACCCTGCGCCCTTTTCGCGTTTTGCGAGTTTTGAGGGGGTTTCTTGTGCCTCGGTTCTAGCGAGGCACAAGATGGCTGCCAACGCTTCCTGATTTGGAGGGTTGACAGCCAATTAGAATACAGCTCATGCACAGCAGGGTACGCTTAGGCTGCGCTTAGGGTACGCGGACCTTCCGAGGCCATAGATATATATGTACTTTTAAATGTCATTTTCTCAGGAACTAGCAAACGGATTTACACCATTTAAGCAAAAGGCACAAGTCTGAACTAAGGACTACCTCTTTGCCAAATTTGGTGTAATTCCGTTTAGCAGTTCAGGCTGTAGCTGCGGCTAAAGGTCCTGTGGGAAATTGCATGGGGAAAACATGTTTTGGAAGCCCCCTTTTTTCTCAGCCCCCACTTCACGATTCACCCCAAGACTTTCAGGATAGGAGCGGACCGGAGCGCCCCACCAAGTTTGAAAATTTCCCAAAGATTCGTCAACTGGTGCCAAAGTTATTCCAAATAGAATGCTGCGGAGTTCCTGTGGAAAATAGGTCCTAACTATAACTACCTACTGGCGACCGCCAGTAGGTAATATATATACTGAGTTTTGAATGTCCAGGGAGTTTTAGCCATTTGCTGTAGAATAAAGTCATCTAAAAATATTCACAGTGTAGAAAAGCTGGTATTTTCGTTTCCTTAGGAAATCCTATGTATATGTGATGTTGGCTGGGATGTTATGATGTCATGTCATGTTTTGGATGTGAAACTGGATGTATTGTTATGTGGCATGTCCTTTTGGATGTTATGATATGATGTTATTTTGGCAGCAATGTTGGATGTTATGTTATTGTGCGATGTTAGGGTGTCATGTTATGTGATGTTGGATGTGATGCTGGCTATTGAAAGCGATGTTAGGTGTGATGTTATAATGACAACATGCTGCCCTCTGACGACAAAAGCTGCCAGAGATGCCTTCTCAATAGGTGATGGAGGGTGGTACATAAATCTGGGAATCCCTCCACATAACAAATCAAAACCTGGTGGCTAGGACGTGTGCATCAGACCACCCATACATTCATCAGTGAGACAGAGTGGCATGCTACTGCAAAACTATCAATGGTCTATATGTTTTAAAACACTGATGCTTCCCTGACTTAGAAAAGGTTTTAGCTAAAAAGGGTTTAGCCATCTCTATATTAATAGCAATCAAAAAGAGCGTCACCTAAAATAGCCCAGTCCTATTGGTTTTGCTAATGTTTGCTTGTTAATGGATTAGAGCTGCTTCTGAACACACCCAGACGTGATTTGATCAGGAGCGAACCATGGCAAACTAGCCATTTAATTATCTCACTTTTTATTCTTAAATTTTCTTTGCAGGCAGAACCTTGTCAATGGAGAACATTTGCTTCTAGCCTTCCACATGCGTCTACAAAAATATATCAGTCAATTATTCAACAAGTGATTGCATATTTGATGTAATTTCCGAGATTGGCATGATAATTTGATGGGTGAAGCATTATCCAATTTGTGCACTAAGAAGCAAGACATGGGGTACATACATTTTTGCTTGTTCTTTTTTGGCATCCTCCAAGGAAAATTCTCTTTTACTGGACTTAGGGTTTGAGCCCACTGTTGTGTGATTACATAGGCCCCAGGCACAGAACACAGCCATTTTACATGCACATGTTTGAAGATGACATCTTTCTGGACGATGGCTTTTAACACATATTTGTTTGGGCACCCGCATGAGATAAAGCTGATAACTTTGTTTTTACTTACACTTCTTTGTAAGCATATTATCAGGCCCTAGAACATTCTGTACAAGGACTAAGTTCACTGCGCAAAATTTAATTGTTTGTAGTTGTCTGTTCAGCGACAGCTCTGCAAGAGTAAAATAAACAGTGACAGCTAAACTAGAACTCCGGCATTGAGAGTATATGTGAAGTTTGTTATAAAAACTTCCCCAGCCCTCCAGCCCTTTGTTTGAGGAAAGGAACATTTCACTGGCACTGTCGCGGTCTCCCCATGCTGGAAACTATAGATCCCGTTAGCATCCTGAGAATGATGGTAGCCTGCTTTACACTAAAGACAGGCTTTCAGATGTCACATACCCTCAGGTAAATGGGAGTGAGACCATTCTGGGTCATACTGGCAGATCTGAACACCCTAACCATATTATATGTATTCATATTATCAGTGTAACAGACCAATTGTGGAGCTGTTTATTTTCTTTACCATTCTCTTAACCCATTGGCTGCTGCCGTCGGCCAACGGTCGTCGCAAGCACTACCTCATTAGTGCTGCACACGTCCATTGGCCGACGCGGCCCCACCCGTTTTTTGAACGTTCGGCACTGGCGCAGAACGTGCGAAGCAGCCAACGGGTTAATGCTGATTACTCTGTTTTGTTTCCTTCGATTTCTCATTGCAGCACACACATTTTACACAAGAATCGTCTTGCCTTAATAAATGTTTGAAATGCCAATTTGAGTATTTCTTGTGTTTCGCTTTGGGCACGCCTGAGTTAGATCCCTTGAGGATTCATGGTTGTCATGTTCTAAGGTTGCACATACCATTGTGTTCCATGTAAGAGTTAGAGGTCCCGGTGGCACACTGTGAACTAGCCAGGAGTAAGGTTACCATATCCTGAAGGTGTACATGGATTGAGTACCGCACAGTTTTGACGTTTATGTTGTCCAAACGCAGTCTTACTGAAATAGTATGAACCGTATGACACCACCTGCTGCTGGTGTAACCCTCACATAGCCCCTTCCAACCACCCCTCCTCACCTACAGCCCACTTCTCTTTTCATCTCCCTGTACTGTGATATTTCTGTGTGATTGGGACCATCCTTTTTCGTCTTCTCCGCACCTCCCCTATTTGCTACAACTCCAGCTTCCACCCTCCTCTGTCCACTCTCCTTGATAGGTACCTCTCTTCTGTACAGCGCTACATGGCTTTGTATCTAGGTTTACTCTTTACGAAAACATACATAGATGCCTGTATGCATACATTTAAAAATACATTCTATTGAAGACTATCAAAAGCAGTGCTGATGTTTAAAAGCAGGTTAATGGAGCAGTGGTAGTCTTTTAACATTGGAAAAAGGTGCGTTGTGCATTATAATAATGTTCTGGAAAACATCTCACCCCCTATCTAAGGAAATGACTGACATACTTTATTTCCTGAAAAACCTATATTCATGTTATTTTGATCTGCGACTTCGTTAAGGCTACCGAATGCACACTATTTTATGAAAGTAGCACATTTCAATGACCAGTAAAAGTCATTAATGCACCAACATCAGATTGCTTGGGGTGGACTATATTTCTGCTTTTGTCGTATAGGAAGCATCGCCTTAATAGATTAAATCTCCCTCCAGCCCAGCGTGTTTTTACACAGTGATTCCAGTTTCCTTTCATCCCCTCAAGCAATAATAATGGTTTTATGGCTGAGAGAGAGCTCTCAGTGGCAAATAGATGACAATGTAGGCTGACACGATGAAGCTGAACCTTCCAAAAGAGACGCCCTAGATGGGTTTCACACGTGTTGTCATGTATGATGTGGCGACGAGCAGCTGCCTTTCTATTCACTTTACCATCCATAGGTTTCAGAAGGAGAAACCAATTTACGAATTCTGTCAAGGACTTCTTAAAACCGGTGATGTGTGACCTGAGGAAATGTTATCTTGCAAACTTTTGAAGGGCTATAAAAAAAGATTAAGAATTGAAATATGCCAAGTGCTTTAGATCCTACTTGCCTTTGTTAAAGTCGAAGCGTCTCCTTTGCACAAAATATCAGATATGTTTCCTGAGCTAAGGCAGTCATCCAGTGGCTGATGCAGATAAGATTAGCTTTTTCGTACTTATTTGAGCGGGTACCAGCATTCATGTGTTATGCCTCTGTTAAAAATCCTTCATCACCTGAATTCTTTTAGACAATATCTTCTTCCAAAATTTAACGTCACTAACTTGCACTGAATGCATGTATTTATAGAAACTACAAAATACATTTTATTTCAGAATAAAGTGTGCACCAGAAGCCAATCATACAGCTTCGTGCTTCCACTGCATAACTGGTTGCCTCTCGCCCCTTCTGTCCTATGTCCTTTTACCTTGAGGGCTTCCCTTCTCCAAAATTTCCACATTGCTCCCTAGTCCCTCTTCCTTATTCCCTGAGGGCTCCTGCGTTGATTCTAATTCCTTCTGAATCTCTACTAAATTCTTATTGGACAGCACTCCCCAGTCCCCCGCCTGTTTCCTACCCACTGCGAGCCACCAATGCTCGTGATTACATGTCAAATATACAGAACTAACAGCCTTATTCATCAACGGGCCGTTTTGCGAGCCCCTAATAGCGATTCATAGCGAATCGCTATTAAGGACTCGCAAAACGGTATTCATGTAGGAATTGCATAAAGAAATGCGATTCCTACACATTCCTTATTTGCGATAAGCAAATTGCTAATCGCAAATAAGGAATAACTCCCCATTCCTATGGGCCAAAAGGCCCATAGGAATGAATGGGGAGTATTCCTTATTTGCGATTAGCAATTAGCTAATCGCAAATAAGATAGCGATTTAAAGGGTGCCAGGGGTGTCCAAAGGACACCCTGTAGCACCCCTTAAATGCAAATTGAAACAGGTGTTGCGCACACACATGTCCAAAGGACATGTGTGTGTGCAACATGCAACTTAGAAAAATGCATTTAAATGCTTTTTTCTAAGTTTTTGCTATTTACCGAGAGGTCTGACCTCTCGGTAAATAGCGGCCCAAAATTGCATTTTCGCAATTTTAAAATGCTTCATGAATTGCATTTAAGGAATCTCAAATAGAGATTCCTTAAATTCAATTCTTCGCAAATGTGCGAATTCTTAAATAGCGATTTTTGCATTTGGGATGATGAATCCCAAATGCAAAAATTGCACTCGCAAAAGGCAAGATTCTGAGAATCTTGCCCTTTGCGAGTGCAATTTAGCTTGATGAATCAGGCGGTAACTTCTGAGATAAATAACATAGAATAAATACCATGTCCCAAATAGGTCGTCCCATTAGCGTAATGTTTATATTAACTCCATTAGGGAGCGATTTTTTAAGATGATTTTTAGGGCGCAATATTTACTTAAGACAGCATTTTGACAATGACATTCTGGTACAACAAGGTGCTGATCCCTGCTAAGGCACAGAGGCCTCTTAAAGAGGCACTTAATTAAGTGCAGCGATCAATTGGTCCTTGGTGTCCCTGCTACCCACGCCTTCAGGATCTTTTTCTGAGCATCCTCATTCGTCAGCATGCTCCATCTGCCTTGTTGCCTCTGTTCATAGTTGCCCTCTGCCCTTCTCTCCAAGCCCCTCAAGGACTCCTCTGCTACTCTGTGCATGCACTGCTCTCTCACAGTTGAATACTTTGCCTGTTCTGCCGTCGGCCTTGGAGCAGGGAATTTTGGCTCCACCCTCGTTATTATTGATTAGGCCCCATATGTGTATGTCAAGGGCATCATGTGATAATGTGCTGTAATGTGAATTTTAAGGTAAAGCGCACTTAAATCTAATTGCATTTGATATGTAATCTTAAAAGTTATTTTGTATACACTAATGCTTTCCTTACACTGATGAATCGCCGTTTTTACTAACTTTGATACATGTGCGTTAATAATATTGATTAATATTTATGTATTTTCATATTTACTTTAAAGTATCCTGTTTTCACTGTATAATGGGACATGTGTCCATCAGATGTTTCTAATGTGACCTGTCTATATATCTGTATTCACTCAGTTACAATGTGTATTAAAGCCTTAGCTTGCTAACTTGACCAAGACCCTCGAGCATTTAGGTTCCGTAATGTTTAACCTTCAATGTTAATGTTTTTCTCGATGCAATGCTTTTCTTTTCTCTGCAGCTGCCTGGTACAATGATATAATTATTATTATTATTATTAAATGCTTTTGTAACGCGCTCTGTTACTAACAAAATAGTATCCTGGCGCGATGAAGGCACAGCAGTATTAACAGAGAGCAGATATCTGCAGACACTAAATGGGGAAGATTTAAACTATAGTGTTAAAAAGGTGAGTTTTTAGACCTTTCTTAAACGCACTGAGAGTAGATGCAGTTTTCAGATGGAGGGGTAGGGTATTCCAAGATTTAGCCGCTCTCACTGAGATTGATTGCCCGCCAAGTCTACAGTATTTAAATTTAGGAATGGACATTTGACACAGGTTGGCCGATCGCAGTGAGCGGTTAGGAACATACAAGCAAAACCTTTTTCTCAAATAAGCCGGGCCAGTTTGATGAATAGCTCGGTAGGCAAGCACTAGAATTTTGAACAGGATCCTATGAGCAACTGGAAGCCAATGAAGAGCGTGAAGAAGCGGGCGAGCACTGGAACGCCTGGGGACATTAAACAAAAGTCTGGCAGCGGCATTCTGAATAACCTGAAGACGGTGGATCAGATATGCCGGCAATCCGCAGAACAGCCCATTCGCATAGTCTAGCCTAGACAAAATTAAGGCACGAATAACAGTCTCTTTTGCTTCTTTTGGAAGGAGAGGAAAAAACCTGCGTAAAGTTTTTAGGGTAGAAAAACAGACGCCAGTGAGTTTATTTAGATGGTCCTCAAACTTAAGGTTCTTACCGAACCAAACCCCCAAGTTTTTCACCGGGCCGGATGTGGCTTTTGGTGGGGGTAGGTCCGTAGGCCAAAAACGTTCACTAAAATCCTCTGGAAAAGAGCCATACAGCAAAATCTCGGATTTGCTTTCGTTACATTTTAGCTGGGCCCTTGCTAGCCATTGAAAAACAGAGGACAGACAGAGTTGGGCCGCCGACGTATCTAAATTATCTTTGGACCAGGTAAACAAGAGTTGTGTATCGTCGGCGTACGCCATAATTTTAGCCCCCAACTGTTCTGCAAGATAGACCAAGGGGGTAAGATAGATATTAAAAAGCAGCGGGCTTAAAGTTGATCCCTGCGGAACACCAGTAGAAAGTAATTTAGGGGTAGAGGCAAAAGGAGGTAGCCAGACTTGTTGAGTGCGATGACTCAAAAATGAGGAAAGCCAGTCAAAAGCATGTCCCACAATACCAATATCGGCCAGTCTGGAGAGTAGGAGGGAGTGAGGGACCGTATCGAAGGCGGCAGAGAGGTCTAGTAAAATCAGAGCCGCTCTGCCACCTTCGTCCAAACACTCCCGAATTGCCTCCGATATTTCGACTAAGGCCGTCTCGGTGCTGTAGGAGGCCCTAAAACCGGACTGAGCTGGATGTAGAGCTTCGGTGGATTCAACAAATTTATCCAGCTGATTGAAAACAACCTTTTCGCATATCTTTGCGACTGCAGGAAGCAAAGATATTGGGCGAAAATTAGACGGAGTGGCTGGATCCAATCCATTTTTTTTTAATAGTGGGAGCAGTTTTGCTTGTTTCCAACAGGCGGGAACAGTGGCCGTAAGAAGCGAGAGGTTGATAATCTGAGTTACCTCATTTCCCACTGTTTCCGCTAAGCTCGCAAGAACTCTAGCCGGGCATGGGTCAGAAGGAGAACCGGATTTTATGGCAGCAACAATAGCAGTAATGTCAGAGTTTGATTGAGGGGTGAAGGTGGTCAATTTCTCGATGCGAGGGGGCATTAAAGGAAGCAGAATTGTTTGGGACGATGAAAGGCCATTACAAACATTTTGCAGATCCGTCTGAATTTTGACAATTTTATCAATAAAAAATTCAGATAGCTCTTCACACCATTCCTCAGATGCAAGCGGCAACGGTTGTGATGCACAAGGAGATACAAAACTTTTAACAATCGTAAAAATTTCCTTACTGTTGTTGTTTGCTTTATTAATACGCCCAGCAAAATAGCTACTTTTGGCAGATCTGATGGCTGCATAATACTTTTTTTGCGCAGTCCGCAGATCCTTTTTTGCTTCAGGGAGATAAGCTTGTCTCCACACCCTCTCTAGCTTTTTACAGCCGGATTTGAGGTCACGGAGGGAATGTGAAAACCAGGGTTTAGAGGGGGTAGCACGGAGTCTACAGACTCGGCTGCTTTTAATTGATGCCGTAGTCGCACCTTCCACCCATAGATGAAAAATGCTGGCTGCGGCCTCAATATCAAGAGGAAACAATGGGCGAGAAGCGGACAGGCCATCTGAGAGAGTATCTAAGTTAATCTTCTGCTTATGGGCGGTATAAGGATGGGGCACAGCAGAAATCAATGAGGGCCAGGAAAATCTAATAAGCTTATGGTCCGACCAGATCACAGGCTCAGGGTGGGCCATAATAATATCAAAGTTTGAACATACCAAATCTAAGATATGACCTCCTTGATGGGTTGGGGCATCCACCCACTGTTTTAGCTGGGCCATAGAAAGAGCTTCGGCCAGGCGAACCACCTCTGGTAGGTCCGCGCTATCTACATGGATATTAAAGTCCCCCAGTAAAAGATACCGGGAATGACGTAGAATCCGGGGGACTATAGTCTCTTCTAGGACCTGCACAAAGTTGCCAATATAGCCTGGGGGACGGTAAACCAGCGTGCCACCTATGGATGAATGAGCGTTGAATATTAGAGAGAAGTGGAGCATCTCAGCTTCAGCCAGCTGTTCTTGGGAATCATATGAAAAGGTCCACTGTTCTCTAAAGACAACCGCAGTCCCACCTCCTCTGCCCGCAGGGCGGTCAGATCTAAATATTTTAAATCCACGGGGGATGGCAAGTTCAACAGAGGGGGCACAAGTTTCATTTAGCCAGGTTTCCGTAATAAAAAGTAAATCCAGCCGATTTTCGCTCAACAATTCAAAGATATCAGCGGCGTGTTTGACCAATGACCTGGCATTAATCAAACCGGCTTTGACTAGTGAGGAATCAGCAGGATGGGAGGGCGGATAGGTGCTAATGGGTTGAAAACGAAATTTACACACCTGGCAGACCCGGGACGTGCTGTTTACCACATCCCATGCATCATTGCATGTACAGGAATTGGCTCTCAGCGACATGAGGTAACCACGCGAATACCCCATAGTGTTGCTGTAGGGTCGCCGAGGAGTGATGGCATGGTGGGTGGCCCTGGGCCCGTCCGAGGCACGGACGGGCACAGACGGGCCCTCCTTTGGCGCTCCTTCGGCGCGCAGACGGCGCGCCCGCTGCGCGTGGCCGCTGCGCGTCTTGGAGTGCATTCCTATTTGTAGCCACAGCCCCTCCCTCCGCTGGACCGCTAACTCGGGTTCAGCCGGGTCCGAGCCTGACTCAAGATGGCGCCCGTCTAGCCCTCCACATCAATCGGCACCTGGGAGCCGCGGTGGACCGGGGCACAGGGTGACCAACTCTCAAGCGCTGTATGAGGTAACAGTTTCTTAAAAGTTATTTTAAAAGGCACAAAAAATTATGACACACAATTCTAAAATCGAAATGCAGGTAATTTAAAAAAGACTCGGCAATTCAGTGGGATGGATGAATGGAGAAAGGCCCATTGTGTGAGAAAGATAGGAATGCGTGAAGGGAGTCAAGGACGATAAAAATGAATGAGCAGAAGGGAGGACTATGGTCAATGCAGAATGAGGAGATGAATCCAAGATCTCTTTGAATATGTGGATCAAAGAAGAAGAATTACGAGTGTGCCTGCCAAAAGAGCACTGTTTTCAATGTAGCCACTAATTGGACCTTTGACTTTGATTTAGAAGGATCTCTTGTGTGTATAACTAGGAGATCATCTTTGGCTTTGAGAGAGATTCTTTTCAGACTAGGAGAGGTGCAGACCTCCATGCACTATTCTCATTGTTTGGCTTTATGCTGTACCATACTTTTGCTTTAGAGAACTTCTACTGAAGTTCTCCTCTAGAGACACTTTTCTATTCTTACGGATCTTATTGGGATTTCATTTAGCATTCTTTTGTTTGGGTTAGCAGTAGGAGTTAGACTTCTTCATGCATAATAGAAAGGAGGATTGAAACTTTTATTCTCATCATCATATTCTCTTACTTATTCTTTGCACTGTCATAACGAAAGTCCTCATTTGTTACCTTCTATTGAGGATAAACTTTGTGCGCAGTTCTAGTTACCCTTTGTTTATTCTGTGCTGCTATGCAATGTTCCTGAGACTGATTTATATTACTTTGGCTGTGAATTTGTACTAAACCCATACATACTCCTATTTTTTGACTTTGAGTTATACTGTGTGACTAAATGGGTTACACTGTAATCATTAATTTGAATCTCTTATTCACTCAAGTACCCTAAAAAGTTCAGTCCTGAAGGGGTAGGAGGTAAGAAAACGGTCCCCATCTCCTAGGCATTACCAGCCTCTTGCCTTTTGCCTATCCTGCCTAGAGTGAATGGTCTGATGTCTTTTGTTCTGCTAGTCACATTGTCTACAATTACATATTGACAGATTCACAACATATATCTGCAGTGAGATTATGATGAGTAGTACTTACCTGTCTCCGCAGCCCCATGGCCTCACTCTGTCAGGACTCCTCTGCAAGGACACCGCCAGCACAATGGGACCATCTAAGTCTGGTCTGCGCAGACCCACAGCCTGATTCAAATGTTCCCGTTGTGGTGATGGAGTACTGTTCGGTAGCTGAGAAGACTGCCAATGCGGCAGACCGCAGTCTGTTGATGCCACATCTAAATACAGCGGGCAGAACTCTGTCAGCTCGAAGGAGTACTTGGAACCGCAACCATCGTCCCCCCCAAGATCTAAGTCAGTCCCTTAATTTTGAGTTTGATTGAGACTTATGTGCCATATTACAGCATTTGTGGCAGACAGGGCAACTTTGCCCTTTATTTAAGCAACGATTTTTAAAGTCCTCTTTTAATGACAATAGTGAGGTTAGTTCGTTGTGCATGAAATGCCTACCATGTATTTAGCGAGCAAATCTCAGGTTATAACCTGGTCCCCATTTCTTTAATTGTGCTAACTGAGGTTTACAGTTTATGAGCAAAGCAATCATATGAATCTGGGACTGAGCCAATACAAGAGATAAATGATTACGTGTTTGGCGGTGCAGCGGCGGGACGGCCCCACTAGTGCATCACAATGTCCGTGTGTGAACCACCCGCCAGATTACGCATTTTCTTGTGTCTGGCGGGCAGTTCTTTGACGTTCCCAGGGCGGTGCTTATGAAATAGGCACCGCAATGGGAATGTCAAAGTAAGTACCTGCACGCCATAGACTACTGCAGTCCATGCCATGCAGGTACTGTATGCATCCCATTGACCTGAGCTAACAGGGGGCCCTGTAGGGCCCCCTGTGTTTCCTCTCTGCCATGGTTTTCATGGAGGCCGAACCACCAGAGAGGAAAGTTGTAATTTGCTTGGCAGGACCCGCCGATCCCACCAAGCATATTGCTGCCTCAAGACTGCTGTGCCACTGCCAGGGATCTCTGATCCGTGACTGTTGCGGCAGTCCACGGGTGGCCCGACAGCCTGAGTTATAATAGGGCAGTCGGAAGACTGCCACAGCCGCACCCCAGTGAGTCTGGAAGACAATGGACCACCAGACTCGTAATCTGCCTCAAAGTATGATCAACAATTTGTATGGCCAAGGATGCTGCTTCCTACTGTCAACATTTAACATTGGTAATTATGTCAGTTCTTGAGGAACGAGATCTCAGACATGTCTTCCAATTGCTCACGGTTTGATGATCCTGCAGCCGCTGGCCCATGCCCTGATGTGCATGCTCCTTTGTAGTGTAGTTCCTATTTTCCCTATAGGCTCTGCACATTGGAATAACATAAACAGCAGTTTAGACGTAGGACTGAGGTCATCTAGGTCTCTACTGATTATGTTAGACTTAATTAGGTTTGCCAGCTAGCTCAGAGATCACTAGAAACCTTCTCGAGTAAACAAGGAGGTGTTAACTTCCCTGAATAGACAAGAAGGGATTAGCTTCTGAGAACCGCATAAACATGACAACTTTGCTCCCTCAGAATAAAGAGTGTATCTCTAGAGTCGTGTGAAAACAATAGACAACTATTTCACTCAGTCAATCGTGCATGCTTAGTCTCACCAGAGTGCAGAGAAATAGAGAGAAGGGCGTTTTCAATAAAAGTTGTTATTTATTGAGCAGTCTTTTTTCTCATGCAACAGAAATGAATTGCCACAGTTGCAATACTTATCATGAAGTAAAGTGCGTACAGTAAAAGGAGTATTATGAAATAATACTGTAAAAGCATTGATATGGTTTCTTAGCCATATGATACTTTAAAATGGATAAAATATTTACATACATAAAAACATTGACTAACGTACTCAACTGGTGCTTCTAATATACGCCTACCCCGGTGTACCTGACCTAAGCCTAATACGTGGGAAGGAGTAACTAAGTTGCAGTTTAAGTTAAGTTGTTTTTTTGCCAAGAATCTAAATCAAGAATTCTCTTAAGGTTTTAGTCAGCTCCGTACCTTGGTTATAGAATGAAGGAGGTCTTGTATCTCGTGTCTCAGGACTCGATCTCCCTGCAACCCGCAAGGGTGACTGGAAACACCGGAGCTGGATTTTTCGGCAGCAGAAAAGACAGCGTCTCTCTCAGTGCGTCAAATGGGAGAGTCGGCTTCCTTCAGCACTCGCATCCGCTGGGCGTCGGGCAAGTAGATAGCTGCTCTGCTCCAAACCACCGTGTGTTTGCTTAAGGCAACGTTGGTATATTTATACCTGAAAGGTGCCGAGTTTGACGTAAGGTTGGACATAAGACGTCACTAAGAACTAACAGTTATTTCTGGACTCCAGGAGTTCTTGTGCAAATCAAAACAAAAGCAGGGGGAATTCCCGGGCTGCTGGAGGCTTGGTTTGTTTAAAGAACACGTTGTGCTTTCTAGGAGTCTATGGGAGTGGCCTTGCCGTATTTGGACTGCATTGGCTATGGCTAAATATGGACATGATTCTTATGCCTTTATAAGGGTATGTTTTGTTATAACCAAATAAGGGCATGAATCGGGGATATCTAATTAGGGTCCTAGATAGATTCACACCACCCACTCCACGTATTATGTCAATCATTACTAAATACTAAGCAATACAAAACATATAACGATGCATGTGTTTTCCAACCCACCCAAAAATACATAGATTGCATATGAAATGGTGTATGGTGTATACACAAAAATTAGTATTATACTGTACGTCTTTCAAGCAGTTGTATCATTCAGATAATGCATATATAAATATCGGCTGAATGAATTGCGAAAATTACATTTATGAAATGGCTCAAAATACAGAAAAGAAGGTCGAGACCATTTCATCACATATTTATACAATACTGTACATGTGCTAGAGGCTGAGGTAAAATTGTCTCTCGAGTCTCTAAAAATAGAAGTTCTGTTCTCTAAGAATAGTTCTACTTTAAGCAGAGTACCATGTGCCAAAAAAAGGTAAATATTTAAGAAATGGAAAAAAAAAAAATTCGTTTTCAGGGGAAAAATAGTTTCAATTGTTTTCAGTAGTTCTGTTTATCAAAACTGAAGGCCGAATTCAGAGTTCAGGGAATGCTGTGTGCTCGTTGTTTTAAAAGTTATTCTCGTTGTTAGGGGAGAACATCATATCAGACAGAGTTGCGAAAAAATTGGTCTACAATAGTTGGTGAGAGTTCGACCAAGTTCGAAAAAGCTGAAATTGTGCAAATGTGAGAATCATTGCTATCATCGATGTCTGGATCAGCAATGCTCACAGAAGGTTGTACCTGTGTGGTGCTGCTTTCATCTCGTACTTCACCGCCACCTAATCGTAATGGTGAAGTCTCAATGAATGCCGCCATCAGAATAGGTAGCCGCTGGGGACAACGCATTTCATGAGCCGTTACCGAACCAAGCAAAGTATCGATATCCATAGGTACTGCTGATGGAAGTGTAAGACAGATGTCCAACACGCATTCTTCTCCACATAGCAGACATCGAAG
The DNA here is from genome assembly GCF_964261635.1 of Lissotriton helveticus. NCBI lineage: Eukaryota > Metazoa > Chordata > Amphibia > Caudata > Salamandridae > Lissotriton > Lissotriton helveticus. Next base: position 947,267,079 of record NC_136065.1, read on the forward strand.
CACAGGTAAGATGCAATCTTGGCAGATTGGTCTGAATGAAAGAAACCAGGTTGCATTTAGATCTCTTAGCCGGGCTAATCCGAGGACTCTAGTGATTCGGTCTCGGTAGCGTATTGCTAGGATCGTTTCTTCCATTGTAGCTGGAGTTCTGTCTGTGGCTTGGCTTGCCATATCGAAGCAGAAGGAGCAAAAATAAAATTCCTGCTACGAGTCCCAAAAGAAGAGGCAGGCCGCCGAATACAGAATGCACAAAATTCTGGAAAATGCCCAGAACTGTTTCAAAGGGTGCTAACAATCCCGAAAAAATTGTCTTAAATACATGTGCGATGCCACTGGTATCAGACATGTTTAAAATTTGACCTAACATTTCTACAAAATGTACGGGGAAATGTGTTGATAAGAAGGAATGTATCTCTGCCGCTGTCCTTGCAACTTGCAGATCATACGTCTCTTTGGACAAGGTTAAAGGCACAGTTGTCTGTAAAAGAATAGACTTCATTCTGCGTAAAGTATCAATTCGAATAGAAGAGATATTCAAAGAAGGCCATATTGCAGCCTCCATGTCTGGATTGCCATTTGGATACAATACTTGCATACAGCAAATGACCCTGGAAGTAACGGTTACGAGATAGGCTTTTCCTGGCACCATGCCCCAAAAGCTGGGGTCACCTATTAGAACATAGCTGCCGTTGGAAAGCTGTCTGAAAAAAGGCTCTATCTGTGTTGCAGGAGTGCCGTGCAGGAGACATGAAAGGTTATTTGATGAACCTTCGCAGGCTCCATGCAAGTTAATACCTTGACACAGAAGTGTACCGCTTAGTGATTTTTTACAATTGTTACCACTAAGGAATACCTCTTTTTTCCCTTTACTATAACATTTATGTGTATAAGGTAAATTCCAGGTTGATTTGATGTATCCTTTACCCAACCTTTCATACAGGCCTGCTGGTATATATTTTTGGCAATACTTAAACTGGCAAGTTGTTATCGGAATTGGAATTGTTCCGTGTATTATCCATTCAATGACAGGTCTCTCTGACATTGTCAATGGTAATCTCTCAAGTTTTTCAATGCTCAGAATCGTATAGTCTGCTCCTTTTTGTGCCAAACTGATTTGTTTATCAGTAAGGTTAAAGATAGAAAATAATGACGTTGTGTTGATTAGACACCATGGCACGTAGCCTGAATGCAGGTTTTGTAACGTCCAGCCTAGCTGTACAATAGAACATAATTGGGACTGACCATGTTGTAACATTAGCAAGTCCTGCTCTATTATATCAATAGCAGATGATACAATACTGTCCAGTGAATATATTCTGGAGGACAGAGTCGTTAACCCTTTGTCCACTACAGAAAGTGATTTTTCCAAATTTATACGATCAATTCCTCGTATTTTTTCAGCTGTTTCAATTTGCATTACTTTCCAAGCTTCGCTGTAAGCAGCGTATATACCGGCGTATATGAAATGTTTTTGACGCTGTTTGCGAGGTCCCAGTATGAAATCTCGCAAGTCAGCACCTTCTTTAAGTAAAGTTAAGTGTTGCTTAATTTTCTGGCAGTGTGGATTTCTGTAGCCATTCGAGGCAGAGTTTTCCTACACTATATGTTGTTACTATCTCTGAATGTTGTCTCTGGGAATATCTTGGGTCTGGCCTGTTCTGTTTGAACCCCTGGGGTTTTGTTCAGGAATCTATCTTGACAGTTATTTGTGTCTGTGGGCAATCAGGATTTGTTCTGTTTTGGTGTAAAATATGGGCTACGTCTATCTCGAACATCTGTAGTGCTATTACTATCAGGTATGGGCTTTGGAATAGACGGTTTATTTAAGTCTTTTATCTTGGCTAAACCAAGACAGGTTGTCTGTTGAATGGTGTCGTTCAGGAATATTATCTGTTCTGGGATCATGCTGGCTCTAAATAATGCTTCTAGACCTTGTACCTGCCAGTCTTTTGAACCCCAGATGGTTTTTGTTTCAATGTTGTTTTTCCAAAATTCAAAACCAAATGGAGACATTTTATCATAACATTTTTCAGAATAAATCAATTTAGTATTTGTCAACATTGTTTTCATTCCTGTCTTATTTAACATTTTAAAATAAAATGTTTCTGGATCACTGTTGTTAAACCCTGAGAAGTATGTGAATTTCTCCTAAAATGTTTTCGAACTGCCTTTTGGCGGTGTTGGACAATGTTCCCATTGATTATAAGTTAAAACATTTCTAGGTTGAACAGATTTATGCAAATAGTGATGACCATAGTGGTTAAAATAGTACATTTCTTCATAGTTCGATCAACCCTGTAAATAATCATGTTCTGTAAATTTTGCTGACATTACTAAATCTGACATCATATTATTAATATTTTCAAAGTCCCAATCATCAGAGAAAGTACTTGGTGTCAAAAAGTCACTTAAGGGAACATTAAATTGATGTGGATATTTCAAGAGCTCAATCGGGCCATAGATTTCATAATCCGTTTTGTCCCATGCTACCCCACCGGGTATTGGATTGGCTGTGATGTTCACTGATGAAAGTTCTCTTTTCTCGATGTGTGAGGATGTGTGAGGCTTTAGGACCAAGTTGATGTTCTGACTTGCTGTGTCCATTGTACTATATGTTTCTTCAATGAATTGTCCCAAACATAGAACCAAGATGAGCCAAAGTAGGAGGAAAAGTACACCTAACACAATCCAAAATTCAATCCATGGTGAAATCAGATATGTTTCTTTTAGTTGATGAAAAAGTTCAGTCATTTTTTCTTTGAAAGTTTTTGTTGCTGGCGTTTCTTCATGCTCACTTGGATAATCAGAAAAGTCATCGAAATTGATGAAGTAGCCAGATGCAGTTCTGTCAATTGTTGGAATTGCTTCCGGATTTTTATTAGTCTTTGCATTTTTCTTTGTTTCATTAGCATAGTCTGAGGCTACATCGTTGTAGACAGGCATTTCTTGACGAACTGTTGCAATTTGGGTTTCAAGAGACACAAGTTCCATGGCTTTGTTGCATAGTCCTTTTTTATTCACTGCAGGTTTATCAAATGTGATTAGTCTCTCAGTTTGTACCTCTTGGATTGTAGCAATATTTGGTCTTCTGCTATTTCTTGGGAGTCCACTGGGTCTACTACTTATTATTGGCCACATGATTGTGGTTTTACCAGGTCGATGGATACAACTCTGTTCTCCTTTTTACCAGCAAGTGGCGGTAGTACTACTGATCTTGTTCCGCTGACAGCTAAAACAGGTACTGCTTTTCTGTAAGAAGGCCCAAATTCCTTCTTCACCGCAATCTTTTCTCTGACTAGATCCCCAATCTTTGGAATCCAGACAGGTCTTGCTGGGACAGGTGGTTTCTCTTCAGTGGCTGTTGGCTTTAACTTTATGTTACTAAGACTTCTTCTTGTTTCATTTAAGTCCTGTAAAACAGCCAAACGATCTTTGATATCAAAGGCTTTTTCTTTTACCACTGAAGTCTGACAATCTAAGTCCTGAATTTTCATTCTAGTACCGAATAATAGTTCATAAGGAGTGATACCTTTTAGAGAGTTTCTTGGCAGATTGTTAAGACTACGTTGGACACTTGCTAAATGTTTGACCCACCCATCACCCGAACCTAATACCCTCGCCGTTATAGATTGCTTTATGTCACGTTTTTTTCTTTCCACTACCGCATTTCCCTCAGGATGGAAGGGAGAAGAGTACCGCAATGCAATGCCCATGCTGGTCATGGCCTCTTTGTAAGCTTGAGAGCTAAACGCAGGACCCTGTTCAGAATGCAGCATGCCAATTACGTATGTGCCGATAAAGACTCGCAAATCTTTTATAACAGTTCTGGCGTCAGCCGAGCGCTGGGGCCTACATTTTAAGTGAATCTAGTCTTAATAATTATGGGAACGCATTTCTCCGGCTGGATTTCTGCAAATAGATAGCCTAATGCTTTCTAATAAAGGTGTCCTGGCAGTACTCTTGTCCGGTTCACAACTGCAATCTCTGTTGCAGTCTGGACAATCCTTTGCAAAGTCGGTATTTTGCAGGCTCATCCCTGGCCACCAGTATTCTGATTGTAATTCTTTTAGAGATTTCACGATCTCTTGGTGCCTTAGACCCTGTCCCATGTGTGCTTCTTGAATCAAGTAAGCCCTCCGGTTCGTGTTTGGAATTACTCTCTCCCCCACTCCAGGGATTTGAGCAAAAGGAACGGAGTTTGTATCAATTATGTATGTATTACTGAGTGGATAGTTGAGAGGTAATGCTGCATAGTCGCCTTTTAATGAGGCTTTTACTGCCAGCATGGTTTCTCCATCTATGTGTTTTTTAGAACGCTTTTTTTGTGGCTACGGAAGCCGGTTGAACCGCTGCCGCTGTGGCTCTGTTAGCCAATGAATTCCCTGCAACGTGAACGCCATCACGTTGATGACTCAGTGTATGTATCACGTGAGTCTTTTGTAGTTCTTTCTGTAAAAGAACTACATGTTCCCGAGCTTTTTATGCTTTATTGTGGCACCTGTGTCATCTTTGTAACCGTTTTTGAACCATGTCTGCATGTCATTATTGTAAGATTTGACGCAGTAATGCAAATCGTACACTATTAGTGTAGGGAATTCGCGATCGGCATTTTCAAGCGCCATCTTTAAAGATCTTATTTCAGCTCGCTGAGCTGTACAGTTTCTGAGTGATTCAGTTTTTGTAATTATCGGTCTGAATTTACCTAAGCGCCAGCGACCTTTAACAATCGCGCACGCTGCATTGTAAGATTTTTTATCCACAACGTAGTGTTGTGCAAATCTGTCCATATAGATTACGTAGCTGTATTGTTCGAGAGGTAGAATTTCGATTGGCAGAGTATATTCATGCTCGTATTCTAGATCGTCTAGTTTTTTCATTTTTGGATCAAAAGCGTGTTTCACGTCTTCTGCAGCAAGAGAATTTTCCAATTGTATCCATTTTGGATCTAATGCCACTGCCTTTGGAATGCTTGGTCTTGTTACTGCCTCAAGGGATGATTCTGCTGTCAAAACAGATATGTTTCTCCCTTGGACTAGGGCTCTTTCTTTTGCTACAGCAGTTTGAACCGCAGTTAGAATTTTTTCAGTAGAACTGAATTTCATTTCAGCTTGTGTGTACAAGTGTGATTTATAAGCTATTGGTACCGTTTCTCCCTCATTAGAGGTCAGGTACGTGAATCCGCATCTTCCTGGGATGACTCGGATTATAAGGTTGCGTATATTTTTGCGTGTTTGCAGTTTTGTTTTAGTTAACATGTCTGTAATGATCTTAAAACTTCTGTGTGTTCCTGAGTCCAATTAATTGGTTTGAAATCAGGTTTTATTAATTCATAGAGAGGTTTAACCCTCTCCGCATAATTTAGAATGTATGTTCTTCCGAAATTCAGAAAACCTAGTATTGATTGTAAGTTCTTCAGCGTTTTTGGAGTTTGGAGTACTGCACATTTCTCTAAGAAATTGTCTGCTAGGCTTTTGCCTTCACTTGATAATTCATATCCTAAAAACAGGACAGTTAGATGGGCAATTTGTGACTTTTTAAAGTTGAATTTGTACCCTTCAGCTGCGAACCCAAGTATTATGGTGTTCACTCTTTTCAAGTGTGTCTCCAGGTTGTCGTCTGTAAGGTAGATGTCATCGACATAAGATAATGCCTCATCATCATACATTTGTAGTAACTCTGTTACCCTTGCTGAGAATAATCCTGGGCTATTCTTGAATCCCTGTGGGAGTCGACAGAATCGTTTTTGCGCTCCCATGCAGGAGAAAGCGGTCAAATACCTCCTTTCAGGTGCAATGTTTTGACAAAAGAAGCCATTTGAGATATCTAATGTCGTCTTATATTTTTTGCGCACAATGTTATTCATTAGTGCTGCACTGTGTGAGTTTTGTACTGCAAATGTTTTGCAGCAGGAGTTTAGGTGTCTGTAGTCCAAAACTAGACTATATGAATTGTCTGGCTTGGAGACAGGAAACAAAGGATTGTTCATTTGTGAGGTACATGTTTCAATCACCCCCTGATATTCAAGTTGATCTAAGATCTCCCTGACTTGATTTTTAGCTTCTTGCTTAACAGGATACTGCCTCTGTGCAGAAGGTTGATTTTTTAACTGGATTTTATGGTGAGGAGAATCCTCATCCCATCCTACATGATTTTTATATAATGCAGGAGCTTGGGCCACTGCCCATTTTCTAGCAAATGTGTATTTTTTATGAATTGGAATGTGATTTGATAAGGCAGGCATAATCATTTATTTGCCATGAGGGCACTCCCTGACAAACTCTGGTGGCCATTCTTTCTCAGCTAACAGGATGTTATAGCCTTTTGAAAGGTTATCCCAAAAGAGACCCCTTACTTTCCTAGTCTTGTCCCCCTCTATACAAAATGTTATTTCATATATTTTATGGGGTTTGCAACTCTGGTGTCTGCAGTTTCCACTTGAATGTATTCATTCGTGTCCACTGTCTCCAGAAGATTCATCAGGATCTTGCGAGCTATGGTTACTTCTGCTGCGCTGACTAGCATTGTCTCGGCCCACTCTCCGTTTTTCAGTTGTGTCCTCAGAATCCTCAATGGACAAACTACCTAGGCGGTAATTTTAGAATGCTAACACAATAGTGAAAGGACCAACACTGAGAGTGAACAGTTTCCAGTTAGTTACAAAAGTTTATTACAATCACATAAAAAATACATGTATCATAAATCAATAGCTAAAAATATACATTCCATGGAAAGTAAACATACATCAATTATAACATAAAAATTCTTGGACATAGAAGAGTAAGTTGTGTGTCGACGCGTTTCGGCGACCAGCGCCTTTCTCAAGACAGTTTACAACTTTCTGAAAATAAAAGCATAAATCAATATATAGTTTAATTTATTCATCCATAATCAATCATTACAGTATTATCTTAACGTGGATTTAAAAACCGCCTATATACACAATATGTTCTATTTAGACAAGGAAAAACTGTTCAAACAAACAAGGTCCTAAGGTAATCAAAGCACAACTGATAATCTCAAAAAATGGCAAAGCATAAATAACATGACATAACCTCTATTGTAGCTTTCTTCTACTTAACTTATTACCAGGGTCATTTAATAGTGTGAGACATGAATGATACATGGTTTAATTCTTACATTCACTAATATTTGATAAACATTGTATCACAAATAATTATTTATGGAACATGATGGTCTGAAACTGAATAATTCATTTACGAATCAGAGATTGGTCTTTTATTAATAATTAACATTTTTATCTAAATGCCTACATCTATCATGTGACAAATAAGGATGGGGCTATAGATTTAATTCGAGAAGAACAGATGAAAGAGAGAATTGAGTGGGGTACACGAGACCGACTCTGATAGTCCAGTACTACATAGTTTATAGCAGTACTACTCTACACTACTATTCTAAATCCTAGTAGATCAGAACACAAGGGATTCTCTGTTCTATAAGTGATAGGAATGGTTATTATGTTGTATGGATATATTTATAGAAAAGCCACTCATGCCTCTATTTGTACTGATTTAATCACTGTAGTTTTTTAGAGAATTACAATATTAAATGTTCACGTATTTAGTTTCACTTACCTAAAGCAAAAATGGACTAAACACAATGGTAAGAATTTCGACGCTGTGGGGTTCCATATAATTCTTAGAACCGGAATTGACGTTTCTGATTGACAGAGATTCTGTAATTTTGTTAATAAAGACAGAAAGCATTTACTATTGCAGGAATACACGGCTAGCACTGATTAATTTAATTCCAAAAAGATAACTTTAATTGGGAAGAGAATAACTGACCTAATCTGATAAATCTGCAGTTCTTATGTTCAAAACGGGTATTTGGATACTTCAGTCTTTTAGATACTTCAGTCTTTATCGCCAAGGTAAACGGCCTGCCTAAATAATAGTGCAAAATATACCATTCAAGACAAACAATCCGAGCTCTCAGAGGAATATATAATCCTAGGTCAGCTCCTTACCAGCAATTGAGCTTTTAGAATACGTCGCCTCCACACTTTATTATTTTATGTTTACTTCTAGAGCCCTAGGATACCAGCGTTATCTAAAATGCAAAAAGTGAAATGCGAGAAATACAGTGAATTGTTTATAAATGGAGGCGATTGATTATCTAAGAAAACCCTGGTCAATTCTTACCGGACTTTTCGTGAACTCACGGACGTATATATTTTGAAATCAATCACTGTGTGGCACTCGATACACAATAGATGGCCATACGCGATCCCAAGCCTAAATAAATAGAACAGATGCCTGGTTACTATTTTACTAAATGTGAGCCTATCGTTACAGCTGCCCTCTCTAAGTATCTAGGTAGTATTTACATATTTCATACCTATGATGCCGGCTCTTTAAATCTCCGCGGTATAGCGTGATCAAGATTTAGCCGGGTTGTTTCGATTAAAACAGCTTGGCGGATTCCTGCCAGATGACAAATAACAATGCGATGTTATCAGCACACCTAGTTCGAAGGCAGAGCGTATTTCCGAGCTTGAGTCGGGGCGCATGACTTCTAAGTCGGAGCGCGTGATTTGTAATGACCAGTGTCTGCAGAATGCATACCTTAGGTTTCTTGGATTGAGGCCACGTGGAGGCGAACGTCTAACTCGGACGTGGTTCCGTGATAAAATGAAGATTGGGCCGGGTTCGCGCGTATTTATGTTTGCACCTGGGAGAGTAATTAGGCTAGTCCTGACGTAGCTAGGATTAATGAAACGCGAGGAAAGACTCCTCTGTGGTTACGTGAGCAAGATGTAACGAACTATAGCTATTTCATGGGCTAAAATTAACCATTTGTAATCAGTCATGCGCTTATATGCAGAAAATACATTAAGCGCTAATCGCCAATGTAAAGAATAATTAATGGAGGTCAATACAGCAAAAGAAAGGGATATTTTGATCTCACATATCCAAAACCGATTTTTTAGCAAACCTCAAGGTAACATCTATTTATGTGTCCCCTTGTCACGATGTTTTTCCATAGCTGTGTATCTAAAAAATCGCATTTTCCCATGGAATTTCGCTGTTTAACCCCTCACGGAAAGTATTAAGAGAAAAAATCCAGAAGACTTCGCGTTTCTTGCGTATTGCCTCACCTCCTTTGTCATCAGATATATTGATTTTTTCTAATATGCACCAAGTGAAATCATTGGGACCATGGCCATGGTCTAAGAAATGCTTCACAATTGGCGCAGTGACTTTTTTGGTTCTCACCGCTGCACGATGTTCGGTCAGTCGTGTCTGAATTGCACGAGATGTTTCGCCCACATACCCCAACGGGCATGGGCATTCCAAAAAATATATAACGTTTGAAGTTCTGCAATTGAACATCCCTTTGGCACTAGTTGTGTATCCATTGTGAGTGAAAGTAACTCCTTCATGAATATTTGCACAAGATTTACAGCTTGAGCAAGGGAACGTGCCCTTTACAGGGTTGTCTCCGGTGAGAGATTTCTGTACAAGGTACTGAGAATCTCTGGGACTTTTCATTCTTGAATGGACGATGTAATCTTTAATGTTTTTATTTCGCCTATGGGCAAACAGAGGTTTTTCTAATTTAATTGCTCCATTACTGTTCAAGATATGCCATGAGGAGTTAATGACTTGTTTCACTTTCGCATTTACTGTTGAATGACGAGTGATACAAACTAGTTTGTTGGCTTCTGTTTTTGGTTTAGTTCTCAACAAACAGTCTCTATCGTAATACCGGGCTCTTTTGTACGAATCTCGCACTAATCTGTGTGGATAGCCTCGGTCTAAGAATTTCCGTTTCATCTCTGCTGCCTGTATGTCAAAATCTTGGAGATTGGTACAGTTCCTCCTCACTCTCAAAAATTGGGAGAATGGGATGCCTTGTCTCTGATTCCTGGGATGGAAACTTCGAAAATGCAGGAGAGTGTTCCTGGCCGTCGGTTTTACAAAAAGATCTACTTTCAGTTTTCCTTCCTCATGGAAGATCCAGATATCTAAAAATTCCAACCTCTCAGAACTAATGTGGGAAGTAAATTTGAGATTGGGATCGCATGCATTGAGCCATGCCAGGAAGTCATCCAAAGCTGCTCTCCCATCAGTCCAGATAAAAAAGATATCATCTATGTATCTGGACCAATGGGAGACTGACTCGTAGAAGGGCGCTACTTCGTTATGAATATGTCGAGCCTCAAATTCAGCCATATAAATATTTGCTACAGAAGGTGCCACCGAAGCCCCCATGCTGACTCCTTTTGTTTGTCGGTAGAGTTTTTGTCCGAATTCAAATATGTTCTCCGTAAGCACCATACGGAGGCATTGCAGCAAAAAGGTCTTTGGGCAGGGTACAGAGTAGAGGTCAATGAACCATTCTACTGCTAGCGAAGCCTCTCTAATAGGAATGTTACTGTAGAGAGACTCAATGTCTAGAGTAACAAGCAAGTCTCTGGACGGGTTAAAACTGATACTCTCCACTTTGTTAATCATCGCACCAGTATCTTTGATGTAAGATGGAACATTAGGTATGAAAGGGCATAAAAAGGTGTCCACATATTTAGAGAGCGCCTCAGTGGGTGTGCCTATCGTCGACACGATCGGTCTATAAGGAGGATTTTTTTCATCTTTATGAATCTTGGGTTGACCATAAATGCAGGCAGTCTTTCCTGCATTAGTATTTAAGTAGTCAAACTCTTTAGCATTTATTTCACCATTTTCTAAAGCCTGGGTGGTTATCAAGCGAATATCTTTGGTTATTTTATTGATTGGATTATGCCTTTCTGGTTGGTAGAAAGTTTGGTCTTCCAACATTTTAAGCATATTAAGCTCATAAACTTTCGAATCAAGCACTGCTATGCCCCCTCCCTTGTCACAACTCTTGATTGTGATAGATGTGTCAGAGGCAAGTTCATGAAGGGCAGCATGTTCCAATTTATCCATATTGTAAATTGGTTTTGGAATAAAGCGAATAGTTTTTTCCAATTTTTTGAGAACAACTAATTCGAATGCCGCTACCTCTGGTCCAATCTGATCGAGGGATGGGCTAAATGTGGATGGAAGTCTAAGAGTGACAGGTTCTACTGGTAATGAATCAATTGATTCATTTTGAAAGTACTTTTTTAATCGGATTTTCCGAAAGAAAGATATTATATCGCTATATAGTTCAAAGACGTTAGTGCTACAGTGGGGTACAAACGACAATCCTTTCGATAAAAGGCTAACACTAGATTCATTTAGAGGGGTACTAGAAAGGTTAAATATGGGAATTACATTCCCGCTTTCCAGTATTGTCTGTTTCTTGTCTCTCTGACAAACTGAGGTTCCTGCTGTTGGTAATGGTTCTGGGGGTCCTGTTGATAATGGTGCTGGGGTTTGTACCCCCCTCTGTTTTGTGTTTGGAACCTCACTCTGGATCGACCGCGGTGACCACCGCGGTTGCCTAAAAAAGGAGTCTGATTTTGATTACGTTTGGCTTGAGCAGAATTGTAATTACTATCTGACTCATAGAAGGCATCTTCTCCTTCTCCACCTGATTCAGATGAGGCAGAAAAATTATTGACCCTCTGTTGTTGATTTCTATTAGTATCCATATAGTGATTTTGTTTATAAAAATCAGGTCTAAGATATGGATAGGCCAGTTCTATTGAATAAAATCTTTTCTCTTTTGTAAGTTTGTCATTTTTGCGCTTCTCCAAATAGCTTACAAACGATTCCACTTCTTTATTAAGATCTTCTAATTTTTTCATGGTCTCTTCTAGATTACCTAGTTGTTTAGTGGCTTCTTCCAAAGTTTCTATTTCTTTTTTGATGTCTGATGCTAGTTCTTTGGCAGTCTCTACTATGAGCATCATTAAGTCTCGCGAGCATCGACTCGCGATCATGCTCCATTTTTCTATAAAGCTCCGGTGCTGTACAAATAAACCTGGGATATTTCTTACTCGCAACCCCATGGGAATTATGCCTGATTTAAGATAGGCTAGCATGAATTCTCCATGGGCTTCCATTCGTCTTAATTTCTTTTTAAGGTCGAATAATTTATTATAATCATCTTGTCCTCTCTGGGTGTTAGAAGAGGAGTTTGTTGCATTTGCAAAGGTATTCGATGTGCCTATCAATAATGCAAATTCTGCATCAGAGAAGCCAAAGGTTTGAATTTGTGCCATCTCGTGATTTAATTATGTTGTTAATATCTATTTACTAGAAGGAGTAAATGATTAGTAAAGGTTCTAGATAGAAGATACAGATAAAGTGGAGAAATGTATCTATAGAAGGTACTTGACCAAGATACCAATGTAAATAGAGGTTAAGATAGCAATACAATGTATAAAGTAAGGACAGCCTCAGAATCCTCGGCATGTTTTATTTTAATACTAGCTACCTTCTTCTTTGGAAATTGTAATTTTTTACTTTGATGAGCAGGTTTCTTGTCTTTGGACTTGACGTGCTCTTTGTGTTCTGACCGTCCTCTTCTTTCCAATTTCTGTGAGGAAGTCTGAAAAGATCGAGAGGGATGTGTATCAATATCTTGATATCTGTCAGGTTTTCTCAATTTATCCCTATCTCTAAGGTTGTATCTTTTCTCAGAGGGCTCCCTCTGGGGAGACTTGCCTCCTTGTTCTGGAGATCTATTTCTCCGTTGAGGAGACCTTCCTCTGGACTGGAATCGTTTTTCTCTGGGAGTGGATTGTTTATTACCCTCCCAACTCATTTTTTGAAGTGTTCAGATTATTTTTAATAAAAGTTTTTTCAGGATTTTTAAGTAGTTGGGGTTTTACTGGTTTCCCACCCAAACTATCTCTTCCTAGTTCTTCATAGGATTTTTCTATGATTCTGGCAAGTTCAAAAGGTTGTTCTGCTATATCTGTTTCCTTCAATTTCTGGAGGTATGTTATATCGTCCATTGCCAATTGAACTAATTCTCTGTATGCCTTTGTTAATTCTTTTAGTTTAACTAAAAGTCCTTCACTTGACATCTTGTCAATGTCAGCATGTGGTGTGTAGCTGGCTAGAACCGGCCACATGGCTCCTGGTCTACCTAGTGGACCGAGCCTGGTGATGTAATTTTGATGTTTTAGGGCGCCATTAAACCAGAGCAGGTGCTCTTGGTATGTTAGTGGGATTTCAACGTCCTCGAAAGGGGCGTATTCATCCGGAGGTTGCTCCATTTTGTAATAGTGGAAATCTTGTGTCACAGCGTGTGCTGCTGGAAAATGTATCCATGAATAGAATACCTCTGTCTGCCGATATTCATGGGCCTCTACCACAAATATGACTATACCACCTCTTGGTGATAGCCCATTTTCTATAAGTTTAAGAGTTATAGTTCTTCTTACATTTACCGGAATGCGTATAACATTCGGGTCATCATTTTGGAGACTTGTGTCATCCGCTAAGAGCTGAGCTGCTATTCTAGCACTCTCTGTTTCATCGTCACTTTCCCCCATTTTACTGACAGAACGTTTTTGTTTGCAGAGCAAGTTTCAAGGGAAACAAAGATTAGGTGCACAATATTTTGGAACACTGTATCCTTCAACGTTGATTAAACCAAAAACTAATACATAGGAATCTCTTCCTACTAAGTTCCGGCGGATATTAACCTTTTACCCACTCCAGACGTCTTTTGGAGTATTTACGGGAAAAAGGGGTCTGTGTGAAAAGCACGACTGAGTTACTCTAGCGTCTTGCGTTAGATTATCGCCTTACCAAACGTTGGGCGCCATGTAGTGAAGTTCCTATTTTCCCTATAGGCTCTGCGCATTGGAATAGCATAAACAGCAGTTTAGACATAGGACTGAGGTCATCTATGTCTCTACTGATTATGTTAGACTTAATTAGGTTTGCCAGCTAGCTCAGAGGTCACTAGAAACTTTCTCGAGTAAACAAGGAGGTGTTAACTTCCCTGAATAGACAAGAAGGGACTAGCTTCTGACAACCGCATAAACATGACAACTTTGCCCCCTCAGAATAAAGAGTGTATCTCTAGAGTCGTGTGAAAACAATAGACAACTATTTCACTCAGTCAATCGTGCATGCTTAGTCTCACCAGAGTGCAGAGAAATAGAGAGACAGGCGTTTTCAATAAAAGTTGTTATTTATTGAGCAGTCTTCTTTCTCATGCAAGAGAAATGAATTGCCACAGTTGCAATACTTATCATGAAGTAAAGTGCATACAGTAAAAGGAGTATTATGAAATAATACTGTAAAAGCATTGATAGGGTTTCTTAGCCATATGATACTTTAAAATGGATAAAATATATACATACATAAAAACATTGACTAACGTACTCAACTGGTGCTTCTAATATACGCCTACCCCGGTGTACTTGAGCTAAGCCTAATACGTGGGAAGGAGTAAGTAAGTTGCAGTGTAAGTTAAGTTGGTTTTTTGCCAAGAATCTGAATCAAGAATTCTCTTAAGGTTTTAGTCAGCTCCGTACCTTGGTTATAGAATGAAGGAGGTCTTGTATCTTGTGTCTTAGGACTCGATCTCCCAGCCACCCGCAAGGGTGACTGGAAACACCGGAGCTGGATTTCTCGGCAGGAGAAAAGACAGCGTCTCCCTCAGTGCGTCAAATGGGAGGGGTGGCTTCCTTCAGCACTCGCATCAGCTGGGCGTCGGGCAAGTAGATATACATACATAAAAACATTGACTAACGTACTCAACTGGTGCTTCTAATATACGCCTACCCCGGTGTAGGGGTAGGCATCCAAACCACTGTTTGTTTGCTTAAGGCAACGTTGGTATATTTATACCTGAAAGGTGCCGAGTTTGACGTAAGGTTGGACATAAGACGTCACTATAAACTAACAGTTATTTCTGGACTACAAGTGCAAATTAAAACAAAAGCAGGGGAAATTCCCGAGCTGCTGGAGGCTTGGTTTGTTTAAAGAACACGTTGTGCTTTCTAGGAGTCTATGGGAGTAGCCTTGCCGTATTTGGACTGCATTGGCTATGGCTAAATATGGACATGATTCTTATGCCTTTATAAGGGTATGTTTTGTTATAACCAAATAAAGGCATGAATCTGGGATATCTAATTAGGGTCCTAGATAGATTCACAACACCTTGATTCCATTTTAAATGGGGCCACCAGCAGCCTTTTGTCTGTACTGGCTGGGAGGGAACTGCGACTCCCCCTGCACCCGCTCCACACTTTGGTGATAATCCTACATGCTCCTTTTGGCTCCCACCGTTGATTTTAGTTTAAGCCCCTGCCCATCAGCTTGAATTTGGTTGCCGGTTCTGTGCATTGCAGGAACATCATGGACACAGGAGGGCCAAGGGAAGACCTGTCCTTGACTCAGCTGAGGCCTTGAGAGGCTGGCCCTAGTGGCTTGTCTAATTTAGTATGTTATCCTCTTTTAACTTTGGATCCACATTACTTTTAATACTGTTCCTGCTTGTGGCTATATTTCTTGTATTTTCCCCACTAGATTTCTTTAACTAACCTTGTTTACATTCAAGGCTTTGTCTAGCTCCATGCTGAGGATAAATGAAAGTTCATGAGGTAGTTTTCCATCATCCTTCTTTTATATGGAGACTCTATTAAATTGAATAATCCTAGCTAAGATTTAAGAACATTTGGGGAAAATGAAAAGCTGTTTATGCCTTTTCATAGTAGTGGTTGGCAAATAGATCTCTTTTAGCCCATTTTAGAAGTGTAAGGTATGAGAAGGGTAAATATTACTCTATCATGAAGAGTTCAGCTAATTTCAATCCTTGGTGTAATATTGTTCACCAGAGCAGAAAATTCCCCACACTAAATAACTAATAACCAACATAGTTCCAGCTCCAGATCGATTGCCAGCTCCTTCTAAAGAGTCTAAAGCTTTGAATGCAGAATGCTGAAGCTCATATGATGGCACACCAGACCAATTAAAATCTGCTCATGAGGCATTGATAAAAGTTATTTTTTCTAAACCAGCACACCAAAAAAAGGTATGTTTGATTTTCCACTTTGACAAATCAGAAGAATAGACATGTACTGATTAATAAGATGGCTCTTCATATATGGCCAGTGTAACAATATCAAACTCATACTATGTACGGTGGTAGACACCTAGAAAAATGGATAAGTGGTGGGGAGCACTGATTGTGTTCGGACGAGAACTCTTACTCACCCTAGGGTGACATGCTTCACCATAGGGTCACCTCCGCACACTGGGACGGCAAAGTTTCCAGTGTGGGCTACGACTTTCCCATAGGAAAGGGGCAGGGGTGTTCTATAGCACTTGTAGTAGAACTACCTGTAGGGGCAGAGAGAGGGCCAGAGTGCAAAGGAAAAGTGGATAAAACTATCTCATTGGTGGTGGAAAACTTTATTCAAATGCCCCAATGGATAGAAGTATAAACATAGTAGAATAGGGATATCGATATTACCCTATCATGTGGTCAACATGTTTCTGCCATGTATGACTGTAAAGTTCAAGGCATTTATCCGTACCAATGATTTAAGTCACTGTGCTATGTATTGTGTCTGCAAAATTCAATAATAACAATCAAAATTATATAATTAGGCCATACAGTCAGTTGACCAGCTGTTTGTGTAGCACCAGCATCTTCAGCGGGCCAGGTGGCACTGTAGAAAACACACACAAAGAAATGTTTTATAAAAGTTGATATTGGTGCCTCATAATCAGTGTGCAACACCAGTGTCTACCACCACCACAGCAAAGCGTGTGTTGTGTGCTCATAAAATATGTATCTCGGCGTTACCTTAATTATGTAGGCAAGGTCCGACTTGATGGTTAGCAGACTCTCTCAACAAGTAGAACTGTGGGTAGATGCACACAAAAATATATTTTTCATATCTAGAAGTATAATCAGAATAAGGACATATCAGCCCCTCCCATTTATCATGTGCCACTACCCATAACCTCAAAGCTCAGGTTATATGTGTAGGACCTGACTTGTCTTGTTCTCTTGTCAATTTAACCCTCATGTTACCCACTGTGGCCCCCTTAATAAAACATTCAGAAGCGGACCACGTGAACCTGTATAATGAGTATATGGCCAAGTTTTGTAGCCCATCAATTTGCCAGACTAATAAAGCTATATGGTACTAACTTGAAGCCTCTAGACCACCTCTTCGTATGAACCATGCTATTAAATTACGGACTGTGTACTGACCAAAGCGGACTTGTGAGGGTAGCTGTGCTTCCTAAGTGCTATCCGGCAAGTTCTGCTCAAAGTGGCTATTACTATCCATACTTATTTGAAAGACAGAACCCACAGAAAATTATACAAATCATAATACTGTGATGCACGAATATCAAACACTGCCACCCGTGTCTAGGTTGTATGTGGCGTCTAGTACAATAAAAATAATAGCGCAACTGCGATTGAAACAGCCGTTAGATACAGGTCTGTGCATAAACAGTTTAGGAAGTTGAAAAACCTTCCCCCTCATCAGTTAGCGTACCAATGCACTTACACTAAAGTTCACTTTTACAAATATGCACCTGTGTCAATGTCATACGGAATGCTCACCTTACTTGTTGCATACCATGGACGCGATATGGGAAGTTTGGCGGGAGTAGTCACGCGCGACTCAGGGACGTCTTTTAATCTTTGCCCCAGAACCAGAAATAGAAGCAAGGAGTACCTGGGAATCGTAGTTCCGTTCTGGTTTCTATTGAAAGCTGCCACCACAGCATCTAGATTCCATTGCATAGGGAAAACAAGCAAGGAGGTTATGAAGACTTGTGCCCACTTCAAGATGGTGGGCGAATAGAGGAGCTTCATGGCTAAAGTCCAACAACCAGACTTCAGTCATGTAGTATAAATGTGTAAAGTGATTACACATTTAGTAAGCAATCGCTATGTTAGCTGACATTTATTACTCATTCAGGGCTGAACAGGTGTGTCATCTCTACTCATGTCCTATAATGCACACCAAGGATTGGCATCATTGAGACCACTACAATGGCTGCCCGCCTAGTGCTGTTCCCTCTGGAAAAGTGCTCTATCTAATGGGCCAATCTCCCTACAGTAATGGGGTTTGTCTAGGACCACCCACTTAATGTCGTCCTCGGTGTGTCCAGCCTCCAGGAATTGTCAAGTAAGTTTAGTATTCGTTGTTTTTTTAAATTTTACCAAACTTCTATGTTTGATAATTCTCGTCTTGAACTTCCTGGTAGTCATACGTACCCACATATATCAGGTCACAGGGACATCTGATCAGGTATATAAGCCCTTCGGTGTTGGACAGGCAACACAAGAATCACATGGGAAATGACCCTTGATGGGTTCCCCCATCCATAATGTATGTCTGGTGTCAGAGGTGCGAGGATGACATGGTCTTGTATGGACCAAAATATTGCCTAGATTGCCACTGCCTTTTTAGGGCAAAGAGTGTTTTTTCACCCTGTTTGTTACCCTTGTTCAGAATGTGCCAGTTCTTATTAATCGCTCTTTCAACGGTCTCAGTTAAATGGCTAAACGTGCTTACGCACACCAATCTTTCCAGCTTTGGTTTGGAGTAGGTTTCTAGTAATGCCTTATGATTGCTAGTCTGTGCCCGTTTAGAGGGCTCTCCGAACCAGATCTTTTGGGTACTGTCATGCCAGCAAATCCTCAGTCAAATTGTCGGCGTGTTCTTTATACTTAATCATTTCCTTGCAGTTCCTTCTCAAACATAAGAACTGTCCTACTGGACATAACTTAGCAATGAGTTACCACCCGTTGGTTTTCGGTACAGTTCTTTGTAAATGCTTCCCTCTTTGGGGTATAGATTGAGGTCAAGAAAAGGGAGTTGTTTCTTACTATACTAAAAAGTGAACTTCAAATAAATATTCAAGGTGTTCAGCTATTGGGAGAAAGCCTCCAAAGACGCTTGGTCACCCTCCCAAATGACCAAGAAGGCATCAATATATCTCTTCCACAGCTTTAAATTTGTCTGGAAAGGGTTGTCCATTGGGTAGATGTGGGTGCTTTCAAACCAGTGCATGTATAGGTTGGCCATATTGAGGGCACAGGTACTGCCCATGGATGCGCCGGAGGTTCATAGAGTATCCTCTTGCGGAATATTTGTGTATAATGCTTCCACATCATGCGAAACCAGAAAATGCTTTACCGGATCAAACTGAACTGTGATCAGAAAGGTCAAGATGTGTTTTGTGTCCTGCAAATATGAGGGCATCCCAACCACCAGTGGTCTGAGGAACCAATCAACAAATTGAGAGAAGGGTTCTAAAACAGAACCAATGCCGGAGACAATAGGCCTTACCAGTGGAGGTCTCTGAATTTTGTGGATCTTGGGTAAGACGTAGAAAGATGGTATTATGGGGTGTGTTTGAATGAGAAAATCAGCTTCGCCTTTAGTGATCCATCCGGATTCTTTCCCTCTCCGTACCAGTGCATTGGGTACTAATTACATGACCTTTACATCAATGCCACTACTTGTCAGGTACTATGAAAATGGAGGTTATGTCCAAACACACGCCTTTGGGAAAATTACTGATGCTCAGCCAAGGGTTTTCAACTTCACCACCTAGGCTGACAGAGGCACCATGTGTGTGGAATTATATTTTTGGATGATACCATGTGCATGCATGTCAACATTGATAGAGATGAACCCAGAAATTGCTGAAGTGATTAATTTTCTGTGGTGAAGCAGAGCAGTGTGTAGGTGGCCATAGTCCTGCTCTTGAGGGACCAGTGAAGTGGGATGCATAGTCTAAAAAAGACGAGACTCTCCCCTTTTCAACTGTTGTGGACCTCAAGAGATGTTTGCTTGGGATCATGAACAGAGCATTGTCACCAAACATGATGACTACCACTATGCCAGAATTAGGCACAGCTTTGCACCCGCATAGCCTAAGTAAGTGGTGCACAATGACATTATGACCGTCGTGGAATTGAGATTGACCTTTGGTAAAAAATCTGAGTGTAGGAGCACAGGAACAATGCTCTGAGGCTTTAACAAACACAGGTAGTTGGTGTTTTTAACAAAAGGTGCCGATAATCAACTCAAAGTTCATTACGAGTTGAACTTTTACCTGAACAGACTGTTCGGGCAATTTGTTTAGCATGAACTGCATCTTTTTTTTTAAAAAGTGTTTTGTTTTATTCACAAGGGGAAGTGCCATACTGAGAGAGGCTAGTGTACAGACAGTATCAACTTCCTCTCCCTGTCCTCAGGACGCCTCCTTATTTTTACAAAAAACAGCCTTGAAATTTTAACTTGTTTTTGTTTGAGGGAGGGTAGGCACCACTGATTTTGTTTCCATTTTGTAGTGTTTTCCTTTTGTTTGTTGCAAGAAGATCTAAAGTAGGGAAAGCAGGCAAACTTATGGAATTGGTTAAGCATGTAAAATAAGTTTTTGCTTTTGTGGATGGTGGAGGCATGGGGTTATATCTATCTATCTATCTATCTATCTATCTATCTATCTATCTATCTATCTATCTATCTATCTATCTATCTATCTCTCTCTATCTCCCTCTCTCTCTATCTATCTATCTATCTATCTATCTATCTATCTATCTATCTCTCTCTATCTCCCTCTCTCTCTATCTATCTATCTATCTATCTACCTTACTATCTATATATATATATATATATATAAAAATTCACTGAAAAAACCATAGGTTTTAGGGGTGTTATAGTTAGCTAGACATTTCACTCGTATAAAACCATTGAAATTCCCCCGTTATATTAAGTTGTACTAACTATAATTTGTGCGCCCGCAATCCACTGCTGATGATGTCACATATTACATCATTCATGACATGGTGAGTGACATCACTGATGACATCTCCGATGACATCTCAAATGACATCACTGATGACATCACTGAAGACATCATCCAATGAATGTGGTTTGGTTCGATATTTAAATAAGTATTATATATATAGCAATCTGCCTTGAAGACTGAGTGGATGTATAAGTGTGTGAATGGAGGATTTAGTAGCAATGTGATTGACTGTCTAAGAGACGAATTTAAAGTGTCTCACTAAATATATGGGATAGTGATTAAACTTTGTGAATACCTGTATCACTCTATCTCTTGTTGTGTAAACTCCTACATAAGTTGGTTACTAGCTATGTGAAAGTCTACATTAGTTATTAATTAGTTAAGTGAGTATTTGTATGGGATAGTGAATGCATGTGTGTGTGGTTGGGTGGGACGTGTGTGACTGTCGAAAGATATTTAAATAGTTGATTTAGTAGGTCTATGAGGTTAAGACTGTATGTGGAAACAGTTGTTTGGGTGAGTGAATCTCTTTATGGGTGTGGTGATGAGTAAATAAATTTCTCAATGATATATGTCCAACAAACAAAAAATATAAATTGCAGTGTATGTGACTGTTGTTGTCCATAAATAAGTATACATAGGACTCAGTGATTGTGTGATTGATGTATGGGTAACTGTATAGTTGTAATAGTGATTTTATAACACACTAAGTATGACTTATTATCTGTATGAATAAATAAAGTGGTGTTTGTGTAAGTGTGTAGCTTAGTAAATATACGTATGATCAATTGTTTGCATAAGTGAGTAGGATGTCTCCATAAGTGAATAGGATATGTGCTGGTGTGTAATGTTGATGTAGGTGTACAAGTAAATTTAATAGTGTTCTATTGATCTTTGTTAGCATGTATGAGTGAATCTATAGGTAAGTGTTTAGATGTGTGTGTAGATGTAGGAATCAATGAGTGGGTTTTTAAAAACTTGTATTGGTGTGTCAATGGTTTCAAATATGGTACTTCATATTTTATAAAACGTGTTGAAAGGTTATGCTACTGTATGATGAGGTGTATCCGTTTTTCACATGGATGATGTCATCAGTGATGTCATCAGTAATATCATGTGAGATGTCATCAGTGATGTCACTGACCATGTCATGAATGATGTAATATGTGACATCATCAGCAGTGGATTGCTGTCGCGTGAGTTATAGTTAGTACACTAACTGTAACGGGGGAATTTCAATGGTTTTATACAAGTGAAATGTCTAGCTAACTATAACACCCCTAAAACCTATGTTTTTTTCAGTGAATTTCAAAGGTTTTTTAAATGCTAATTCCTAACTATAGCTTGTCTGAAACCTATGTTTTTTAGTGAATTTCAAAGGTTTTTTAAATGCTAATTCCTAACTATAACTTGTCTGAAACCAATGGTTTTTCAGTGAATCTCAAAGGTTTTTTAAATGCTAATTCCTAACTATAACATGTCTGAAACCTATGTTTTTTCAGTGAATTTCAAAGTTTTTGTAAATGACAATTTTTAAATGTATTAATTGTTATATGTTTTTATACTGATTTTCTACATTTTTTTAAACAATTTATTTTTAGATATTTTATTTTTTAAATTACATTATAATTACATTATACATTACATTACAAAATATACTTTCTCAGAATGAATTACTTTAGTTTAAATACTTTGCAAATAGGCAATAGTCTTCTAAGTGCAGTAGTTACAGTTGTTGTAATGCGCAACACAATTTCAGTCACAAAGCAACATTGAGGTCAATGTGAATCTCTAGTTAAATGCAATTAGTTAGTTTTTGGATTACTTTTCTAACCACAGGACTGTATCCGAGATTCGGTCCTGGCACATCTCCTGTAAACAGTTGAGTAAAAGCAT
The DNA here is from genome assembly GCF_964261635.1 of Lissotriton helveticus. Taxonomy (NCBI): domain Eukaryota; kingdom Metazoa; phylum Chordata; class Amphibia; order Caudata; family Salamandridae; genus Lissotriton; species Lissotriton helveticus. The sequence continues at coordinate 947,289,662 of NC_136065.1, forward strand.
TTTGATTACAGTAGTGATTTTTTATGAATATTATTGTATTTTAAACATTGACACTTAAAAACTTTTTCACATAGATTCACCAATGTTATCCTACGGGAGGAAATTCACTTAGTAGGTAAGTAGTGTTAACGTTACTTTTTCTTACTCAGTTGTGGCTCCTGGATCCAGCACGGGTGCATCTCCTGTAAACAGTTGAAAGAATGCGTTTAAGTCATACAGGCAATTTTTAAGGAATATTTTTAGTTTGTGAAAATAGACACTTAGAAATGGATTCCTATAGAAGGAAATACACGTTACTGGTAAGTACGGTTAGAATTATTTTCAGGATCAGTACTGGGCTCAAAGAAGCAGCACTGAGGTCACTTCTGATACCAGATGAGTAAATCGGAATTCATAGTTCTGCTGATTTTACAGGAATTTTATAAAGGTCGAAAACTCCACACTTAAAAGAATTTCCAAGTGAAACCAGTCAATTGTAGCCTATGGAAGGAAATTCAAGTTACTGGTAAGTACGGTTAGAATTACTTTTCAGGATCAGTACTGGGCTCAAAGACGCAGCACTGAGGTCTCTCCTGATAACAGGTGAATAAATCGGGATTCATTGTTCGCTGATTTTAGGTGAATATTTTAAAGTTCCAAAACTCCACACTTAGAAGAATTTCCAACTGAAACCAGTCAATGTTAGCCTATGGAAGGACATTCAAGTTACCGGTAAGTATGGTTAGAATTACTTTTCAGGATCAGTACTGGGCTCAAAGATGCAGCACTGAGGTCTCTCCTGATAACAGGTGAGTAAATCGGAATTCGTTGTTCGGCTGATTTTAGGTGAATATCTTAAAGTTCCAAAACTCCACACAGAAGAATTTCCAAATAAAACCACTCAATTTTACCATTTGGAAGGAAATTCACTTAGCAGGTAAGTAGTGTTATAGTTACTTTTTCTTATTCAGTGGTGTATCCTGGATCCAGCATGGTGCCTCTCCTTTAAACAGTTGATAGAATGCGTTTAAGTCATACAGGCGATTTCTTAGGAATAATTGTAGTTTGTGAAAATAGACACTTAGAAACTTTTCTGGTGAAAACCAGACAATGGATTCCTATGGAAGGAAATACAAGTTACTGGTTAGTATGGTTAGAATTACTTTTCAGGGTTAGTGCTGGGCTAAAAGAAGCAGCACTGAGGTCACTCCTGATAACAGGTGAGTAAATCAGAATTAGTAGTTCGGCTGATTTTAGAAGAATATTTGTACGTCTCAAAAATTAACACAGATATTTTTCTGCTGAAAACCACACAATGGATTCCTATGGAAATACAAGTTACTCTAAGTACACTTAGAATTACTTTTCAGGGTCATTGCTGGGCTAAACGATGCTGCAATGGGTTTTCTCCTGATAACAGGTGAGTAAATCGGAATTCGTAGTTCAGCTGATTTTAGAGGAATATTTGTACAATGGTGAAGGAAGGGGGCAGGGCCTGAGGTGATATGTGTGCAAACATGCCCTGTGGCGTGTTTTAAGTGAATACCAACAAATCCGATAACAATGGGTCAAACAAAAAAGGACTATCTAAGAACTAACTGTGTGACTAAGGGATTCAACTGCACAATCCACTCCAAGTGCAACGTAGTGAAATAATTGTTCCCATCAGATCACCGACCTGTACTGCCCAACATCATTTGGGATCCTTCACCCAGAAGGATAGTGGTTTTACCCACAGTGGATTAGGCAGGTGGTAGCCTAATCTAGTCACAATATCTCAAATGTGATTTCGGTGTATTCTGGCATCAGGAGGTAAAATGACTAGCAGTGCGAAAAGTGTTAAAGTAAATCAAAAAGTGCTAAATGTAAAAAGTGTTTTAAAATTGGGTAATGGAAGAGGAAACCTAATTTTATTATATCCTATCCATTCTCAGATATTAAAAAACAGTGCTAAGTAGTGCAAACAAATAACTACTTCAATTAATATATGGTCGACATGTTTCTGCAGTAAATTCTGCTTCCTCAGGACCTTAATTGCTGCTACTGCTATGTGCAATCTGTGATATGAAAGAAATTATAAACAATATCACCTTGGCTTCGCCTGTTGTGATGAAGCATTGTCATCCCGTATCGGACGAAAATAAAAAAAGAAGAGAGAAGACACACAGAATTTATAGATAGTCACCATACATTGATAACATATGTATCTTTTTATATTTTTGCCAACAAAATTTTTGAGGTCAAATAGGTCCTTTTAAAGTAACTCATTGTTGGCCATAAACCTGTTCAGGCACATTGGAGTAATTTGTATTTTTCACTCACCGAATAGTTAGGGAATGTACTCTCCACCTCACCTGGCTGCAGCTCAGGTAAAACGGAGCACCGCTCTATTGGAATTAAAAAGTAAAAAGTAAAATAAGGGAAGGACTAAAAACTAGCGCTATAAACCAATCGTAAGCATCAGGGGCTTATAGTCATACTATGTACTTAGGTTATGGCATGCCTATTAAAAGTGTAGATCATGCAGCACTGATACTCACTGCACCCCATATATAACGGAATGTCAATCTCTGGCACGGTTCAAATGGTGCAGTCTAAAGACGGGGCGTATTACGTTCTATCAAACGCCCCATTGCAAGCAAGTCAGAACAATTCACCACAGCTCTCAAACTGCTTCTGGTGAACTTCTGCTTACATACGTATTCATAAAAGGATCAAAACTATGCCCTTGAGTATTCATCGAGGCAAGTGTGGTCCGCCACTCGATCTGTGTGGTAAACAGCGTGGGACGGAAAAGTTACTCATTCGTTCTCTATAACTTTAGCCCGCGTTTAAGAACCAGCCAGGCTGTTTCCGTTGCGTGTTTTGCCGTTCGCTAGTAAATCAATTCTCATAGTGAGCGGCTGCATGAAATGCGTGTTGAAGCGCATTCCCGATACGGCTGTAATCTTAACGAGTCACGCCCAAGCTTACCTGTCCGTCGGTACTCCAGACATCCGTCTAGGCTGTCTTGGGGAGGTACCCGAGCGGACAGGAAGCTGTAACTAATGTCCTGGACGCGATTACGCATCATGTCACATGACCAAGCGTGCAAGCGCGATGTGTTGCTGGGAATTGTAGTTTATCGTTATCATCTGATCTTAATGCGCTCTAGACCGATAACATTCTTCCGGACAGTTTGGAAGTTATCATCTGATCTTAATGCGCTCTAGACCGATAGCATTCTTCCGGACAGTTTGGAAGTATTCGAATGCTTAATACTGTGACTGTCGCTACATTTTAGTAAATAAAATTATACGTGCTAAGGGGTTGTCTACTCTTTTTCGTTTATGATTCTTTGTTTATAATTTTCAGCTCGTATGGTGCTGTTTAGATGGCCACTGGTCTTATTCCTAATGACTAGATGTTACGATAAGGTATTTGTTCGACTCTCTGATCAATTCTGCATCTAATCTCATTTATCATACAAGGAAAAATGTACATATAACCCTTCGTAGGTCATCTCTCATTGATCTTACAAAAGACGGTGTATGAGTCTCAGTGTACTGGTAACAGTTGTAAATTGGCCATTAATCATGGGCTATAAAACATTAGCTATGAATTACTTGATGATGTACAATATCATGAGGAAAGTAACAGCAACAGCACAATGTTACTATTAGGGTGTAGTATATTTTACCAGAACAATCCCTGAATAGTAATGTAATTTTACAGTTGCTCGACATCATAAGGCCTTCCACGGGATGTCTTCATTCAAACCCGTTTTATCTGTCTGCAATTTATAAATCCATTTCTGTTCACGTTTGAAGAGAAATGCACTGTCATCTTGTATATGGGGCGAGATCATTGGCTGTTCCAGCACTGTCCAACGTAAGTCTGTTGGTAGATTGTGCGCTTGGATAAAATGATTCGTAAGCCTGGTAGCTTGCCTGCAGCAACGTATCGAATTTTATCCAAGCGCACCATCTACCAACAGACTTACGTTGGACAGTGCTGGAACAGCCAATGATCTCGCCCCATATACAAGATGTCAGTGCATTTCTCTTCAAACGTGAACAGAAATGGATTTATAAATTGCAGACAGATAAAACAGGTTTGAATGAAGACATCCCGTGGATGGCCTTATGATGTCGAGCAACTGTAAAATTACATTACTATTCAGGGATTGTTCTGGTAAAATATACTACACCCTAATAGTAACATTGTGCTGTTGCTGTTACTTTCCTCATGATATTGTACATCATCAAGTAATTCATAGCTAATGTTTTATAGCCCATGATTAATGGCCAATTTACAACTGTTACCAGTACACTGAGACTCATACACCGTCTTTTGTAAGATCAATGAGAGATGACCTACGAAGGGTTATATGTACATTTTCCCTTGTATGATAAATGAGATTAGATGCAGAATTGATCAGAGAGTCGAACAAATACCTCATCATAACATCTAGTCATTAGGAATAAGACCAGTGGCCATCTAAACAGCACCATACGCGCTGAAAATTATAAACAAAGAATCATAAACGAAAAAGAGTAGACAACCCCTTAGCACGTATAATTTTATTTACTAAAATGTAGCGACAGTCACAGTATTAAGCATTCGAATACTTCCAAACTGTCCGGAAGAATGCTATCGGTCTAGAGCGCATTAAGATCAGATGATAACTTCCAAACTGTCCGGAAGAATGTTATCGGTCTAGAGCGCATTAAGATCAGATGATAACGATAAACTACAATTCCCAGCAACACATCGCGCTTGCACGCTTCGTCATGTGACATGATGCGTAATCGCGTCCAGGACATTAGTTACAGCTTCCTGTCCGCTCGGGTACCTCCCCAAGACAGCCTAGACGGATGTCTGGAGTACCGACGGACAGGTAAGCTTGGGCGTGACTCGTTAAGATTACAGCCGTATCGGGAATGCGCTTCAACACGCATTTCATGCAGCCGCTCACTATGAGAATTGATTTACTAGCGAACGGCAAAACACGCGACGGAAACAGCCTGGCTGGTTCTTACAACGCGGGCTATAGTTATAGAGAACGAATGAGTAACTTTTCCGTCCCACGCTGTTTACCACACAGATCGAGTGGCGGACCACACTTGACTCGATGAATACTTAAGGGCATAGTTTTGATCCTTTTATGAATACGTATGTAAGCAGAAGTTCACCAGAAGCAGTTTGAGAGCTGTGGTGAATTGTTCTGACTTGCTTGCAATGGGGCGTTTGATAGAATGTAATACTCCCCGTCCTTAGACTGCACCATTTGAACCGTGCCAGAGATTGACATTCCGTTATATATGGGGTGCAGCGAGTATCAGTGCTGCATGATCTACACTTTTAATAGGCATGCCATAACCTAAGTACATAGTATGACTATAAGCCCCTGATGCTTACGATTGGTTTATGATTCAGAAAAGGGGGTGGTGATGAACAGAGTGTCTGAATTAAGCAGACCACTCTTACCCAGTCCAAAGATCAGGGCTTGATCCATCACCGTTATTTAGCTCACTGCCCCATCCCAGCTCAGAACCTGGCTATATGCAAATTAGTCTGTCCCCGGCCCAGTGCATCATGGGAACAGGGCAGACCAAACTACCAAGCCAATTCTTTACTGGAAAGGAAACAAGCTTCCGGGGACCGGTTTCTGGCATTACAGCCGTCTTCGGCCCGGCTTGCTTGAATCCTGATGGTGCAGTGAGCAAGGGACTCATGTCTGAGCATACCCTTCCACTCCTACAGTGGCCAAAACGATTCAGAAAAGGGGGTGGTGATGGACAGAGCATCTGAATTAAGCAGAAAACTCCTACCCAGTCAAAAGATCAGGGCTTGATCCATCACCGTTTTTTAGCTCACTGCACCATCCCAGTTCAGAACCTGGCTACATGCAAATTAGTCTGTCCCTGGCCCAGTGTTCATCACCACCCCCTTTTCTGAATCATTTTGTCCACCATAAGCGTGGAAGGGTATACTCAGATGTGAGTCCCTTGCTCATTGCACCATCAGGATTCAAGCAAGCCGGGCCGACGACGCCTGAAATGGCAGAAACCGGTCCCCGGAAGCTTGTTTCCTTCCCAGTATAAGAATTGGCTTGGTAGTTTGGTTTGCCCTGTTCCCATCATGCACTGGGACAGGAACAGACTAATTTGCATATAGCCAAGTTCTGAGCTGGGATGGTGCAGTGAGCTAAAAAACGGTGATGGATCAAGCCCTGATCTTTGGACTGGGTAAGAGTGGTCTGCTTAATTCAGGCACTCTGTTCATCACCACCCCCTTTTCTGTACGATTGGTTTATAGCGCTAGTTTTTAGTCCTTCCCTTATTTTACTTTTTACTGTTTCATTCCAATAGAGCGGTGCTCCGTTTTACCTGAGCTGCAGCCAGGTGAGGTGGAGAGTACATTCCATAACTATTAGGTGAGTGAAAAATACAAATTACTCCAATGTGCCTGAACAGGTTTATGGCCAACAATGAGTTACTTTAAAAGGACCTATTTGACCTCAAAAATTTTGTTGGCAAAAATATAAAAAGATACATATGTTATCAATGTATGGTGACTATCTATAAATTCTGTGTGTCTTCTCTCTTCTTTTTTTATTTTCGTCCGATACGGAATGACCATGCTTCATCACAACAGACGAAGCCAAGGTGATATTGTTTATAATTTCTTTCATATCACAGATTGCACATAGCAGTAGCAGCAATTAAGGTCCTGAGGAAGCAGAATTTACTGCAGAAACATGTCGACCATATATTAATTGAAGTAGTTATTTGTTTGCACTACTTAGCACTGTTTTTTAATATCTGCGAATGGATAGGATATAATAAAATTAGGTTTCCTCTTCCATTACCCAATTTTAAAACACTTTTTACATTTAGCACTTTTTGATTTAGTTTAACACTTTTCGCACTGCTAGTCATTTCACCTCCTGATGCCAGAATACACCGAAATCACATTTGAGATATTGTGACTAGATTAGTCTACCACCTGCCTAATCCACTGTGGGTAAAACCACTATCCTTCTGGGTGAAGGATCCCAAATGATGTTGGGCGGTACAGGTCGGTGATCTGATGGGAACAATTATTTCACTACGTTGCACTTGGAGTGGATTGTGCAGTTGAATCCCTTAGTCACACAGTTAGTTCTTAGATAGTCCTTTTTTGTTTGACCCATTGTCATCTGATTTGTTGGTATTCATATTGTTAAGGGATGATAACTATGCTAGGTCGATAAATATTCCCTTAGACCCCCCGTTGTAATTAGTTGTGTGTTTTAAGTGACCTTGAATCCTGAGGTCCCCTGGGGGCCAACTAGCTCACCAGGTACCTCCAGTATGCGCCAGGAGTCTGTGTTGCAGAGAGGTGTTCAGAGGCCACGTCCCTTTAAAACAAAATTAATTTGGGGGTGAAGACCTGGGGGATGGGGTCCCCAGGGCCCCAAAAAAGAAAAAGGAAGGGGGGCTACACAGCTCCCCTTCTCAAAATATATATATTTTTTAAAACGGGATCGGGTCGGAGGCCACGCCCCTTTTTACAACACTCTACAACGCAGCTCCATGGCGCTTACTGGAGGAAGCTGGTGGGCTAGTTGGCCTCCAGGAACCCTCAGTATTGACAAGGAATTAATTCTCCAACTTAAATCGCGCCACAGGGCGTGTTTTGCACACATGTGAACTCAGGCCCGCCCCCTCCCTTCACCACAGTGCAAACGTGCCCCGTGGTGCATTTTACATTGGGGGAATAACTCCCCTTGAATACTGAGGGTCCCTGGGGTGCAAATAGCCCACTAGCTACCTGCAGTAAGCGCCACAGAGCTGCGTTGCAGAGAGGTGTAAAAAGGGGCGTCGCCTCAGAACACCTCTCTGCAACGCAGCTCCCTGGCGCATACTGGAGATACCTGGTGGGCTAGTTGGCCCCCAGGGACCCCCAGTATTCAAGGGGAATTTGTTCCCCCTCTGCAAACGCGCCAGTGGGCGCGTTTGCAGATTGGTGCAGTAAGGGCGCGTGGCCTCCGGCCGGATCCCGTTTTAAAAAATATATATATTTTGTGACGGGGGGCTTTGTAGTCCCCCTTCCCTTTTCTTTTTTGGGGCCCTGGGGACCCCATCCTACAGGGCCTCACCCCCAAATTAAAATTTGTAAAAAATATTTATGGGAAGGGGGCCACGTGGCCCCCCTCCCCTGGCCAATTCCGGGCCCCGGGGACCACATCCCCTGGGGCATGGCCAAATTATTTTGATATTTTTATGGAGGGAGGCTGCATAGCCCCCTTCCTCAGGCCACTTAAGGCCCTGGGGACCCCATCCCCCTGGGCCGGCCATTCTTTCATTTATTTTTTATTTAAAAAAATGTATGGGGAGGGGGGCCACGTGGCCCCCCTCCCGGGACACTTGTAGCCCCAGGGACCCCATCCCCCGGGACTGGCCCTCTTTGTTTGAAGCCCCGGGGGGTGGCGCCCCCCACCCACATTTCTTTGAAGGCCCGGGGCTTGGGGGTCTGAGAGCCCCCCCACCCAAATTGAATAAGGCCCGGGAGTGGGGGTCCCCGGGGCTGGGGGGGCCTGAGAGCCCCACACCCAAATTGATTAAGCCCCGGGGGTCGTGGTCCCCGGGGCTGGGGGCCCCGTAGTGCCCCCATAACAATGAAAACATGCCCCCGGGATTTGGCCCACCCGGGGGCTAATTAGCAACAAGGCACTGGAGCCCGTTTTAAAAAAAAAATTCAGCCGAAATTCACGCTAGGTGCGCAAATCTCGCCGTTTAAAAAAAATGCTTTTTGTGGCCCTGGGGGTCCTTTTGGGACCACCCCGCAGGCGTTTTGCGGCGTTTGTTTTTGGTTTCTTGTGCCTCGGTTGGATGGCTGCCAGCACTTCCTGATTTTGATAGTTGTCAGCCAATTAGCATTCAGCTCGTGCACAGCAGGGTGCTTGTAGGCTGCGCTTAGGGTACGCGGATAGGTACGCGGATCCACCGCGCCCATAGATATATAAATGACTTTAACTGTCATTTTCTCAGGAACTACTGAAAGGATTTACACCAAATAAGCATAAGACACAAGTCTGAACCAAGGACTACATATTTGCCAAATTTGGTGTAATTTCGTTCAGCCGTTCGGGCTGTAGCCGTGGCTAAAGGTCCTATGGGAAATCGCATGGGGAAAACACGTTTTGGGACCCCCTTTTTTCTCGGCCCCCGCTTGATGAATCAGCCCCAAACTTTTAGGGAAGGAGCGGAACTGAGCTGGCCAAAAGTTTGGAAAATTGCATGCACATTCATCAACCGGTGCTAAAGTTATTCCAAATAGAATGTTGCGGATTTCCTATGGATAATAGGTCCTAACTATAACTATCTACTGGCGACAGCCAGTAGATTATATATTTATATATATATATGTATAGATATCTTCTTTTTCCTTTTGCTTCTATGAATGTTGTCCTTATTTTTTACTGCACTGTGGTGTTTTACAGTTTGGGCATGTTATAGGTCATTGATGTAACATTTAGTGTATTTTTCATATTGAGGATGTGGATGGCTCCTAGAGTCCGGACCTATGTAGCCACATTTTAATTTTTTTGTTCTTAAACATCTTTTTAATGTGTTCTTTTAAAGTCTTTTACTGTGGTAATTGTAGCCTACACCTGTTTGTGCTTGGTGCATTTTAAGAGTTTATTTTTATATTTCCTGACAGTTTTCGACTTGCAGTGGTATTATTATATTTCTTTTTATTTTTTTATCTTGGTTGATTTTTTATACATTATAGTTACTGTTTTTATATATATATAGGCCCGCAGATGGCATCTAGCACATTTTCAGTACATATTCCGGCAACACTTTCCCTACAATGCTGCTAATTTTTATTGGGGTAGCAATGGACCCCAGCTAGTAATGGACAACAATTTTCTCTAAATTCTCCAAGCCTCCTTCTGTGCTCACCAGGTGGGTCACCACCATTTTGTGCAGCTAGCATATGTGTCTGATTATAAATCATTTGTACCACTTTTAAAGGTCTTTTTATAGGAACATTGATTAGTATGACCCATTTTCAATTTTTTTATGTAGATTTTCTGTTTTAGTGATTACTGCTTGAGCCTGATTATCAGGGCTAGACTGGCTGTACCATCCATCAGGCATTTCCCCGGGAGGCTGGAAGGGTGGGTCCGGATTTGAAGCAGTGGGGGATGGTTTTGTTGCTGGGAGCCAGTTTTGCAGTGGTGCTACAAAATCATCACCACTAACAAAAGCAGCAAGCGAGCATTCCCAGCCTCCCGGGGCCAGTCAGGGGCTGGTCTGAGAAAATTACCAGTGCTGCTTTGGGTTCCCAGTCTGGCCCTACTAGTATTTAGTACATTATAGTTGTTTTTTTCTTAATGTAATCTTTTGTGGCCTGCTCCCCAGCTGCCATAAGCATTCAATAGTCCCTGTAGGGACATCAGAAATGCATGTATTATTTTGATCAATCTATGTCTGCCCTCCCTGGCTTCCATTTGTCCTGGAGGGACACTAGGTAACTATTAATTAATTTATGTATTAATTGTTTTAATCGATTTTGGTATTCTCCCAGCTTTCATAGGAGTCCCATGGGGCCTATAGGGCACCAAATATGAATTCATTAACCTAATCACATTTTTGCTTACGCCTGCCGTATCCCTTGGGAGGCCATAGGACCCTGGATGTCCATCAGGTATTTATTTATTCACCTAATTGAATTATTTCCTCCTCTTCAGGGTCCCTTAGGGCACCCATGGGCCCAGACGGTACACCAAGCATTTATATTTATTTATGTGTGTATTTAAATACTTTCTGCCTTCCCCTCCACCCATGCATTCTATTAAGCTCCCATCGGACCTGGAGACACCAAGTATTTATAAATCTCATTGAAATTTGCCTGTCCCACCACCCCGAAACAAGATCCCATGGGATCATAGGCCCTGGATGGACACAATGTATGTACTTAGTTTTAGCTGAATTTAAGAAGTGTCCTGTATAATTAAACAGTTAGTTTACCAGCAGGTTTGTTATTGTTCAGAAGATGATGAAATCATCACCTGAATGGCCAAGTCTCACAATCTTCCTTGTTATTTTTTCATCACCTCAGTGCACAAGATGATAATGAGTTGGAGGGAAGTCTGTGAATTTGCTGACACCATAGTGTCTGCTAAGTGCTACTGCTTATGCTGCTGACAAACAACGCAAGAAGTAAAGTAGGAGGATCCTAATAAGAAAGCCATCAGTGAGGAGAAGATGTCTGTTGTCACCTTTGCCATTAACCCCTTAACTTTTTTCTGGCATATCTGCTGCACCCTCCTATCTCTGCAAGCAGATGCCAAAAAGAAGATCATCCTTGGATCATAATCTACCAGCAAAACCAAAACAAATGTCTCTGAGTGCTGCAATAACAGCCAGGGAGAAGTTGTGGCCGAACGGGCTAGGGCTGTCGATCTCAAATCTGGGGAAGCGGGTTCGAGTCTTGGCAATAACGCTCAACATCCTGTGATTCCTGGCAAATCACGTAATCTCCCCATGCCTACCAAAAATAGATGTCTCCTTGTGTAACGTAACCGGTGCTCCTGTAAAGCGCTCTGATACCTTTGGGTAAAGTTCGAGCTGTATAAAGCTCCTGAAAAAAACAGAGAGTAGTGAGTCTGAAATCTAGTTACCCTGGCAGAAAACCAAATCTTTCCCGGAATCCCAACAGCAACAAGAGCCTTAAATGGACCTGGCCTGGTCGCCCCCACACCCCCCGCCTGCTCCTCCTACCTGCTGCCTGTGCCTCGTTCTACACGTGGCCCCAGCCGCCACAGGACCGCCGCTGAACCATCCCAGCCGCCGCAGGGCCGTCCCAGCGCCGCCCCAGCCACCGCAGGGCCGCCGCCGAGCCCCCAGGTTTTCCCGCCGGATCACTATGAGACCCCGCCCCCCGCACGCCGATTGGCTACCGCGATCCCCGCCTCCCCGCACACCCTCCCTCCCGGCTCCCCTCTTAAGGGGACCCACAGCGCTGCACAGGAGCGACCACTGCGCCCTTGGCCTGGTCGCCCCCACACCCCCTGCCTGCTCCTCCTACCTGCTGCCTGTGCCTCGTTCTACACGTGGCCCCAGCCGCCACAGGACCGCTGCTGAACCATCCCAGCCGCCGCAGGGCCGTCCCAGCGCTGCCCCAGCCACCGCAGGGCCGCCGCCGAGCCCCCAGGTTTTCCCGCCGGATCACTACAAGACCCCGCCCCCCCGCACGCCGATTGGCTACCGCGATCCCCGCCTCCCCGCACACCCTCCCTCCCGGCTCCCCTCTTAAGGGGACCCACAGCGCTGCACAGGAGCGACCACTGCGCCCTTGGCTTGGTCGCCCCCACACCCCCCGCCTGCTCCTCCTACCTGCTGCCTGTGCCTCGTTCTACACGTGGCCCCAGCCGCCACAGGACCGCCGCTGAACCATCCCAGCCGCCGCAGGGCCGTCCCAGCGCCGCCCCAGCCACCGCAGGGCTGCCACCGAGCCCCCAGGTTTTCCCGCCGGATCACTACGAGACCCCGCCCCCCCGCACGCCGATTTGCTACCGCGATCCCCGCCTCCCCGCACACCCTCCCTCCCGGCTCCCCTCTTAAGGGGACCCACAGCGCTGCACAGGAGCGACCACTGCGCCCTTGGCCTGGTCGCCCCCACACCCCCCGCCTGCTCCTCCTACCTGCTGCCTGTGCCTCGTTCTACACGTGGCCCCAGCCGCCACAGGACCGCCGCTGAACCATCCCAGCCGCCGCAGGGCCGTCCCAGCGCCGCCCCAGCCACCGCAGGGCCGCCACCGAGCCCCCAGGTTTTCCCGCCGGATCACTACGAGACCCCGCCCACCCGCACGCCGATTGGCTACCGCGATCCCCGCCTCCCCGCACACCCTCCCTCCCGGCTCCCCTCTTATGACGCCCCCAGAGTGACCGCGCAGCGGACGCGCGCAGCGGGAGCACCGATTGAGCGCCGAAGGTGCGCCAAAGGTAAGCCCGTCCGCGCCTGGCCCGCGCCCAGTGCCAGGACCCCTGGCTCCCGCAGACCCCAGCCCACCCGCCGGACGTACGACGCCGCCACCCTCAACGCACTCAACGCCGGCCGAACCCCTGGATGCTACCGAGCCACCCCGAGACGCACCCACGGACCCTTCATCTGCCAGGCCTGCAAGTTCTCCTGCACCCGGACCTGCACGGCACCAGCACCCACCAAGCCGAACTCCAGCAGCAGCCACCTGAAGTGCATCCTGCTCAACACCCGCTCCGTCCACAGACACGCCGTCGAGCTTTGGAACCTGCTCGACACCACAGCCCCAGACGTCGCCTTCCTCACGGAAACCTGGATGAACGCCTCCTCAGCACCCGACATCGCCATTGCCATCCCGGACGGCTACAAGATCATCCGGAGAGACCGCGTCAACCAGACAGGAGGGGGCATCGCCATCATTCACAGGAACACCATCCGCATCACGACCAACACCGACGACACCATCGCACCCGCCGAACACCTGCACTTCCAGATCCACGTCAACCACAAGACCACTCTCAGAGGCACCCTCATCTACAGACCCCCGGGACCACACACACAATTCAGCGAGGACATCGCCGACTTCATCAGCCCGCTCGCCCTCCCCTCAACCGACTACATCCTCCTCGGGGACCTCAACTTCCACCTGGAGAACAACGACGACCGCAACACCACCACCGTGCTGGAAAACCTCGCAAACCTGGGACTCAAGCAACTGGTGACCACCCCCACCCACCTCGCCGGACACACACTCGACGCCGTCTTCTCATCCAGCAAAGACATCGCCTTCAGCCACGCCACAGGACTCCACTGGACGGACCACAGCTGCGTCCACTTCACCTTCAGAAGAACGACGACCCACCACCACCAGCAACAGGTTGCCTGAAGAAGCTGGAACAAGATCACAGCTGACCAGCTCACCGCCTCCCTGAGTCAGCACCCTCCCGCCAGCTCAGCGAACCCCAGCCAGGCCGCCGACAACCTCACGAAGTAGATCAGCAACTGCGCGGACGAACTCGCCCCTCTGAGGACCCCGCCCAGCAGACCCGGCAGCAAGAAAGCCCCATGGTTCACCGACGAACTCAAGAGCTCCAAGAAGAACTGCCGAGCCCTCGAGAAAGTCTGGAGAAGGGAACCTACACCGGACAACATGACCACCCTCAAGCTTGCCACCCGGCAGCACCACCATCTGATCCGCGCCACCAAGAAAACTGCATTCAAGGACCGACTGGACAACAACGCACACAACTGCAAGGAACTCTTCAACATCGTGAAAGAGCTCTCCAACCCCAACGCCGGTAACAACGACATCACCCCATCGCAAGACCTCTGCAACTCCCTCGCCTCCTACTTCCCCAACAAGATCGCGGACATACACAACAGCTTCAGTAGTCAACCATCGCACACAACGACCGCAGCAACGCCACCCACCACCACCCTCCGCGCCTGGACTCCAAGCAGCACCGATGACACCGTCCGCATGATGAACTCCATCCACTCCGGATCTCCGACCGACCCCTGCCCTCACCACGTCTTCAACAAGGCCGACGCTGTCATCGCACCCCACCTGCGGGACATCATCAACACCTCCTTCGACACCGCCACCTTCCCGGAGAGCTGGAAGCACGCCGAACTCAGCGCTCTACTTAAGAAACCAACAGCGGACCCCACCGAACTCAAGAACTACCGCCCCATCTCGCTCCTCCCGTTTCCAGCCAAAGTCATCAAGAAGACGGTCAACAAACAGCTGGCCGCCTTCCTCGAGACGAATGGATCCCTCGACCCCTCACAGTCTGGCTTCCGAGCCAACCACAGCACCGAGACCGCCCTGATCGCTGCCACCGATGACATCCGAGCCCTGATGGACAACGGAGAAACAGCGGCCCTCATCCTCCTAGACCTCTCCGCGGCATTCGACACTGTCTGCCACCGCACCCTAGTGCAGCGCCTCAGCAACGTCGAAATTCAGGAGAAGGCACTGGAATGGATCGTCTCCTTCCTCGACGGAAGAACACAGAGAGTCCGCCTACCACCGTACAAGTCAGAGGCCACCGAAGTCATCTGCGGCGTCCCTCAAGGATCCTCGCTGAGCCCCACCCTCTTCAACGTCTACATGAGCCCCCTCGCGGCCATCGCACGCCAACACAACCTGAACATCATCTCCTACGCCGATGACACCCAGCTGATCCTCTCACTGACCAACGACCCCGCCGCTTCCAGAGCCAACCTTCACGAAAGGATGAAAGATGTAGCCGAATGGATGACGATCAGCCGCCTGAAACTGAACTCAGACAAGACGGAAGTCCTCATCCTGGGCTCCTCGCCCTCCGCCTGGGACGACTCCTGGTGGCCCCCCGCCCTGGGCACCGCACCCACACCGACAGACCACGCACGCAACCTGGGCTTCATCCTGGACTCCTCCCTCTCCATGACCAGACAAGTCAACGCCGTCTCCTCGTCATGCTTCAACATCCTGCGCATGCTACGAAAGATCTTCCGGTGGATCCCCACCGAGACCAGGAAGACGGTCACCCAGGCCCTCGTCACCAGCCGACTGGACTACGGCAACGCCCTCTACGCCGGAACCACCGCCAAGCTCCAGAAGAGACTCCAGCGGATCCAGAACGCCTCAGCCAGACTCATCCTCGACATCCCCCGACGCAGCCACATCTCCGGACATCTGAGAGACCTGCACTGGCTCCCCGTCAACAAGAGAATCACCTTCCGTCTCCTCACCCACGCACACAAAGCCCTACACGACCAAGGCCCGAGCTACCTCAACAACCGCATCAACTTCTACGCTCCCAAACGCCACCTCTGATCAGCCAGTTACGCCCTCGCCGACGTCCCCCGCATCCGAAGATCGACAACAGGAGGAAGGTCCTTCTCCCACCTGGCCGCCAAGACCTGGAACTCCCTCCCGACGGACCTGCGCCTGACCCAAGACCACCTCTCCTTCAGGAAGAAGCTCAAGACCTGGCTGTTCGAGCAGTAGCAGCACCCCCCCCCAAGCGCCTTGAGACCCTCCGGGTAAGTAGTGCGCTATATAAATGCCCATGATTGATTGATTGATTGTGTGTAAGGCACAGGTGAACAATCAAGTAATACATTGCCATTTTTGCTTGGTGTCTGAGTGATGAGAGGTGACAAGGAAAGAAAACAAATTCAAACTTAAGGTCAACCACTGACATTCCAATGAACTAAATCTGCAGGTAACGCCTCCGTTTTCTAACAGAACACCAAGACTCCCATGTCTCCCCTTTCATTTCTATGTTTAGCTGCTAGTGACTACTATGTCTAATCTTTCTTTTCCATGCTTGGTTGCAAGTGATAAGTGAAGGGACCACAATGCATATGTATTTTTCTTCCATAGGGAAAGACACACATACGTAGCTGGACAGCTAGCTGGCGAGCCAAATTATGATTAGGGCTCCGGGTTTTCCGTTTTTATGGATTTTTACATAAAAATACAGACGGAAATCTATATTTCCTTTGTCTGTATTTATATTTAGAAACGGCAAAATACTAGCAAATTTTGCTGCGCTTCCGTCCGGTATATTTATGATTCATGTGATGGATGGGAGGGGCTTAGGGAATTCTCATATTATAGGGTCGATTCCGATTCGGGAAAAACGCTCCGAATAGCCCTTCGGAGCTTTTTTCACGTACGAATCGTACCCTGCAACGTCCCGCGAATGTAAGTCGAAGTACGATTCGTACCAGGAGCCGGACTCCGTACGAATCGTACAGAGACCGTACGACTCGAATCCCCATACGAGTCTCCGTCGTAACCCGCTGTACACGAGATCTGTACGGCTCGCGGCTGGTTTATGCGACCCAGCAAGTACGATACGTGTCGGGTACACACCGTATGACCCTTTTTTACGGGAGCTGAAAACAGCTGTAATAGCAGAGTTCGCGCCGAAACAGGTACGGAACCCCCCCCCGGGTACGCTGCGTACCCCCCATGATCGCAGGGGTATGCCCCGTACACCCAGCGTACACGGGGTACGGTGCGTACCCCCATGATCGCAGGGGTATGCACCGTACCCCATGTACGCTGGGTGTATGGGGCGTACCCCTGCGATCATGGGGGGTACACACCGTACGGTGTGTATGTGATTGTGCGCTTTTCCGTACAAATCGCCCTTACCTGACGTGGACCATACAGATCGCGTCCTGAAGCCTCGGTCCGGATCGTACTCGTCGGGTCGTACGGCGTGTGTACGAGTCGTACGGAGAGGGCTCAGGATACAATTTGTACGGACGTTTTTTTTACCGGATCGGAATCGACCCCTTAATGTCTAGGTGATCATGTGGATTAACATGTGGATTAACAGTGTTTTGTTAATTGCCCTGCAGTATTTTGTGGCTTTTCTGAAACTTCTCATTTTACCGTGACTTAATTAATTTCTTTTTATTTTCTTGTTCATTAAGGTCTGTCTGTTTTTGGTTGAAATGAAATCTGTACATCCCATCAACAGCATCTGGGAGAAAAAAGACCAATTCATGTTTACTTCTGTCGAAATAAAACTCAAAGAGACCTGCCCCTTTTGGGTGATTTATTTAGAATAATGGAGACTATTAGACTGAGTGGCAAATTCTAAGTGGTTATAAATGGACATGATTGGTACAGCTAAATGTTATTATTACTAGCATTATCAACCATTAAGGGTACATGCAGCTAGTTTTCTCTCTGTCTATGATCAAGGCTAGATTGGTCCTTAGTAGATACCAGATAAGACTCAACGCTGTGACTCCTGGCATGCCATTCTCGCAGCTCATCTTGACCCTGGATCTATGACAAAATATTGAAAGACAAAATATCGACCTACAAAAATATCGGAGCAATAATATCGATGTCAACAATATCGACATCCTATCTACAAAAAAGGTAAGTACAAAAATTTCTGAAAAAAATATTGATGTCAAAAATATCGTTTTTTTAAAAAAAGATCGTTTTTTTATGAAAAAAATATGTAAAATTAATTAAAAAATACTTACAAATATAATAAACATAGTACAAAATATATTACATTATTTAAAATTAATAATTAATATACATAATGTAATGAAAAAACAATTAAACATATACATATAATATATAATATATACTTAATAATCAGTTGTAATATTTATTGTAATAACCTATAAATAATTAAAAATATTATATATTACAAATTCATCTATACACATAAAATAATAACATAAATACAATTTAAATAATTATGCAAAATAAATTAAAAAATATATATATGTTTAATATTTTTTATATTAATTATATTCTACATTAACTAAAACAATACAAAAAATATTAAGTAACAGAGGGAAAAAAATACTATTCCAACTCCCAAAAAAACAACAGTAAGGAAAATGTTGGATAGCGGAGGGGTAAAAATTACTATTCTCACTCTAGAGAGTGCAGCAGTAGGGAAAGTGTTGGATAGCGTAGGGGTAAACATTACTATTCTCACTCCAGAGAGTGCAACAGTTGGGAAAGTGTTGGATAGCATAGGGGTAAAAATTACTATTCTAACTCCAGTTAGTGCAACAGTAGAGAAAGTGTTGGATAGCGTAAGGGTCAAAATTACTATTCCAACTCCAGTTAGTGCACCAGTAGGGAAAGTGTTGGATAGTGTAGGGGTAAAAATTACTATTCCAACTCCAGAGAGTGAAACAGTAGGGAAAGTGTTGGATAGCGCAGGGGTAAAAATTACTATTCCAACTCCAGAGACTGCAACAGTAGGGACAGTGTTGGATAGCGTAGGGGTAAAAATTACTATTCCAACTCCAGAGAGTGCAACAGTAGGAAAAGTGTTGGATAGCATAGGGGTAAAAATTACTATTCTAACTCCAGTTAGTGCAACAGTAGGGAAAGTGTTGGATAGCGTAAGGGTCAAAATTACTATTCCAACTCCAGTTAGTGCACCAGTAGGGAAAGTGTTGGATAGTGTAGGGGTAAAAATTACTATTCCAACTCCAGAGAGTGAAACAGTAGGGAAAGTGTTGGATAGCGTAGGGGTAAAAATTACTATTCCAACTCCAGAGACTGCAACAGTAGGGAAAGTGTTGGATAGCGTAGGGGTAACAATTACGATTCCAACTCCAGTTAGTGCAACAGTAGGGAAAGAGTTGGATTGCGTAGGGGTAAAAATTACTATTCCAACTCCAGAGAGTGCAACAGTAGGGAAAGTGTTGGATAGTGTAGGGGTAAAAATTACTATTCCAACTCCAGAAAGTGCAACAGTAGGGAAAGTGTTGGATAGCGTAGGGGTACAAATTACTATTCCAACTCCAGAGAGTGCAACAGTAGGGAAAGTGTTGGATAGCGTAGGGATAAAAATTACTATTCCCACTCCAGAAAACTCTAGAAGCTGGGAGAACAGAAGAAGAGGTATTGGCCAAAATGTGCCTTGAAGAACGCAGGTGACGTCCATTTATACAGTGTCCAGGTATTGAACTCTTCTGGCATGAAGTGGGCAAGGCATTAATTAAAATAATGAAAAACTAAATAGAGGTAAGCCTGACCGGTTATTTTAGGGATTTTTTGAAGGTGGAAGGTGTAATAAAAGATTGGGGAAATTACAATCCCAGTTGCATTTTATATTAATAGTGACAGCATGCAGGGAAATCTGTTCTTAATGGATATTCACACTTTACTTACTAGTACGGAATGGGTTGATTCTGCAAAACATATTAGCAGGATGGATTGCTT
Organism: Lissotriton helveticus; assembly: GCF_964261635.1. NCBI lineage: Eukaryota > Metazoa > Chordata > Amphibia > Caudata > Salamandridae > Lissotriton > Lissotriton helveticus. The sequence goes on from NC_136065.1 coordinate 947,309,376, forward strand.
AAATGGTTCAGTAAGGAGGATAAGAATGTGGTAACCCCGCCTCTCTCCCTTGACATGACAGTGCCCTTAGTAGGACTGGGATAACATAATTTAACAAGTTTTGGTTAACAAGTGACAGTAGTCCAAAGATTAAAGACAAACTTCAACACAGAATGAGTTGAGCAGTGATTCCCGCAAACCCTCCAACAATTCTTTGAAGGAGCACAAAACCCTCAATGGTTTTAGTTCACCTGATGGTCCACGGAACATACCTCCCCCCTACTGCTGCAAAAAATTAAATTTGACGTTCGATCTAGCGTGAGTTGTCTGAGGTGCAATCTAAGCCTCAACAGTGGGTCTTCAATAAGACTGTGTGAATGAATGGATGGGGAACAACCTAATGGAGAAAAATACATTTGTCCATCTTATTGAAATCAAATAGCAGGAAGGATGCGTGTAGTGGTATTGACTCTAAAACAGTCTCACCTGCAAACAACAATAATCCTGTGGGGGATCGGTGGGGGATCTGTAGAGTTAATTATATAGTTGATGAAGGCCAGATGGCTTCTCATCTGCAGGGGATGTATTCAAACCCTGAGAATGTAAAGATGGAACCAACTTTAATGGTGGAGTCAAATAGAAAGGAGAGTTCCCCCACAAGAATGAATCAACTATAGCTCACCTTGTATTAAGTAGAAACCCACCGGCCTTGAAGAAAGAATTAAATCTATGTCCATGCTGTGAGAAGACCGGAAAGGCCCTGTTACTATTTTGAAACGTCAGCCCAAATTCAACAGTGGCTAATGTCAAAAATAGGAAAAAACACTCACTGAACTGACACAGTGCATCTATGTCCATAAGCGGTGTGGACAGAGGCCTCTTAATCACTTAGTCCCCCCGGGCTCCGGAAAGGTTAAATCATTGAGCATTAGTCCCGTCATGCGATATAGTTAAACATTGAAGAAAAAGAAATTGCGTGGCAACTTGCCTTTGTTCGCTACAAAGTGTCTCTCTGACTGATTCGGTTAAGGCTCAGTGAGTGGTGCATCGGGGAGAAGAAATACATTTACCGTTGTTGGAAGCGCAAGTGGAATGCTCTCCTGTTGTGTCACGTCAGTAACAGAGAGTGATCGGCTGTGGTTTCCTCATGTGTAGAAACTTTTTTACAAACTTGTTTGTGTCCTCTGTATGTGTAATTGACACAAGATACATGCCCTAGTGGGTCTTGAGTCGAGAGCTAATCCCCAAATCATGCTGAGTTTTGCAAGCACTCTCCATCACCAACGTGAAACAGCAGGGAAGCATTCCACTCACACTTCCAACAATGTGCACGTTGATGTTGCGGCAGCTATACTTCTCCTCACTGATGAGCGTTCACTGAGCTGCAGCCAAATCAGTCAGTGAGACAGTTTTCTTCAATTTTTATTGTTTCACATCACAGGAATAATGCTCAATGATTTAAACATTCCAGGGCTTATGGGGATTAAATGGTTAAGAGTCCTCTGTCCACACCGCTAATGGACATAGATGCACTGTGTCAGTACGGCGAGTTTTTTCCCATTTTGGACATTAGCCACTGTTAGCTTTGGGCTGGTGCTTCAATATATTAATATGGCCTTTCTGGTCTTTCCACAGCATGGACCTATATTTAATTCTATCCTCAATGCCGGTTGTTTTCCACTTAATACAAGGTGAACTGTGTTTGATTCATTCTTGCAGGGAAGCTACCCTCTCTATTTGACTCCACCATTAAAGTTGGTTTCATATAAACATTCTCAGAATTTGCTTCAATCCCCTACAGATGAGAAGGCACTTGGCCTTCGTCTCTTACACGATTCATTCCACACATCCCCCACTGGATGATTTTCTTTTTCCAGGTAAGAAAGTTTTTTTATCTTAGGGAAGTGTCAAGACCACTACACACATATATCCTATCATTTGGTTTTAATAAGATGGACACATGTCCATTTTCTCCAATAGTTTACTCCTCATCCACTCATTCATACAGACGTGATGAAGACCCACGTTGAGGCTTAGATTGGCCCGCCACCACCTTGCACTGTTGAAACGTCGACATTTTGCACAGCCTGGATTGGATAGTTGGTCCACGAAGGGGCAATTATGATTGAAATGATTACCTGTTTTCAATAAGGTCATACTAATGATGTAAATAAGTGTAACAGGCAGGTTATTTTGTAAGACATATGATATATGTAGTAGGTTGTTAGAAATGGTGGTCTCTTTTTGGCAAGTTGTTACCCTGTCCAAGTAGGCACCCTTCTTCCTTGTCAGAATAAGGGAGTTACACTTCTAAAATAACCCCTGCTCACCCCCTTGATAGCTTGGCATGAGCAGGCAGGCCTATCTCAGAGGCAGTGTATAAAGCATTTGCTCATAACATACAGTAATACAGTGAAAACACCACAAAAGTACACCACAACAGTTTTAGACAAATATCCAATATTTCTTTGTGTAAAGCAAGACCAAAACAATAAGGATGCAACATACAGTCATCAAGAAATATCAAAAAGCAAAAATAGACTTCAAAAACAGTTCCTTGAAGTCATTATCCAACCGACCCCAGCTTTGTTGCTTCCCTAGCCTGTCTTATGAGGAGTTTTGCAAATTGGCACTAACTGTGTCATCAGGTTCCCCCTTGGACCCACTGCCTCCTAAGTTCTGGAAGGTGTTCCAAGATGAACTTTTCCAGCCCTTGCATTCCATCTGCCTCCAGTCCTTTGACACTGCAACTGTTCCTGAGTGCTGGAAGCTGGCAGTGATGTCACCTCTTTTAAAGAAACCCACATTGGACCCTGCCTGCCTGTCTAATTACAGACCCATTTCCTTGCTGCCGTTCCCTATCAAAATCATGGAGAAGCTAGTGACCCGCGCCCTGTCTGGTTTCCTGGAAGAGAACACCTGGTTTGATGAGGCACAGTTTGGCTTTCGTCCAGCACATGGGACTGAATCTGCGCTGGTGGCCGTGTTGGACAATCTTTGTTCGCGGGTCGACACGGGCCGGGCAGCCTTCTTAGTGCTGCTCGACATGTCGGCCGCGTTCGACACGGTCTGCCATTCTACCCTCATCAGGAGACTGGAAGAGTGCGGGGTCACCGGGCTGGCAAGGGACTGGTTGGTCTCGTATTTGAACAACCAACGGCAGGTGGTGGCGCTGCCTCCATTTAGATTGGAGGTGAAGAATGTGGGGCAGGGGGTACCACAGGGCTCGGCCATCAGCCCAATACTCTTCAACCTTTACCTTCGCCCTCCGGTCCATCTGACCAAATCTTTCGGTATCTCAGCATTTAATTATGCTGACGATACCCAATTGGTCTTTTCCCTGGAAGGTAACAACTCGGTCCCGTTGGAAACATTCCATCGCTGTATGTCAGCTACAGCCGACTGGCTCCGATCAAACTCCCTTCAGTTTAATAGTAAAAAAACGGAGGTGCTTTACTGTTCTTCTGATAAAATACCGCGTTCACTCCCTGACAATTTTTGGCCCTCGACCTTGTCTGAGACAGTGTCAGCCGCTGAGTCTGCACGTAATTTGGGGGTTACTTTTGGGCCTAACTTGCAGCTGGATATGCATGTAAATAAGATCACGGCTACATGCATGATGCTGCTGCGTATGCTCCGCAAAGTTTTGCCCCTTTTACCTGAACAGTCTAGACCAGAAGTAGTGCGTGTGACCATCTTAAGTCGTTTAGACTATTGTAACGCTCTACTTCTGGAAGCCCCTAAAACGTTGCTTTGTAAATTGCAACGGGTGCAGAATATGGCGGCCAAGCTGGCTCTCTCTCGCCCTAATCTCAGCTCTTCCACCGCTGCTCTCCGGGACTTACATTGGTTGCCGGTCCATCTACGGGTTCAGTACAAAGCTGCCTGTCTGGTGTTCAAGGCTTTGCACGGACAGGGCCCGGTCCCACTGCAGAATATGTTTTCCTGGTATTCCTCCACGCGCTGCTTGCGCTCCTCTTCTGCGTGGCTGGTGGTGGTACTGAGATTCCAGAGAGTGAGGATGGGCGGACGCTCGTTTAGTGTCGCAGCGGCTAAACTCTGGAATTCTCTGCCACTTCCTTTACGAGGTCAAAAGGACCTTCTACCATTTAAAAAAGCGCTGAAGACCCATTTGTTCCCTAGGGCAGTGTAAGTTGTAGTCCTGTTGCTGATAGTGATCTCAAGCGCCAGGATGCCCTTGGGGTGACAGTGAAGCGCTATACAAATATACCAATAAATAAAAAATAAATAAATAAATTATCTCCGTCCGTGGCTATCACAGCATCATGAACAACCAAATCCAAAAGTTATGGCCAGCCGCTGTGTCGTCGGTCAGCTACAGTGTTGGGAAGACTTGCAAAATAGCACCTTTAGAAATGAAGGGTGACGGGGACCTCATGATGAACTCTGAAGAGCCGGTGTTGGCAGGCATGAGTTTCGGAGGTTGGTGCAGGAGTCGTCGGGCCCTTGAATTCACACGAATCGCAGGTCGATCTCAGTGTGGTTGTAGTCGGGAGCACCAGCGTTGCTCGGCATCAGGGCTCCAGTGTGAAGTGGAGCGGTGCTGCATGCGGTGCCCTCAGGTCACAGTGCAGGCAGCGGCTCGGTGACCCCATCCACGGAGTCAGTGAGACCTGGGCTGTGGTACGAAGTGGGACGTGCTTGTTGTGGTGCTAGCAGGTCACAGTGCAGGCAGCGTTGCCCTCATCATTGAAGCGCTGTCGTCGGCCGACGAACTTAAGTCGACGGTGCTGATGTTGGTGGGCTCAGGCTGCAGTGTGGGACGAGGCGGTGTGCTGTGTAACTTATGAGTGGTACCCCCAAACCATGTTGCAGGCAGAGGCGTTGAGGTAAGCTTGGAGCAGCGTCGTAGGTGAGACCAGGGCTGCAGAGCAAAGCAGGATGGTTCTCCAAATTCTACACAAGTGGGTCCACAGGTCACAGTGCTGGTAGTGGCATCAATGATGCTATTGAATGCCGCCAGGGCGGCGGTGTGGGTTGCTGTGCCCACAGGTCACGGTGCAAGCAGCGGCTCAGTGGCAGCATCAAGCGGCATTATTGGTGAGACCAGAGTTGCGGTGTGAAGTGTGGCAGTGCCCCCTGTGGTGCCTTGAGGTCACGGTGCCCGCAGCGGCATCAGCAACGGTGTCCTGTTGCTTTTTCCTCTGTAGCAACTAAAACACCCAGTTCCCGAAACTGTTACCCAGAGGATCTTGAAGTCTTTGTTGTTCCTGAGACTTTTTGAACAGGGGGCATGCTCTAGCTTAAGCCCTTGGAGACACTAAGAAAGAAGTTGCATAAAGTTCAGTCCAGTCCTTTCTCTGTCCAAGACAGAAGTAGCTACTGTAGGCCAACACAGCAAAGCACATAGCAAAGTCGTAGTATATCTTCACAGCTTATCCAGCTCTACTTCTTGGCAGGTTCCTTGATCCAAAATAGTTCTAAAATCCTGGGGTCTGAGCCCCAATGTTTATACCACATTTCCATTTGAAGTTCTGTGGTGTTAGCACAAACAAAGTTCTCCTGGCACATATAAACCAGTTCTGACCTGCTCTGCCCAAGTTCACTACACGAGGTAGAGACAGGATTGTGGAAGGCAGACACAGTCCATTCAGGTGCATGTGGCAACTCCTCCCACCACTCTAGATGCAGGACAGACCCGTCTGCCAGGCTATGAGTCACCCAGGAAAGGCAGCACACACCTCAACCCCCTTGTGTCCTTGTCTAGTGCGAATACACAAACCAGCCCCGGTCAATCTAATCTAAAACCCACACAGCAAATACACAAACTGGCAGAGGCAAGTGGGTGGTTTGGCAAGAAACTACCCACCTTCTAAAGTGGTATTTTCTGACACACAATAACAAAATCATCTTGACTGAAAGATGTGTTGTTAAATTCTGAGTTCAGGCATACTAAACTTCACTTTTCTATCAGCTTCCCCTGGCATGCTACATTTGTAAAAGTGTTACAAGCAGCTCCCATGTTAATCTATGGGATAGATAGCATTTCAACATTGAAAACGAAATGTACAGTAATTCACCATCAGAACATGTACAAAACACCAGTAAATGTCATACCTTTCGCTTACGCTGCACCCTGCCCACAGGGGTATCTTTGGCCAACCTTAGTGGTGTCTTGTATGTGAGCAAAGAGAAAGTTAGGGCCTGGTGAGTGGGTGCACTTGCCAGGTCGACATGGAAGTCGAAACTGCATGCAGACACTTTTTAAAGGCTGCTTGTGTGGGTGGCGCATTCAGTGCTGTTGGTCTTCTAGCAGCATTTGGATTACCGGCCCTGGGCACACAGAGGCACTGTACCAGGATCTTATCAGTAAATCAAATAAGCCAATCAGGGAAACAACAGTGCAGAAAAAGAAGTCACAGTAGGAGTACTTGCACTTTAGTACTGATCAGCAGTAGTAAAGTACGCAGAAACACTAAACCAGCAGAAACCTTATCCAGCGTACCACCAAAAACCAGGAGGTCAGAAGCCAGGTAATATATGCCAAAAGATACCAGGTTTACATAGGTCTATTTCCTTTCTCTTTCTTTGTTTAAATTCAATGCACAAGCTCTCTTTCTGAGCACCTTGTCATGCATCTTTTTTGAGCATCCATATGCAAATAATGTAGTTATACTGCTGATTTTCAAACACATTCGGTAAAACTCATACATCTAAGTGTAATTTCTTTATGTGTGATGAAAATCATGATGTTATGTATGCTCTCCCATGCATTCAAAAGCAATATGCACCCCTATCATCGAGTTAAATGAGTTTGGGTTATATAAATTAAATTAGGATAAGCTAATTCATTTAGCTAAATCCCTTTCATTGGTCTAAAACTGCACACAGGCAGCAATGGCAGGCCGGAGACATGTTTTAAAGGTCAACTTAAGTGGGTGGCACAATTAGTGTGGCGGATCTACTGGTAGCATTTAATTTACATGCCCTGGGTATATGTAGCACCACTTTACTAGAGATTTACATGTAAATTAAATGTTCCAATTGGGTCCTAGCCAATTTTGCCATGTTTGAAGGAGAGAGTAGAAGTACTTTAGCACTGATTAGCAGTGGTAAAGTGTGCCAAGTCCTAATTAACCCTGGGCCGAGCTGGCATAGCAGGACTACGCGGAGGTCTATGGAGTTGGGACCCAACTCCGTGGAACTCTGCTCCGCTCCGCCACTCGCCTCCACCCCATATTAAAAATTAATTTGACATTAATGAAAACAAACAAAAAACACTTACTTAAACTGCGGCGTCCTTGGGCTGCCCTCCTCCTCTTCCTCGCCGTCTCTCTCTCTCTCTTGAAACTTGGGTAATCATTGCGAAAACTGCCCATACGCGCATGCCCGCTCATTTCTTGCGAGAAACTCTCAGGGTACCTCCTGTAAGTCCTACACAGCGGAATTCCTGTGAGCTGGTTGGAGCTTTCTCCACTACTCTGCAAACGTGATTACTACTTTAAACACCATAGAAATTCACTGTAAAACCCAAAGGTTACAGGGACGTTATAGTTAGGAATTAGCATTTTAAAAAACTTAGAAATTCAAGGAAAAAAACAAAGGTTACAGGGATGTTACAGTTAGGAATTATTATACATGCATACCTCAATAATCCTTCCTATTTCTGTGACATGCAAAAAATATGTGCTATTATTTACTCTATTTACCAAATAAAAACAAGGCCACTGCTTCTCTCTTATATTGTAGTTGAATGTATAGTAAGCACAATATTAGATGAACACTGTGCTGGAGCCATGAGGAAATATTATAGTCTTTCCCAAAATTCTTTGTAATTCAGTTCCTTTCAGTCTTTGTTCTTCCTGGAGTTATTCATAAATTCAGTTCACTTGGCGATCAAAAGGTAATATAACATTTTCTCCTACCAGTTTGTTGACTGGGAATAGCTTTTGTAATACGTAGAGACACTACCTTGAGTTGTTCTTGTCGAAGTACTGCTTGCAACTATTCTTCATAAATACTTCATTTGAGCTTTCCATTTATTAGATAATGGCTTGTTATTCTAATGCCACAAGGATTGAGTAATAATATTTTCAGACTATAATTCCGGAAAAAATCTCTTATGCACACTTGAGACAGTTACTGAGTACTCTGAAAACACTAGAAACACTACCCGAAAACACGCTACACAAGCGCCAAACCAAGACATGATCCAGTCTTGGGAAAAACAACAAAATTCCTTCAAGGAAACTTGCTCTGAGGTAAGATGCTACCGGCGCCTCACAAACTTCAGTTGAAGTGCACCGTTTCTAGTTGACACATGCGCAATACTCTCTTCCCTCTTCTCAAGCCGAGAAACACTAGACTGCTGCCTCAATGAATCTACAGAGTCCCAGGAATTTCTTAAAACATCCATGCTGTTCATCATGAAATGGATGAATAAAAATCAACTAAAATTAAATGCCGAAAAAACAGAAATCATTATCCCCAACAATAAACTCCAGCATTGGACCGCCGCCCACTGGCCCTCCGAGTTAGGCCCGCCTCCGGCATTAAAAAACTCGATAAAAAGCCTAGGCATACACATTGACTCAGACCTAAACGTGAACACGCAGATTGGAGCAGTTACCTCCGCAGTTACCTCCGCTTGCTTCCTCCAACTGCGGAAAATGAGGAAAATTAGAAGATTCTTCAGTAGAGAGGCATGTATCCAAATCGTCATTGCTTTGATTCTGTCAAGAATTGATTATGCTAACTTTATATACCTAGGTCTTCAGCGCAATCAGATACATCGTCTACAGCTAATACAAAATCAGGCCGCCAGAATTATATTCCAACAAGGCAAACAATGTCACATCAAGCCGCTGATAAAAAGAGTTCCACTGGCTTCCAGTGGAGCAATGCTCCAAGTTTAAAACCGGCTGTATTCTTTTTAAAGCCTTGCATGGGACTGGCCCTCGGTACATTTCATCAAAAATTCAGAAGTACATCCCCCACCGTACTTTAAGATCTATGCACATGAACTACTTAGAGGTCCCAGTTTTTAGACGCAAAAGAACAGAAGGCTCACGCTTCTCAATATTAGGACCCAAACTCTGGAACGCACCCCGCCCCCATTGAGACTTGAGTCAGACCTCTTTCATTTTAGGAAGATGTTGAAGACCTGGCTCTTCACCCAAGCTTACAGTTAGACCAGGAACATCCTTACCAGTAACTTTTTCTGGAAAGTAACTCTGCCAAGAAACCATTGGTGAACGTGCACTATAAAAGTTCCTATTAACATAACATAACAGTTCTCCCTATTGGAGGCTGTAGTCCCTTGTGGATTTTTGGGCGAATGTAAAAGTAGGAAATCCTAGGTTGGATTTTAACCAGAAACTCAGCCTAATTTTTATTGATCCACTGTTGTGCCTCATTTGAGAATACTATTAAGGTGGTCAGAGAATTCAAGAGGCCAGTAGGGTCCTGGGTAATGGGAGTGTAGTAAAGCCTCATGGCCAATTGGCCGATGCATTCTGAATTATAATCAGTGGTGGACATAATCACCATTGTGCCCCCTTTGTCTGCCTGTTTTAATGTGATTTGGGTGTCATTAGCCAAGTATAGCACTTCTTCTAACTCATGGTTGGACATGTAATGGAAGTTGAGTCCTTGTGAAAATGTTGCAACATTCTTAAGGACCGCCTGTTCAAAAGATAGGCGTTTATTGGGTATCATTTCAGATGGTGGGGTATATTTGGAAGGGATCGGTAGGCCTGAGCCTGTTTCTTTAGGGCTAGGTTTGTCATGGAAGAAGGCCCTTAGGTGTATTTTCCTAAAGAAATTCTAAAGTTCAAAGTACTACAGAACCTGTCAGTTTTGGATGTAGGTACAAAGCCCAAACCATATTTTAGGGATGTTGTTTCTGTTTCTTAGAGACAAATTAGAGGGCCCTTAGAGACAAATTCACTGTCAGTGTTTTTTCCCCGACCGACACAAGGTTCGCATATGCCTCGGGAATGGTTAATAATAATAATAATAATACAGAAGTTTGTATAGCGCAAACAGCTACCTCACAAGGATGTGTCCCAGTGCTCAGTAAACAACACGATAAGCTGAGTAGTAACAAAACAAATGAAAAGTAAATTCTACTGATTAAAAAGCCATGTCTTTAGCTGTTTCCTAAAGACGGGCTCAGAGATAGCATTACGAATAGAAAGTGGCAGAGTGTTCCATAATTTAGCAGATCGCGCCGAGAATGCTCTTCCACCAAGGCGAACCTTGGCGAAACGGGGGACAGAGATCAAGTTTAGAGCATTCGACCGCAGAGGCCGAACCTGCCTGTAGCTAAGGAATCTAGCTTTAAGATAATTTGGGCACTTACCCTGCAGAGCCCGATAGGTCAATGTCAAGGCTTTAAAATCAATCCTGGATGCCACAGGCAGCCAGTGAAGACTGCGCAGATGCGGGGAGATATGATGTCTAAAAGGAATGTGTTTAATCAACCGTGCCACCCCATTCTGCACTATCTGTAGTCGCTGAATCACATACTTAGGCAAACCGAGATAGAGTCCATTGGCGTAGTCCAGCCTCGATGTTACAGTGGCATGGACTACTAATTTGCGACAATCTTCCGGCAGAAGATCCAAGAACTTTCGAAGGTTTCTAAGTTTAGTGAAGCGGGTCGCCGCAATTTGATGAATATGGGCAGAGAAGGAGAGGTTAGCGTCCCATCTCACGCCCACATTTTTGGTACTAGTACTGGGGGAGGCGGGGGCCCCATTTCAGTAGGCCACCAGAGATCAGGCCAAAGAAGATTACTTCCGTTTTCCCTGCGTTCAATTTCAATTTATTCGAGTTCATCCAGATGGCAATGTCTCGAAGACAGCCCTTGAAATTACTATAGGCCTCAGCTGTCAGCTATTGATAAGAAAAAAACAACTGTGTGTCATCCGCGTATGATATCGCTTTGACACGCCAGTTGGCTATTAAAGTGAAAAGGGGGGCTAGGTACACATTAACGAGCAGGGGGCTTAGAGCAGAGCCCTGGGGAATCCCACACCACAAAGGTTTAGGTGTGGATGAAAACGGGCGTAAGGCGACCTTCTGTGAGCAGGCGCTTAGATAAAACTGCACCCAAGCACACACCTTCTCACCCAGCCCGATATTTTCCAGTCTCTGAAGCAGTCTAGCATGATCGACCATGTCGAAAGCCGCAGATAAATCCAGGAGCACCAGCATTGCTGATGCCCCTGAATCTAAAGCCCATCTAATTGAATCCGCCACCTCTATAAGGGCAGTCTCGGTACTGAAACCCAGCCGAAAGCCAGATTGTGTTTCATGCAGGATCGCATTGCTTTCAATAAAACAATTCAGCTGGCGTTGTACTAGTTCTCTAGCATTTTCCCCGGTGCAGGTAAAAGCAAAATTGGCCTAAGATTACTGAGATCCTCTTTGGCTCCATTTGGTTTCTCTTTCAGTGGAAGCAATGTAGCATGTTTCCAGACATCAGGGAAAATCCCAGTCTCCAAAGAGGTGTTCCAAATATGAGTGAGAGTATCTACCAAAAAAGGGGAAATCATTTTCCACAGCTTAGGGGGGCATGGGTCATCTGGTGCCCCAGATATGCATTTAACATTCTCTGCCAACGCTTCGTGCTGCACGATTCATCGAAAGCAGGGAAGTGACTGAGCCCGTACAGTACTTATGGCAGAGTCTGACTTCTCTGTCCTAAGAGAGACCGAGAATGTCTCATACACCTTATTAATTTTGTTGTTAAAAAAATTAAAGATATCTTCACACAGAGCTGGAGTCGGAATCACTTCCGGCTCGATTGCTCTTGGTTTAAAAAAAGATTGAACTACCTTAAAAACTTCTTTATTAGACTGGTCAGCTAACTGAATGCGCGAAGCGAAAAAAATTCTTTTCGCCTTTTTTTATCGATTTAAGTAGATGTTTTAGGGCGCTTTTATAGCAGGGTTTTGCTATGTTGCAGTATTTGTGTCTCCATTGTCGTTCTAATTTCTTGCATCTCCCTTTTTCTTCTTTCAGCGCTTCTGAAAACCAGGGTGCTGAGGGAGATTGTCTGCGAGACAGCACCATTTTTGCTAGCGCGACCTCATCCATCGCCGAAGCGATCCACTGGTTCAATGCCAGGGCATCCACATTTGGATATGAGGTGAGCGCAGGTGGTGCCCTCTCTAGAATAGGGCCTAAGATATCAGCTGATAGATTATCCCACTTCCTCTTCAAAAAAGACCGCTTGCCTCTGGCCTGGCTTAAAGTGGCCAATTTAACCGAAAAAGGGATCAGATAGTGATGTGACCATACCACAGGTTGAGGCACATCTATAATAATGTCCTGAATATTAGAGTGGTGCCTGCCACTGGACCTGTTTCTGGACTCCTCCTGTTCATCCGGTCAAAATCTGCAAAATATGCAAAGATTTTGATAAATACTGCTTTAATTTATGAAACGTGCTTGCCCGTTACAAACTAGCAACAGTAGTAGGATCAGAGACTTTGTGCCATGCTGCGGCTGATCATAAAAAGCAGCATCAATAATGCTTTGCACTACAGATGTAGTAATCTAGTTGTATGTAGTTAACAGGCTGTATATTCTGGCAAAATAGAATTAGGACCAGAATGGTTAATTTATTATTGCATCTTATTCTTAAGGCTGGTAAAACAGAATGCAGACATCTTCAATTAACATCCCTCCAGCCTATCCTGATGATATACTTTAAATAATAGAATAGAAAGGAGTGGCATAAAGATGATAATTTGAATATCTTGAAATTAAATAAATTCATGTCAGTCTTTCTTATCTCATATTCTCCCACAGACTCTACTCCAATATTGGGATGGAAATGCAGCTTTGCCATTCAAACCCCGACCCACAGTCCCCACCTACTGATATTACAGTATTTGGGACTTTTTGGTGTGGCTCTTCCATGAATCTCCTTACTCAAAGCACCAACCACTGATCTTTTAGTACTGGGACTGATCTTTTAGTACTGGGACTCACACCACTCCTTCTTTATTTCTGTGCTGTGGCTTATTGCCATACACCCCAGACATGACTTTCAAACATGCACCACCATTCTTTTAGTTCTGGGACCCACATTCATCCGTTTAAATTTCAGTACTGAAATTTTTGCCCAGCTTTACTCTTCCAGAAATCGGATACACGTGAAGGGCTGCCACACACCTCATCACTTGCACCTAACATTCATCCACATTTCTCCCCCTAGCAGGGTGCCCCACCAGCTCTACAATGTACCTCAGTCCTCACCTGTAGCCCTCACCCACTGCTCTGCTTTGCCAGCGCTGGGACCCACAAGCAGCTCCTCAGTCCTGACAGTCAACATTGTTGTTCAAGTTTTAGGGCCCACAATAAAGACGCGCAGTCCCCATCTTTATACCTGCCACATTTTCAGTTTGGTTGTGTGTGACCTGGTTATAAACAACAAAGGAGTGACTGTGATATAAACAATAATAAAACTGGTGGCAGTTAAAAAATTATTTAACTCCGCCGTGTGCTGCACGCGTGATCAATGCTCACACACGTGCATACACGCAGCGGGGCAATCTCTAAGTCCCTGTATGAGCCCAATAGACTGTCTTCAATAGAAGAAAGTCAGGGCGCTTGGTGGTCACCCTATAATATGCGGATGGAAAAGAACTTCACTTGTTTGAAGGACCCTCACTCACCACTAGTTGGTGACATGCTTCATCATTGGGTCCCCGCTGGGGTGACCGAATGTCTCCCCAGCGTGCTACGACGCCTGGCTACAGCGGAGCAGGATGTGGTGAGTGCAACAGTGCCCAAATTAGGAAGTGACTAAATGTGATTGTGCAAATGTGTTCAATGTTAAAAAATGCAAAGGTTGTGCCTTCAATTTTTTTTTAATAATGGCCAGCCTGCATTGGTTAAGAACAAAGTGAGCGGACTCCACAGGTTCTTAATTAAGGAACCGGAATCCTAATCCAAGACAGAGGTTGGTCGACATGTTTCAGCTGTTTGGTTGCGTTTTGCTCAGCTTTCTTCAGGACCTACAGTAAAGTCCTCCGGTGGTGTGCGCGCGCTAAGGCGTACCCTCCCGGGAGGCTCAAAATGTGAAAAATATATATACAGTGAAAATGTTCGGAAATTTTCCGTCAATTGCCCACTACACAGTTTGTGGGGATGTATAAAAAGACCTGTAAGGGAGAAGGGACAAACAAGACCACACACACATAAACATGAAGAAGAAAGGTTACTTTCTTCAATGGGAAATTTTGATCAACATTTGTTTCAAAATTGAGGAGGTATAGGTATCATGCATGATTTATGTGACATCAGTAGTGGGGTTCTACCTTAGATTCCCTAGTTGGGTGCATCTAAATTAGCCACACACACCGTCCCTGTCATGAGGTCGGTATCAGGTAATTGCTCGACTCTCAATTCGAACGAGCAATATGCAACTCGCTTTCTACTTAAAGAGCGATAGAGTGAACACACAACGCGCAGTGTTAAGAAAGATGTTTTGCAAGTATATCCTAGGATTTTGGAGAAACAAAAAAGCCACACATAGAGAGGAAAGCTCCCTCTCAAAGCGGGAGAAGTAACAAGCAACAGTAGGTCTTCTAGAAGTTATTGAAAAGACTCACTTCCTAAGGGACATGATTAAGCCCCTACGGAGACGACAGCGTGGGATATCTTCACGCTGCGTTTTTCTGAGAGAAATACCAACGGTAAGAGACCGTTAGGAAGTAATACGGATTAGTTAGAGTCACGAATGCTAGCCTTGGTAGCAGGGTAGGGTCAACTTACTTTAACGACCGCGGCTCCCCTCGGTGTACCTATGCAGTCAGCGGCTGTCTTCCGGGAGTGCGGGGAAGGTAAACAGACCGGTTTAAATGCTAGACGCCCCTGATTGGTTCGACCGTCCCTCGTGGGTGTGTGACGTCGGTGGCTCAAATGCACGCCCCGCGTCTTAAAGTGACAGGCAACCTTGGGGTGGTTCAAAATACACGGAAACCAGCGAGGTTCGCTCGGCGGTCCCATGTGGGATGATGATGTAAGGACAAATCTGACATAGCAAACGTTTTGGTGTTCGTAACCCTGGAAATTGAGGGTTCGAGTCCAAGTGCTAATAATGCACCAAGTATTTTGTTACTAGTTGCGGGGTTTTCAAATAGATTACAGACAAATTTTATAGAAAACCGGGGCGACTACTGGGAAAGTGGTCCCTCGCCTGGGAGCTGCAGTATTCGGATCAAAACAAGCAGTGTAGAGGTGGAGAGAGGGATCAAACAAATGGCTTGTGTTCACTTGCTCAGAAGGTGCGGTATTGCGCTCAAAACAAGCAATATAAAAGAGAAGGGGTAACTACTGGAAAAATGGCCCCTCGCTTAGATGTGTTGCACTCAAAGCAAAGAGTATAGAAAAGGATCAAACATTAGCCTTAGACCCTCGCATGGATGGTGCAATGTAATGCTTCAGCCCAGCAATGTCAAAGAGGAGAGGGATCAAATGTTATCCTGGTCCCTCGCTTAGATGGTGCAATATTGAGCTCATCACAAGCGGTATAAAAGAGAAGAGGGATCAAATGTTAGCCTTGGGGGGGAAAACGATTGGTCCTCACACAGAATGAAGTATGTGTTTACGGACCTGCATGTGTCCCTTCCCAAATGATATCAACTGTGTCCCTAACTGAGGTGCCTGTATACTCTAGCTGGTAATCAGAAATTTAGACCTCAGGTATGGAGAGACAGGAAAAAGGGGGGGGGGTGTATTAACCCCCGCGTAATGCACTACCCCACGGTATCTCATCACACCAGCAGTACAATCCTCCAGACTAAGCATGCCCATGCCTGGGGCAGTCTGTGGCCTGAGAGGCCAAGGAGTGTGTTGCTAGGGGACACCTTCGCTGTTCAGGCTGCAGTATAATAATTGCAAGCTACAATTGTGACAATCACAGTGAGCTGCTGCCACGTACAGCTCCTTTTTTTCTGAATTTGGGATCATTTTGTTCAGCAAAATGTTTGAGTTCATCTGTTTCTGGTGCTGTTAATGCCCTTCAACACCAGAAACAGATGAACAGGAACATTTACTTCATAGTCCAGGGGTCGTAATAGCATTGCAAGGAGTCACAAGGGAACTGCCAGGGGTCGCAGCTGTTACCCTGGGGACCCCCAAATGGCGTTCATGGTTTTAATTAAAAGTGCTTTATTTAAATGTCTATTGATAGACATTGCACTGACCCCCCCTGACAAAAACTGCGTTTTAGATATTCGCAGTGACTTACATAAAAAAAATCCCTAGAAACCCAAAGGTTACAGTGACACGTATGTTAACAATTACTAAAATGGACAGCCTTAAAACACGCAGGACTGAACCAGAGAAAGCTGTGCTTCGAAAATGAAAGAATTCCCTACACAAAGATGCTCTCCACCAAGAAAAACGAATGTATCATTCTGACAATGAAATGTCTCTGGGAGAGATGAGCAAAATGTTTCATCAAAAGGGGATCGAAATAGAAAATGGCACTTTCTGCAGAACATTTGTGAAAAATGACAGTTTACTCTTCTGACTTTTGACCAGACAAAAGAACTGCATGAAGGCCGAGATGTAAATCTAAAGTTGTGAGGACTACACAGCATTGATAACAGCAGCTACTGTAGTGCCTATTTTGTTCCACCTACACAATATACATGCCTAACTTTAAGGTATTGATTTCAAACCAAACATAACAACTGAAGAAAAAAGTATAAAACAAAAATCAATACGGCTGTAGGAAGAGTAAACTCCTCAAGTTGTCATGCCAGATTTGTCAAGAGAGGAAAAAGGTGAGTGTTCCAAAATAAATACATGTGGGTGGGCTTCTGGGTAGGCACATGTAGAGACATGGGGCCTCATTTATGAGGCCGTGCGTCACTTTTACGCCGCTGGTGCGTCACTTTTTGTGACGTACCAGTAGCGTAAATAATGTGCCTTGTTGCACCATATTTACAAAGTGGCACATCTAGGCAGATGCGTCACTTTGTAAACCCCTGCGCCACATTATACCTGCGCCAGGTATAATGTATGCAAGGGGGCGTATTGACGCAAGGAAGGGTCGTAGAAGTGACGCAGTGAAATCTATGAGATTTCACAGCGTCACTTTTAGGACGCCGTTGCGTCAAAATCTTGCGCCTGCCTCACAGCAGGCGTAAGACTGACGCGGGCCCTTTCACATGGGGCTTGCCCCATGTGAAAGGGTGCATTGCTGGAGTTGCGTCACTTTTGTGACACACTCCAGCAATGCGTCACTTTTGCACCAGACAGATACATCAGAAATACTGACGTATCTGTAACTCCTTGCGACATGATGCGTCATACATTAAATATGATGCATCATTGGTGTCGCAAGGAGTGCGCAGTGAAAAGTGACGCATCGCTGTTTTCACGCAGCGATGCGTCACTTTTCATAAATGAGGCCCCTGGGGCCTCATTTATGAGGCTATGCGTCACTTTTACGCCGCCGGTGCGTCACTTTTTGTGACACACCAGTGGCGTACAAAATGCACCTTGTTGCGCCATATTTACAAAGTGACGCATCTAGATTGATGCGTCACTTTGTAAACCCCTGCGCCACATTATACCTGCGCCAGGTATAATGTATGCAAGGGGGGCGTATTGACGCAAGAAAGGGTCGTAGAAGTGACGCAGTGAAATCTAAGAGATCTTACTGCGCCACTTCTAGGACTCAAATGCGTCAATTTCGTACGCCTGTCTCACAGCAGGCGTAAAACTGATGTAGGCTCTTAAGGACACATTGCTGGAGTTGCGTCACTTTTGTGACACACTCCAGCAATGTGTCACTTTTGCGCCATACAGATACGTCAGAAATACTGACGTATCTGTAACTCCTTGCGCAATGATGCGTCATACTGTAAATATGACGCATCATTGGTGGTGCAAGGAGGGCGCAGTGAAAAGTGACGCATCGCTGTTTTCACGCAGCGATGCGTCACTTTTCATAAATGAGGCCCATGAGACTTTTGCCTTTTTTTAAAAACGCTATCGCTACTAAATTTTCTTTCAAATATCTTCAATTCAGAAAAAGCACACCAACATTTTAAGAGAAACATGTTTTAGCCTGAAATCCGGACATATTTATTATCAGTTCGCATCTGTGAAAATGTCTTGTTTGTTTCAGGGCAGAATTACATTTACAAGGATTTCCTTATTTTGAATCTCGCCCTGTTATTCAGGAAGAAAAACCACGAGAGTATTATCTAAGAAAATATCAGCCAAGCTTTTTCTCCAGTATTCACATGCATTGTCCGGCATGCTTCTCAGAAGGATTTGCATGTTGCCATTGGCGAGATGTTTTTGAAGGTCTGATATAAGTAGTAGGAGCTATTTGAAAATGTGCAGTAAAAAGGGATTTTGCAATTTTCCACCTTTAGGTTCCAAGTAATTTTGTATTGTAAATACCGATTGGTGTGCGTTATTGCGTTAACGTGATTCTGAGTTAACTGTATTTCATATTTGATAAATATTATTTCTAAAAATATTCTCCTAGTCTTGGTTTTAGAAGATTTTATAAGGGAAGAATTTGGGAAAATAAACATGGAAACAGAGGTTCCATGTTAGAGAGGAAAATCATTTCTTGGAATTAAAGGTCTGATATGGTGAGAACATACTTAAGTGTTGACTTTTCTAAAACAAGCTTGCATCAGGTTACAATGAATTTGTTACAATCAGCACCTTAACGTGCTAAGACAAATTTTGACGATGTCTAATCCATAACTGCTGTCTATCCGGACATGCAAAACTTTGTAAGGGTACCTTTCACTCAAAAGGAGAGGAGGCAGAGGTCGCAAAGACCCTGGGGCATATTATCAAGACAGGCGATAAAATTATTGCCGCTTTAGCGGCAGAAAACTGCCGCTAAAACGGCGATAATGGGCTTAATGATATGCTCTATGGAATTCCAATTGAAGCCCATGTTAAATGTGAAGGTCATCTAACATGGGCTTCAATTGGAATTCCATAGAGCACATTATCAAGCCCATTATCGCCGTTTTAGCGGCAGTTTTCTGCCGCTAAACCGGCGATAATTTTATCGCCTATCTTGATAATATGCCCCCTTGTCCGTGCAGTTTTCTGAGGTATTTTATATACTATATCAGCATAGCTACTTGCCGAGCTAGTGAATATAAAAAACAAAAAAAAAAACAATTGGGAGCATAAAAAGTCCCTTGTACTGCAGTTGAAATGTTACATTTTCACACAGGGTCAGGGGTATGTCTTTGGGCAGATACATACCTTATTTTCAGTGGGACCATGCTCTGTCTCCCTTTCCCATGGAAGAACTTACATCAGCATAGAAATCTGATGATGCGGTCCAACGGCAGCTGTTGTGTTATTCCACAGACAGTTAGAATGCAGCACAGAAACCCAATAGCTTGTGGCTCTATGCCCTGTCCAACGTAGTTGGGACATTCGGCTGCAACGTTTTGGATTAGGTGGAAAGTAAAGAGTGTGAAGTTTCCCTACTGAGGCAGAATTCATGAACTTAGGAAATCAGCCTCATCCGCCTTTCTCTGGACCAATGGCTGCCTTTCTGCCAAATTTAGTGTAATTCCGGTTAGCGGTTCGGGCTGTAGATGTGTCTAATATCCCTATGGAAATTACATGGGGTAAACCTGTTTAAAAAAAGAATCCACCCTTATCTAAAAGGTGACTAATGAAACTGAGCAAACAGCTTCTCAGTACCCAATTTTCTCTCACTCTATCTGTCTCGCGTCCTTTTTTCTACTATATTTGTTGCTACATCACACATACATGCAAACCGCACATATCTTCATTGAAGCCCACAAATTGTAGAAAGAGAAATAGCATTTCTACAGAGAATCCCATATAATAGCCAAGAAGACTCAAGCAATAATAAAGGCCGTGGCTGTAGTGACCAGTTAATTACCTGCCCTGAATCTAGACTGAGAGACACACAAAGCAAAATGAGAGGAATTCCTAGTGCTCCTGTTATATTTGCCCTAAACTGTGTCAGAAGAGTGCATCAGCTGTGACTATGCATTGATTTGAGGGATTTATTAGAATAAGCAGCCCACATCAGCACTGGGAAGCATTTGGGTAGTTACACATTTTAGAAATCCACATAGCATAGCATACACTTCAGAGGAACATTCTTAGAGTTTTAATGAAATTGTGAACTGATATTTCTGCTTCACTAGGATAATTTGCTACCATCAGGAAAACCAAGCAGACACTCCAACACAATATTGAGTAGAAAAACGCAATATCCGTTTTAGTAATTGTAAAGCTATGTAACCTGCATCGCCTGATAAATATCACCCAAAAAAATTGTGTCTTACTTTTTTGGACATTGTTCAACCAACATCTTTGGTCAGTAATAACCTGAATATTGATTGAGACTTGGGTTAACTGTATTATTAAGATACATGATTGCACACATCCTGACTCGTCAATGCCCACCTCACTCCGCCTGCAACTACTTTCCTCATTACATCTCTCATACAATTATCTAAAGTTATTTCTAAATGCTTTTGGGTCTGATGATCTACTAACCGATCTGCTCGATACAGGAAAAATAAAGGTTGAGCCTGTCTGACCCTCTCGATCCTAGGATACACTAAACAAAGTATAAAGAAGAAAAAGCTCTAGCAGGATAGATGAAAGCACTTTTGTAAGAGATAACTTGTCATTAATTATCGGAAACAGGACATATCCTTCTGTTATTTAATTTTTTTTGTATCTAACAGTATTTATATATAATAAACAAGGCATTATTGTTGTGTAGAAAAGAGAGACAGCTGGCATATGTAGGACAAAGGAAGAAATTAACTTTTGTCTAGAATTTGAGCAAAAATGTTTCAAAATCAAATACATAAAGATTTTTGTGCAGTCAAAAGCAATTTCAAGTTAACATGTTGTAATAATGTCACATGAATGTGTATCGAGCAATATCCTTGCTAGATATAAATGAACAAAAAATGCCGGACAAATCCATTATTCGGGAATAAAGTACCATCACCAGATAAGGCACCTTAAAGGAGGACCAGCCTATGTGTGTCGTCTTAAACTACCATTTAGACTTTGTAAAATAAACCTTTTGCCAGGCCTAAACATTCCTTTTTATCACATATAACCAGCCCCTAGGGTAGGCCTTAAATAGCCTTTAGGGCAGGGTGCGTTGTGTTTAGAAAGTTGGACATGTAGATTTAAGTTTTATGTGTCTTGGTAGTGAAAACTCTGAAATTCATGTTTCACTATTGCAAGGCCTACCTCCCCACAGGATAACATTGGGTTACCTTATTACATTTAATAAGTGTTAACTTTTGTTTGAGAACAAGTTGTATTATCACGTTTGGTGTCTGAGGAATTGTAATTTCAAACCATCTTTAATAGTAAAGCCGGATTTTCAGTCACAATTACGAAAATGTCACTCTTAGAAATTTGGCCTTTTCTTGTCCTAACCATTTGGTGCCAGCAACGTGTTTCTGGGTCAGATGACTAGGTATAGTGGCCTTTGAGTATTCTGCACAGAGAGTTTCACTATGGGGGGAAGGGGTTGGCAGGATGGGCCATCTTTGGCCCATCCTGCCAACCCCTTCCCCCCATAGTTGGCTGTCACCTACCACACATGTACTTCAACAGGGCTGCCTCAGCACACACACAAATGACTTCACACCAGCCTATTGTGCCCACTGACAGATTGGGAGCAGGGCAGAAAGGCAGGAAATTGCAGACGTCTCTGTGGGGGGAACACTCCAGGAACTTCTCCCATTGCACCAAGTGTAAAAAGGGGACCCTCAGACTCACTCAGGAGTATCTGTTTTTTGGGTAAAACGGGGGTTGTGGGTGGCAGGGGCTTAGGGCACGCCATTTTCAATCCCACTGCTTTGAGTGCTCCTAGTTAGGATACAAGCAAGCGGATTCTGCCCTAAAAAAAAGAACACCCACTGGTGGGACCTCTACATGGGTGGCAAATATGAACTTAGGAGTAAGTAGTCCCTAGAGGACAGGTGGTAGAAGACGCCCTAGTCCCCCTTAGTTGGGAGGTAGAATCAGAGGGTACACTTGTTATTCCTGAGTGTAGGAGTCTTCACTTCAACTAGGTCACGGTGAATGGGATCCCTGTCACTGCTCTGAGGGACACTGGTGTCAGACAACCATGGCAGTGGAAAGGTTGGTTTCCCCAGATCAGCACCTCAGAAACGTGTGTACAGAAACAGAGGCCCAGGGGCAGGACTTTTTTCCCATTATTATTATTATTATTATTATTATTATTATTATTATTAGCTTTTATAAAGCACATTGCTACCCGAAGGCATTCCAGCGCTCGCATCCAGGTAGGAGTTTACAACAGGCTATGAAACTGTTTGTTGGAAAAGCCAGGTCTTAAAAAGTTTCCGGAATGGAAGCAGATGGGATTCAGCTCGGAGGAAGGGGGGCATTGCGTTCCACAGTCCAGCCACATTGTGGACAAATGACCTACCTCCGCTTCTTGCCCTGTTTATTTTCAGGGTGACTGCTAAGTGGAGATGGGTAGAGCAGAGGCATTTTCGAGGGAGATAGGGAGTGATCAAAGGTCTATCAATATCTGGGGTATTACCCCAGAATGTCCTATGGGCTATGCACAGGGCCTTAAATTTAACTCTGTTGGAGACAGATATCAAGTGTAGCATTCTCAGGGCTGGCTTAGTTGAGTTATTTTTCAGTACCCCCAGCAGTAATCTGGCCACACAGTTCCAGCCACTTGGAATTTCCTTAATGTTACTACAGGAGCTCCAAGGTCCAAGGCCTGAATCAGGATCCTTCTAGCACTTAATGGCAAGAGGGAAAGAATATTATACAGAAGTCTCTTAGCACCATAGCATGCTCCTCTTACTCTTACCGCTTGGCCATCGAATTGAAAAGAACTGTCCAGCCAAACACCCAGGTTTTTTATCTCGGACTTTGGGGAGGGGGCAGGTTCTAGGCTGTTTGGCCAGACCTGTTTAAGGTCCAGACCAGAAGTGTTGCCCAGAAGCATTAGTTCATTCTTACCACTGTTTAGTTTGAGGCAGGAGTGTTCCATCCATGAAGCGACTTGTTCCAGGCAGGTTTTCAAATCCGAGGAGTGATTACGCGGGCCATTAAGGGAGATTACCAGTTGGGTATCATCTGCATAGGTGACTAATTTGATCCCGTATGGCAAGATGATATCCACTAGTGGCTGCATATACACATTGAATAGTGTGGGACTCAGGGAGGATCCCTGAGGGTCTCCACAGCTCCGTCCCAAAACTTCAGAGGTGGCTTCCCCTGAGAAAACCTGGGAGGTCCTATTCTCTAGGTATGACTGGATCCAGTTGAGTGCCTCATCTGAGATGCCTCTCCTCCTAAGTCTCTGACCTAGTATGCCAAGGTTCACCGTATCAAACACTGAACTTAGTCTAGGAGGATGATAGCCACTACTGTAGATCAGTTTGGATTCCTCCACCATGGCCAGTAGTGCAGTTTCCGTGCCGTGTAAAGCCGGAAATCTGTTTGTGTAGCATGCAGGAAATCATTAGTTTCCAAGAATTCTGAGATGGCTAAGTTAACATGCTTTGCTAAAGCTTTAATGCTCACTGGCAGTAAAGATATCGGGTGATAGTTACCCAAATCACCTAGATCCAGGTTGGGCTTTTTTAATAGCGCCTTCACCATGGCATGCTTCCAAGGTGTCAGGGCAAAGCCACTAACCGTTGATAGGTTCATAATTTCAAGCATGTGGGGAAGAATCACTTTTCCAGCTTTCTGAATTACGTGGGGTGGTGCTGGGTCTAGGGGGGAGCCAGATTTTATCTGGTGTTGGATTTCTGGGAGCCTAGTCCAAATCAGCGGGAGGAGTGAGCTGAGCACATGGTTGGTGCCGGGCTGGAGCGTGTCCCTTGCAAGGATATCACTAGGGCACGGTGACACAGGAAAGGCGAGTAGATTTTTAAAAACAATTCTAAGAAAAAATGGGCTAACTCTTCACATCGCTCAGATGAGGCGACAGGATACATTTCTGATCCAGGGAGTTCTAGCAAGTCTTTCACGATGTGAATGATAATATGTTCCTCGTAGTGTGCTGCTTGTGCCTTTTCTATTTCACTTTGATATAGTTTTACGGCTTCTCTGTATTTCTGTTTGCTGGAGGCATTGTAGTCCTTCCTCTAAATTCTGTCCAGTCTTTTACACTCCTGTTTATATGTTCTAAGTGTGGGGGAGAACCAGTGCGAGGATTTCTCCCTTGCTTTTCTGCATGATTTAAGTGCGATGACCATGTCTTATGATGGATTGATCCAAGTTGAAAAATTATCAGCCGCTACAGATTTTCTAGGGCTGTTGTTCAAGTGTCTTCTGCTAGTTTAGCCCAAGTTCTGACTCTTATTGTGGTGTGTTTGACATCTAGAGGGGAATGCGAGAGGTTGACATAGAAGGGCAGCAGGTGGTGATCGATCCATGGCAAAGCGATGGGGTCCCCTACCGATAGGTCGTTATTATTGGTAATAATTGGATCCAACTTGAGGCCCAGTGTATGAGTGGAGCAGGAGACCATTTGCAAGAGTTAGACTGCTAATAGGTCTTTGTTCAATTCTGTTGCGTCTGTCATGTCGGGGTAATCAAAAAGGAGATTGAGGTCCACGAGGAGTAAAGTATTTGGGGTGGTACCTACAAGTGAGGCTGCTACCTCCAGTAGAGATTGAAGGAATCGCTCCTGTCCACCCGGGGGGCAATAAATAAGTACTCCGGGAAAGGACTGTACTGCCAAAAGTGTGATTCTGAAAAATAGACTTTCACAGTCAACAACAATGTTGTATTCCACCCAACATTTAAACGATTCTTTATGTATTATTGCAAGTCCTCCCCCTTTATTTCCCTCCCGGTCTTTCCATTGAATGTTGTAGCCAACCGGGCAAGTATGCACCAAAATAGGCTCCAACTCCTTATGGAGGTAAGTTTCCGTTAAGAACATTATGTCAGGAATTTCCTCTTCAATAAGTAATTTCAACTCAGTGGAGTGTTTAGCTAGTGACCGGCAATTTAAAAGAAACAATTTTAGGGAAGAAGTGTGCTTGGTCTCTGGTGTGCTCTGCATGTGAGGATGGAGCTTAAAGATACAATGGGGGTATTGGGGATCCTCAATGAGGGGGGCCATCAAGTGGCAGCATGTCCTGAGACAAGGCTTCCTCAGCCTAAATAATAGGCTACTAGAGCAGGTTATTCTGCTTAAGTGTTGTTGAGCAGGAGTTCTGGCCCCTGGTCCTGTTTGCGCGCGGATGGGCGCAGACAGGCTTGCCTTAGGCACACCAGCAGTGCACCTGCTGCGCGAGTCCGCTGCGCAGCCAAGCAGACATGTGGCAGATGAGGCTTCCAGCCATAAGTCCCATCCCAAGCTCTACCTCCTAGATCTCCTCCCACTTCCTCCAAACAATCGTGAAGCGCGGGAAGCGGGAGGAGAAGGTACAGGTAAATGCCTGGGATTGTCCAATTGAGCAGTTTTAAAGTAGAGGCAACAATACAACTTTAAAAGAATAAATGCCTGGGATTTGTGCAATTGAGTAGTTTTAAAATATTGAAACAATAAAACTTAAAAGAATAGTGACGTCGCTTACTGGCTTGAGTGCAGCACGGAGCCGTCTGCCTAGCCGCTGCGCATCCGTGCTGACAAGCGGCAGATGAGGCTTCCAGCCGGATGTCCCACCCCATGCTCCACCTTCTAAACCTCTTCCTGCTTCCTCCACATAATGGTGAACCTCGGAGGACTGGCAACAAAAAAAACTCGCTTACAGTGGCCTGACTGGAGCACTGAGCAACCTCCAGCCTAGCCACTGCGCGTCTACGCTGACAAGTGGCAGATGAGGCTTCCAGCTGGAAGTACCACCCCAAGCTCCGCCTCCTGGACCTCCTCCCGCTCCCTCCACACAATCGTGAACTGTGTAGTACTGGGAAGCGGGAGGATAAGGTACAGGTAAATGCCTGGGATTGTGCAATTGTGCAGTTTTAAAGAAGTGGCAACAATAAAACTTTAAGAGAATAAATGCTTGGGATTTGTGTAATTGAGCAGTTTTAAAATATGGCAACAATAAAACTTAAAAGAATAGTGGCGTCACTTACTGGCCTGAGAGCAGCACGGAGCAACCGTCTGCCTAGCCGGTCATTGAATTCATACTTTGAAATGAGTTGCTACTGGTGTTAGAAAAGCTGGGAGGAGCGGCCACACACGGCTAACTGAAGGCCAAAGTTTCTGTGGGTACTACACCCACAGGAAGTGTACAGAGGCCTAGTTGGAGGGATAGAGAGAAGAAAGGCTCACCCCTGACTCCTGTTCAGGTACAGAGCTTAGGCTGGAGAACCAGTGTTTGAATACTACCCCAGGACAGGTGGGAAGGAGAGTGGAAGTATGGTGCCTCAAACATGTGCTGTTAACAGCCTCCCCACCGCTGTCAGTGGCATCAGTTGGTTGCGATCCTTATGGGCAGAATTTTCCATGGGTTGGGGGCACAAGTTTGATCCAAAGGGCAGAATGGGCCACTTCACTTTGTTGGACATGGTGCTACTGCCTGCCCACTGGGTAGTTTCTGTGAGCAAGTTAAGGTTAGAAGCTGCACACATGGGGTCCAAGGATAAAGAGAACTGTTCCCCATGGCTCAGACAATTGCCTTAGGAGAGTGAAGCCAGAGGGATCCAACTGAGGTCAGAGGGGCATATAACTGACAAGTGCCACTGCATAAGAGGGCCTTCATCCAAGTTCTATCTCCGAAGCAGGGAACCCAATCAAAGTATTGATTAGTGTACCCTGACCTTTGGCTGGAGGGGTGTCACATTGGATTTGGCCCTCACTGCATGATCCTCCCCAAACATTTTACCTTAAATCTCCTGTTTTCCGAACTGGTTTGTGTTAGTTTTTAGGACTCTGCACCCTTTACCACTGCTAACCAGTGATAACATTCTTATGCTCTCTCCTTGAAGTATTAATAAAATTGGCTTGCAACCAAGTGGCACATTTAATTTGCCTGTAAGATCCTAGTAAAGTGGTACTCCATGTACCCAGGGCGTGTAAATTAAATGCTACTAGTGTGCCTGCAGCACTTATTGTGCCACTAACGTAAGTTGCCCTTGTGAACATGTCTCAGGTCTGCCATTGCAGTCTGTGAGCAGTTTTAATCTGTCATTTCAAAATGGCAAAATTAACCTTTTGCCTGGTCCAAACTTCCTTTTTAATATATATAAGTCACCCCAGGGTAGGTCCTAAATTACCTGTAGGGCAGGGGGTTTTATACTTAAAATGTTGGGCATGTACTTTTAAGTTGTACATGTCCTGGTAGTGCAAAAGTCTCACATTTGTATTTCCCTATAGCAAGGTCTACTTCTCCCATAGGATAACTTTAGATTACTTTATAACTATTAATAAGTATTAACTTGCATTAGTAAGCAGGTAAGAATGTCATGTTGAGTGTCTGAGAATAGTAGTGTAAAACCATATTTAATGGTAAACTTGGATTTTAAGTTACTATTTTGAAAATGCCACTTTTATGAAAGTTGGCCTTGTCTTGTCCTAACCATTTGGTGCGTGCAGCCTGTTCCTGGGGCACCTAGCTAGGTGTACGTGGCAGTTCCCTTTGTGTATTCCTTCCAGACAGTATCACTAAGGGGGACCTAGTATTGGCAGGATAAGCCATCACTGAAAGGATCAAGGGGCAGAGATGTTATCACCACACTTGCCCTTCAATGGAGCTGCCTCAGCAAACACGCAAAGGAATTCATACCAGTCTATTGTGTCCCCAGACAGACTGATACCAGGGCATTTAGGCAGGAAATTCCAGCCACCTACATAGGGGGGAATTGCAGAAGCTTCTCCCACTTCAAAGTGGGCACCAGTTATAAAAAGGGAATCCTCAGACCCACGCAGGAGAAAATTCCTGGACCTGTGAATACTACAGGAGGACACCCTGCTGCTTTAGCCTTGCCCTGCTTGCTGAGAAGGATGACTGAACCTTTTCCCTTCATCCCAGATTGCGTGACTTCAAGGGTCAGCTGACTGATTTCCTGTTCTGCGCTGCATGAACATAAGAAGCGCAAAAGACCTCCCTGTGTCTGCCCAGCTGGCTTGCTGCCTGGACCTACAACTGGAACCTTCTGAGTCCTGCTGGCCTCTGCAAGAGTGAGTGTTTGATCCCCCAGAGGTGCCTCCTCAGGTCCTGGATGCTTGCCTGGCATTAGAGGATACACTTTGTGCTTCAGGCTCTGTACTTACCTTAAATCTTTGAATTTGCATATCTCTGCATCTACTGATTGGACTATTGTTGTTTTGATGTTATACTATTTTATAACTGTTGCTCTATTTTTTTGAATTGGTGTGGGATTTTTCTAGTGCTGTTGTTTCACTTTATTACTATTTGAGTGCTGCATAAATACTTTGTACATTGCCTCTATGTTAAGCCTGACTCTTTTATGCCAGGCTACCAGAGTGTTAAGCAAAGGTTCAGTTGGTGACTTTTTGTGGTTCAGCCTGGCAGGGATTGGGGCTATTGCTTGAGTAGAGTTTCAGCCTTCTCAACCAACAACCCAATTTCTCACACAGATATTTTATCATATGTCTGATGAAACCCTATATTTAAATCAGTTATCAGTTCATTGGTTTGGTTCATTGGGCATTATGGATGTGGCACACTGTCCCATTCTGTGGTGCTGTGCACACTTAAGTCTGTGAGATAGGCACAATATGGGAGAGTGAGCCCTATCACAACAAATATGTTGTTCCCAATGGAGGCGCCAGCTCTCGCCTGCACCAGGAACAGTGCATTAGCAAAAAACAGACCAGCTGTTTCATGTCGCTGGTCTATCCTTTACTATGCAGGTAGCAACACAGCCTGCTTTAGAATGTGGGGGGGAGGCAAATACTTAACTGCAGAAAGATGCTGTGAGTGACTGAACCTGCCTGCACCGGGATGCCTGGAGGATTCACGGGGCCCTGCAACCTACCCCCAAGGTGTGCAACCCTGACTTCTCCTTTTCCTGTACTTCTGTGTCTATAATGCAATGCAGGTCCAGAGGCAAAGTCTTTCCGCATTTGCATGAGGCCACTTTCCGATGCAAATGGTAGAATGCCCCTTGAGATGCCACTGGCACATATTGAGCAGACTGTATTACAGAAGGGGACAGAGCAAGCATCTGCAGCCACTTCTGTAACAACAGGTACAGAAAGCAGGTGCGTATTAAAGTTGTGCCCCCTGAGTACTTAGCGCAATATGGCCCAGGCTGTATTCCAATTTCTTGCACGGTTTATTTTTAAACAAGTAATACCTGTGTATAGGTTTATTTGAGGGCCTTTTTAAAAGATGATGGATGACTGATCTGATGTTCGACACCGTAGGAGAGTTTACCACTTATGTGGCTCAGACATTTAGGGTCTAATTACAATGTCGGTTCGAATGTCTCTGCACGGTGCAGGGATGTTTTTAAGATATCCATTTTTCTGCGGGAGCTTATGCTGCAGACGTTTACCGCCTGCTGCACAAGCTCCCATAGGAAAATAGATGTTTCCGACCGCACTGTGTGTGGTCACATCCAAATGATGTAGTCGTTTTTGCCAACCTTAGGTTGGTCAGCTCCCAATCTGCAGCGCTGCCTGCCCAAAATCGTAATCCTGGCCCTTATCTTTTTCACATATGGTTAATTTTTGTAATAATAATATTGACTGATATTTTTTATTATATGCACACTTTGGGGGTCATTAGGATGACGGGCGGACTTTGTCCGCCCGCCATCCTGTCGGTATTCGGGACCGCCTACCATAAGGGCGGTATTAGGATGTCAACAGAAGATTTCTGAGAACAGAAATCAAAAAGCCTAGCCGATCACTATAATTCCATTCACAACACTCATTGGGGTTGGACTGGTAGGTATAGTAGATGGAAAAAGAGAATTGCTCTTTTTCTTGGTGTCCCCTCACTCACCAGGGTTGCCCCATGGTGACATGCTTCATCATAGGGGCCATCCCAGCCCTCTACGGACTGGGGCGTGCTGCGACTGGCGAATTAAGTAGGAGCACTTATAGTTTGACTATGTGTGGTGCGGGTGTGATAGTGGAGTGGTCTAAGTGATTGGTTTAGAAATACCTGCCTAGTAAGCTTTCAATAAACTTTATTCCTGCTTCCAGGTGGTAACGTTAAAATATGGGGTGGAAATACTAGGATCCCTAAACGCAATGTGTCAAGGTGTACCTATCAACTCCTGTCAACATGTTTCGTGCATCCCCCAAGCACTTCTTCGGGACTACACAGGGACCAGCCCTGTGTTCGCCACTCCTTAAACGCTGCAATGAGCTTTTTAATAAAATGCTGCAATCGACATTAGTGCATGCATATAGTACCTACGTATTCAATTGAATCACGAGGTTCCTGTAAGACAAAGAACAGCTTGAAAAGTCAAGGGGTGTTATCCCCAACATGAACACACATAAACACATATGTTGGATTGCACGAGGAAAAACATAATTCCATTTCCCGTGGTCCTCAACAGCACGTTTTCATGTATAAAAAACGTGATTGTTTTCATGCATAAAACGTGATAGTTTTCATGCATAAAAACATGATAGACACCTTGCTGTGAGAAAACCAAACACTCATCTTGCTCTCACACTCATACATATTTACATACATGTAGTAGGACCTAACTGCGCCCCATGGACTCGAAGGGGTTCAGTATCCCAGCAATCTAAAAAGAGAGATGGAAGGAAACAGGGCGGATAATTCATCTGCTTGTCTTGTTTCTTATGACCTGCATGGTTGTGCGCTTGTCGATCAGCCCGCAAAGCGGTAACAAACGACACTTCATTTGCCAAACACTCGTTTCTTTACACTTACTTGCTAACAGGATACCTCCCTCTTTAGCACCTACTCGCACCTCTTCGGTCCGAATGTTGTTGGACCGGGGAGACCGGGTTAGTTTTAAGAACTCAGCTTGCCCGGTTACTTCCGCATTACACGTAGCGCTTTGTCGATGGCTAGAGCGTGTCGAGTAACAGCGCGATCAATGTTGGCGGCCATCTTAGGTGTATTCAGTACACTTTAGCAATTTTTGAGAACATATATTTCTTTATTGGGGTGACCATTGCTATATTCAGTTAATTTTGGGCATACTTTTATGATTCATTGTTATTATCAAGCGATTTGCCACAAATTTTAAAAAAATATAAAAAAAGTATAAAAAGGTCGGGATTCATGGGAAATATCCATCAGAGCAAACTAAACAACTCCAACAATTAGGTCTAAGTACTATTTATTGTATGTTGGGGTTATTGGATAAGTCAATGCGAATTACTGTTTTTGATCACTAGGTTCAGTATTCTTATTATGTGAATTGTCCCCAAGGGATGTCATCGTTCAAACCCACAATATGAGAACGGAGTTTAAAAACCCAACGTTGTTCTTTCTCTAGTAGTTTTTTCTCCATGTCTGTGTGTGGCTGTTGTATTTCCAAAACTACCTACCGCATGTCATTAGGGGTATGTCCCTTCTCCAGAAAATGTGTGGTCATTTTTGTATTGGAGTGTTTACACCTGAAATTACTACGGTGTTCCACCATCCATGTATTGACCTTCCTGGTGGTCATGCCAATATAGTGTAGATCACAAGTACATGTGATCATATAGACCACCCCAGCTGTGTTACAATTGGAAAAGGATTTCAAATCCCAGGTCAGGCCATTGTTACATATGACTTGTTTAGTTGCACTAGTCAGGTGACAGACACTACAGTTCGAACATGGGTAGTGTCCCATTGGCAGTGGATGTAAACGACGAACTGGACCTTCTATAGTTTTGGGGCGTGTATGGACTATTAAGTCCTTCAGATTTTTACCTTTGCGGTGACTGAACATGGGTTGGGTGAGGTTAAGGCCACCACTATTCAGTGTCCTCCAGTGTTTTTTGACAATTTTTATCACTTTTTGTGAGGCCACGGTGTAGGTAGTAACACATATGGGCCTCCTGTCAGTGTCATTCTTAGGTTCAGTTCTAGGCTTTGTTTCTAAAAGAGCTTCTCTGTCGTTATTTGACGCTCTCTTTTTTGCTTTTGACACGATCTTGCGTGGGTATTGTCTCTGGAGTAATTTCGTGCTCAGTTCTTTGGCCTGTGTATCGTAATCTCGTTTTTCTGAGCAGTTTCGCCTCAGGCGTAACAACTGCTCGAAAGGTAAATTCTCCCGTAGTTGCCGTGGGTGAAAACTTTCAAAGTTTAACAGACAATTTCTGGACGTGGGTTTGAAGTGTGTGGTTGTGGTTAATTTACCACCTTCTGCTCTGATATTTAGGTCTAAAAAGACCAGTTGTTCTCTGCTCATTGTGGAGGTAAAATTCAAAAATGGATCTTGTGAATTCAACCAGATGAGGAATTGGTCAACTTCCATCTCATTTCCATTCCAGATGAGGAAGACGTCGTCAATATAACGCCTCCACGTCTGGATATGTGTTGAGTATGGGTTGTCGGGAGTCAGAATTTTTTTGTTCTCTAGTTGGTGGACGTACAACCCGGCCACACTCGGCGCGAATGTACTTCCCATGCTAGTTCCATGGGTTTGCCTATACATGGTATGTTGTAATAGAAAAAAATTTCAGTCAAGGCTAGGCGGCAGCATTCCAAAACAACGTGTCTAGGTGTTTTGTATTGCCATTCATTTTCAAACAGAATCTCCTCCAAGATTTGCAATGTTTCTCTGTGGGGCAAGCTAGTATAAAGACTCTCCACGTCGAGTCCAACCAGTATTTGTGTGGCAGGGTCAAATTCAAGGTCCTTGATTAGGCATAGCACTGCTTTGGTGTCTTGTAAATAGGTCTCAGTTTGTTGCACTAGGTGTCGTAAGAACGTGTCTGCAAACTTTGACAGAGGCTCCAAAATCGACCCAATCCCAGAGACGATTGGTCTCCCTGGTGGATTCTCTAATCTTTTGTGGATTTTTGGGATTGTGTAGAAGTATGGTGTCCTTGGATGTTTATTATCAAGAAAATCAGCTTTTTTTTTTGGATAGCCAATCATTTATTAGGCATTCCTCCACCATTCTCGCAATTTCAACCCTCAAACGTTCTGTTGGATCCACAGTTAGGATTTCATAATTCCGTTGGTCCGCCAAGAGTCTAAGACACTCGGTATCATAGTCTTTTGAGTTCTGCACCACCGTTGCACCGCCTTTGTCCGCCGGTTTTATTGTGATGTTAGTATCATTTGCCAATTCTTGTATTGCCTCTTGTTCGGATCTGCTGGTGTTGTAAAAAGTTCTCAATGACCCTGTTTCCAAATCCATCACCTCCTTTAGGATTGCTTTCTTAAAAGCCAGCAGTTCCACTGGTAGACTTGCCGCTGGCGGAGTAAAGGAAGATTTTTTCTTTAGTCCTGTATCACTCCAGGTTCCCACTGGTTGTGGTTTATCTTTAAAAAACACTTGTAATTTTATACTGCGAACGAACTCCTTCAATTCACAATATAACTTGAATTTATCCAAGTTAGTTGTTGGGACAAAACCCAGACCCTTTTCTTGTACTCTAGTTTGGTCTTGGGTAAGAACTTTGTCTGATAAATTGACCACTAGGCTCAGATGTTGCTGGTTGATGGTGCGCTCACCGGGCCTTGGCTCCTTGTGTGTGTTCTGCCTGTCTCCAAGGGTTGTGCCCATTGTACTTGTTGGCCTCTGGTTTTTCCTCTTCCCGGCCTTTTGCCTCTCCCTAAAAAAGGCTGCTGTTGCATGCCTGATGTTTGGGTGTTATCCCAAAACGGGAATGGTTGTTGGGGATATGGTTGATGGAAAGGTGGACGGCCATAGAAAAACTGTGGTGGTGGTGGTCCTTGAAAAGGTGACCAAAAATGTCCTCTGTTTCTCATCCTTTCCGCTCTGCTTCGTCTGTTTCTTGGTTGGTTACGGTTGTAACTTGAGTCAGAGGAGTCGGATCCTGAGTCTGAACCCCCACTGTCTGTATTATAATCAGGGTTTTTTCCGGAAAGGACGTAGTCCACCTTGATATATGGATATACTTTCTCATGTGAGAAAGACTTCTTGTCTTTGTGAAATTTTACATATTTTGTATCCTTCAGTGATACTTCAAATTCAGTCATTGATTTGTTAAATTCCTCCAGTCTTTTTTTAAGTTCTGCTGGTGATTGGTAGGACTTCAATTTTACCTCTAAGTCATGAATCTCAATTTTCATCGCCTCTGCTCGGCGTGCCGCAGTTTTTACAATAAGGACTAGCCAGTCCCTAGTGCAGTGCCAGCTAATCAATGACCAATCTTTTTTGAAGACGAGATCGTCTTGAAAGATGAAAGGTTCGTTGTTTACTATTAGGCCACGTGGTGCTGCATTAGCCCTATGATATTCACTCATCATGATTCCATGTATTATTGTTTTTATTAGGTTGCGTTTCAATTCTGTTACTTCATCCCAACATTGCTGGGCTTCACTCGTATCTTTGTGGGCATGCTAGTGTGGGGAAGCATAGAAGCTATTATCCTGTCTGCCTCATCTTCAGTGAAAGAGAGTCCTGTAATTTCCGCCATGGCGGTATCTACTGTGTGATGACGTATTGATTATGTTCTTCGTATGTCAAATGATAAGCTGGTTTTTGTCACAGAACAAGGTGTGTTAAAAAACTCCCGCAGCTGCACGCTGCATATAAACTAGTACAAAAGGGAAGGGAGGTAGAGGGAGGAAAGGGCATAGGCTCACCCTCCACATACTGTAGTCAACAGAAGATTTCTGAGAACAGAAATCAAAAAGCCTAGCCGATCACTATAATTACATTCACAACACTCATTGGGGTTGGACTGGTAGGTATAGTAGATGGAAAAAGAGAATTGCTCTTTTTCTTGGTGTCCCCTCACTCACCAGGGTTGCCCCATGGTGACATGCTTCCATCATAGGGGCCATCCCAGCCCTCTACGGACTGGGGCATGCTGCGACTGGCGAATTACGTAGGAGCACTTATAGTTTGACTATGTGTGGTGCGGGTGTGATAGTGGAGTGGTCTAAGTGATTGGTTTAAAAATACCTGCCTAGTAAGCTTTCAATAAACTTTATTCCTGCTTCCAGGTGGTAACAGTGCCACAGTGGCGGGCACATCCTGTATTTTTAGCATTGTGGCGGGCTGTGCTCTCTGCACCGCCCGCCACAATGCTAAAAATGCATTTCAGCATTTGCATTTACAAAGCGGCAGGCACCACGCAGTGCATGCCGCTTTGTAAATGCAAATGCGTGTGCACCCCTCACCTCAGCCTGGCGGGGGCAATCCGCCCAAAATCCTAATGGGCCCCTTTGTTTTTTTCACTGTGATTGTCTATTTGTTAGAAGCATGATCTTGTTGTTTAAGCTATAAATAATGATATGATCATATTTAAAATGTGTGTTATTATTTATCTGGTTGTGGTCAACAATAGGTAAACATAGGTCCTGATTTACCACGACATTTGTGGCCGTAAATATGCTGCAGATAGAAAATGCCTGGATGTACACCTCCTAGATATCCTTGGAGTGTAGATGTATTTATTGTGACGTAATGGTATGCCACAACTGCACAACATTATGCAAGAGTAAATCCCATTCAAGTGGTGGGTATTGAGTGTTACCCGAACCTAAAAATTAGTAAAGATTTACAGGCAGTCAAAGTTCGAAGTAAATCCCTTGTCAGAGTTGGAAAAGGAATCGAACATTCCCAAACGTTGTAGGAGGATAGGCGAAGGGTTTTCTCAATGTGAAATACATTATTCCCGTGGAGGAAAAAATGTGCAATTGCTCTTGTGGTGCTGACTTTAACAAATGACGAATTATGCTGTGCATAAAAATCTTCACCGGAAAAAGACCACAGACAAAAAAGTAATTCGACTTTTCCAGAAGAACATTAATCTGCAACGTGCGTGTACTCTTGGAAAGATGAGTGCACTGTTAATAAAAACATAATTGTATTTTATTTCACATGGACAGTGCTTGTTTTTAAAGTCTGACATAACGTTGTCTGTGCACAAAAGGTTGGAAACTGTGCATGAGTATCTTATAACTTTCAGCAGCAGAAGTGTTGTGCCTTGAGATTCTTGTGAAGCAGTCACTCTCATGGCCGCTATTTCCACTCAGAGCTGCAATTTCTGTCACTTAGAATTGCGTCAATGTTCTGACTCACACCCACGTAGTTCTCCATGTAATTTTGCAAGTCCAAGTAGCTGTTCAATGCATCATCACTCCTTTGCCCTCTATTTGCTGGTGTTACAGTGTAGTCGTGCATTGACAGGGTTTGAGCAGCAGTGCAAGACGATCCGGGTGCATTTTACCCTCGAATGTACATTTGCCGCATGACCGCACCTGCTGTTCTCATTGTGCCTGGTCAGCTTTTGGTGAGGTCCGATTCTGTTATTGGGCAGTGGTTGTTTCTTCAACTTTCAGTAAAAGTTCATCTTCTAGGTGTCCAGATCCTTCACATCTCACTTATTGCTTGACAGATGTGTGCTGTGGTTGGTAGTCTGCAGGTTGCAGTTTTCAAAAAGTTGTTGGATCTTTTCACAGATGAAGCTATTGCTCTCGAGTCTAGAGCAGTCATTTACTTATGGCACTTCCTAAGCTGTGTATGTTTACCATGTTACTTATTGCGCATGAACACGAATGCAGTATGAAATGTCCATTAGGTAACAACTTTGAGTGTTATGTTTACATTTTGCGTGCTGCTGGTTTTGATCAGCAGAATCATGTTGCAATATTACGATTAACTGAGGTTTGTTGCATTTCTGCCCTTACTAAATAGACCATATCATGTGTCATGGTTTTCCTCAGACCGGGTGAATAAGGGGCATATGTACAAGCCCCTATCGCCACAACAAAGTCACCTATATTGATGTTGTGGTGGTGATAGGGGTGGAGCCTTATTTACAAGGCAGCGTTGAGCCACTTAACTTGGCTTAACGCTGCCTTGTAAATAAGGCACCCTTTCACCCAATGGTTAGCGTGAAAGAGGTGGGCAGTGGGTGTTGCGGAGGGCGCTCCACCGCAACTCCCATTCATTTTGAGGCTGCCCCCTATGTAAAAGGGTGGTTTACATAGGAGGCACAGTCAAAATTAAGACCAGGTAAAAACTGGTCTTAAGGGGAGAAACAAGGAGAAATGCATTATTTCTCCTCGTTTTTGATTTTTCCGTGTGTGCTGTCTTGTGAAGCACACATGGAAAAAGCAGAATGCCATGGTTTGTTTATGTACAGGAAGGGATCCCTTCCTGTACATAAACAAACTTTTTTTTAAAAATGTTATTTTGTCATTTGCATGTATGCTGCATGAAGCAGCACACATGGAAGTGACAGAATGGCATTTTAGGATTGTTTATGTGCAAGGAGGGACACCTTCCTACACATAAACAATCCTCCTCTGCACGCAGACACCCCTACACTATGGTGCAAGGGTGACTGTGTTGGCGCTAAGTTGCTAAACTTAGCGCCATCGTAGGAAGAAACACAAGGCTGCAACACATTGTTGTAAATATGGTGTAGCCTTGTGTTTCTTAAGTGGCTGAGAGAGGCGTTAAGCCAGGAAGCCTAACGCCTCTCTCCGCCTCTTCTTTTTTTTTTGTAATAATTTTTATTGGACTTTTACAATACAATATATGACAAATACAAAGTAACACCACATCACGGTCGTTCTCGCCGGGGCTCACGTCCTCGACTTTTGGCTATAGGTTACAGCTTGTGCGTTAGGTGCATATATGCCAGCGCTCCTATGCCCCTCTGACTTTTAAACATTTAACATAAAACATATAGGCAATTTTGATTGTTCTTGGCTCAAGAGTTCAACACAGTTAACACAAAACATGTAGTTAATGGCTTTTTGTTTGATGGTTGCCGTCCGTCTGGTGGGGAAGTTTGAGTCTACTGACCATCCAAACTCCCTGCATCGGCCCTTCCCCGTTCTGCTCCAGCTGCCCCTTGCTAGTGATGTCTGGTTACGTTGTTTATGGCGGCTCGTATGGGTCTAGGAACTTACCTAGGGTCGCCCACATCCCTCTGTTGGGGTTCTTCCAAGGTGTGTTTCTTAGTGCTGTGTTGTCGGCTCCTCTCAAATATGTCACCCAGTTCAGCCACCCCTTGAACGTGGCTTTTGACGTGTCTTTCCATTTGGCAAGCACTGTTTTGGCTGCCGTCGTTAGGAGGAAGTCTAGGAGGTTTCTATCTTGTTGTGTGTGTATGTCCTCTGTCAAGAGTGCAGTGGTGATTGTGGCAAAGTCTTCTTTTAGTGTGCAGTCTAATGCCCTATTTATGATTGCGAAGAGCTTTTTCCAGAACTTTCCAACCTTAAGGCAGTGGAATATAAGGTGCACCAGATCACCCTTTTCTGATTCACAGTTCCAACAGCATTCGTTTTCTCTGAGCCCTAACAACGCTAATCTTGCCGATGTCCAGTATGATTGGTGGAATAACCAGAATTATGTCTGCGCTAACACTGGGGAATTCATGTTTTTCGATGGGGACGCCCAGAGGGTTTGTAAGTCTTGCTCAGTGAGTGTGGTGTCTAGTTGTGTTTCCCAGTATCTGGTACTCTTGATGTTGAGTTTTGAGGAGGCGGGGCGGTGAAGTTTCTATAAGTGGAACACTTGGTGACTCACTTCATTTAGGTTCTCCATATATTGAATGATTGAGGGTTTGTGCTTTGTTATTTTAGATTTTGCTAGGGCTGTTTTGATTATGAGGAAGTTGTATAGTTCTATGTCCGGGAGGTTGTGTCATATTTTGAGGCTGTTGAACATGCATGGCTTCCCCTCTTCTTCTAGATGTGCCGGGAATGAGAACCCTAGCCTCTTCCACAAATCTATATCCAGGTGCTTCCCTCTATATTGGATTCTGGGGTTTGCCCATAGGGCTTCCCAGTTCGAGTTTTTAATGCTTTGTTCAAGCTTCTGGTCTACCTTGAGGAGTGCGAGTCTTGTGTTTCTAAGTATCGTGTTATTCTTTTGTGCCTGCTTGTTAGCAGTGAGGAGCACCATCGGTTCGATGTTGTTTAGAATGGCCTTCTCGATGGAGAGCCAGGTTGGTGTGTACTTCTGGTTTGGTAGTATCCAGTACATTCCCTCTCTGGCTATGAAGGCCGTCTGGAATGTCCTGAAGTCTGCCACGTTTAGTCCTCCTAGTCACTTTTCTAGTTTTAGTTTTGAGAGGCTAATTCTAGGCTTCTTGCCTCGCCATATGAATTTGTTTATCATTTGGTTTACCTTGCAATGGAATTCGTCTGAGAGTGTGAGGGGGAGCATCCAGCCAGGTAGTTTACCACTGGTGTGATCATCATTTTTATGGTGTCTATTCTCCCCCACCAAGTGATGAATTTGTGTGACCATGATTCCAAGAGCCCTTTGATCTTTCCTAAGGTTAGTTTCTCGTTGTTTTCGAGAGTGGTCTTCAGGTTTTCCCATACTGAATTCCTAGGTATTTGACAGACCCATTTTGCCAGGCTAGCCCAGAGGTGCCTATTACCTCGCTTGTTGTGTGTATTTTGAGTGGCATACACTCTGATTTGTTTCTATTTTAGTTTGTATCCGGAGTGGTTTGAGTACACATCTATGGTGTCTATAAGTGCTATAATGGAAGAGTCTGGGTCCTCTGTTATTATCAGTATGTCGTCCACGTAAGCTGCAAGTTTGGATGTCGTGTTGTTGATGGTTACACCTTCCATGTTCTTATTGGCCAAGATGTCTCTGATCAGGGGTTTGAGTGCAAGTAGGAATAGCGCTGGGGAGAGGGGGCAACCTAGTCTCGTTCCCCGCTGAAGGTTGAATTGGTGTGATGTTGACCCATTTATGGCTATCTGTGCCTTGGGGGATTTATATAGCGCCATAACCTTCCTTATGTAGTTTTCCTCTAGGTTGTATGCTTGCATGCTCTGTTCTAAGAATTGCCAGGACACTCTGTCAAAGGCTTTCTCTGCATCTAGCATGATTGCTACCGCTAGCATGTCAGAGTTGGAGAAGTGTTCTATAACATGGCAAAGGAGTCTGGTGTTGTCATGGGACATCCGTGTTTTCAGGAAGCTCACTTGTGTGTTTTTAATAAGCTGTGGGGGAAAGTTGTTTAGCCTTGTAGCAAGGATTTTGGCATAAATTTTGCAGTCTATATTTATAAGTGAGATGGGTCGGTAGTTTTTGGGCTGCCGTGTGTCCTTGCCTTCCTTGGGTATGACTATTATGTTCGCTTCTGCCATGGATACCGTTACTTCCCCCTCATTCTCACTGTGATTAAATACTTTTTTCATGATTGGGAGTAACTGGGCTTGGAACGCTTTATAGAAGGGGCCGTGTAGCCATCTGGCCCTGGACCTTTGTTGTCCTTCAGTGATTTGACAACCACTGCGATCTTGTTAGCTTTTATTTCTTGCCCTAGTACCCGTGACTCCTCGTTCGATATCTTGGGCAGGTTCAATCTGTCTAAGTAAGCCCTGCAGCCCTTCTGGTCCAGATTGTCATTTCTTTTATAGAGGTCTTGGTAAAACTCCTTGAACGGTTGAAGGATGTCTTTATGTTGGGTATGTGTGATGTTTTTTGCATCTGTGATTGATGAGATGGAGTGCTGTCTATGTTTATGCTTAAGATATGATGCTAGGATTTTCCCTGCCTTGTTTGTCTCGCAGAGGTTAATTTGTTTGTATTTTTTTATCTACAAGCCTGAACGCTCGCTCAATATTCTGTTGAATTCGTACTTTTTCCCAGTGAGCTCTTGTAGGGTATCGGTGTTCCTAGTGTCCCCGATGTGTTTTGTTTCTAGTTGCTTGATGTCTCTTTCCAATTGGTCTAGCTGAGCTTTTGCTTTCCTTTCCTGTCTTGCTTTGATTTCTAATAGCGTCCCTCAGTGTTTTGGGGTCTATGTCTGGCGAGTCATTGTCTGCGATGTAGTCCCTGATGGCTTGTTGTACTCTAGTTTTGTCCTCCTGCCTTGCCAATACTATGTTGTTAAACCGCCATCTGCGGGTGGGGGTTTCGTTGTGGTGACCTGATAGTTGTAGGCTGATGCAAGAGTGGTCGGAAATTAATCTTGCTGCTATTTCTGTGTGTTCTATTAAGTGTGTGTGTGAGCCTGATATGAGGATGTAGTCTATTCTATTGTAGAAGTTGTGTGGGTTGAGTAGAAAGTGTAGTCCCTGGTGTCGGAGTGTTGTAGCCGCCGGGGGTCTTTGAGGTTGAATCTATTGCATATGTCCTTTAAGGTGATATGTGAGACTAGGGGCCTGCCCTGGGTCGTCGACTGTCTGTCTAGGGTGTAATCTAGTGCCATGTTGCAGTCCCCTGCTAGTACTGTCATGTCATTCGGGGAGTTTGCCTCCAGTCTCTTTGATACTCCCTCCAAGAATACTGTGTCATCTGTGTTAGGTACATATGTGTTAGCTATGATAATGGTTTCGCTGACTCTCTTCAGTTGTGTTATTAGTAGTCTCCCCTCTTCGTCTTGCTGTTCATTTTCAATGGTTATCTTTGATTTTCTATTTATCAGTGCGATAACTCCTCCCTTCGTGTTCACTGCTGGTGAACAGGCTACCTGTCCTATCCATCCCGCCCTAAGCTTGGACGTGTCCTCCGAGGAGAGTTTGGTTTCTTGAAGGAGTATGACATCTCCTTTAGTCTTTGCTAGGTAGTCCAGTACTTTTTTTCTCTTGATCGGGTGATTTAGGCCCTTTATGCTGAGGGAAACTATCTTCAGGTTTGCCTGCAGGTCTGTGCTGTGGTTATGTGGCATATTTGTGTTAGTGGTATGCGTCATGGCTCACATAATATGGGCCTCGCTTCCCTTCCCTCTGAGGTGTGATCAGGGTGGATGATTGCAGTAGGAGAGATGTGTGGGACGGTGTACCTTCAGTTGTAGTGTGGACAAAAACATAAACAAAATACAGACGAACAAGACAGGCAAGACAACACTCCCCCCCCCCTTGTTCCCTCCCTACCCCCCTCCGTGAGCTAAAACATTGGGCTTTAGACGTATGACAGCAAGATCCCTCCCACCCGCACCTTCCCCGGGATATCCTGGCACACTATGGTGTTGCATCATTACTTTAGTCTCTGCCTCCATCCCTTAGATATAAGATTAACTAGTTAACTGCCACTACTGGTGCCCATGCTCAAGTCTTATTGCTTATTGCTTTTGTTGTGTCGGGGTACAGCCATTTCTGCTTTGGCGTGTTCGTGAGGTAGATTTTGTTATCTTGAGGTGTATACTTGACGTTACTTTATTCAGGTCTCATGTTTCCAACCACGGCTCCTATGGGTTATTCCTGAGAGACCATTGCTACACGCCTTGCAGTTACTGCCTAGTCTGCCACTAGGTCTGGCGATGCGCTCCTCTTGCTCGACGTCGTCGATGTCGTCTCCATTTCTTGATGCACTGGCCCTGACAGGTATCTTGATAGTTCATTGGGTCTTCAAATGTGTGCGGCCTCCCTTTGTTGCTTATCCTAAGTTTGGTGGGGCCAACAAATGCGAACATGATGTTTTCTTTCCTTAGTTTGTCTCTCTGGCTCAGAAATACTTTCCTTATGTCTATTTTAGTCTTCGAGTAATCCTGTGTGAGAATTATTTTGTGGCCGTTCCATTGTAGGTTTGGGTTTTTTCTTGCTACTCCAAGGATGGCATCCGTGTGG
The DNA here is from genome assembly GCF_964261635.1 of Lissotriton helveticus. Taxonomy (NCBI): domain Eukaryota; kingdom Metazoa; phylum Chordata; class Amphibia; order Caudata; family Salamandridae; genus Lissotriton; species Lissotriton helveticus. The sequence continues at coordinate 947,351,951 of NC_136065.1, forward strand.
TGTGAGCGTAGCGGTTTGCATATTATGGGTCTCGGGCCCTATCTATTTGTTGGTTTGAAGGCCGGCACTCTATAAGCCTTGTCTAGCACGAAGGGGTTTTCGAATTTGAGATTCGTGAGCTTGGGTATAAGGTCCTGTATGAGTGACACGCACAAACCCGCTTTTTCCTCCTCACCTTCTGGTATTCCTAGGATCCTTATGTTTCCTTTTCTGCTGCGGTCTTCAAATTCCGCTGCTTGTTTTTGGAAGGCAGTGGATTGGGGACCAGGAGCAAATTAGAAAGGAAGGAGGTCCAGTACCCATGCCCCTGCAGGACAATTTGTATACACTAGGGGGGTAACAGTTCCTCAGATCTCAGAAAAGTAGAAACCAAAGTATGGTTCGTAAGATGAAAAAGAGCTAAGTGGTCAGACTCACGATAGGTTGGATTTCAAATTGTGATGGGGGAATTCCTCCTTTTGGATATAGTGCCCTCACACACCCTTACGAGTGTCATGCTTCTTCATTGGGCGTTGCTCCTCGTGTGGGTGGCGCTGAAGTCCGACACGGGCCCCATGAGAGGGCTCTTTAGCCGAGACCTTTTAAGGAGATGCCGAAGTTGTGCATGTGGGTGTGTGGGCCTGGGGAAGAAGGTGAATGGGTGATTTAATATTACTGAACGGTACCCAGAACCTGTGTTTATTCATGGGTCTGAATGGTAAATTAAAAAGGTGTGGACTCTGGAGCTCCTCATGAAAGCAAATACAGGGGGAAGATGTGTGACTCACCGCTGCTCTCGGGATGAGTGGCATAGTAAATAAATCATACATAAAACAAGGTCATCATGTTTCGCGCTCTCAGGTGGTCCCTAAAGGATCCTTTGGCGCTTCGTCAGGACCGGAATGTGAATAAAAAAACAAAGAACACACAACAGGTTCCAGGAAAGAAAGAACCTGTGACCCTGTAATAGATTATACTTAAGGAGTTTTAGCGTCCTTGCGCTGATAGGGACTCTCACTGTGGGTACCTATCCCCAACCTGGTAAGACAAAAAATAGAGAAAGACACAAACACATAAAAGATGTGCTAACAGCATATAGGACAATCATGGTTACAGAGGTGTGTTGTACTGCTTACGCACACACTAAGTGGAGTGTTATACTGCTCTTGCATGCAAAGGCGGTATACATATTGTCATATTGCCCGGCTGTTAAAAAGTTAAAAATGAGAATAATATCTCACGGTACAGCTGACCAAAGTGCATACGGTGGAGTTTATGGGCTCTGTCTATAATAGGATCCCCTATAATTCCCAAATGCACATTGCCTGCTGTGAATGGTCCCACCACAAGAAGACCAGGTGAGATTTGGTGATGAATCATTGTTAGTTGGCCCATGAAATTCATAAGAGTGGATATGTAGACAAAAGCCACAGGTCACGTGGTCTGATGGGGCAGGGGACCGGGGTGATCATAATACTGGCCCGGTTCCTGTTTATGCAGTGCCCTTAACACCGATGCTAGTATGCCCGTACGGTGACTCTTGTGCACAAACACGCTAGCAAACATTCTCAATGTGTGCCCGTTGAAGTGGTGGAGGATCGCACTAGGTTTATAACATGCAAAAGGATACAACCATTCTTGTACGCATACCCCTATTTTAAGGAAATCAGGCTATGTTGGGCAATAGAAAGGAGCGTGATTAATTAGATTGTACCAGAGGTCAAAGCGCCGTCTAACCGTCAGACTTTAGGCAATATGTGCCATGTCGACCGGGGCGGTCTTAGTCAATAGATATGTACTCACCTTTGCTCGCCTCTCTCGGGTCCAGTGACCTACCTCTCCGTAGTGGTGTGCCGGAATCGGAGGGAAACAGTCTTCTGCGCCCGCTTATATCCTCTCTGTTTGCAAAAAGCCATCCAGATAGCATGAGTTGGTCTGCGTGCGATGACGAGCTGTGATGTGCTGCGTAGAGGGGGTTGTTACGGCGGCCTGTAAAACTCTATGTGGATAGAGTGAGAACGACGATGGATGGGACCACCACCGATGTGGAACATGCCACCCGGACACCATCTACAACCACCCCAATTCCACCAAGTCCCGAACCCCCCTTTTTACAACAGAGGGAGGGGCAAAGGAAGAGGCAGAAGAAGAGGAGGATCCAAGACGGTCCAGTGGCAAGGCCAGGAACCAATGACACTGCGGAGCAAGACGAAGGGGCAGAGACCTTAGGGGCATATGTAGCTAAATCCTTTTTTGCGATTTGGAAAATGCAATTTTTGGCAAATCGCAATTTCAGAATCGCAAAATCGGATGTAGGTAAAAAATCGCTTTTTATTAGCGATTCTCAAAAAATCACAGAATTTTTGTGCGATTACTCAAATAGCGATTCCTTAGTAGCGAATTCGCTAATAAGGAATTGCAAAAACGGGAAAGAGCAATTCAGGTGCAGAATGATGACATCACAACCAGGGAGTGTGAGTCTCCATGCTGCACCTGATTGCCTGCACCTGTCCCAGAGTCAGTTGCTGGCTGAGAGACAGAGAGGAGGGAGAGTGGAATTGGCTCTGACTTTGAAAGTGAGCAAAATGGAATCACAGGCTGCTGAAAAGCAAGGTAGTGAGAAGCAGGCAGATGAAAATAGCAGAAAAAGGAAACAGAAGTTTTCTGAGAGGGAGTTGGAGGTATTAACAGAGGAGGTGGTGAGGCAACATGACCTCCTGTTTGGAAAAGCCTCACTTCGTGTGCCTGAAGCCAGAAAAAGAAAAATTTGGTCAGACATACAGGAAAAGGTCAATGCAATTGGCGTCACCCATCGTACCACGAGGACCTCAGGAAACGGTGGTACGATATGAGGCAGAGGTCCAAGGAGAGGGTGGCCACGAGATTGGCAGAAGCCATAGCAACTGGAGGAGGGAGCTCCACTACACCTGAACCGACGCCCCTGGAGGAGTTGGTGGAGACAACCCTCAGGGCTGAGGCAGTGACGGGCGTGGCCTACCTGGACAGCTCTGTAACCAGAGACACCACAGAAGGTAAGATGCATGCCATAATCACTCAATGCATTCCCATCCCACCCAGACACCAAAATCCACATGCATGAATAGGAATCCGGTCCATGTTTTTAGGATTACCCAGTGAGGCATAATAGGAAATGTAGTCTTATGTAATGTAAATAGGGGCAGATACACATACAAAGGGTACATAGGGAACTGTTCAAATAGCAATATGCGAAGTACACAAAATAGACAAGCAGGCATGTGAATAGTATTGTCCAAAAATGTATTGAATTTTTTTTTTAAGTGACACACAACTCATTTGTGCTATTTTTTGGCAGATGACACACCTCATGCGCAAAGCAAACGGTGCAAAATAGTCCCTGCATTGATAGAAATGCCATCTGGGTCCACAGAAGCAGAGGATGAAACACACGCTGAAGCATCACCAAGCACAGCTCAGGGCAGATCCCAAACACCCACATCCAACACGACTGGCAGTGGAGCCAGACAGAGGGCACGGGCCAACACCTCCAGTGCCTCAACAGGTACTGATTCTGTTTTTGCTGGGCTGGAGGGCCAAATGTTACGTGTGCAGAGCCTGCAAAGCAAGGGCATATCGTCAATACAGCGTCAGCTGGCCCAACACAATCGGCACATGTCAGAGGTGAGAGTTAGCATTGCAGCAATAGCAACAGCAACAGAGGCAAATCTAAACGAAGCAAGGATTGCTAGGCAGGCCCAGCGCAGGGACCAACGATGCTTAAACACACGGCTGGACCACGTTGCAAGGGCTGTGAGCCGCCAATCAATCCGCTCAGCAGCTGTAGTTGGATTTAGGTAGGGTGTGAGAATGGAATCACGCACAGCATATGCACTGTCTCCTGCATGGAAGAAGAATGGTGATGTTTAGTGAGGTGCTGCAAGTTGAAACATTTCATACTACTGTTTCCGTGTGCCATGAAATTACCTAGCAGGTATCCCTCTCCAAAATCGCCATTTGTAAGTCTGCGATGTAAAGCACAGTGTCTAAAAATGAAGAAATCATGAGTGCTTCCTGGAAATTTTGATACAATATCGGTGATGACATTTTTGGCATTGCAGACTACCTGGATGTTAATTGAATGGTATGATTTTCTGTTTCTAAAAACATACTCATTGTGTGATGGGGGGACAGTGCGACATGTGTTCCGTCTACACAGCCAATCACGTGGGGGAATTGGGCAATTTGATAAAAATTCTGTTTGGTTTGGTCAAGTTCCTGCTGTGTGTCTGGAAATTTGATGTGGTTATGCATCCTCTGCATCATAGCATTGAGGAAAGCATGGAAGAAACGGGAAAGAGTGCTCTGGGACACCCCTCCCACTGCGGCAATTACCCCCTGGAAACTCCCTGACGCAAGGAGGTGCAGTGAGCACAACACCTGTATGTGTGTGGGCCCTGTATGTGGGTTGCTCAAGCATGGGTGTCAGCTCCTCTATCAGCTCAAGAATACTGTCTGGATGCAGCCTGTAGGGCACATGGATGTCCTCCTCAGTGCGTTGGAAGAGGGTGGTGCGTGCCCTGTAGATCCTCTCCTGGCGTCTCCTTCTCTCTTCAGTCTGTCGGATGCGCAGCCTCCTGGGTATAACATAAAGCCCAGCCATTGTGAGAAACCACTGATCTATCATGGGCCACTTTAAATAGGTTGCACCTGGTTACCACCTGGCCAGAGTTGGTGGTAATTAAGAAGTGCAAATTTGTGATTTTCGGAAATTCGCTATTTGTGATTTTTACCAACATTGGAAATTGCGAATTCGCTTTTTGCGTGACGGTATTTGCGATTTTCACAAAAACTGATACACAGCTTGCGAACTCGCATATTTATTCGCAGAAACCATTTATCGCAAAATTGATACAATCGCAAATTTTGCGATTAGCAATTTTGCATGGAACATTTCTTACCTACATAGCAACACACACTTTTGCGTTCGCAAACACCAGTAATTCTGAGAATTACGGCGTTTGCGATTCGCTAAAGCCTACCTACATATGCCCCTATGTGGCCAATTTGTCATCTAGACCACTGACAGCTGGCGAAACAAACTCTTGGAGAAAGGTTTGAGTTTTGTGCCGATGCCAGCTGAAGATTCATTCCGCCTACACCAAGAACTTCACCAATTCTTCAGGAAAGTGAGACTGAAGGCTTTTTTTCAGAATAAATCTGAAACTCCACCCACAGAGACCGGCCTCAAGAAACAATCTAAGTTCACCCCGACAGCTGCAATGACACCTAACGAAATCCTGACATTTGAACTAGCCATCCTCAAAGACGTGGCGGCTTTGAACCAGAAACGCCCTTTCATAACCTGTCTAAAGAAGAAAGAACCCTTCTCAAGTCTATTACGGAGGACACTGACATCATTCTGAAATCTGCAGACAAAGGCGGTGCTATTGTCATTCAAGACATGGGTACCTATGATGCAGAATGCAATCGGCAACTTTCAGATACAACATATTACCAGCCAATTAATGAAGACCCCGCGACATGCTTGATCACCCGAATAAGGAGCGTAATCTGCGAAGCAGCCACAGAAGGCTGGATTTCACGCCAGGAGGCAACATTTCTAACCAACGAGGACCCACGGACGCCTTACTATTACACTCTACCAAAAACCCACAAAGGAGTTTATCCTCCACCGGGGCGCCAAATCGTGTCTGGCATCGACTCGGTCCTAGAACCACTCAGCACATTCTGTGACTTCTACCTACGTCCCTTGGTGAGCAAAACCCCGTCCTATCTCAGGGACACCACAGAGGACCTCAATCTGATAGAGAATTTCTCTGAACCAGGAACCATTGACCTGTTGGTCACAATGGATGTGGAGGCTCTGTATAAGAACATTTCCCAGGACACCACACTGGAGGTATTAGCCTGCGGAACATCGAACCATGGCCCTATGAGACACCGATATCTTTGATCTGTGAATGTGCATCCATAACACTCAAAGAAATCTTTTTTGCCTTCAAATCACAACTATACCACCAAATACAGGTCACCAGCATGGGAAGCACTTTTGCTCCCAATCTGGCCTGCCTTTACATGGCAGACTTTGAGGAGAAACACATTCTAGGAGAGTTCAACCCATACCGACAGAACATCTTGATGTGGCGTCGCTTCATCGACGACATTATGCTCTTCTGAAGAGGGGGCGAAGAGTTATGCATCACGTTCTGCGAATGGGTCAATACGTTGGACCCCTTCTTAAAACTCACGAGCACCAGATCGCAGAACAATATTCCCTTTCTAGATTTGCTTATATCTCTGGATAACGGCTCCCTGCACACATCCAACTACAGAAAGCCCACAGACAGAAACAGTCTTCTTGTCTATGAGAGCCACCATCCCAAGGCACTTAGGAATAACTTACCAGTCGAACAATTCCTACGCCTAGGAAGGAACTGCAACACCATCATGGATTTAGAAAAACAATCAGAGATCCTAACAGACAATCTAGAAAAACACACCTACCCCAGAAACAGCATACGCCAAGTGCACAAGAGAGCAAGAAACAACCCACGAGCTGCCCTCCAGGAAGTGAGGGAGGAGACAAAATCAGAAACGATTACTTGTGTCACCACATTCATGCCAGTTTGAACAGAATTCAGAAAGTAGTGAGAAAACACGGGGACATTCTGAGGACTGGCACTTTTGCACCTGACCCCCTCCAGTGTTTGCTTTTAAACTCACGCAGAACCTGAGGGACCACTTAGTCCACACACGAGCAACCCACACTCTGGGCTTTACCGCCCATGGTGGGTCAAATTGACCTTGGTCTAGCCACACCATGGCGACAAACCAGACACACTAATTGCAACACCAATAACTGTGTATATGCCATTCTTTGCCCTTGTGGCAAGAGATATATCGGCATGACCACTAGGCAGGTAAAGATAAGAATAGGCAAGCACAAGAGCACAATACGACGGCGTAAAACCAATTTGAAGTGGCTTGGACACTTCTTGGACCATAAACATACTGCCAACAGTTTGAGGGGGACAATTATTGATTCAAACCCCAACCTGACCAACAGAGCCCTCTTTTAACCTCTGTACTCCATACAAAGATGCACGCCACATTCTCACTCTATCCAAAGAGCTTCACAGACCGCCATTAAAACCCCCTCTACGCTGCACATCACCGCGTGTCATCATACGCAGACCCGCCTATGCTATCGGGAAGGCTTTTTGCAAACAGTGAGGATATAAGCGAGCGCAGAAGACCGTTCTCCTCTGATTCCGGCACACCACTATGGAGTGGTAGGTCACTGGACCCGAGAGAGGCGAGCAAATGTGAGTACATATCTATTGACTGAGAGTGCCCGGGTCGACATGGCACATATTGCCTAAAGTCTGGTGGTTAGACGGCGCTTTGACCTCCGGTACAATCTCATTAATCACGCTCCGCTCTATTGCCTATACAGTAACTCAACCTCCTACCGAGAGGGTGCCAACGGGGCCTTATTTCCTTAAAAGAGGGGTATGCATACAAGAATGGTTGTGTCTTTTTGCATGTTATAAATCTAGTGCGACTCTTCACCACTTCACTCAGGTGCACATTGAGAATGTTTGTTAGCGTGTTTGTGCACAAGAGTTACCGTACGGGCATACTAGCATCGGTGTTCAGGGCACAGCATAAACAGGATGCGGGCCATTATTACGATCACCTCAGTCCCCTGCCCCTTAAGACCACGTGACCTGGTGGTTTTTTTCTAGATATCCACTCTTATGAATTTCGTGGGCCAACTAACAATGATTCATCACCAAACCTCACCCGGTCCGCTTGTGACAACACCATTCACAGCAGGCAAAGTGCATGTGGGAATTATTGGGGATCCTATTATAGACAGAGCCTATAAACTCCACCCGCATGCACTTTGGTCAGCTGTACCGTGAGATGTTAGTCTCATTTCTAACTTTTTAATAGCCGGGCAATATGACAATATGTATACTACGTGTGCATGCAAGAGCGGTATAGCAAACCACTGAGTGTGTGCGTAAGCAGTACAACACACCTCTGTAACCATGATTGCCCTATATGCTGTTAGCACATCTTTTATGTGTGTGTGTGTGTCTTTCTTTATTTTTTTGTCCTACCAGGTTGGGGATAGGTACCCACAGTGAGAGTCCCTATCAGTGCAAGGATGCTAAAACTCCTTAAGTATAAGGTATTACAGGTTCACAGGTTCTTTCTTCCCCGGAACCTGTTGTATGTTCTCTGTTTTTCACTCACATTCCAGTCCTGACGAAGCGCCAAAGGATCCTTTAGGGACCACCAGAGAGCGCGAAACATGTTGACCTTGTTTTATGTATGATTGATTCACTATGTCACTCATCCTGAGAGCAGGGGTGAGTCACACATCTGCCCTCTGTATTTGCTTTCAAGAGGAGCTCCAGGACCCACACCTTTTTAGTTTACCATTCGGACCCCTGAATAAACACAGGTTTTGGGTACCATTTGGTAATTTTAAAGCACCCATTCACCTTCTTCCCAAGGCCCACACACCCACATGCACAACTACGGCGTCTCCTTAAAAGATCTCCGCTAAAGAGCCCTCTCATTTGGCCTGTGAGGGACTGCAGCGCCACCAACATGAGGAGCAACGCCCGATGATGAAGCATGACACTCGCAAGGGTGTGTGAGGGCACTATATGCAAAAGGAGGAATTCCCCCATCACAATTTGAAATCCAACCTAGCGTTAGTCTGACCACATAGCTCTTTTTCATCTTACGAACCATAATTTGGTTTCTACTTTTCTGAGATCTGGGAACTGTTACCCCCTAGTGTATACACAGCACTTTGGAAAGGACAACTAATAACTGAAAGTGGAACAAGGAGGCCAGCCGCTGTCCGTGCAGGTAACAGCAGTGAGGCGGTGGGGCCTTGTAAAGGGGGATTTAGATGGACAATACCTAGGGAAAATTAAGTATTTATTTAATCTTCCCTCGAAATCCCCCTTACTCAGCCCCAATGCCCCACTGCTGTTACCTGCATAGACTGTGGCTGAAGGAGGCTCTTGTGATCATACAAACTGACCTCAATGTGAATGGGGCCTTCCCCTTTGCTATCGCAAATCAAAATACAAAACCCAACTTGATTTGAGGTCTGAAGAAAAATGTCCTATTAAAATATATTTTGTTCTTATTTTTGGACAACAACCTGACCAATACATGTTTTAAAACATCAAAGTCACTTCCTCAGGGCCAATACATAAACATAACAAAGTGACCAACATTTTAAATTAATTATAAGGTCAGAACAGAGAAGAACAAAAGTAAATTCATAAAGGAAATGGGTAGTAAATTTAACGAAATAAACAAAATAATAACAACATTAGAATCACGGGTATATACCTCCTAAAACAGTTATAATTATGATTTTTATCAACGTGAGCCAGAGATAGATCCAAACATGTAATGGTGCCTCCTTGCCCCAAATGACGGCGCAGACACTCAGGGATGCAAGTAAGTGCGTCTTTATTACCGGAGAGGGAGCGCGTACAACCTAGTACATCACGCTCCGAGAAATAGTGCACGTGCAGCCTCCCATCAGGCTTTGCAGTAACACGAGGTGCACAGCAACTAGACTGCGGCACCACACATCTTACCCCTTAACAACAATAAGGAGGTAACTAACCAGTACATGTACACTTTGCATTTACAATATGTAACAGAACATATAATGTAGAACTGGAATAGGCAAGGAGGCGCCTCAACAGAGGAACCATAAGAAACAATACTGTAACGACTACTGATCGCAGAGTGGTAGTGGAGATAGGAGAAAGGGAGAGAAAGGGAGAGAGAGAGAGATAGTTAGAGAAGAAGAGAAAGAAAGAATCACTGTGCAGTGGTTGCTAGGTGGTAGCGAAGGATAGAGGAAGGAGGGAGCAGTAATTGTCACTCTCTATACCTCTTGGCTAACACCACCACCCTGCCCATATGGGTGCGGTGCGTGTGAATAGAACTCTAGGTTCATCTGCTTCCCCTGTGTGGGAACTGACCTCCCTGGTGTTCCCCTCCAGGACCCTATCATTTAAGTTGGAAGTCCCTTGCATAATGTCTGTGTTGTGAGTGTCGTTGGTTTCTTGAGGTGGAGTGTGCTGAGTGGCATCAGAATTATTCTTCCCTACTGTGGTGCTGGCATCACCCCTCATCTCCTTCATCGAATCACTCCTCTGTGTACCTGTGACCAACCTGTCTTCATTATTGGCAGGCTCCCATCCTGCATATCCGGTGCTGGTGGTGGGAAGGACCTTGTTCCATCCGATGACTCTGTTGCATTTGGCCATTCTGCATTACGACCACACTTTGCCGTCGCTCAACAAGGCGGAGTGGGAGAACAGTTCTCTGACTTGTAGGGGCTTGCTGAACTTGCTGTCTCCTTTCTTGCAGAGAGTGCCAAGTTTCACCCTGACCCATTCCCCCGTAGCTAATGAGACCTCTCGCACTCCGTGCCTCTTGTAGTTGGCTCTGCATACTTTCTGGGCTTCTCCAAGTTGCTCCTGACTACTGCTGGGGACTATTTGCTCTGCAGCTTCAGGTTCATCCAAACATGGTTGTCACTTGGCCTGGGCTGCTTGCGGAATTTGTGGAATTTGGGTAATTTCACGCTCTGCGGAGAATGTGGAATTGCCAAAAATTCGATGATCTGCGGCTTCGTAGAATGTTTTGCATGTTCGCACTTTCAAAATGCATGTACGCTGAACTTTTGCATGCTCTCTGAGCTTTTTTACCACTTCGCAGATCTTTGATTAGTGTGACTATACAAATTCCACCCACCCCTAGTTGTCACATGTGAACAATTCTCTTCCTCTTAGGATCTTGAACGGACTGTATCAAGTTAGGGTGGGCGTGATGTGGTATGCCCATACTGTGTTCCTGACTTCTGCTTCCCAGCTATTACCCGCATTGATGGCTGCTGGAACAGAACCCATGATCACCCGGTTAAACTGTTCAGCGAGGCCATTACCTGCAGGGTGATACACTGGGGTGTGTTTAGCCGTGATGCCATTCCTCTTGATGAATGCATTCCACTTCTCCGAAGTGAATTGGGGGCCATTGTCACTCGTGATGATTTTCTGTATTCCTTCCCTCAGGAATGTATCAGTGAGAAAGGAAACAACTGCATCCGAGTCTACTTTTTTGTACACTGCTACCTCCCGCCACTTGGAATATCTGTCGACTAGGACCAACACATATTTGGGGCTTCCCCAAGAGTCCAGAATAGGGCCCAAAATGTCAATTGACAATTCCTCCTAGGGTTTGCTTGGAGTGGGGAATTCTCCCATAGGAGGCTTCAGCAAGGTCGTTGACTTGTCTGCGGTGGCGCTGTGTTCGCATGGTCATACGTACTTTTCCACATGGTTGTCTGTTGCTGGCCACCAGTAAGACTGTTTTATTCTCCTCTTTGGCTTCACAATTCCCAGGTGACCTTCATGCAGGATGCTAAGAGTGCGATCCCGCAGCTGTCTTGGAGGGATGACTTTGTCTCCTCTCAGTAAAAAAAAAGAATTTCCGGAGGTTGTCTTCCATGTGCCTCTTCACAAGCCATCCTTGCGTAACATACAACTTCACTTGCGGGGTTGGCAATCCTCTTTGTAGGCCATCTCCTACTCTTGTGCACTGACGGTCTTGGTCCGTCGTGAAGGCCACAGCGTACTCATCACATTCAGTATGTGTGAGTGCCCCTTCCATGGCCGCTGAGCAGCTGAGGTAATCCGCCACCTTGTTCTTAGACCCTGGTAGGTATTCAACGTCGTAGACAAAATCCAAAAGTCGGAGAATCATCTTGGCGATACATGGGGTAGCACTGGCGTATCCACTGGACGTGAGGACTTTCATCAATGGTTTATGGTCCATTCTGAGAGTAAATCGGAAGCCCTAGAGGTACTGCCAACATTTCTCCATGGCCCAAACGGATGCTAGCACTTTCTTATCGATGAAGCTGAACTTCTCCTCTTTAGGGGCGAGGGAACGGGATGCGAAGTTCATGGTGGTTTCCGTGCGTCAGTGGACAGTTGGGACAGGACAGCTCCTAAATCTTTCTCACTGACGTCCGTCATCAAGATGCTGTGAGCTGAGCTGTCGAATCCCTGCAGGGGGATGGCATCACATATGTCCTTCTTGATGTCTTCCAATTACGTGTTGGAATCCGACGTCCAGCTGAAAGTGTTCTTCTCTTTTAAAATTTGTGGCAAATGGTTTGTTTTAGTGGCAAAGTTCCTGACAAATTTGCTGTAGAATTCAGCTAGTCCCAGAAATGAGCAGACTTCAACCTTGCTGCATGGCTTGGGTGCGGATCTAATGGCCTGCACATTGGCTCTTTTAGGATAGATCCTGCTGCCGCTAACCTCGTGCCCCAAATAGGTTACTGTGCGTAACCCAAATCACCATTTCTCCAATTCCGCTGTGAGGCCGTTCGCCGACAGTGTTCATAAGACCTCTTTTAGTTTGTCATCATGCTCTGCTTTGTGTTTCCCCAGGAGTGATGAAGGATGTCAGCATCTTGCTTGAGGGATGGAGCGATATTTGGTGATACGCTGCTGTGAGGTCTATCGTGGAGTACCAATTTACTCCTTTGGTTTGAGCCAACAATTCATGGGCAACGGAAACTTGTCAACAACTATGTTTTTATTCAGTTCTCTAAGGTCAATGCACAGATGCACTTTCCCACTTGGTTCTCGTGCCACCACTAATGGTGCCAACCATTCCTCACTTTCAACAGGTTCTATTATGTCGTTTTCTTCTAGGCGTTTCAATTCAAGTTGCACTGCTTCTCTGAAGTTGAAGGAAATGTTCCGGACGTTATGGCTGACGGGCACAGCTCCATCCTTGAGTAATATCTTGTGCATGAACGAGGAGAGCTTCCCAATGGTCCCACCAAATACTAAAGGGAACTCCTCTTTCAGTTTTTCCTCTTCAGATACAGGTGGAATATCGTTCATGAGTACTTCTGTGGCCCCTCTGGGGTTGAGCTGGATACCCAACGCCCCCTGGTCAGCCCACCCCAGACCTGAAGGGGCCTTTTCTGCAACGTACAGTTTGCCGATGGAGTCTCTCCCTTTGAATTCAAATTTAAGCTGCCGGAACCCAACCATGGGGATTTTCTCTCCGTGAAGGTGAAAGGATGTACATCAGTGGGGTGTAAATGTCTCCCTATAGTATCAGCAAAGTCCCTTTCCCATATGTTTCTTTGGATTATAGTGTATGGGGGACCAGAGTCCGCTACCATAGATACCTGCGCACCCTCAATGGTTAACATACAGGAGGGCTTTTTGCTGCTGTTGCAATCAATACCCATGACATGGTCTTCAATGCATAATATACAATCCTCATCAACATTGTTGACCCCACCCTCATTGTCCGATTCATACAAGACACATTTGACTGTGGAGTTGTTGGGCTTCTGTCTGCAGACTTTACCAAAGTGTCCCACAACCCCCCAGAAGGAACATTTGACATGGGATGCAGGGCATCTTCTGTCGTTGGTCATGTGGGACTGACTCCCACATTGGTAGCAACTACCTCGTTGCTCGCTCGGGCTCTTGTTGGGTACTGCAAACTTTCTCATGGGTCGCCTGTTCTATCTGTTCCCCGCACTGGGACAGGTTGGTCACTTGGCAGTTTTTAGTCACTCACTTTGCATATGGAGGCTTGTGCTCGTTTTCCTTCTTAGCAACCACTGCACATCTTTTAGACTGTTCAGCCTTCTTCACGATCACAATGATTTCATTAAGAGGGGCATCACCACTGACCCACAATTTCTCCTGTACACTCATGCTGACTGTGTGCATTATGATTGGATCTCCTACTAGATCATTGTAAAAGTGGCAAAATTTGCAATTGACTGCCAGTTTTTTAATTGCCGCCGCATGGACTTCCACTGTTTCCGAGTCGGTTTGTTTCCTCTGAAAAAAAGTGGTCTATGTCCGTGCACACAACTGGTTGGTAATGAATGTTTATGTCTTCCAATGTGTGCTGGTATACATCTGTGTCATTCGGACCTCTTTTTTTTTTTTAACAGACCCTCGTACACACTCAAGCCTTCCGGCCCCAGATGATGCAGTAAGATTGTTTTCCTGCGTTTACTGGAGAACTCCTCTTCCCCCTCATCCTCCAGGGCAGAGAGGTAATTGAGGAAGTACACCTTCCGATCAGCCCATTTCCTGGCAGGCTCCCCTGGCTTCGGCAGGAAAAGCACCGGGTTCGTCAAGGAGAAGGTTTGGGCGCACATTTCAACAGACTAGTTGGCGCAGGAGGGGTAGACCCCAGAAGAGAGGGGGGCACGGCGGGCCGCCGTCCGCACTGTAGGCGATGTAGGTCCTCATAAGAATGGAAGGAATCCCAGTACTTTTTGGAGGGCTTGTCACTGGCTTTGGGGAGTGGAGGCAGCGTGCGTGTCCCTCAGAGCTCTGGCATGCAGGACTAAGGGTGGGCGTAGTGGGCGTGGTGGGGCTACGCGGAGCATCACGAAGTGTAGGGGATCTACGCACACCCGCACACTTCGCATAGCCCCACTACGCGCCGCCAGCCTCCCTCCAGCCCTCTTTTAAATGGCCTTATAATCTCTAAAAGCATAATAAAAGTAATTTATTGCCTTTTATTTTTTTATTTGTGTACTTGTTCTGTGCAGTGAGGAGCCTAGATATTGGGTCAGACTTCTATACGCGGAAAAGCTTTGCCAAGACTAATGGGACTGCTGCCTCCCCACACCTATGCTTACTTAAGCTATTCAGTGCATTGTGAGGCAAAGCATCACTTTTGTTCAAAGTACTATCTTCGTGGTGTAGATTGCCCATTTTTCATGGTCCTTAGCTTCAACTACAGTCCCCAACCTGGTCTCAGCTTGTGCAACAAGCGCAACCAGGGAGATTCAGCAAACCAGATGGAAGTGTTGAAAGCAGGCAGAAGAGCACTAATTCGCCCAGTCTTGGAACTCTTTGTCGGGGTTCACGCACCTCTTATTTTCTTTATGTACCTGTTGCGTCTGTAGTAGCAGTTTTTGTGCTACTGGGCTACTGAACATGACCCCTAGTGGAGAAGGCCCATCCTGTGTCCAGGTCACTGGAGGAAGTGGAGGGGTGGCAGGGCCTTCCTGTTCTGCTCTTCTAGTAGCACCTACTGCCCCATGGTCGATCCATCCCTCCATTGCCCGACGATGAGTGAGGTGGGTGAACCGCTTTATTTTTCTTTAAATGTCACTAGATGCACACTTTAGAGAGTCAGTTGTAGTCAAATGGTGATGGTTTATGTCATCCAATCTGAAGGCGAAAGGTTCAAGTCTTGGTGTTTCCATGGTAATGTATTTGCTTGGGCATTTCTTCTCTTTCACAGTCCCAATGTTTGCAGTAATTAAAATGTAAGGAATCGCACATGATATTTCAAAAGAGTATATCAAGAAATCAGATATGTCTGCTGTTAAGATAATCTAAATATCATTTCTAACTTTTAAACTAGCCAGTGATTTACTTTTTGAAATGTTTGATATACGAGGTTATACTGAGAGTTTATTTTGTCTTGTGTTTGGTCACCAGCCTAGGTAGGACAATACCAACAGGTACAATTACCTTTGTCTTGACCATGAGCGTCCTTTTAAACCCTTTGCTGGTTGGGGTTACATGACAGAGAGATTGATCCCTCTCTATTAAGGGGAATTTTCAGTTGATTTTTCATATCTACTTTATTGTAACTTTCTGGGATGGGATAAGGCATGGCCCAATGGGGTGCATGTGTATCACTCAGATGTTTTAGGAGGATCAGGTGTATCACTCCCTCTGCTGTGTGTTAGTATTTGGTAGTTGTATTCCTGTTTATATTCCATCCATTCTAGCTTTTGCATAGATCCTAGAGGATCTTGGACTTGCAATACATGCTCTTGTTATGATCTGTTTTTCTTCAACTTGATTCCATATTGTGTTCAGAGGGTGTGTTTTAGGACAGAGTTTCTCTAGCAGCTTTGGATCATGCTTGGGGTCTACTGCAATGGGCCTGGATTTAAACATTATATAAACAGGAATCCTCTACAGTGGTTTTGGCTTAAAAGGGTTACTAAGGTTGAAATATTTTGGATTGAGGCCTGGGCATTCCTTTTGGGCATTCAATTGGATGCTTGACGTCCTACTGAACTTTCATTTAATCCTTGATTAATCATGTATACTTTTATGCTTCCTACTGGTTTTAGAGCTTGAGGTATTAAACCATTCTTTGAATGACTGTTATACTACCCGCTGGCCATAGAATGTGAAGTGTAAATCAACTGTCATTTTGGGCTCTACAAGTACACTTTTTGAGTTTATTGTTACAGTTTAATCTTTGGCAAATCAGATTCCCTCTCTTTGCCATGCTTTGCTTTGGTGTCGATATAATAGAATCTGAGTGATTTATTTTCATCCTTGTTCTTTTTGCTGGGTATTGATTAGATAGAACTAAGGTATAGCCTTATTATTGTCTTCCCTGGGAATCTGGGAATTTATAGATTAGTCCTTAGTTCCCTCTGATGGTCAATTTCGAATGATGGAGTATTGGGCTATAGTAACTCTGGCTTCTGTGTGTGAACAGTCAAGTCTTTCTGGTCTCCATGAGTACTCTGGTAATGTTAATGTTATGGGGAATTTATAAAGCGCACGGCTACTCCAAGGAGTGTCCTGGCGCTAAGAAGGTCCCCCTTGACAGAGAGACATAGTGCACTCTAATCCTAATAAGTCTGTGTTATTGATGGAACAACCAGGTCTTAAGTTGGCACCTGAAACTAAGAAGCTCTTGTTCTTGTCTGAGGGAGAGAGGCAAAGTGTTCCATAGTCTTCCAATTACCACCTGAACGGAGCGTCCCCCTGGATAAATTTAGGCATCGATAGCAAATGTTGGGCCGATGACCTCAAAGTCCTGGCTCGGGTATAGGGTATAATTCTCTTTCTGATGTACTGAGACCCGCAGTTATGGAGAGCCTTAAAGGCCGGCACAAGAGACTTAAAATGAATCCTACTTTTCACTGAAAACCAATGTAGATCTTATAAGAGAATTGTCATGTGAGTCCTGGGCCCTACCAGAGAAATGGCTCTGGCGTCTGTATTTTGAACAACCTGTAGGCGTCCTAATAAATACTTTGGGATGCCCAGGTATAGTGCATATGCGCAATCCAGCCTTGACATGATCAAGGCTTGGACCACAGTTTTTCTATTGCACAAGGGGAGCAGTGGTAGGAGGTTTCTCAACATTTTGAGGAGTCAGAAACACATTCCTGCCACAGAAAGAACCTGCGACTTCATGGAGAGATCCGAGTCCAGGAAGACTCCAAGATTTTTCACAGTGGTGGCTGGGCTAGCAGATGGAGGCTGATCCTGGGGCCACCAATTCCGCCATTCATCACCTGGGGTATGTCTGAAACAGATTATTTCAGTTTTGACAGAATTGCATGACAGTTGGGGGCCCATTAGGATGTCGGGCGGATTGCCCCCGCCAGGCTGGCGATAGGCACCGCCAGCCTGGCGGGGGCAATCCGCCCGACATCCACACTCGCTTTCCCCCCGCCATATTAGTATGGCGGGGGGACATCGGCGGACAGAAAGACCGTCCCCCGCTTTTCCGCCCTGGTCGCCTTCCGGCCGGGGCGGAATAGGAATCATATGGTGGCGGTGTCTATCAGACACCGCCAGCCATATTATGATGGTTGAATTTAGGTGCCTTTCCGTGGCGGCGATGCTGCCACGGAAAGGCATGCGGTCTTCACTAGGGGGGCCCCAAGCGGGCCCCCAGAGTAAAGGAGAGGTGGGGGGTGCACATGGGGGGTACCTGTGGTACCCCCCTTCATTTGCATTTACAATGCAAAGCGGCAGGCACCGCGCGGTGCCTGCCGCTTTGTAAATGCAAATGCTGAAATGCATTTTTAGCATTGTGGCGGGCGGTGCAGAGAGCACCGCACGCCACAATGCTAAAAATACAGGATGTGCCCGCCACTGTAGCGGGCACATCCTAATACCCCCCACGGGACCCCCGCCCTTATGGCGGGCGGTCCCGAATACCGACAGGATGGCGGGCGGACAAAGTCCACCCGTCATCCTAATTAACCCATTGGTTTTGACGGAACCAGTCAAACACTTTAGTCAGGCAAAGACAGATTGAATTATCATTAAACCACTCGTCCTTCTCACATGTGAACAACAGTTGGGAATCATCGGCATAAGTTGTAACTTTTGCCCCAAGTTGTTCCGCTAGGGGTGCCAACGGTGCCATATAGATATTAAATAATGTTGGGCTCAAAACTGAGCCTTGAGGCACTCCAACATTCATTGGTGGAATATCAGCTGAGAAAGGGGGGACCAGACAGATTGCTGCCGGCCTTCCAAAAAAGAAGAAAACCACCTAAAAACCGTACCCTTAATGACACATTCACTGAGTCTCAGTAAGAGTCGTCCGTGGGGCACGTTATCAAAAGCCGCCGAGAGGTCCAGCAGTATTAATACTGCCTTATTGCCACTATCGAGGGTGGCTTTCATAGTTTCGGTGACTTCCAATAAGGCCGTTTCAGTGCTATAATTTGCTCTAAAACCCCGATTGACTGGGATGAAGAGCATCGATGGCCTCAATAAAGTCAGTGAGAACCACATTCACATACATCTCCAACGCCTTGGCGAAAAAAGGGAGCAGTGTTATAGGCCTATAGTTGCTTACCACTGCAGGGTCAGCTGAGGGTTTCTTCAGAAGAGGCAGAATTTTACCTTGTTTCCTTCTCGCCGGAACCTTTCCTTCTAGCAAGGACAGGTTCAGGACTTGATTCACAGCTGGATTCAGAACCTCGGCAACAGATGCTATTATTTTCGCCGGACAAGGATCCGAAGGCGACCCAGACTGAAGCGCCTTCATGATGGTAAGTAAAGTATCCAAAGAGACAGGAGGGAAATCCAATAGTATTTCCTCCCGAAAATGTCCTCTAGGGTCTGGCACAGCGTCTTGACTCATACAGGTAGGCTTGTCAAAAGAATATTGAATGGACTTAATTTTCTCAAACAAAAATTTTGCAACCTGATTCGTCCATTCAAGGATGGGAATAAAATGGCTGTGAGTGACGTTGGGGGAAGCAAAATCTTTCACAATTTTAAACAATTCTCTACTGTGGTTTCTGGCTAGATCTATTTTGGTAGCCAGAAAACTTTTTTTCTCATCCCAAGCTTTGGCATAGTGCGCTTTGAGTGCCAGTTTATAGGTGTTTTTACTTATAGGATCAAACCTTTTCCTCCATAGGCGCTCAAGGCATTTACAAGCCCTTTTACTATTTCTTAAAGTCTCAGTAAACCAGGAAGCCAACATTTTTCCCTGTACGGCTCTACGCATTTAAAAGGAGTAAGGTGCAATGCCCAATTCTGAAGCCAGCTTTCCAGAGCGAGTGTCGCATCTTCTAAGAAACCCTTCAGAGGAATAGGATAGTGGTTCAATATTTCTGCCAGAGAGTCGGCGTTATCAGCTTAAAAGATCTAAATTCTTTGGTTTGTTGTATACAATGAGACTGTGTCCTACCCAGAACTTTCCTAAGCCTAAAAGTGAGCATAAAATGATCAGACCAAACGATAGGACGGAGATTATCTAGATCAATATTACACGTTGAAAAGATCTGGTCCAAAATGTGACCCTTTTCATGTGTTGGAGACATCACATATGGAGTCAGGCTAAAGATATTCAAGGATTCGCAAAGCTTCTTGGTCTCAGGGTCTTCCTTTTGATCAAGATGAATATTAAAGTCCCCGAGAACCAGGCATTGACTAAATCTAGTAACAATGGTTGCTACGGCACGGCCAATAGGTTCTAGGAAGCAGCCGGTCGGCCCTGGTGGTCAATGTATAATCACCCCTGCCACTGACTGGTGGGCGGAAACTGACAAGTTAAACCTACACCTTTCGCTTCCTCCAGGTCAGTAATAGGTATAGATGAGCAAGGGAAAGACTACTTATGGATAATCGCTACCCCCCCGCCTCTACTTCCCAGTCTATCTTTCCTGATTATCATGTAATTAGAGGGTATAGCGTTAGCAAGCGTTGGGTTTGATTCCTCATGGAGCCAAGTTTTTGTAATAAACAGAACATCCGGCTTGGCTTCAGAAAGGAGATCATAGAGTTAAAATTCATGTTTCTTAATAGATCTGGCGTTAATAAGCATTCAGGGAGGTTTCTGAGCGGTGGGTATGATCATTTTCCCTAGGAGGACATCCTGCTCCCACTCTAGAGTGTGCCTTATAGTTACAGGCATTACACAGCAGTAGGTCAGAATCAACAGAGAACTTAGTTTGTGTGCAGAACATTGCCTGACTACCAATCGTTATAAGACTGTCCCTGCTATATTTTACCCTAAGTGTGCTCATACCTCCATTTCTTCCAAGATAAAGGGCAGCGTTTATAGTTGGGGCTTAATCTTTGGCAACCATGTTGCTCTCTTTTGTAAATTTCTTTTCTTGGGATCGAGATAATAGAATATTATACGTTTTATTTCTTCCTTGTTCTTTTTGATAGGCGTGGAGAAGGGAACACTAAGCCAAAACCTTTTGATTTCTGAGTGTGTTTCCTGTCAATTTTGAAATGTATAGATTGAGCCTTGGTTCCCTCTTATGGCTCCTTTTGGACTTGTGAGTCTATTTGTGATGCTGGGATGGTGGGCTATTGGTACCCTGGCTTCTGCATATCTCGTTAGTGAGTATGGAGTCTGTGGATACATTCTTTGCACATCAGGTTTACTCTTTTTCCCCTTGCTAGGATTGGGGCTTCAGGTGTTGACATCCATTGGCAGTTCATGTGTTACATGAACGGTGAACAGTTAGCTGATATTTGTTTTGGTGGTTTACCCTGATTCCCTTTTTTGCTCCTTTTTGGGTTTGAGGCTTGAGGGCTTAGAACAAGGCTGTATGAATGGCACTAGCGCTGCCACCTAGGTGGGGAAGGAGGAGTGTTGGCTATTTGCTTTGATGGTTAACAAGTCTTGGACTTTGTCCTTTCTGCAGGGTGACCTTAGATTTGTGCCTTGCGCTCCTTTGGGGTAGCTATTTCTGTCAGCTTTTAGAACTCTGCACTTTTCCCTTGTAAATCAATGGTAAAGTACTTGTGTTCTCTCCCTTAAACACGGTAAAATTGGCCTACACTTGATTTGTACTTGTAAGTTCCTAGTTAATGGTACTACATGTTCACAGAGACAGTATATTAAATGCTTCTAATGGGTTGCAGCACTCATTGTGCCACCCAGTAAAGTAGCTCTGTAAACCATGTCTCAGGTCTTCCACCGCAGCCTGTAGTGCAGTTATAAACTGCCATTTCAGCTGGGCAAAACAATTTGTTTGCCAAGCTTTAACCTTCCTTTTAATATTTGGAATGTAACCCTAAGGTAGGCCCTAAAGGCTCATAGGGCAGGTTGCATAGTATTTAAAAAGTAAGACATGTGCACTTATGTTTTAGATGGGCTGACAGCAACACACTCCTAAAGTCATTTTTCAGAGTTGCAAGGCTGTCTCTTCCATAGACTAACCCTTGTGTTACCTGATTACATTTAATAAGTGATAACTTCAGTTTGGGAACAGATGGAGAAATGCCTCTCCCACTCTGTATGCAGAGTGTGCAGTTGAGCTTTCACTCTGTTTGGACAAGGGATTGCAGGACAGTACTATCTAGATGCTTTTGACAAACTAATCAAGCAGATAGCCAATAGTTTAACCATTAACTGCAGTTATAAAGGAGTTAAGGAGAAAAGGTGGTTTGATGGTACCTGTTCTAAGGCTTACAGGAATCTAATGCTGGCCCTCAAACAAATCCAGAGGGATGAGGCTGGGGTCAGGCCTTGTAGGAGGGCCTACAAACCTGCAATCCAACAGAGGAAGAAGTCCATCAGGGAACAAGCATGGTAGGCCCTTGGTTAGGCAAGTGTGCTGACAGATAGCACAATGTTCTGGGAAGTGGTTAACAGACCCTTTTTTTCGGATTCAGAAAACTCCAGAATAGATTGCACCATAGCTGCAGAAAGATGGGTCCACCACTTTGAAGAGATGTACAGAGGCGATTATCTAGGAGGGTTTACATTCAGTGGTACATTGATACGGCTAATGTGCCATTGTATTTTAATACAGATGAGGTATACAAAGCTATCCTGGCCACAGCCGGGGGGAAAGCTCCGGGTCTGGATGGGGTTCCTTCTGACCTGTTAAAAGCTGACCCTCTGGCTTGGGCCAGGATATTGACACAGGTTTTTAATGCGGCCTGCCTGTGTCACTTCCCCTCTCTGGGTTTAAGGCCATTATTCTACCTATTTTTAGAAAGGGCTCCAGGGACGACCTAGCATGTTATCGGCCAATTTCTCTTTTAGATTTGGCTGCTAAAATTATGGGGAAAGTGATCCTTGACCGTCTAACCTCTTCGATAGATAATTTTTATGCCATTTCAGACCTACAGTATAATTTTAGGCAGGGCAAAGGGAGGCTAGATCAATGGGTGCAGAGACAGAATATTGAATCAAAAATATTGATTTACACAGATATTGAGTTAAAAATATCGTGGGTCAGAGATATCGACAGACAAATTCTCGTGGTCAAGAATATCGAATTTAGGTAAGTAATATGGATGTTAAAAATATCGAAGTGTAAAATATCGTTTGCAAAAATATAGTTGTTAAAAATATCAATTTTTTTATTACTGTTATATATTTTAGTATATATTTTATATGTATGTGATGCCTATTTTTTGTATAAGATTTGTTTGTATTTTTAATAAATGTGTAACATTTATTGTAGTTATTA
Organism: Lissotriton helveticus; assembly: GCF_964261635.1. Taxonomy (NCBI): domain Eukaryota; kingdom Metazoa; phylum Chordata; class Amphibia; order Caudata; family Salamandridae; genus Lissotriton; species Lissotriton helveticus. The sequence continues at coordinate 947,374,722 of NC_136065.1, forward strand.
ATGATTTTTAATTAGATGTTTGTGTTTTTAGTTCCATAGCGGGTTATGGGTTTATAGGGGAATAGGGTGGGAAGTAATGTAATTATATATAATGAATTGATTATTTTTAGTAGTTATTAATATTCTTTATTTGAATTTTGCGTTTTAGCTCCGTAGTGGGTTTTTAAGGGAATAGGGTGGGAAGTAATTTAATTATATTAATGTATTGAATATTTTTTATTTATTATTATTTGTTTAATTTAGATGTTAAAGTGTTGTAAGGGAAAAGTAAATTATTATTAATTAAATATTAATTGGTTGTTAATCAGTTTTAATTTGTTATTTGGTAATTATTTATGGCAATTGTGTAATTCATTTTAGGTGTGTGTTGTGGTGTTTGTAGGTGTAAAGGGTGTGAAGTAATTTCTTTTGAATTGATGAATGAATGATTAGTTGTTATTTTTAATTAATTAATTAGCAATTATTTATTGTAATTGTGTAATTAATTTTAGGTGTTGTTTATAGGAGTAATGGGTGGTAAGTATTTTGTGTTTAAATAATTACTATATAGTTGTTAATTAATGTTATTTTTTATATTTATTTTGTGTAATTGATTATTTTTGTGTGTGTTGTTTTTACTTTTAAAACAACAGGTGATGGACAGAATGCAGAACATTGTCATACATTCACCCCAGTACAGAGATCTGGGCCTAAATCCATTGTTTTTCTGCTCACCACGCCATTCCAGTTTGAACTCAGCCATATGCAAATCAGTCTTGACCCTGTGCCCCATGGGAACAGTCCAGCCCGAACTGCCAAGCCAGGTCCTCACTGGACTGGAAACAAGCAACCAAGGCCCGTTTTCGGGCTTTCAGCCCTCTTCAGCCTGGATAGCTTGATTCCAGTGGCATGGAGAGCACGGGACTCACGTCTGAGCATACCCGTCCCACTCGGGGTGACAAATGCAATACAACAGGTGATGGACAGAATGCAGAACATTGTCATACATTCACCCCAGTACAGATATCTGGGCCTAAATCCATCGTTTTTTTGCTCACCATGCCATTCCAGTTTGAACCCAGCCATATGCAAATCAGTCTTGACCCTGTGCCCCATGGGAACAGTCCAGCCCGAACTGCCAAGCCAGGTCCTCACTGGACTGGAAACAAGCATCTAAGGAAAGTTCAGGAAAGACATGGCTTGGCAGTTCGGGCTGGACTGTTCCCATGAGGCACAGGGTTAAGGCTGATTTGCATATGGCCATGTCTGAACTGGGGTGGTGTGGAGTGCAAAAAAACAATGGATTTAGGCCCAGATCTCTGAACTGGGGTGAATGTATAACATTGTTCTGCATTCTGTCCATCAACTGTTGGTTTTGCATTTGTCACCCCGATCGGGATGGGTATGCTCAGACGTGAGTCCCATGCTCTCCACTCCACTGGAGTCAAGCTATCCTGGCTGAAGACGGCTGATAGCCAGAAACCGGTCCTAGGATGTTTGATTCCGGTCCAGGAAAGACATGGCTTGGCAGTTCGGGCTGGACTGTTCCCATGAGGCACAGGGTCAAGGCTGATTTGCATATGGCCATGTCTGAACTGGGGTGGTGTGGAGTGCAAGAAAACAATGGATTTAGGCCCAGATCTCTGTACTGGGGTGAATGTATGACATTGTTCTGCATTCTGTCAATCAACTGTTGGTTTTGCATTCGTCACCCCGAGTGGGATGGGTATGCTCAGACGTGAGTCCCATGTTCTCCACACCACTGGAGTCAAGCTATCCTGGCTGAAGACGGCTGATAGCCAGAAACCGGTCCCAGGATGCTTGATTCCAGTCCAGGAAAGACATGGCTTGGCAGTTCGGGCTGGACTGTTCCCATGAGGCACAGGGTCAAGGCTGATTTGCATATGGCCATGTCTGAACTGGGGTGGTGTGGAGTGCAAAAACACAATGGATTTAGGACCAGATCTCTGTACTGGGGTGAATGTATGACATTGTTCTGCATTCTGTCCATCAACTGTTGGTTTTGCATTTGTCACACCGAGTGGGATGGGTATGCGGGCCTCACCTGGAGAAAACCCGCCTCCCTCAAGATCGGGAACAGATATTTTTTCCTAGTTTCTGCATAGTGATCACAAAACATCATAAAATGTTGCGTGTCCTGTATTGAAAAGTTGTCACAATCACAAGGTTTAACCTTTTCTGGTGTGTCCCAGGTAAAAAAAGAAGCAAGCATAAAATGTATTAAATTAAAACAAAATCTAGTTAAAAGAAACCGATGGAACGGTCTCGTTACCAAAATAAGATAAGGTTCAAGGCCAGGGTAGTTATTAGTGCATAATTTCTTCTTACAAATGGTTTTTCCATCTCCAGTGCCTCCCGCTCAACTGTAAACAAATTTAACAAGGCAATTTTAATCTCCCTGACATCTTCTCTTTTTAAACACCCAGGAGCTCTGGTCTGCCTAATTTCGTGAACATAGCCTTAATATAGGCCAGCCATGGGATCTTGTGAGCTCTATCCAGAGCAAGGCAATCCTTAAGAATCAGGTGGTTTAGGGAGATTTCCTGGTTAAGCCAGGTTTTGATCCAGCAGATTACGGGGGCGGATTTCAATAGGTCTGTAACATACCCCAGCCCCAGCTCTGAGTGAGTTGAAAAGGTGGGGGTTGACTGTGGTACGGAAAGGAGGGAAAATAAAAATGTATTCTCCACCTTCTGAATGTTATCCTGATTTGTATATCCCCAAATAGCAGAGCCATAAGTGGTTATTGCCAAGCATTTTGCTTTGTATATTTTAAGTATAGCCTCCATTGGTCTCGCTCCCATCCGTTTGGCGAAACCCAACAGGGCCGCAGACGACCTGGCTACTGCGTTGCTTTTGGACTTCTGTTGGGGACCCCAAGTTCCTTTATCATCAAAGATGACACCCAAATAAGAAAAGAAAGGAACCCTCTTTACTTCTTCCCCCCTACAAAAAAAAAGATTTACATTTCCTTTTCCTGCTAAAATCTCCCACCACCATGACCTGGAATTTTGAGGTGTTAATTTTCAGATCTAATGATGTCATGAAATCACCGAAGGAGGCTAACAATCTATTCAGGGCCACACCCGATCGTGCTAAAAGGACTGCGTCGTCCGCGTATAGGAGGACTGGTATGTTGGTTGATCCTACACGCGGTACGTCCACAGTTGCCTCTACTAAAGCTGGCTCTAAGGCATTTATGTACAATGTAAAGAGAAGGGGGGCCAGGATACATACTTGCCTGACCCCCCCTCCGACTTAAAGTGACTTGAGCACCTCCCCGCTTGGGTGACTCTGACTGACGCTGAGAGACCACAATGGAGGTCGGCTAAAAATCCAACTAGCGGGGGATCAATGCCTATTCCCAAAAGGACCTTTCACAGTTTTGAACTATTGACTAGGTCAAAAGCTGAGGAGAGGCCCATAAAAGCCATATATAAAGACCCCTCCTTAGCGATCGTATATTTGCTGATTAAGAGTTGGAGATTCAGACGCTGATCCAGGGTGCTTCTCCTGGCCCTAAATCCGTACTGAACGTTAGACATGATCCCACTGTCCTCAAGCCAGTCTGTCAGTCTGCCTAGTATGACTCTGCCTAAGATTTTGATGGCAGAGTTAATTAGGGAAATGGGCCTATAACAGGCAGGGTCTCCCCGTAGTCCCTTTTTAGGTCTCGCTGGCGTTGCAGCGCGAAGCGCTGCCGTCATCGAGACTTATAGTCGCCGTGTTTCCTCCCATGGGAGACAGAACTGGGCACGAGCCGATTCAGACCTGGGCACAAGCCGATTCAGGTCTGTGGACGCGCACGTAAGCCACGCGCACATCGCCAGCATACAGTTTCTCTTTCGCGTTCGCGCTACAGCCACGCGCACATTTCCTGTCCAGTGTTGTTACTTGTAAACTTCTCCGGGTAAAGTCCGTGCTTACAGTGCCTTCCTTCTCTGCCACCCGCAACATGGGGCTCCTCCAGGCGCCGCTGTGCGCTTCATTGATAAGAACGGAGCGGTAAACGAGACATGAACTGGGGGTCCCAGAGAGAGCGGGGGCCCGGCTCTACACGGCGTCTACAGGCGAGTTTGTCAGCACAGCGCCTAGAAGTGAGAGAACACCCTTTGTACCCTCACCAACTGTACACTGCCCAGTGCATACTTGGGGTCTGCCTGGAACACGTACACGTGTGCAGTTCGTGCCTACATGTCCTTCTTGTGCCGTCTACATTGGTTATCATAAATATCCTCTGTATGCATTCATATTCCATCTATGCATCTTTAGGATGTGCGTGTAGACGTTGTCTGCCTACTCTGTGCATATAGTTATCTCCATATGTTCAGTGTCTACATATGTGTGTATATCGCCTAAATGTATGTTATCTGTGTGCTGTGTGCGTACGTATGTTAACTATGGTTCACCTGTACATATCCACGGCATGTTCTCTACTTCTTGGCTCCCCCTGTTCATATTAGTGTTCCACTGCCTTTTGTATACGTTCGCACTCTGGAAGTACATAAACATAGAAAGCATCAAAAACACCAATTGAATTTAGAAAGTGGAATTGTACTTTCTCTTAAGAAATTCAGTAGTATCCTGAAAGTGCAACTTTTCTCAATATCATTCAAAATATTTCTTGGGCAGTATCGCATTATTAAATTGCACTATGTGCTATGCTATCTCTACATGTAATCTGGCTAAAATCTATACATTCCTATCTTTTCTGTGCACTGCCTGCACACAATACCCTCCTCCTGTCTGGCGTCTGTGCATGTGATTTACATGAATGTATCATGTCACAGATATCCCTACACTAGAGCAATCTATGATGCACAAGTACATATCTGCATGTGATGTATCCTGCCTTTACATACACCGTATCTGTGATAAACGCATACATATCCATATTTTCTACTTGCTGTCTATATGCGTATTGTATTTTATGTAAGTTTGGCGTATAGATGTAGTGCGTTGTGTATATATGTCTCTTTGCCATACCTAACATCTAAAGTCAGACATTGATTCCACAAAGTGGCATCTTCCTCAAATAAATCTCAAATTTGGGTCTTTCGGAGACTGGCGGGTGACAGGTGAGGGAAAAATGCAAGCTATTCAGAAAACCTAATTTCCTTTTATTACTAGATCAATAAACCCATTTATAGCTGACGTTCCCTTTTATCAAGAGAAGCACCCATAGGTGCTGAGAACGGCACACTCAGGGCTAAGGAGGGGGTTTTGGTGGAATGGGCAGGATGTGGGCCTAGGCCGGGGGAATTGTTGGGGGACAAGGTGAAGAATGCTGGAGAGCAGGTGGGGAGCATTACTTTGGCCTCACTTTGGACTAGTAGTGATATTAAACTAGAGTTCATTTATACTTCGCAAACCACTAAATCGTTTTTGTTCTTTGTCCTTTTCGTTACAAATATCATCTAGCACCTAGCTCAATGAGGTGAACATATTTTAGTTTATTTTAAAGGCTTGCTGTTTAACCGGAGGTTCGTTCATTTTAAGCATTTTACGTTAATATTGTTATCAATGTTTAAGAGGCAGAAGAGGCAGGCAGGAGCAGTCCATTTTACTTCCTACATTTCTATAATTTAGAGAAAACGACCCATTAGAATAACTATTTCTAATTAGAATAAAAAATGTTACTTTATCCAAAATCGAGATTTCCAGCTGCACCAACTTGGGTGTGAGTAGGTCAATTTCGCTTGTTGTGTTTTTCATATGTTGATTTGTGTCATTCTTGACAGCTCATCTAGACCTTCACTTTTATTTGCAACTCAAGTTTTATGTCCGGAGTGAGTAGCTGACAAGGATCTATTTTTCCCAGATCTCATGTTGCGAGTCGATTATGAATAGCTTGCACAGACACTGACTCAAAGTCTCGGATTGTGCAATATCAGGTCAACGTGTGTCTCCTAACCTTGTTCATCTGGAAACATATTATGTCTGTGCAGCTCAAAAAGTATTCTTTTTTCTAGATCTCAAATAGTCAGGTGTGGATAGCGTATGCCGTTCTATGTTTTTTGGGTCTTGTTCACCAGACAACTTTTAGCCATCTTTAGGTGAAAGGCTCTTATGGACCATGGTAAAAACATGCAGTGGGCATAGAGCCCACCCACTGCTTACCACAAGTTGCCTTTATTTCCAATCTACTTTACTTGCTTTTTATTTGATCTCTTGTCATCATCTTCTTGTGATTGTCTCTCTCCTGGACTTTAGCTTTTACACCATCATTTTTATTGGCTTACTTGTATCCTACCTCTCCTCACATAAAAGAAGTACTTTTTTTCTTTTCCATTAAACAGCCCATGAAGGAGCATGTGTTTTCTTGCTTTCTCTTGTGTTTTGCTTCCTTCTCAAAATAACCCTGCCTGTTGTTTCCTCTTTACCCACTTCCCACCCTCTCCCCAAATCCTACCGGCAGCTGCTATTTAAGTACATAAAAGATTTTAACTTTCATTTTATGGAGGGCTCTGGGGCCACCATTTGCTGCCCGGGCTATCCACCCCATTGCTGCCCTCAACCACTTCTCGCCTGGGCTATTTCACATAAAAAAAAAAAAAATTCCACTAATAAAATGTCTTTCTTTATTTTTGGATTTATCAATCCAAGTGTCGTCTGCCATCTTGGGTTGGTAAATAAATGTTGAAAAAAAAGAAAATAGCATCTTCCTCATTTTGTGGGCTGTCACAGGTTCGGAGTCGTACATAGCCATACGTCATCCCACATGGGCGCATCTATAGAATGAGGGGTGGCCACATAGGAATTCTTTTTCCCCTTTCTTTTATCTGGCTGATGCTTCGCAACACCAGCAAAAAGAATTGGCAAAGAAAATAGGTCAACAAGGCGAATCCTATTGGCTTTGTATTAGTGCTTGTTAGTTTTCTGAGAGTGACACGCTCGGTGGAGTGTCTATGCCCTGGTGTGGGCCCCGTAGCTCTGTGTTTTAGGGCCCCAAGCTACATCTCAAATATGAGGCTCTTCAGGTCTGTATGTGTAGAGGGATACCTGTGCTTTTTAACTTTTTTTTATTTTTTTTAGAACATTTATAGAGCGCACTACTCACCCGTGAGGGTCCCAAGGCGCTGGGAGGGGGGTGGGGCGTTACTGCTCGAAGAGCCAGGTCTTGAGGTTCTTCCTGAAGGAGAGATGGTCCTGGGTTAGTCGTAGGTGGGTGGGGAGGGTGCTGCCATCAAAAGGGTGTGGCCCAACGATAGAGACTGGGTGACCCTTTTGGGGGCAGGACTAAGTGATTTGTACATGGTCAGTCCTCTTCCGAAATGCACATAGAACAAAAAACAGTTGAATGGAATATGCACAGAGTAATCACCAATAGGTAGGGATTCATTGAAGCATTTCCTCCATCACATTTCCTGTTTTTCTGTGTTTGAGCATTGAGGCGTGGGGGGCATGGAGTGAAATGTGTCTTGCTGCTTTGCCCCACCTGCTGCATTGCCATTAAACTCCCTGTTTGAGAGGACGTGTGTGGTAAGTATTGTGAATGTGTGTCACCCCCACGAGACCGCCTCAAATGTCTGGATATTCTCAGTGGCTTGGCGAGAGGCCACTGTAATCCTGTCTCGCCATGGTCACTTTCTTAAACACTGTCACTTGATCGCGAGAAGAGGGCAGGGGACCTTTTCAGCTGTCACTGGCTAGCATGTACACGCCATGCAGGGGACCAGCGGATATATATATGGCTGTGTATGGCGCTTCAGTGTTGGTAGGCTGCAGGTTAATTTATTCAGTGAAATGCATTGAGAGTTGCCCTGGGCGTGACAGGCCCATAGCTCCTTGATGGCATTTCCCAACAGCCCCGCAGAAACAAATAAATGATCCCTTATACCTAAGGTGTGTGGGACTCACTCACCCTCAGTCCCACCAGCATAATTAATCCACTCCAGGATTCTATGTTTCACCTCGTGGTGGCAGGTTGGTAACCTGGCCGGCCCACTCAGCCTTTCATCCTTCCTTGGTCGATAAAATGAGTCCTATTGAGTTGGGTCGAAACAAGCATCTGGTATTCGGTACAAAGATTCCTCAAAGGGGGGGCCTGCACGTTAGAGGTCCGCACCTAGTTTTGTGTAGCGTCTATAAGTGCAGTTCTCTAGGCACTTGGGTTCATTAGACATCAGTTTGAAATGCACTTGCGAGAGAGGCTAACTAATTCTCGAAGGCCAGATATTACATTTTCACTGTAGTCTAAATATATCCCGAAGGGTCCATGATGTTATGGAACTGTAACTTTTGTTGCTAGAAACATAATTTAAACAATGTTTTTGGAGGCAAAACATGGCACGTCACCTGATTTTTAGGTCTCGCACCTGCGACGCAGCGCAACCTATAGTCGCCGGCTATGCTTTCAAGGGCTTAAAAGGGGACAGGAGATGGGCATGCGCAGGCTGCAGGCCGGATCGTATCGGTGAACACGCGCGTTCACCACGTACAGTTACGCGCTGAGACCATCTCCTGTCCCCCTCCTGTCCTCGCAACTCGTAAGCTTCATGCAATTTCAGTTTTTTTTAAGTTGCACACAGGGACCATAAACAGTGTTCTAAGACACGGTAATGACTCTTTTTGGATTTCCTATGGAAGTTTTTCACATTTTCAACCACAATTTCAGGGTTTAGTACCCAATGTAATGCTGCGCAGTTTACCATCCTTTGTAGGATGGACAGCTGGCTTGTTTCAGGGAGGAAAGGGTACTCTATTTTCACCCAGCAAGCATTACCCCATGAATTGGAGTTTGGATTTTTTATCTCGGATTAAAAAACTGAAAAAACGATTTACATGTAGTATCTACTTTTTTAGGTCTCGCTGAGCCAACGCACACAATACCCCACACACACACACACACAACACCCCCACCCACACACAACCCCCCCACACACACAACTCCCCACACACACAACCCCACACACATACAACCCCGCACACACACCCACCACACACACAACCACACACCCACACAACCACACACACAAACACACACACAACCACACACACACAACCACACACACACACAACCCCAAACACAACACACACAACCCCACAACCACACACACAACCCCAAACAAAACACACACAACCCAAAACACAACACACACAACCCCACACAAACACCACACACACACACAACCACACACACAACCACAACCGCACACACAACTACAACCGCACACACAACTACAACCGCACACAGAACCACACAAGCACAACACACAACCATCTATCTATCTATCACCCTCACTCTATCTATCTAGCTATCGCCGTTGCTCTATCGCCCTCACTCTATCTCTCTGTCTATCTATCTATCGCCCTTACTCTATCTATCGCCCCTCACTCTAACAATCTATCGCACTCACTCTATCTATCGCCCTCACACTATCTAGCCATCTATCCATCTATCTATCCATCTATCAATCACCCTCACTCTATCTATCTCTCGCCCTTACTCTATCTATCCATCTATCAATCACCCTCACTCTATCTATCTCTCGCCCTTACTCTATCTATCTATCTATCTATCTATCTATCTATCTATCTATCTATCTATCTATCTATCTATCTATCTATCTATCTATCTATCTATCTATCTATCTATCTATCTATCTATCTGTCTGTCTGTCTGTCTATCTATCTATCTATCTATCGATCTATCTATCGCCCTCACTCTACATATCACCCTCACTTTATCTATCGATCTATCTATCTATCGCCCTCACTCTATCTATCGCCCTCACTCTATCTATCGCCCTCACTCTATCTATCGCCCTCACTCTATCTATCTATTGTCCTCACTCTATCTATCGCCCTCACTCTATCTATCGCCCTCACTCTATCTATCGCCCTCCCTCTATCTATCTATCTATCGCCCTCCCTCTATCTATCTACCACCCTCACTCTATCTATCACCCTCCCTCTATCAATCTATCACCCTCACTCTATCTATCGCACTCTATCTATCTAACGCATCACCACAGCATCACTCAGCAAACCACTACAGAATAACTCAGGGGCACCACAACACACTATGCGCTACCACAGCATTACTGAACGCCACAGCATCACTCGTCGCCACCACAACATCACTCAGCGCCACCACAGCATCAAATCTGTGCAACCATTCAACAACAACTGGTTCAAATATGTTCTATCAATGTTTCACGTTTTATTACAAATGTCACAAAAAGATGTTAATATTTCACTTCTGTTCTTGGACTTTCGTCACAATAAAATACACTAAACATAATCTTCACAAAAGTTATTTACAAAAGTTAAAGCTATTGCCATTATAAATTACAATAACTTTTATGTAAGTATTAATTATTTAAAAAAATTAAAAGCCATTGTTATTTGTAATATCAATACATGTAAGTCACGTAAATACAACACATATTGCATTACAAATGTTATAGGTGTCACATTTGCGAAAGTTAAACTTGGCATTGTAAATGACAAAGCTATTAAATTCGCTATTTTCAAAAGCAACACATAAATAAAATATTTGTCATTTACAATACCAATAGCTCAAATTTTCCTAATGCGAGACCTATTGCATTGCAAATGCTTGTTGAAGATTGGTATTATGATAGACTTAGCCCAAGACTCAGGGAAATTATTATTTCTTATGGCATTGAAGACATTTGTGAGGATCTTGGCCCAGAATTTCGGGGCACTCTTGTACAGGTCCGCAGGGACCCCCGTCTGGTCCCGGTGCCTTATTTATTTGTGTTTTATTGATTGCTTTTTCAACATCTGCCTCCCCAAAAGCCATTATAGGCCCTAATGTGACTCTTAAATTGCATGACATTCATATAACCAAGAAATAACTGTACAAAAAAAGGACACAAACTAATTCGCAACATTTAACATAGTCTTAAAAAGACCAGCAACAATAGCCTAATTTAAATCAAAATAAGAGACCTGTGAGATTCTCCTTAAGAATAAAAAGATCATAAATATTGAAATATATGTGGAAAGACGGAGGCAGAGAGAGGAAGAAAGAATACACATAACCATAGTGCTTTAGGGTTCAGGACCGTGACATCACCCCTATACATGTCCATGGATTTCTAACTTATCAAGTATACCCTTTCTATTACAAAATCAAATCAGTTGCAACGCAAACGTCAGGCTAATACCTAAGGGTAAAAGTGAAAAAAAGCGAATCACAACTTCCTATAGACTCACCTCAAAGAGCAGAGTGTAAAATTCACACAAGTCAAAATCGATACTCCTGTAGTCAGCGGCTAACGGTAATAATCACTTCGTAATGTAACCAAATTTCAAAGGGTCAAATCCTCCCAACTAAATCGTAATGCAGGGATGCACAGAGTTAATTGAGGTTAATGTAGGAAGCTATGCTAGACAAAGTTAATGCTCAAAAAGCTAATAGTAGATCAAAGACAAGCGAATCCTAACCTAAAACCTATTTATTACTAGCTAATACAATATTCTGCGAGAAGCAAGGACACCACAAAGACCATAAATCTCACCTCATGGCAAAGGTGAGTGGCTAAAAACGGTGTAGATAAGTAGAGTTGAACATATACTCCTGGTAACCACAAGAAACTCCAAGTATCAGAGTGGCCCACCTAATGAATGAAGTACAAATGACAGTCCATCTAGTTAAATCATAAATCTATTGAATAATACAATTAATCACAGTAGGTTAAAAAATGAGATCCATATAAATATCCTTTAAAAAGTGAACCTAGGTCTTCAGCCTACTACCAGATTAATATACCGGGATGGCAAAATATAAAAAGTAACAGTTCCCAAAAAATCAAACCTCACAAAATTCCCCATTACTCCTTCTAAAACACATTAAATAAATCAAAAGTCCCAGAAAAAAAAGGACGGAATCCCACCAGAGCCGCAACATCTGATTCAAAGGCTAGAAAAATAAAACCACCCAAAGCATGAGATTACCCAAACTTAAAACAACCCGAAACACAAGATTACACAAATAAGAAACCCATAGTTTACAACATATCGTAATACGCGGTCTCCAACCTTCGGAACGTTCTGTGTGGAAAGAATCCAACGCCTCGCACCATAGCGGTTCTTTTTACACCCTCTACCAAATTCTTAACCTGGTGCACCTGAGCGCTTGTTATTATGCAAAAACAGTTTGTATGTATGGTCTCGTGGTTGACTTTGAATTTTGGTTACATTACGAAGTGATTATTACAGTTAGCTGCTGACTACAGGAGTATCGATTTCGACGTGTGTTCATTTTACACTCTGCTCTTTGAGGTGAGTCTATAAAAGTTGTGATTCGCTTTTTTCACTCTTACCCTTAGGTATTAGCCTGACGTCTGAGTTGTTACTGATTTCATTTTGTAATAGAAAGGGCATACTTGATAGGTTAGATATCCGTGGACATAGATAGGGATGATGTCAAGGTCTTGAACCCTAAAGGACTATGGTTATATATATTCTTTCTTCCTCTCCCTGCCTCCGCCTTTCCACATATATTTCAAAATATATGATCTTTTTATTATTAGGGAGAATCTCACAGGTCTCTTATTTTGATTGAAATTAGGCTATTGTTGCTGGCTTTTTTAAGACTAGGTTAAATGTCGCAAATTAGTTTGTGTTCTGTTTTTTGTACAGTTATTTCTTGGTTATATCGATGTTATGCAATTTAAGGGACACGTTCATCAACCTGTTGTCTGATGTTATACTAAAAACGGATTAATTAATGTTGTATTAGTGTTTCTGTTATGTAATTTTAATGTTTGTATAGTCGGTCTTATGTATGCTTTATGTTATTTGTTGCAGCCCTGAAGAAGTTCTAATAGGCTTGTGCCCTTTAAGAACGAAGGGCATTGGCTGCTTTTATGATCACATGTGGATATTTAAATAAAGGATGAAAACGAAGAAAACATTAATGGACTGAAATGTACTTTGTTTGGTGCACCCCCTTTTGTTGAACTTTTTAAATAATTATTGTTTATAAGTGTATTTATTAATTTATTTTATATAATATTTGTAGGTTGTTGCTGTATATAATTAATATTAGAATATCTGTGTTCTGTTTATATTTGCACTATATTAAATTTGATATTTTTAATATATTTTTTATTTATTTTCATGATTTTTAAAATGTGATCTTTTTTGCTTTTTTCAATTGTTTAAGTGTTATTAGTAATTTTCTGTTTCAGTTTCATAAGTCTTTATTTCGGTAAAATATACCATAAAAGACCATACAGAATAAAACACAATATAACATTAAAACCAACATAATACATCAATTACATAATACACGGTACATCGCTGGCTATTCAGTAACATACATAAAAATCATAAAAGCAACATTCATTATATACACATCATTAAGTTCCATTTCATTACAATAATTGATGATAAGTTAAGACATTATTAAGTCAGTTCAAACGAATTGCTAATCACTGGGTACCACTACTAAAAAACACTTCATGAAAAATAATTTGGGATGGTGTTGTTAAAGTCATTCTGTACATACACACTCCAATCCGGCCGATAATTAATCTCTATGTTAGATCTTTCCAGAAAGTGGTGTTTTCTCTCTAGTCTTGTCTTTAAGGGCCGAGGGTAGCGGGACCTAGTGTAAAAATCATGGAGTCCCCAGACAGAGATCGGGCCATCCCCTAATTGTGAAAACCAAGTTTGTAAATAAGGCACCACCCGATCGCTCCAGAATCTAACTAACACCAGGTCGCCTGGGAGATCTTTTGGAAGGGGGCCGAGCCATCCCACCCTTCTAACACTTCGAATGGCACCATCAATGTTCGCTGGCAAGGGTCGGTTCCTAGACAGCCAATAGATGACCTTGTGTTTTAGATCCTCTGATCTCTCGGTTTTTCCCTTTGTAATTGGTAAGACACCAGTGAGAACACAGACAAAGGGGGCGGCCATTGGGGGCAGATGTATATGTTTAGTATAATCTAGGTTAGTAGTTTTCTCCTCATAAGGTGGGGGAACATTTGGCACCCCTACATCAGCGAAGATGCTCTTGGTGGTAATGGGCTAGGTGACGGATGACGAGGAGATACAGGGGCGGTTCTGTGGGACCGTGGGTCTGTTAAGAGGGTTGCTACTTTTTTGATGAACTAGCTTAGAAACCACAGTAACGGGTACGGGCTGTGGTTGGCTCAGTCCTACCTGGTTCTTGTTAGGTTGAGTCGGTGCCCTAAATGAGGTCTCTATATCCCTTAACCTATCCTCTAGGGAGTTGATTCTTGCAGTCAAAGGGGATATAAGAGAGGTGACCAGGCGTTCAATGAGGTCCAGAAGAGCTGCCTGATAGGGGGGTACAAAGGATTCAATGTTGTCGTGGACTTGGGAAGCTGTAGGAGGGGTGCTAACAGACGGTAAGGAACTCGTGCAAGGCTTAAGCAGTTTAGCTTCCCTCCCCATGCTGTTATCCCTGGGGCACTTTCTTGTGGCCATAGGAGTTTTGGGGTTCCCTAGTTGTTTAGTATTTACTTTTACTAACGGGGATAAGAGTGGGGCAACCAGAGTGTTATCGTTTGCATTCAATAAAGAGTTAGACAGCAAATGTGCGGGAAGTATTGGACTGGATAGGGCTTGGGGTGAGTCTGCTCTGGATTCAACTGGTGCATATCGACTGTGACATAGGGCATTCAAATCCTCCAACCAGGACAAACTTGATGCTGTGTCGACTAGCTGCGCCTCGGGATGTTTACAGGCTACGCAATGTAAGGGCAGACGAGTTTCTATATCTTCCAAGTCATGGATAACGGGTAATAATACCCTGTCTACCGTGTCTACATAGCAGTCTAACCACCCCCTACTAGAATCACTTGGGAGAGTACTGGGTTTGGGAGCCCCCTTAAGAGACATGGCGACGGTGCAGCAAACAGAGTCCCGCAAAAAGTCAATGGAAGTCCTGGTGTCTCTGCAGTGTATACCGAGATATAGGTCTGACTCTCACTATACCTTGTTCAGTAGGAGCCAAGGGGGGTGGCCCGGCCCGTCCTTCTTGGGCCTCTGAGGGCCACAGAGGGCCCGCCCTTTGCCCGGGCTCCGCCCGGCGTCCCGCGAGGGAGGGCTATCGAAAGTTTATAGCGCCTCCTGGCGCTACGATTTTGTCACATGGTACTCTGGGCTTCTGGGGCTTGTGGTTCCCTGTCCTGCTCTCCACGCGGCGGCCAGCGCTTCCCCAGATGGCAGTGGGAGCGGGCAGCGGGAGGCAGGCAGGCGGCAACCCCAGCGAGTTTGAAGGGTCAGCAGTCCTCCACCCGAGCTCTTCGGCGTCAACAAGCAACAGGCAAGTTCCCAGATGGTCCCCCCGCTCAGCAGGGCTATCAAAAGTTTATAGCGCCTCCTGGCGCTACGATTTTGTCACATGGTACTCTGGGCTTCTGGGGCTTGTGGTTCCCTGTCCTGCTCTCCACGCGGCGGCCAGCGCTTCCCCAGATGGCAGTGGGAGCGGGCAGCGGGAGGCAGGCAGGCGGCAACCCCAGCGAGTTTGAAGGGTCAGCAGTCCTCCACCTGAGCTCCCCGGCATCAACAGGCAACAGGCAAGTTCCCAGATTAGTAATTTTAGTTTCACTGCTATACAACACTTTCCCTAATGTTGCACTCACAGGAGTTGGAATAGTACATTTCATTCCTCCGCTATTCATCATTTACCCTACTGTTGCCCACCTGGAGTCGGAATAGTATGTTTTTTCCCTCCACTATCCAACACTTTCCCTACTGTTGCACTCACTGGAGTTGGAATAGTACATTTAGTTATTCAGGTATCCAACACTTTCCCTACTGTTGCACTCATCAATCAAATAAACTTCATTCGGTTTCACGTACAGAAAACCATAAAAGTTCCAATCCGTCCAAATTTAATTAAAACATAATACATTAAAATTGCATATAAAAACAGTCATAGCACCTGAAGACAAGGAGGGACCAGATGAATTACCCCGCCTGAATAAAGTAGCCGTGGAGTACGCTGTCTAGATGAGAATGTCAAACACACAATAGATAAATTTACACTGCGCTGACACTGGTGACCTGAACATCATGAGCCTCGCTACCACATGTAATCCACAGATGGGTCACTAACTATCCAGAAAGGTCCTGGTTCTCACCGTGGATTTCACGTAACCCACAATAAAAAAGATACAATCAACCTTCAGCAATTGAAGGAACAAAAGCCCAGGGTGAGCCTGGTTTAAATTCAACTTCTTTAAAAAAGGAACTAGAAAGTATCTCCGGGGTACCTCATAAAACTTACAAAAAAACATAAAGTGTAGCAGATCCTGTGGAGACTCTCCGTCGCAGCCACAGGGTCCTAACACATGACCTCTACTGCACCCTTTAGGAACAGCAAACAGAAGGTGAAAAAGATCCAGGCGAAATCTGGACAATAAAAACCGCTCGTATATAGAGATAGGCCCAAGGAGATAAGGCTCAGTAGATGGAGTTGTTTTAAACACTAATTTTTGTTTCTCTGCTATCTAACGCTTTCCGTAATGTTGTAATTACTGGAGTGGGAATAATAATTGTCACCTCTCTGCTATTCAGCACTTTCCCTACTGTTGCACTCACTGTAGTGGGAATAGCAAGTGTTTACCCTCCGCTTGTCACCATTTTATAGTATTTTTACCCCTTCGCTATCCAACACTTTCCCTACTGTTGCACTCTTTGGAGTGGGAATAGTAATTTGTGCCCCTCCACTATCCAACACTTTCCCTACTGTTGCACTAATTGGAGTGGGAATAGTAATTTGTACCCCTACGCTATCCAACATTTTCACCTACTGTTGCACTCACTGGAGTTGTTATAGTAAATTGAATTCCTCCGCTATCCAACACTTATCCTACTTTTGCACCCACTAGAGTGGGAATAGCAATTTTTACCCCTCCGCTATCCAACACTTTACCTACTGTTGCACTTATTGTCTTGGGAAATGTAAGTAAAACATTTTTTTAATAGTTACATTTTTTATTTATTTTAGAATGTTTTATTTTTATTTTTAATTATTAATATATATATACATATATTTATTTTTATATAATTTTAATGTATAAAAACTTAAATAAAGATAATAGTTAATACATTATTTTTAGGTAAATATATGTACATGTATACATTTTTATGTTTGTGTGTTTATAATTTTTCTAATTACGTTTATTTAGGATATTTAGTTAAAATTATATTAAATGTAATTTAGTGTGTTAAAAATAATATTCATATTTAATATATTTACTATATATTATGTTATTCTATATATATTTTTTTATCAATATTTTTTACAATCTCTATTTTTTACTTCAATATTTTTGATTCAGAATTGTTGTACTTAGCTGTTAAGGTATTGGGGGGTCAATATTTTTGCAGTCGATATTTTGTTTCCGATATTTAGAACACCAGATCAATATACTAACCTACACTTGATGGTGGGGAAATACACAATAGAGAAGAAGGGATCCCTGCACATGGCATTTAGGGACTTAACATCAGTGTTCAACCGCGTCAGTAGATCCAAGCTGTGGTCAACTCTTTTGAAACTGGGTTTGGACACAGATTTGGTGGCTTTTCTACACTTCGCCCATACTAACATCACTGCTACAGTGAGATACAACGAGGATGGATGCATGTCAGCCTCTTGGGAGGTCAGAAGAGGGGTCAGGCAGGGGTGTATTTTGGTCCCCCTGCTGTTTGCGCTTTATATGAACAAGCTAGGGGACTTTCTCCCTAAACTTATTCCTGCACTTTTATACGTAGATGATGCAGTGCTATTTTCCAGGACTGCTGTTGTCTCCAAAAACACCTAAATGATATTATAGATTTTATGGATTCACTCGATCTTGCTACCAATTTCTCCAAATCCCACACCATGATGGTCGGTATCCAGAAGGCCGCTAGGCGTACATTGTTTTGCAGGGGGGCAGAATTAACTAAAGTCTCAACCTTCCCTTACCTGGGTGTGTTGTTTGATGACAGAGGGTCATGGGTTGAGCAAAGAGCACACAAAAAGAGCGCGGGGCAACCATGGACTTTGCAAAAAGATTAGGGACAAAGCCTGTACCCGTCCATGTTAAAGGTGTACAGAGATAAATGTATCCCTATGGCCTCCTGCAGATCTGATGTGTGGGGGTATAAGGATGTGAGAGACATGCAGGTGGTGGAAAACAAATTTACGTGCTGGCTTCTCACTGTCCCCCTGCTGTACTCCGGCCTTCATGCTGCATGAGGAGCTTGTAACGTAATATCAAATAGGGTTGAACACAACAGAGTCTAGGGACCTGGGTAGATAGTGATATGGACAAAGGGGTCCCAGACTGAGAAAAGGAAAAATTCTTTAACCATAGAACCAAATACAAACACAATTAATCTGGTTATATCAGGAGGTTGACAAAATGTTGCATCTCGAGGCAAGCGTCGTCGTGTCGTCGCGTCTGAGTTACCTCCTGGAGTCAAGTTCCTAGTTACTTGACTCCAGGAGGTAACTCAGACACGAGTTTGTCACACCACGTCTATGGATTTGCTCCATCCGATGTCTTCTCACGGCAGATAGAGAGCCCGCCATCAATTTGCCCAGATTGAATCAGAGAGGACTGTGATCCTAATTCCTCTGACAGCAGCATAGCGACGACGCTTGCCTCGAGATGCATTATTTTGTCAACCCCCTGAAATAACCAGATTAATTGTGTTGAAACAGGACCTCTGACCATGCCCACCTACTGTCTACCTTACGATAGCAGGAAGTTTGCCCACTTCACCTTCCTTGTCCTGAAGAAGACCCGCTCTGTAAGGGAAACTGTCCCTACCCTGATTAGGGTCAAAACGTAGACTACTTACCCCCGCGATACCAGCTTTTAACTCTAGCAAGATTAATACAGCTGTCCAAGTCTGGTTTTTCAAGGATTGTTGGTTTTTGTTTACCCGTAATATGTGGCCCCTACGAGGGGAACCACTGTGACATTGTACAAATTTGGTTTGTCACCTAATGAAGATTTGTTTTTCTCAATATCACCAAATCCCCTCACTGCACACCCCGCCACCACCCATCTCACGTTTGTGGGCACAAATCTTTTCGATCTTTGTGATGTATAATTGATAAACTAAAAGGAATTTTCAAGTACCCTGTGAATAAAACATGGTACCTTGATTTGTTCTTTGTCTGACACATTTGTGTTTGTATTTGGTTCTATGGTTAAAGAATTTTTCCTTTTCTCAGTCTGGGACCCCTCTGTCCATAGCATGAGGAGCTTGGCATGGGATACATCTCCGATTATATTGCAGTTGTGCCTTTATTGTGCTGGATGAGAATTTTCTCTTGCCCAGCCCACACTTTAAGCCTACTTGTAATAGTGGACTGCACTACACTTGAGGGGGCGTTGCGTATTCCCTGGTTAAGGTATATTTTAGAGCAGATAAGGTGGCTAGTCTGCCCTGACTTGTATACTAACCCAAGGCCTTTACGCCCAGTTCATATTAGGAACATTAAATATCTGTTTCTGGCCAGGCAGCAGGGGGAAAGGAAAGGTAGGGTACTTGCTAAGTCTACAGTGAGAAATTATATCACACTGAGTTCAAGTCCACAGACACAGCCCTACTTGTCACTGGATAATAACACGCACCATCGCGTTCTGCTAACCAGATTCAGATTAAACCTTGTACACTGGCTATTAGCCTTTCCGAAAGGCTTCACAAAGCCTGGTGCTCTAATGCCAGGTCCATGTGACAGTTTCTCTGATCAGGACACTCTGTATTTTACCTTCTTTTGCGCATTTTATGCCCCTCTGCATAAAAAAAATATTTTCCCACTCCTTAGATTTAGCGAATTTGTCCAAGTAAGGCCTGCATTATTATATTTACAAATGTTTTCCTTCCCTATAGTCTGTTTTGGGGTTGCACGTTTCTTTATAGGAGCCATAAGACTTAGAAAGAAGAGGCTCTAGTTTAGTTAGGCTGAACCCGACCAGTGTTCTCTGTGAAATACATATGCTTATTCTACTATTGTGTATGGTATGGCTTGAATATGTAGTTTGCTTACTATGCCAATACTTTGTCACTTTTACTCTTTATCAGTTGAAACCTATATTTCAAGCTGCATTCCGTACATGTTTTTAACAATGATTTCTATTTATACTTGTCTGTATAAACAGTCTTAGACAAATTTATTTGGATGAACTGGATCTTCTATGTATGTATGGTCACTTTTTTAGCTATTCCATTTATGTGTTTTTGGTGTAACTGCTTTATCTGTGTGCTTTTATGGCTTTTATTGGCCGAATAAAGAACCTTTGACTGACTGACTAACTGCACCTCATGCACACAGTGAAACTACACCCCTAAGGCATTTGCCTTGCTTCAAGAAGTGAAGGAATGGGCTCCCTGAAAACAACAGGTTAACAGCCCTACATCTGCAGCATCTCCACCAAGAAGAACCCAGCAGGACAGAGTCTAGGAGACGTTAAAAAGTTTGCCAGGTGCATTTTGAGAAATGTAGTCCGGACATCCCGAGAACCATCTAGTCCCCTGACTTTATGTTAAGGACAACTATAGACCCAAAAAGAACTTCTGGAAGGAGATACAGAAGTTTGGAGAATTTTTGGTAAAAAACTGATAAGGTGGGGGCATGGCTTGGCCAGCGAAGATGACGGTCGCAGCTTAACCCCGCTCCGACCAGCCTTCAATATCCTGATCTAATATGCTGCCTCTGGACATCAGTGGTGGTGTGCCCGAGCAGGGGACGATATCTGCGATGATCGACTGGCTCCCCGCTGTTCCCGGGAGACCTAGAGGTGGTGCTGCGGCGGTGATTGCCGATCCACGAAGCGGAGCGGCATGGCGGGAGTCAGCCCGAGTAAAGCCGGGGCCTCCAATGACTTGCCTGGCAGGCGACAGTGGCCAGAGAGATGGCGCGTTGATTGGGGGTGCCGCCGGTGAGGTGGACGACCGGAGCACAGGGTCTGTGCCAGATTTCCCCCCCATGGGACAGTGACACTGGGGGGAACCTGGATTGAGGCGGCCAGCGGTGAGAGGAGGCGTGCGCTGGTGGAGGCCCTGGGCTGTGGTGCCGGAGCCCTTGGGAGAGGAGGCCATAGTGGAGTAGCGGCTGCGTGGTGGGTGCTCCGGGGCGGCGGTGAGTGGTTGGCCCAACTGGGGGTGTGAGTGGTGGGGCTGGGGGGACTGATCTGCGAGCCCCCCATAACATGCTTGCCTGCGCCGGTGGCACCGCGGTGCTCAGCGGCCGAGTCGGGCTGCGGCGAGGGCAATGAAGGAGGAGGAGTGGTGCAGCTGGGGCCACCGATGGTCCAGCAGTACATGTCGCGTCGCCAGGAGCCCTGAGCCAGCCTGGAGGTGGTTTTGAGCGCCGAATATTGGACACTTCTTGGTCTGCCGCCTGGTGGATCTCTGGAGTGGTGGGGGCACAGGTACTTTTGGGCACGACTGACACAGTATCCTTAGCGGCCCCATCAGACATTGCCAGGGTCCGTGGCGCTGATCGTGGCAGGTTTGGGCCATAGCCAACGCGCAGCGCTGCCCGCTGGGATAGAGGTGAGAGTTGACTGGCATCCATATTGCGGGCCCTCGAGGCAGAAGCAATGAGCGGTGAGGCCCGGAGGAGGAGGTGATTGATCGGGGATTTAGCCTCCCACGTCTAGGCCTGGTTTCTCGCTTGGCCACCTGAGAAGTCGCCCTTTGGTCCCTAGAGGTAGCACCCACTGAGAGGCAATGACGCGAAATAAGGGCGGCAGAGGTAGCTCCAAGCAGGGTACCATTGACAAGTTTACAGGAGCCGGGGCAGTGGCAGGTGCTTCGGTATCACAAGGCCAGATTCCGGACAATGCGGCGCTCATGGCCGCCATTACCCAGTCCAGGGACATGCTGGACGCTAAGATCGGATGGAGGATGACGTCACGACCTTGAAGAAGAAAGTGGCGGCTATGGAAAAAATACAGAAAGGTCTGGCGTTGCGGGTGGAGGATGCCGAAGGTCGAGCTCGGTGAAACAAACTTCGATTCGTGGGGTTCCCGGAGGGCTGCGAGGGGGAGAGTGTGGAGCATTTCCTGACATGGTGGTTGGAGGGCTGGCTCCCCCTGATACTCCTTCCCGCTGCTTTGTGGTGGAGCGGGCTCATAAGGCCCTCATGCAGAAACCTCCCCAAGGGGCTCGCCCGAGGCCGATCATAGCTGAATTCTTAAATTATATGGACCGCAATATCATCCTGCAGCAGGCCAGAGCCAAGAAATCCCTCACCTGTGACAATGCCAATATCCTTATTTTTCCAGATTACACGCGCCTAGTGCAGCAACATCGACAGTCCTTCATGGCCCGCCTCTGCGACCTGAAGCTCCAGTATGCGCTACTATATCCAGCCCGCCTGAGAGTGGTCTACCGATCTCGCACACTCTTCTTCGATTCTCCTGAGGAAGTGTTTAAATGGACCGATGAGACTGTGAGAGTGTGAGTCCACACGCCGCCTGGCAGAGATTCAGATTCATCGTCAAGCGAGGCAGCCCGGGTGGGCTTCTGGGGCCTACGAGGTGGCAGTAGGAGATCGAGGTCCAGGCGGCGGTCACTGTTCGGCTCCGCCCTTCGGCAGACGGGCTTGTCTCTGGAGAAGCAGGCCTCAGCGGACGATTTGTGGGCCCAACAGAGACTGGGACTCTAGAGTCTGTGTTTTGATGTCCAGTTAGGTGCATATACGGGGCTGGTAACCCGGTCACGCAGTGGTGGGCGGAGAGGGGTAAGGCCCAAGTGTTCTGGGTGACCAGTTGGGGGTCCATTGGAAGATATGGTTCCTGTCCCCCTGTTGGGGACATGGCCCCTATTCGACCGTGACAGATACTTCCATGTTTGCGAGGTATGGGGTGGGGGGGGTTTGGGGACTGTTGGGGGGGGAGGTTTCTGTTATTTGCTTGATTGCGCACTCATGCTGATTGCTCGTAATAGTTTGTATGCTTTGGGTAACACATGCACAGGCCGTGAGGGTGTAATTACTTTGACATGTCTAGCACAGAGGTGGGAGGGAGGGTAACCCCGGGGTCCCTACATGTCATTAGTTGGAATGTTCGTGGGGCACTGGATAAGGTAAAGCGAGGGGCCATTCGCCACTATGCCAAGAGAGCTGGGGCCGACGTGCTCCTGCTCCAAGAAACGCACTTGATGGGCACTAAAGCTCTTTGCCTGAAGCGGTATGGATATCACCTAGTATTTCATTCAGGGTTCACACGGGTCTCCAGGGGGTAGTGATATTGATCCATCGCTGGGTCCCCTATGTGCATGAGAAGCTTTGGTTAGATACACAGGGAAGGTATATATTTATACAGGGCAAAATTGGGGGGGATGTTTTGACGCTGGGTAGTGTGTATGCCCCACCGCCGCTGCTGTGGTCCTTGGTGGAATGGCTCATGACATTGTGGGGTGATATGCCGGACACATTCTCTATTATTGGAGGCGACTGGAATGATGTGATGGAGCTGGATCGAGATAGGTGGAGGAGCAGTGATGCTGTTGGGGGGGTCTCCTATTAAATTCCACTCCCTGGCAACGGCGTTAGACTGGACGGATGTCTGGAGACACCCGCATGGCCCTTGCCAGGAACACACCTTCTTTTCCACATCCTTCTCGAGGTTAGATTACATATTTGTTCCCAGGGTGCTTACACACAGGATATTGTCAGCGATCATTATGTCTAGGGCTTTGTCGGATCATTCACCCGTTGCTCTCACATTTCAGATTGGTCCTGGACGGCAGCCGCTCAGGTGGCGTATGTCGGGGTGGCAAATACAGAAAGAGGAATATAGGGAACACTTGGCCAAAGAGATAGATAATTACCTGGCGACTAATGTGGGATCGGTTGAGTATCCAGCGGTGCTCTGGGAGGCACTGAACCCTACTTTGCGGGGAGTAGATATTTCCTGGTGTGTGGCTGCGTGGCGGAAGCGGCAGGAGGACCTGGTGTGCCGGGAGGCAGACATAGAGGTGCTGGAACGTGGGGTCGGGAGGATCATGGGGGCCCGACTAGAAGGCAGCTAGTACTGGCTCAGCAACAATATGCAGCGATATTGCTGGATGAGGCTCACCAAGCCTGGCTTACAACATGTAACAGGGTCTATCAGTGGGGAGATAAGTCGAGCAAGATGCTGCACCACCTGTGTCAGGGTACCTTGCATGCCCAGCCTCTACCGTGGGTCCCAGACCCGGCAGGGGCGCAGATTCTCGAATCCTCAGTTATTGCGGAGAGCTTTGCGGTATACTATGAGGCCCTGTACGCGCCAAAGGAGTGTCTTGCGGCGGAGGTTATAGAGAAGTTTATTGATGACCTCCCTCCCAAGGCCGTCTTGGATGAGATACGGGAGCAATTGGATAGGCCTCTGTCAGACGATGAGCTAGGTACGGCCCTCGGGGAGTTGAATCCTGGGAAGGCACCGGGACCAAATGGTTTCCCACGCGAGTTTTTTTAAGCTTTTGTTTGTGCAACTGGGCTCTCATTACCGGCCGGTGGTTGAAGAGGTGTGGGAGTGCGGCTTGCTTCCCCCAGACTGGAGACCGGGCAGACATACGTCGTATCGCCCCATTTCCCTTCTTAATGTTGAAGCAAAGGTGTTAGCCAAGGTCTTGGCCAATAGGCTCAAGCCACACATCACAGCATTGGTGCATCCAGATCAGGCTGGGTTTATGCCTCAGAGGGCGACTCGCCATAACATTAGACGTGCGCATGTTGCAGTGTCGCCGAGTGGGCGGCTTGGGGAGCCGGCGGCGTTACTGCTGGCGGACATGGATAGAGATTTTGTTTCTTTTAGCTGGGTGTACTTGTTGGCTCTGCTGCGGAGGCTCAACCTTGGTCCACGCTTCCTGGCTTACCTGCAGCTGCTATATACTGATCTCACGGCATCGGTGCGAGTAGGGGGGCGATATCTCGCTCTTTCTCGATTCGGTGGGGCACGCGCCAGGGCTGTCCCCTTTCCCCTTATTTATTCGTACTTGCCATGGAGCCGCTGGCCGCCTGGGTGCGTATAGATGCCCAGCTTTGGGGTTTTAGATGGGCGCCGGGTCTAACGGATAAAATAGCACTTTACGCGGACGATGTCCTGTTTTCCCTTACTGACTTAGATAGGTCGGGCTGCGGTTGATGCGCATCCTTCAGATTTTTGGCGAGACCTCGGGCTATATATGAACGAGTGCAAGTCCACGTTGTGGGTCCTAGGGGGTGGATAGAGGGGAGGTGACTGGGTCTCAGCTCATCAATTGGCATCGGACGGTATGAAATACTTGGGGGTCTTTTTATCTGATGTCCCGGCAGTATCCAGGGACCGTAATCTGGCCCCAGTGTGGGATTGAACCCGGAAATACCTTAAGGTGTGGTCTTGCATGCACCTGACGCTATATGGCAGGTCGGCCATCTTCAAGATGGTTGCGCTTCCCCGTCTCCTATATCAATTGCAAAATCATCCCTACCAGATTCCACCCCGCTGGTTTCAGCAGGTTAATTTGGCACTGGGAGGGTTCTTGTGGGAACGAGGCGCAGTTAGAGTGGCCCTACACACCTGTTTGCTGTCCGCGTTCACTGATTTCAGTCCCATTGAAGCAAAGGTCTTTATGAGGGAATTGCCTGACCGGAAGAGCTCCCGCATTTATCAAACGTTGGTTATTCATTGTTCCACACCACTGGATGGGTGAAAATGTGGGCGATATGGAAGAAGAAGACTGGGGGGAGGCACTAGCAAGCCCACGGGGGGCAGCAATAGCCATGCGCCTGCGACTGATACAATTCAAATACTTAAATCGAGTATATTTCACTAGAGTGCGCTTGTGGAGGGCAGGCATGATTGTATCCCCGGAGTGTCTTCGGTGTAGGTCAGAGGAGGGCGATTTTTTGCATTCAGTCTGGGGCTGTCTCTCGCTGCATCAATTTTGGAGGGGGATGTTCTCCTGACTCTCGGAGGTCCTGGGATGGCAGCTTCCCTATACACCACGCTTGGCCCTGCTACATGTCATGGAAGGAGTTGGGGGTAATAGATACAAGCGACACCTCTTGGTGCTGGGCTTCACGCTGGTGAAGAGGGATATTGCCAGGGCTTGGAAGGCGCCCCGGGCTCCGTCATTGGCTGCATGGAGGAACGGGATAGATTTTTGCATGGAGCTTAAACAGCCGGCCTTCATTGCCAGGGGGTGCCCCCGTAAGCATTATAAGATTTGGAAGAGGTGGGCAGACTATCGGGGATTGGACCTGGATCTGCCGCCGGAGGGAGATGTTCGCTTGCCAGACTGATGGGCGTGTGGAGACAGGGCTCTGGGAGGTTGTTGCTGGGCTTGGTGTATGGTCCCAGGGGCGTACTCCTTGTTCTTGGGTGGCATGAGCACAATCAGGGGATGGGGGGAAGGGATTATTCTGTTACATTTTTGCCATGTATAAATGTCATCGTCCTTTTTGTTGTGCAGCAGTCTCCGGGTTACGGAGCTATGCAGCCTGTATGAGCCGTGACAAAATAAAATTTGTTTAAAAAAAAAAAAAATGATACGGTGAGGGCCCTGTTGACGAGAGTCAAACAGCCGATGTCTAACAGTGACCCGGCCTGGATTTCAGGTTCATTCCACTGAAAGCTTTAGAGCTCAATACTTCCAGGTTTTCATTGCAGCCTCTTGCCGAATCAAAACCCAACATGAAGGAGCCATGCTCGACTTTAAGGAAAAAAAAACTCCATAGGTAAAACCTTGACTGAAGCCTTCCGCTCAGTCAATCATACCTGCACTACATCGCAGTCAGACTCTAACTTTGACTTTGTCCCGGTCAAGCGCGACCAGATTTTTCTTTTGTAGGCACTAGAAAATATTTAATCTTTAAAAATTCATATCTCCAATTTTTATTGTGTGTTGCATCTCACTTATTTAATGTAGTGGTATTTTTAAATGCTTTACAAACCTGTCTTTTGGGACATATATGGTAGTTTTACTGCACCTGAAAACTAAACTGTAACTTTTCAGAAGAGAGGAAAGGATTCTCTCAGCCCTTCGAATATGTTAGGCACAAGTGTAGTGAGGGTGCAAGAGTCAGACAAACCTGTCAGAGAATCTCTCTCTTCGGCAGGTGATATTGTAGAACCCCACCATGAAGCCCAGGCAGAACACATATAAATAATAGTATTTCATAAATCATTAATAATGATTTTATGATATTTTTTACAGACCCTGCAAAAAAGAATTATAAACTTCTCATCAATTATAAATGAAATAAGGGAGAACACTAGACACACTCAGCACATTGATATATTCATCACACGTCCCTAGTCTATTAGTTAATTCACTAACTATATGATATTAGGCTATTTTATTTCTGCTGAGTCATGTAATTCACCCCGCATATGTGTGATAACAGACCTCAAATCAAAATCCCGATTGTTTCCCTCCTTCACCAGCAATAGGTCAGTCTGCATAATGTCTTTTATTCTCTTTTCATGCATTAAAGTCTATAGAACAAGGAAAGGCTCCTTATGCTTTAAGAAAGGAAAGCAATCATTCTTTTAATTTCTTACCAACCCAAAGAAGCTGCAGCATTGTATATTTTAATTCTTCTAGTATGGAACTTGCATAAAGTCAGCCATCAGGCAGATCTTTAGCCACCATGCAGTAAAGGATGTAAAAATCCTTCTCTGTTATTCATTATGAGTGCAACAGAAATTGTGAAAAAATAATACGTGACAGTTCAGCATAAACTAAATCTGTTTACACACTGCATTGGATCAGTATCATAACCCATTCTTCCCAATCATTTCCTGGTTCCCACCAATAGTTTCTCCAGACTATCAGGTTCTAAATTGTTTTTTTCTCACTGACATAATTTACTCATGAACAGTATGATCAGTAAATCCCTCTGTCTACCAAAATTATGCAGACAATGTACTAGGGGGCTAATTTATGGGGGTTTTGGCGTAGGGCAGCAGAGCAAATGACCTTGCTGCGCTGCCCTATGTGAAAGTGAAAGTGCAGGAATGCACCATAGGTATCCAATACGGTGCAGTCCTATCCTTTCCCCCTGTGCTGGAGCCATTTCAAAAGCCTAGCACCAACACAAGCACCCTTGCACCATCGTGCAAGGGTGCCTGTGTTGTCAGCAGGATTGTTTTTGTGCAGAAAGGTGACCTTCCTGTGCAAAAACAACCCTGGGAGGCTTTTTCCTCTTTGTATGTGTGCTGAAGAATGACAGAAAAAACTGAGAGAAATGAAGTTATTTCTCTGCGATGCGCCTCCCTGGGGAGTCGTAAGGTTTTGGCGCATTCTCAGGTTTGATTTTGTCAATCTGGGGAAGCGTCAAAATCCATGGGTGTTGCCGGGAAACACCCACGACAATGCCCATGGAACCCCTAACTAGTGCAGAGTAAGGTAACACAACGATTTGTGCTGCCATGCCTAATGCCGTATCTATGAGGCCATTTATAAAACCACCCAAAGTGGCTTTGCATGATCTCATAAATATGATTTTGTAGTTTGCTCTGTCAAAGCGTCACAAAAAGTGATGCTCCTGTGGAGAAAGGGGTTCATAAATATGACCCGAGATGTAGAGTTCCAGTGTGCTTGACCTTTAATCTGGGGTACAGTGGAATGTTCCCTATATCCCCTTTTTTGCTTTCTTTAACGGTGTAACAATCCATAATGTATTAGAAACTTGTAAAACTGTACTTAAGGTTTCAATTACAGTTGTTGGATATATTCTGTGCAATAACTCTGTTACCGGATTTGAACAAGCTACATGAAGTGTGTAGTAGTCAGCTGTGGATGATAACTGTGCCTTTTTTCAATTATAACAAACCATGCTCACCAGTATTTCAAAATTTGCATAGATTATTTTGGCCGAGAGAGAAACAGGGTTGATTTTTTTGATTGTGATAGCAACGCATTTGAAGTAACTATGTAACAAGTTTGCAAGACAAACTGAATATGATCATGGTCTATATTAATCACTACTTCACTCAACGCAGCAAGACACTTTGCTGTGCTACACTGCGTGAAGGGGAGTGGGCAGGAATGCACCATTTATATATCAAGATATGGCACAAATGGTTGCCTAGCACCAAAGACTACATCCCTGCACCATGGTGCAAGGATGCCTGCTTTACAGGAAGGATTATTTCTACGTTTGCTGCTGAATGCAGCACACGTAGAAAGAGGAAAAATGAGGAGAAAGAAAGATATTTCACCTTATTACACCTCCCCTGAGAAGGCGTATCAGTCTGAAATATTCCCAGGTCTACTGGTATTGGTAAATCTGGGAGTGCTTCAGATTCCATGGGTGGATGCATGGGAACACCCATGATTCCCCCATGGAATGCCTCAGTGGGGCAGAATAATGCAAGGCAGCGATCTGTGCTGCTTTGCATTACTCAAAATATACCACGCCATGCAGGGTCACGCAAGGTGGTCTTGTGTTCCTTGGTAATTCTCACTATAGGTTTTGGATCACCCTGCACCCCCTTGTGTGGCACAAGGATGATACAAAATCCATAATAAATATGCCCCATAGTCTTTAAAAGTGCATACTTTGGAAATTGTTTGTTTTGGAGACACAATCAATATCAATTTATTTTCCAGTACTTTTGCATTACACTTTAAGAGTATAATAAGTTGCTTACATATTAGTACATTTCCAAGAGAGTAACAACATTTTTCTATGCTCAAAAGAATAGATGTTTTATACTTTAGGGAATACATATTGAACAGAAATTGGCATAAAAAATGCAAAGTTACATTGACCAATTTCCCTCCACGTTATGTTTCACTCTGAACATGCTACAAGTTTTAGTGCATTTATCTATAATGAAAAATACCACAAGTATGCCAAATTACACTAGGTTTCACACATGGTAGGTCAAGTGTAACGTGGACTGCAAAGCAAATGTCACTTTCAATCAATCAATCACTCAATCAGGTTTTTTTTTATAGCGCGCTACTCACCCGTGAGGGTCTCAAGGCGCTGGGGGGAAGGTGCAGCTCTGGTTTCAGTCGAAGAGACAGGTCTTGAGGTTCTTCCTGAACAGGTGCAGGATCGGGGAGCATCTGATGTTCACTGGGAGCTGGTACCAGGTCTTGGATGTGATGTAGGAGAAGCCTGCCCAGCTTCTGCGGATACGGGGGGTCTCTGCCAGGGCAAGGTCGGCCGAACGGAGGTTCCTCTTGGGTACGTGGAAGGAGACTCTCTCGTTGAGGTATTTGGGGCTGATGTTGTGGAGGGATTTGTAGGCGTGGGCGAGAAGTTTGAAGGTGACTCTCTTCTCAACAGGGAGCCAGGGGAGGTCTCGCAGGTGTTGGGCCATGTGTTTGTGCCTTGGTGTCCCGAGGACGAGTCTGGCTGCGGTGTTCTGGATGGTTTGGAGCTTGTGTAGGAGAGTTCTGTTGATTCCGGCATAGAGGGCATTGCCGTAGCCCAGCCTGCTGGTGATGAGCGCGTGGGTGACAGTCCTCCTGCATTTGTGGGGAATCCTTATATTGTTATCGCTCTTTTTTTATCTGACTCTGAACTTTAAACATCTTTTTATATCCCGATGATGTGAGTTTCTATCGACAGTATATTCTTACATTTACTTTTATTGGGCCACCATCTGTTATTCTAAGTGAAAGTTTAACATTTTCAATATCAATTTCTTTCATTCATCTAGTGCTGTGGTACTTACAGTATGGCCGTGGGGGCCGCATGCGGCCCTCCTGACCGTTACATGTGGCCCCTGGTCAAGCGCAGCACTGGGCTACTGTTCACATGACTTACCCCTTACATGAAAAAGATGTTGAATAAACTGGCAAACCAATATTTAAAGGTAAATTGAAGTTATAAATAAATGAAGTAGCTAGGTTATCCTGCACCACTTCACTTTAGGAACACCTTCATTTTCAAAATCACAGAAAGTGTAAAAATATCTTAAGGTCTCTTTAAATTCAAACAATGCATAGTTCATTAACATACATGACCATTTCCCCTTAGTACATCAGATTATATTAGTGCATTGAGACATATTATCTTTAAGTGATAGTTTTCAAATATGAATTTAGCAACTTTCATTGTCCTCCCATACAGACAACAATGCCAACAGTGAACTAAGAGGTAGGTCAGTTGTCAGGTGCACTCAGTGGGTGGGCTGGGTTCCTATTATACATGAACAAAATTATGGTTTATTAAAATCAAAAACAGGAGTAGGTTTTCTACAACACATATCCCGAAGTCATGTATTTCGAGCTCCTCTTAAATGTAAAGATGATGAAAAAGGAGGAAAAGTGAATCAAAACAATTGTTTAGGATCACACAATTAGGTAAAGTGGGGATGCTGGGTTAATCCTAGGTTTTCTGGTTTCCCATTGTCCAATTCATCCAATAGATGTATGCTTCACTTCCCCTGTACCTACTGGACCGCCACCCTGCTAGAATCAATGCAGCCCTCAGTCACATCACATCCCAAACCTTGTGGGCCCAGGGAGAATGTTTGTGAGTACCCCTGATCTAGTGCCTTCTCTTGCAGAGTATGATAATTTACGCATATGTGACATTACACCAAGTTTTATTAATTTTGTTCCATCTATCTGATCTTTGTGACCCATTAGGAAAAACACTTATATTTACATTTTCAGTCAAATGTTCACTGTGATGTGTAATTTTAGTAAATGATTAATAATTAGACCACTTTTGACAGAATTGTACCACATCATACATTATGATTTGATTATTTCCATGCAAATTATCGATTTACAAATAGTTTTGCAATTCCTTTGGTAAATCATTTGTGACTCTCTTTTGTGTAACTACTAGTTACATGTTCCCTAGAATGCATCAGTAATTGTTTCAAATGCACCATTTGCTAGCTATGTATATAATTCAGCACTTCCTAACATTCTACCCCACTCCTAATAAAAAAAAAGTGAGTAATGCATATGTGACATTAATTGCACTGTTAATTTATATTTATTTGCTGATAGGCAGGGGTCGATGTGATTGAAGTAAATGATTTTAAAAGGATGGGCTGCAATGATTAGACATGTTGAAGTAGGTGTAATTATTATGTATGGCTTTATTAACTGACAGATTTAGGCAATAATTGTCACCAGTGATGCTCATGGAGCATGTTTAAAATTGCTCCAACATGAGCTGAACCTATCCCCTCATGTGCAAATCTGAAGAAATAAAATTGTACTGATTTATTTGTATGTTGCAGTCACTCACTTCAGGTATTCTGACTTTAGGCAGTTCTTCTTGTCCCAGTATTTAAAAAATTAGAAAAGGATTTTTTGGAGGAAACAACAATCAAACAGATCACAGATCAAACAGATCCACTGTCTTAACTCAAACACTACTCACCACCAGTCTTAAAAGGACCCAAAAGGCAATTAGATAAAATCTATTTAATGAAACATAGATAAAAAACAATTGTAGAGTTAATTAAAATACATATGCTTAAAAAGAATCTGAGCTATATCATACGACAACATATTGCACATACATTATTAAAACATTACATATAAGAGAGACACAACATACAAGACATACATATTTGTCATTTGAAAAACGTGTTAATTTGAAGGAACCAGCAAGTGAAGGAGCCTAGCTATCACTGATAGGTCATTGTTCCTCAAATTTAACAGAACCAAGGAGTAGTTTTTGATTGTGAAGACTGTGGAGTGTGATCTGTTTGATTGTTGATTCCTCCAAGAGAACCTTTCCTATTTGATACATTTAGGAACCCTGTTTTTGGAGTGGTGGGCCACTCTCCCTTCTTATAGACCAGTAATTAAACATAATTCTCTTGGAAGCCAGCAGGTGGGGGTATTTTACTGTGTGATAACTGAATAATTGTGATTATGTCCGGGTTGCGTTTATTCTGCAACCTGCTACTTTGCATATCTGAACTGCAGATTTTGCAGCTTGATCAGCAGCAGAATTGCGTTGATTCCCTAACCTTGGTGTGTCAACTGGCGTTGGACATATTTGTAGTAAAATGCTATTTTGCTCTTATCTCATCTCTGTAGTCATTAGATCCCCAATGAGATGGGCCTACACTGATGCCATGAGTATGGAATGATGAATTAGAAACAATCAGTTCGAAAAATTAAGGAGGCTAGAAGTCATGCATTAAAGTCAGACATTTGTGCAGTGGTGTTAGAACTGGGGGTCTCTAGTTGGCTGATGTACCTTAGTCCAAATAGGGACCCTTGCTTCTAAGTCAGGGAAAGGAAGGACACCTTCCCATATAGCCCCTGCTCACCCCCTCGGTGGCTTGGCACAAGCAGCCAGGCTTATCTTCAAGGCAAATGTGTAAAATATTTGCAACCACACTCTCAGTAACCCAATGATGACACCACAAATGGACTCCACAAGAGTTTCATAATAAACAATGATATGTTTATAAGAAAAAGATATACGATGAGACCACATGATAAAAATCCAACATATGTGTATTTGTAATATTTCACCCTGCCGGCTATTAGGCCAGCAAGCCCTTGCAGGTTCTTGCAGTATTAATGAGCAATTCTCGACGATCCAATGCAGTCCTAATGCAATAACATGCAGTTCATAATGCAAGAATCAGGCACTTCTTAATGTCAAAATAATGCAGCTTGTCATGCAACAATCAGGCAGTTCGTTATACAAAAATAATGCAATGTGTAATGCAACAATCAGGCAGTTCATAATGCAAAAATAATGCAGTGTTTAATGCAACAATCAGGCAGTTTGTAATGCCAACAATAATGTACTCCCACACCGATCACGGTGCTCTGGACGCTCTCTATGCCACTCTTACTGACTCGCGGTCAGCTACTGCCAAAATATGCCCCCAACACAGGTATGGTGGAAAACTAAGTGCAGTTCCACACTTCGGTCCCGGTACTGCCACTCCTCGGCAAGTCCGGCCGCTCCGGGTGACACGATCACAGGGTAATCCTCGTGAAGGTCTTAGGCTGCAGAAAGCACACGCCCACATTGTCGCTAAGACTCACTTGGACTCCGGGAGTACACGATCACAGGGCAATTCTCACAAAGCTCTCAGGCTGCACGAAGCACACACACACAGCATCGCTGAGACTCACTTGGACTCCGGATGCACACGATCACAAGACAATTCTCACAAAGGTCTCAGGCTGCACAAAACACATGCACACAGCGTCGCTGAGACTCACTTAGCACATGCACACAGCGTCGCTGAGACACCCTTGGAAACGTTTATGTTCCTGAGTTTACACAACAGGGAGCCAGCTCTCCTTGGGCCCATGGGGACGAGTTACTTCAGGACACAGCACACAGCAGTGGAGTGGTGTGGCTCACTGGTTAGAGGCGGCAGACCCGGAAGCAGAGAACGGCCCGGGACCAGGGTTCAATTCCCGACGCGTCAGGGTTGTGGACCAGGGTCAGCGGACTCGATAATTCTCGCCTCGGTGCCTACTCTAACCAGGGATCACACTCGGCAACTCTGGGCATTAGCTTGCCTCATCTCTACAACGGCCCCCCACATTCGCCGGGGATGCCTGGTTTCACCTTGGAGATACCCAGTAGGGACCATCTCACAAGAATAGCCAGGATGGGTTCCCCAGCGGTCTACAGCACCACAACGCCTCAGGGCAGCAGTGCGCTTTACAAGACACATACATACATACAGCAAAGTCCTTTCAAGCAGGGGGACGCAGCACACAGCAAAGTCCCTTAGGCTCTCCTTGGTTAAATCAGCAAACTGCATGCCAGCCCCAGACCACACAGCAAGGGTCAGTCCTTTCCTTTAGTCTCTTCAGTTGTTTCTTCCTTGGCAGAGTTTCCTCTTGACCACAAAGTAGTTTCAATCCTTTTCAGTCCTGAACAGTTCCATTCCAATGTGCAGGGGTTTCAACTCTCATAGTTATACCCCTAAACGTATTTGAAGTCTTTGTGTTCAGTGGGGCACTGACCCCTGTCCAAACCAGTTCTGGGTGTCTCCCTTCCAGTGACACCTTCTTCCTTTGATAGTGGGGCTCTGGATCCCCAATCACTCAGCAGGAGATGGAGCCATTGTTTTATGGCAGCAGCCCAGACCTCTTCACCTCCAGGGGCTACTCCTTCCCCATACACTCCAGATGCAGGTCAGCCTGTTGCTGTCTCACCTACTTCCCTGGGTCAAGTCATTCCCCAGAGCCTATCACATTCAAATTCAGACAGTCAATCCACAACCAGGCAGAGACACACAGAAATGTTAGAACACAGAAAAACAGTTACTTCTAAAAGAGTGGTTTCTAAACACACAATGCAAAAACCACCTTCAATAAAAATTGTGTTATTAAATTGTGAGTTTAGGCACACTAAACTTCACCTCTCCATCTTAAGCCTATGGGAAGATAGGCTGGAAACATAATACACAGCCTTCCCCATTCTGTCCTATGGGCAATATGACCTTGTAACAGTGAAAAACAAAATGGAGAGCATTTCACTGTCAGGACAGGGTACACTGCACCCTGCCCAGGGGGTATCTTGGACCTACCATAGGGGTGTCTGAGGTGCTTAAAAAGGGAAGGGTACAGCCTGGCAAGTGGGTGCACTTGTGAAGACAACATGGTAGTTTAACAAACTGTGCGCAGGCACTGCAGTGGTAGGCCTGAGTACTCTCTTTAGTGCTACTTGTGTGGGTGGCTCAATTAGTGCTGCAGGCCCACTAGTGGGATTTGCATTACCAGCTCTGGCACACATAGTGCACTTTACTAGGGACTTTACTAGTAAGTCAAACATACTAATTATGGACAACCAATTACCATAATACTTTACACAGAGAGCATATGCACTTTAGCACTGATCAGCAGTAGTATAGTGCCCAGACTGATTTGACTAACAATTCATCGGTTCTATCTAACTTGTAAACTTCTAGAATTTGGTAGATTAGCTTTAGTGACCACATCCAGAGTGGATATTGGTGACACAATGATAATCCTCTTATACCGGGTTAAGTTTTTTTTTTATTATAGCTGCTTGCACTCATGGAGCTTTTCTCTACTGAAGCAAAGCGTTCCTCTACAGTTGAGTACAAATTAAATTGATATGCTATAGGTCTGGTCTTGTCAAGGATTGAAATGCAGGAAGGTCTGATGGGTCTTCTTCTTGATTGTCAAAGGAAAAGGTGACTCCTCCTAGTAGCCACACTGCTACCCTGCACATTATATTGTATTTAAAAGATTCCAAGCATCTCTTTAAAAGGGTCTTAGGTACAATAGGAGGTAAAACACAAAGGGTATAAACCTCCCAGAAAATCTGATAGCTATTGATTAAAGATTAATATTAGTATTGGTAATATTAGCAAGGCACCAACACCCCTGACATCAGGAAAGAGGAATTAGCCCATTAGAAGTAACCAGAAGTAGATCCAGTAAAAGTTCCTATTGCTAGGAGCAAAAATTAAGGATGAAATAGTAGCAAGGGAGTGAAGAATGCAATGAGAAATAAGGGAACAAATCCATTGCAACGCATCCATTAGATGGAAATGCCTCCCTACGTATAATTCAAACAGGAACTGACATCACAGGTAAAGGCTTCACTTCATCATGGATTTAGAACTTCAGACAACATTGAGATACCTAATTTTGGAAAAGGCAGATAATAAGGTTTAACTCCAACCCTTTCCTGAAACTCATGGTTTTGGCTTGGAAAAGTAAGAATAAAAATAAGTTTATTATTCTTTTGCCAACACTAAGTTCCTCAGTTCTACCACCCTTTTTCATGCTTGGAGCTCTATGCAGCTCAATAATCAACCCTCTGGGTCAATCACACAATCATTTAAGACTTGTAGAGCATGGCTAATAACCTGTGAGGATATCTAGGCTCTAGGATCCTGTATCATGAGTGTGAAGATGCCAAGACAGATTAGGTGGTATGGATATTTTGCCACGCACTGAGTGCAGCATCTCATAAGATGCTGCTTGAAAGCATGAAGGGTGCGTCTTCTCCTGGATGCATGTGAACTCTGGCAAACTCTTAGTACTAGCAACATCCTCAGCACAGTAACAAGTCTGAACATCATTGTACATCAAATAGGTAAACCCAGCTTGATTTGGAGCTAATCTAATCACCATCAGGTGTCTTTTTGTAACTCCCTGTCTAAACATGTATGTTCTTCTTTCCAATCTTCCCCTGTAAATGTGTTTCGTTGATCAAACAGGACAATGTCAGCATGCATCAAGGCCTGTGATACATTTAACATTGTCAAATGCGTTGAAAAGCATGCACACATGACAGTCAGGACAGCTGTATCAATCTACCTTGAATTATTAAAATTCTAGAAAAACATTGTAGATGAACAACCATCCCGTGAGCAACAAAACTGATGGTTTCAACAAACTACAGTATAAATTCTTTAAAAACAAAGGTCAGGAATTGTCATTAGTGTTCTGGAAAAGGCTCATCAAAAAGCTATTGAGGCAAGAGGATGGGGAGTAAATATATATCTAGTACTTGACAGACCTTGTCCATATCCAAGAGACATCACACTGTACAGCGTCTTTAATCAGAACAATTTTAGAGGTATGTAATACAAACTAAAGATTGGTTTGAAGATTATTATTTATTTGAATGGAATATTTCACCTCAATGTCAGTTACAATTTTAAAACTTTCAATGACAGGTTGGCAGCCACCCACACAGTTATCAGGATTATTAGTATTAGTAACAAAGAAAACAAAGAAAGGGTGGATTGGGCAATCAATCCTCTAAATACTTAAATTTTTTTAGTAACTTATTTTTAAATTATCTTTACTTTCCTTCATCATCCAACCTATAATGTTCTGAATCTCAAGATGGTAGAAACCCTCCACTGCACGGTGTCACGGAAAGCAGGCGTTTTCGGAAGGGCGTCCTCCACGGAACAGTTGTGTTCTCGAGGTACCCTCCTGCCGGACACCAGTTCAGGTTCGTAATTTACATGAACTCGTGAATGTGTTCCCGAATCCTTGGGATCAGCCTCAACACGTAACGAGAAGGGCATGGATCTAAACTGACCGGCTCATATCTTGGGACCCATTAAACCAAATTACGGTAGGGCCAGAAGTGAAATAAAAGGCGACAGGCCTGACGAAGACCGGGGTGACCATATAGGCACAATCAATCGGCCGAAACATGTTGACCACAGCAGTATCTGGAGGGAAGTCTTGAGAGATCTTTAATTCTCAAATAAGACATCTCCCATCCTGTTTTCTTACCTTTTAATCCTGATGCGGGTACCAAGTAATGTTAAATAAAGTATATTTTCTTGTTGGCACCCTAAATCAGTTTTAAGCACTTCCTATTAACTGCACTTTTTGTCGCACTATTTGTGTCAGACACTGGGTGATCTGCACAGCCCTCATCACATTGTATGTTACGTGTTTGTTTGTGTTTTATGGTCATACGTTGTGTTGTGCGGAATTTATTATTATTTTTCCCCTCCCTTATTCTCCGCCCTGAGTGTGGCTACACCAGGGCATATTGTAAGCAGGCCCTATGATGAAGCATGTCACATACTTCGGTATGTGAGTGAGGGCAGTTTTTTCCAATTGATGGATTTGCCTAAGTTTGTCTTGTGGTTTTTGTTTTGTACTCTACACCCCTGTTTGTGTGTGCATTAGAAACCCTCCTTAACCAGTTAAAACTGAATGTCCAAGTTCAGGTATGACTTCAAAATCACTTGCTAAAATAATTGCCCCCAATCTGACCATGCCTGCACCATGCAAGCTTGCCCATATGAGTGATAACATATTAGAGGAACAAATAGACTGTTATTTGGAATCTTAAATGCCGAAACAAGAACACACAAGATGCCCTAACACAATCACCCCGCACATGATTGGATTGAAAGGTATAAGAACGTGGATTATTAATTGGGACGGAAGGAAGTCCACCATAAGGAATAAGGCTACCAACTGACCAACTTCTTAAGGTAAACACAGAGCAGACAGGCCTAATAAAAAAAAAAAGATTAAGCAGTTACAGAACAGTTGAAATATGTATCTTATTAAGACAAATAGAGAAATATTTAATGAGTAAAATTACACCACAACAACAGCAATTCAATAAGGAGAACCAGGGATATTATATTGTAAAGATTTAATGTGAAGAGGATGTAGCTTAACGGCTAGGGAAGTTGATCTCAAATATGGGGAACCGGGTTCGTGTTTCGGCAATGACGCTCAACATCCTGTGATTCTGGGCAAATGACTTAATCTCCACGAGCCTAACAAAAATGAATGTGTCCTTCTGTAACACAACTGGTGCTCATATAAAACGCTCTGATGCCCAATACCTTTGGGTCAAGTTTGTGCTATCTAAATCTCCCCCCAAAAAGATTTTTAATGTTTAAAATTTCCAAGAAAAAGTAAAGCTCTAATCAGCAGTCACTGTTCGGTCACCAACCATTGCCATACTTCCTTAGTTATTTCTGCTTCTTGGCTACACCCAACAATTCTAAGGCAATAATGACAAATATATATTGTTTGATGCGGGTTCAGAGGTCAGCTCATTAGGTCTCTCTTACAAATAGCATTAGCTGTCATAGACAAATTGTCTCTAATACATTTAAATATATACATATAATGGGATTTGGGTCAGTTCCTTGCCCTTGACTAGATGTCTTTATCGTTTATCACATATTCCTTCTTAATCAATGGCTTTCATCCCTATTCTTTGTTTGTCCTGACTCTAGAGCAATTCTTTTTATTGTGTCCTGATTTGATTGCTCATGTCCTTCTTCTGCTTGAGTTGAAGGAACTACATATTTCTTTTCTTCCAGCAACCTATGGAGTGCGTGTGTTTTTTTGATTTCCTGCTTGTGTGCTGCATTCCTCAAGTCACCACTTAATTGCCTTAAATCACCCCGAGCTCTATGAGTTGCCCCCTCCCCTCTCAGCTATGCCATTGTTTCTCCTGCTGTGTTCTTTAAAAATGTTTAACCTCTGACCCTCTTTCATCCTCTCTCCTATTCTGCTCCTCTGCCACCAAGCCCCTCACCATAAATGCTCACCACAGGCACCGTTGACTTCTTTCTCCAACCTACTCCTTTATTGCTCCTCTACTGCTCTCCATCACGTTCTTTTTTTCATCATTTTTTCAGTGCCCAGAAACTGGCTGTTCTATTCTAGAAAGAGTCTTTCACACAAATAATTTGTTGTCTACTGCTCCAATATACCTTAAAACAAATGTATGCCCCTTGACCACTGTGCACAGTTGTTCTGCGCTGTTGCTCCCTGATTTTGCATAACCTACAAAACTTTCTCAAACAATAACGTAAACATCATCATCCAGACAAAGTCCTCCTTCCAAAACATGTACAATGTCCCTGTATTATTTCATAATCATATACATGTTTAATTTATTTCATTAACCCCTTCACTGCAGCGGATATTCCGCCGCAGTGCTAAGGGGGCAGGGCGGCCACGCGGCGGGCGCATGCTGGTGACGGAACCGCTCCGTCACCAGCCGCGGTAGCGCTGTGCTCATGACGGAACGGTTCCGTCACGGCCCCGCCCGCTCAATGGAATGCTCAGCGCAGGCGTGGAATCCGCACCTCGCAGGCGTGCCGAGCGTGCCGTAACGGAACCGCTCCGTCATCAGCACAGCGCGACCGCAGCTGATGACGGAGTGGTTCCGTCACCAGCAGGGGAGGGGTAAACAGACATGGAATATATAACACAATGCTACAATCTCCTCATTTTGAAGTTGTTGACTCTTTTCTTCATTGTAGCCCTGAAGCCCAACGCATTTCGGGCCCTTGGTCCTTCTTCAGGGGCTATAATTTAGAACAAACAATGTGGTATCATGTTATTCTGCATAAA
Source organism: Lissotriton helveticus (assembly GCF_964261635.1). Lineage (NCBI taxonomy): Eukaryota > Metazoa > Chordata > Amphibia > Caudata > Salamandridae > Lissotriton > Lissotriton helveticus. Next base: position 947,415,471 of record NC_136065.1, read on the forward strand.
ATGTACATTGAAACAATCAAAACACAGCATTTCTTCGAGATGTTTTCTTACAGTGAATACAATTGCTCACGCTGTTTGTTGATGAAGCAATAGAAAGAACCCCGTGGTGAACCAAGTGAAAACCGTGTGAAATGACAACCTCCACGCGAAAAATAAACCCTCTTGGTTAACATGTGCCTTCTATAAACCACCTCAACCAACTCACATGAACTGTGCGCTTCGTGTGTATTCTTCCACTTGTGCTTACCAAAAGCTACCTGCTGTCGGCTTTCTGTAAGACTTCTGTGTTAACCAAACTGTTCAGTATGTCGGAAGAAAAGAGAATAACAATACAAATACTTACTGTGAGCCATCATACTTGGTCCAACTGCCCACCCGACAGGGCCGGACTGGCCGTAGCGGGCACCAGGCATAGCTGCAAATTCGGCCCTGTAACAAAATCGGCCGAAATCCGGCCCTGGCAAAGAGCTCGGCGTGGAAGGGGGTCTGCCGAGCACTTTGCCAGGGCCGGATTTGGTTCCAAGTCCGGCCCTGCCGCCCGACTCTCACAATGTGCCCTTATGTACACACACCCTCGTGCTCATCTGAGCGTCTCTGCTGAAAAAACTTACCATCCGTCAGTGTGTCCACCACTGGCAGCACGCAAAATATAAAAAGCGAGAACACACTAAGCAGAGAGTAAAATAAACATTAAAGAATAGGAGTGCTCCTCGTTTCACTGATACTGCTCCAATATAGACATCGAAGAAGGGTAAATTAAAAAAATGGTGGTCTCATATTGATATATATATATATATATATATTTTTATGTGTGGTGACGCATGCATGTGAACTCATCATTACACTGGTTGTCTTAGCATTATGACCTACATGCATTCGCACGTGATGATCCTTGTGCTCATACATATCATTATGAATTTTTCATGTTTTTTCTATTTTCAGAAAGCCATTGGCAAAAAGTATTAGCAAAGCCAATAGATCGGCATTGCTTTTAGTAGGAGCAACCAAGTGGTACTGCTTGTTTGTGACTTTTGAAAGCACTGGGTAAAAACGATGTGATGTATAACAAAACATCCTCAATTCAAGTTGATGTTTCCAATTTGTTCTTTTTTATGTTTTAGAGTGATAACTATTGATAAAGAATGCACAGAAAAAAGGATGGTACAATAACATCCCATATCCCTTGAAACCTATGCCCAAGCTGTGAAAAGACCCCCCCCCCCCAATATATTTTTTAAAACCTCTCCACCTGCTTCATGATTGACCTTGAATCAATACCTACATAGCCTACTCTGTACAGTGTTCTGGTGCTTCTGGGCTGAGCCGGTACACATTCCAGTAATGCAGACATACATGCATAAATTACATTTTCACCATATAATGCTCCCTTAACGGCACCAGAGAAAACTCTGAGTTAATCCTCACCGCTGGCATATGCTGTGAAATACAGACATCTGGTTTAAAACTCAAAAAGGCCAAGCCACCTATCCTTCTGTAGTAAGCAAACATATTATAAGGGCCTCTGTTATCCTCTGGTGGGTGGCCTGCAGCCCGTCAGGGTGCAAGAGGATTTTCCTCATTGACCCTGGCTGGACAACCTCCTGTCAGATTAAGTGATCTGTGCTGTCCTTGGAGAGATTTGTGTGACTTCGGGGCATATTATCAAGACAGGCGATACAACTATCACCGTTTTAGCGGCACAAAACTGTTGCTAAAATGGCGATAATGGGATTGATAATATGCTCTAAGGAATTTCAATTGAATCCCATTTTGAATGTGAAGGACATCTAACATGGGCTTCAATTGGAATTCCGTAGAGCATATTATCAAGCCCAATATCGTCGTTTTAGCGGCAGTTTTCTGCCGCTAAAATAGCGATAATTTTATCGCCTGTCTATAATATGCCCCATAGTTCCTCTGTAGGCACTGATAGTTTGGTAAGTGGCCACGATAATTCAAGCAGTCACTCACCAAACCTTTTTGTTTTCCAAAAGCAAACTCCCAAACTGGGATCTTAAAAAGTAAATGACATTGACATCCTGGGAATTTCCTTCCACTGTGCAGGGGGTAATTTTACTATTTTTTCTGTTTGGGATCTCATGGATTTCCCTGGAGGGTCCAAACAGAAAGAATGTACTGCAGACCGGCCACTTAATCATTCTTCCATTGAAAACATGATGGTCTGCCCGACCCAAAATAGAGCGGGAAGACTGCCAGTTAGGGGGACACTGTGCTCTGCCAAGTGTGTGCCCTGTCTGCCAAACTCTAATTCAGGCCCAAAGTAAGGAAACAGTAACACCTGTTAATTACATTGAATTCAAAGGGAGTTGACATTAAAAGGTGATTCTGAGATAAAGCGTATGAAACCATTGCCTATACTTTATGCTGTTGTCTGTTATTACGGAGACCGGGAATTAGCATGTCTTATAACATTACTAGCAGCCCGTTCCGACCTTGCCCGGGAGCAATCAGGCTCTCAAACTTCCCCACTCCTCCCCGCGCTCCTGCCCGCTCCACGCTGCAACCCCACACTCACCTACGTCAGCCCACCACAGGCGCCGCCGCTCCTCAGCCTCAAACTTCACCTTCCTCAGCCCGCCAAAGTTAACCGCCACCTTAAGAGCCCCCAATCAGCCGCACACGGGCCGCTCCAGTCCGCCAAAGTTTACCGCTCCTCCCCGCGCTTCACCTTCCTCAGCCCACTCCAGTCCGCAAAAGTTCACCGCTCCTCTCCGCGCTTCACCTTCCTCAGCCCGCTCCAGTCCGCAAAAGTTCACCGCTCCTCCCCGCGCTTCACCTTCCTCAGCCCGCTGCAGTCAGCAAAAGTTCACCGCTCCTCCCTGCGCTTCACGTACCTTAGCCCGCTCCAGTCCGCCAAAGTTCACCGCTCCTCCCCGCGCTCCTGATGATGTCAGCACATACGTCGTTAGTGCACACGGCCGGCGCTACTTCCAAGGGACTACTTTTTTTTTAACGTATATTTTTTAAAGAAGTTTCTTTTTGTGGTATCACTCTGCAGACCCTGACAATCCCAATGATGTATTGGGTGTTTGGATTGGCGCAGTGGTTCCCGAGTTTACCCGCCTCAAAGGTTAACAGTTCTCTCTTTATAATAGTAGCATAGATTCACACTAGTTTCAACTGTTGGGTATACAGTTACATTTTTTATAGCAAATATCTAAAGGTCGTTCGTGATTACAAAAAATAAAAATTCGTGGCTATAAGATTTATTTGAAATGTATCCGATTTTCTGAATTGATTTATTACTGGAAACTGAGGTAACTCAACCTTTTTAATTATTATTAGATCGTGTACCCATTTAGGACCGAGGAAGTGGTATTTTTTATAACACTATAATGAATCAGTATTGGTATGTAGTGACAACGCGGCTTTAATTAATTTTTACCAACCAAGATCACCTTTCCAGTGCTTAGAATGTGCATAACATCGGTACATAATAACACGTTATTCTGCATGCTGTTAATATCATCAAATATGTGTGTATATATATATATATATATATATATATATATATATATATATATATATACCACTATTATTCTATTATTCACTATGTCTCATTAATGCATTCTAAATCTATTTGGTTTTTCTAAAATCCCATCACAATACAACATTCGGTCACCTGGGAACACTGATATAATGTCTGACAGTACCCAGTGAAAAGATTAATAGTTACTCTGTGGCAGTCGGTTAACAATTAAAAAATAATAATGCCCTTGGACCTTACCTTACCGGGTAAGAACAAAAGTGTTTTAGTACATTGATTTCACTCACTGAGGAGCGCGCGGCTGAATAATTCGGAAGCACAGAGGAGTGATGTTAGAGCTATGTTTGAACAAGAGAGTCTCTCAAGATAGCTGGAGATGAGTTTATGTGATAAGAAAACAAGGAATCAATTTGTAATGATCTCAGGAATGGTGGAAATTAATCCTGCTAATTGGATAGGGTGCACATAGAATTCAGACGGAATAGGAAACTTCTAACAAGTAGTTTCAAAAGTGCAAATGCAGCAGGCTCACACATCACAGACCACTCCATCTGCCCTGCTGAGAGGCACACGTGTAAAATATTTAAAATATGGAAAAAGAGATATACAGCAGGAACACGGCTTTGTGGGAAAGCAAGGGTGTCATAAATACTTTAGCAGAAGGGAACATCAGTAAGAAAAGGTAACCATGAAGATAGTGGTGTTTCATCATAACATCTTTTGCTATATTTTAATTATATCTACACCCCCGACTTGCTCACAAATTTTACATTTTCCCTCTCACTCCCTTCCTCAGGATCCAGACCTTGTGCTTTAGTCTACAAGTCACATAAATTACTGGAGAACTCTGTAGAAAGCTGGCACCTCGCTAGCCAATGGGCATTCCGCAAACCCTCAGCATCCCTTCAGTGTGCTGTGGTCCCTGGGTACTCTGAGGGAGCAGCAGCGGTCTCTTATCTGAAAAGATAGGAAGAAGATGGGTCCCTTCTCCAGCTGCGCCTCTTCAGAAGCAGTCTCTTTTTATGGTTGTTTAGGCTCCTCTCTCTGATTTTGCAGAGAAGCAAATCAGTAGAGAAAAACAAGCATTTTTCTTCTATTTTAGCAGCTTTTCTATAGATAATCTTTAATCAACTATACCATTCAGCGATTGAACTTCATGAAGATGTGGGAAGGAAGCCTGCCATGACTTGATAATGGGATTTAACGTGCTTCAACTTCTTGAAAGAGCCCAGTAACAGAACACATGTCTTAGATTCGTCCAGACCTAGCCGATCATGATCTTAGCTGAAAGAAAGGTACCCTCGGCATCCAGCATCACAGTTTATATGCCTTATTTCTGCCATAAGCCTCCCTCCATTTAGGTCTGTAGTTAAACCAATAAGACTTTGACCGCCGAGGTGTTTCACACTTTTGTGCAGAGCCTTTTTCAAGATTAAACAAATATGGCCCGATTCACAAATGTAAAGTTAGACGAAAGATTAACCTTACGACTTTCGGTATTAACAGGGTATTTACTACTCGCAAACTTTGTGAAAGTCGTAAAGATCGACTGTTTTTATTCACAGAGGGCATTTACGAGTAATACATGCCCTTTGTGAATACTGAAAGTCGTAAAGGTAGACTTTTGTCTAAGTTTACCTTTGTGAATCAAGCCCATAGCTCTTAAACAGGTGTACTTCTTTGGTCTCAAGGTGCATGCATACAAACTTTACTTTTTGTCACATTCAAAGCTATGTATTGGTGAAAGCCCCACATCAATATATGATTGAATCCTGACGGTGTAATGAAAAATGAGCAGACATTTTAATCTTTAAACAAATTTGCTCCATATTGTGTCCCCTTTTTCAAATGGACCGTCATGAATCCTGTTCCCTAAAATAGGAAATGTTGGCCTGAATTTCAAGAATTTGTCAATACCACCTATTTGTGGTGTGTTCTAGGGAATGTAGTCTGCACAATCAATTATGTATACTGGCACAGATGACTAAATTGTGGTAGAACCACTGTCTAGGGTGCACAATTCATTTAATGACACATATCAGATTCAGGACCATATTGAAATTATAAAAACTATCTATTTTCTAATTGTGTATGACCTAGGAAATCTTTTGGTGCATGTGAGACTTCCGTACCCTGTGTGACAAGCAGGTAGAATATGCTACACATGGCCTTTGTCAAATTTTTAGCAACAATTTTCATAAAAATTGAAATGATAATTTTCTTCGGGCTTTTTTGGCAACATGCCTCTGGTGAGGCATGACACCTGTAAGTTGTTCTGGATCTTTTAAGTTTGGGATACCAAACATGTTTTCTAAGACTTCATTGCCACCACAGGTGATAAAGTATGCACTATGCATTCAGGAGATTTAAAAAGAGACAAATGATGATTTAGGTGGATGTATTTTGTCCCCCACCAGGCTTTATATCTGCCAAGCCTAGACCCAAAACCCAGGATACATTGAAAGAACATTGCAAACCAGAGCTCGACTTTAGGGTCTCGCTATTATGGAATTTTGAAAAAATTGCCAAAACTGCAAATGTCTTATACGCAAATTATGTGCTCCTGACAAGGAACCAGCTGACATATGGATTTTATTTTATCTTGCAAGGAGTCATAAACTGTGAGGATATTTCACAGTCCAAGTAGTTTCTAGAACCTGGCTGGGGTATAGACACACCGTTTGTTTGTGCCAGAATACTTCTCTTGGACAGACATGCTTTTTTAGCTGAAGGAGCTGTGTAGGATGAACCATGGAGTAAAGATTGGAAAGGAAGGCGACTTGGAATTTTGCTAGTGCCCCCTTCCAATCACACTGCCTGAGTCATTTCTTCTCTTGGTTGGGTTACAGAGGTGGTGGGAGTGTGCTTCTCACACTCTCTCCCCACGTACACTCACACCCCAAAAAATTAGGTGAAAAATCAAGCAATCAGTCAATCAATCAGGGGGTTTTGAGGGGGACCACAGCTAGGGCGATGTCAGCAGAGCAGGGGTTTCTCTTGGGGGCGTGGAAGGAGATTCATTTCTTGATGTATTGGGGTCTGTTGTTATGGAGGGCTCTTTAGGCGTGTGAGAACAGTTTGAAGGTTATTCTTCTTTCGATGGGGAGCCAGTAGACGTCATGGAGGTGTTGGGTGAGGTGGTCATGTCGTGGGATGTCCAGGATAAGTCTGGCTGCGGCGTTCTGGACAGTCTGGAGTTTCAGGAGGAGTTTTGTGTTGATTCCGGCATAGAAGGCGTTTCTGTAGTCCAGTCTGCTGGTGATGAGTGCATGGGTGATGGTCTTCCTGGCGTCAGGGGGGATCCATTTGTAAGTCTTGCAAAGTATGCGGAGGGTGTTGAAGCAGGTGGAGGAGACAGCGTTGATCTGGCGGTTCATGGTGAGTGAAGAGTTGAGTATGATGCCGAGGTTGTGATCATGGTCCATTGGGGTGGGTGGGTTTTTGAGGGTGGGGAACACCAGGTGTGGTCCCATGCAGAGAGGGTGGAGCCGAGGATGAGGACTTCTGCTTTCTCTGAGTTGGGATTCAGGCAGCTGCTGCTCATCCAGGTTGCATCATCTTTCACCGGGTTCCTTGGTGAGGGAGAGGATGAGCTGGGTATTATCGGTGTATGAGACTATGTTGAGTCCATATTTTCTGACGATGTTTATGAGGGGGGCTTTGGAGACATTGAAGAGCGTGGGACTGAGGGAGGATCCTTGGGGTACTCCACATCTGATCTCTGTAGGTTTGGCGAGGAAGTGCGAGAGTCTTATTCTTTGTGTTCTGCCTGAGAGGAAAGATTGAATCCAGTCTAAGGCTGTTCCCTGTATGCCGGCGTCGTGGAGTCTGGCGGCTAGTCTGTGGTGGGAGATGGTGTCAAAGGCTGCTGAAAGGTCCAGGAGGATGAGGGCTGCTGCGTTGCCTTGGTCGAGGAGGGCACGAATGTCATCAGTGGCAGCTATGAGGGCGGTCTCGGTGCTGTGGTTGCTGCGGAATCCAGATTAAGAGGTGTTTAGGATGTTGTTGGTTTCTAGGAAGTGTGCTAGCTGGGTGTTGATGACTTTCTCGATGACTTTGGCTGCGAAAGGGAATAGTGAGATGGGTCTGAAGTTCTTGAGATCCGTAGGGTCTGCAGAGGGTTTCTTGAGGAGGGGTTTGACATGGGCACTTTGTCTGCTAAACACAGCTCTGAGAACAAAGAGAAGACCAGGGCCAACATGCTCATCTATCTGCCCAAGGAGCATCGATAGTCCTTCTGACATGGCACCGCTAACTATGTTCTTCGCACAGCAGTCAATCCTACTCAGCGGTCATTCACCAAAGGGATATCCAGCCTCCTGGAACTCTTGTCAGCCACAGCCTCCTGCCTCATACCACTGGAGATTTTCAGCTTCAAAAAGAGTGACTAAATCTGAACATAGATATCTTCCCCACAACTTCATCCAGTGGCTCCCCAATGAAGACACTCCATCTTTGACATCACCAGCAGCCTTGCCCGCTGAAGCTGACCTTCTCAGATTTTTTTTCTATAAACTTTCTCCTAAGTACGAAGGTAAGCACTGACCTGGTCCAATCCACTCCTTGTATCTGACCTGCGCTCTATTGAGGTCAGTCGTATTTTGGGACATTGACATTGTCTCATGCCACTAGATGTCCACGGTTGGCGCTTTCATCTTTTAAGCCCTAGCTTTTGCTAACAACTTTAAAAAAGCATAATTCCAGTTATAACGGTTGGAATTATGTCCTTTTGGTGTTGATCATTTATTACAATTTACTCTATTTTTCTAAATTGTGTTGCATTTTCATGTTATTGCAGTTGGTGTGCTGCATCAGTACTTTACACATTGCTCTAAGTTAAGCCTGAAAGCTTTTTGTGCCAAACTACCAAAGGATAAGTACAGGTCATTTTAGTGATATTTATGGTTGACACTGACAGAGATTGTGGCTGTTGTTTAAACAGGGTACCCGCCCTCTTAGGCGAACAGCCCAAGTTCTCATAGTACTTTAATATTTTCGTGGTAGGAGAGAACCAGAACCAGTTGTACAAGTGTTTTTTTTTTTACTAAAACGGATATCCAATTGGTGGGAGATTATACCTATGGAACAACACTACGTTCTTTTAGGTTGACTTTCCTGTTGCAGGCAGAAAATATGGTGTTTTTCTTTCTCCAAAGTATAGGGGGCACTGATGGACATTTGTATACGAGCAAATCCCCCTGTTGTAAATAATGTTCGTTATTTGAACTCAACATGCAATGAGAAAAAAATCTGAATTGCAGAAATGTGTCTTTGCTTCCTAATGCGACAAAGATGTTAATCCCTAGCAAACCAGACAATTTGTAGGTGCGTTGATGCTATGATGTATGTCCAGCACAAAGGCTACTACAAGCACTGAGCAAACTGACTACCACGCTCAAACTTTCTTTTAAGAGATGTCGGAGAATTATTGTATTGAAAATGGGAATGCTTTAACCTCAAGTTGACTGGTGGAGAATGGGTTGAATAACATATCAGAGTCCCTGAGGACTCTGAAGTTTCTAATTTGTAACAATGATTTTCCAAGCAAGGTAAGAATCCCGAAGCTCTCACCACTAAGGGCAGTGGAGAACCCTAAGGAACCCCCGAGGAACCTCTGAGGAACACTTCACTATACAAGTTGCAATATTAACTCTAAGAGAACAATTTCACATGAATATCTTAAATCACTGAAATGTGGAATCTCATGCATCGGCCAACTTCAGGAACCTGTCTGGGGAATGGAGTTAGCAGTAACGTGTGCAGTGGTGCATTACAAATGTTTCATTTGAAAGTACAAACAGGTATCTTTGCATGGCACTGTAAGTGGCAGGGAGCAGGGGCCTGATATTGGCTGAACTTCTCTGTCACAGAGAGATTAAGTACAAAACCACTTTAAGAAGTCAATTTGATTGACATTCAAAGTAGTGATAGTCTTCATTCCTGCCCATTTTCATGAGGTAAACATTCATGTAGTGATTTTGCAGCCACAGTGCACATAAAGTAGTGTGGTAGTTGTAACATATGCCGTAATGAAAGGAAGGTAATTGCTCCCCCTACCTTTAGGTTGTAGCCTTAATTTTGGGGATGTGGCTCACGTTTTGCTGCCCCTGGTACACCAAATATAGATGTACCCCCATAGACATGAAGGCAGATCAACTATAGGATTTGCAAACACAAAAATGGTCTGGATTTACCCAAGGTGCCTGTGCAGCATCTGGTACCACATTGGAATTACCACACGTTCCTTGTAGATTTTGTGGTGCACTATTACCCTGCATTCCTTTGAGAATTTGAACCCTGTCTCCATTTTTTGAGCAAACACACATACTGGATTTCCCTCATTTGAATTTACCCATCTTATGAAACCTGAAAACTGAGAATTTACTCCAATCAGAATTGCTATTGTACAACCTATGTTAGACATTTCTGTACATATCTGCTCCAGCGTCTTGATAATAATTCATTTGCAAATTTAGCTAGAATAGATAATCAAATAGGTGCATTTGTGTTTCAAATAAGCATTTGCGAAATCAATAGGTCTGGCCTTGGCAAGCCTGCAAAATGTTCTTTTGTTGTTCTCTTTCGCAAGTATACTTAATAAACTGCAAAGGGGTAAATGTGGGTGCAAACTTTTTTTTTAAAGGCAAACAACTAAGCTTAACAAAAATTAATTTAAAAAAGTGATGAAGCAGAAATAAAAGCAGAGATTGGCCCTCAGCCGGTGCACTCAAGTGGACAACTTTTAAGGTAGATGTGCACATGTGTAAGAGCAGCATGCCACCACTCACGGTGAAGGGATCCAATAGCTGAAGTCAGCTTACCCATTGCTCCATGCTGTATAGAGTGGTGGGCGAAAAGAAATATGAATGACAGTCAGACCACTGGATAAAGAGTATTGACCAAAAGCTCCATATATGTACAAATATTTGTATGCATCTATCTGATGATTTTTATAAAACATGAGGCTGGCAAGACCTAAAAAAGTATTTATAGGTGAGGAAAATGGTTAGTCAACTAGGAGTTACATAAATATCACTTCCCTGTGCACACATCTCCCTTTTCATTATCCCAGAATTGTTTCTAAGTCTTGGAAAAAACACATAACCTCCTGTTGGCAGATTTTTAAAAAATACACGCAATGCAGCGCAATACCCAAAGAGGCTGCACTGTGTTGCGTGACAGGGAGGGAGCAGGGGAGTGCCATAACTTCAGAGTTATGGCTTTTCCCTCCCCTCTTCCTAATGCCAGTGCTGATTTTAGCTGCCAGGCGCCACGCATACACCTTAACCTCATAACTCTACGGTGTGTGCGTGACTCTAGCATAGGTTTTGTGCCGGAAGGAACCCTTCCTGTACAAAATACCATTCCTAGACAAGTTTAAACGTTTTTCCACTTTGTATGTGTTTTGCACAGTGCAGCACACATGCAAACTTGGAAAAGAAAGGAGAAATAAAAACATTTCCCATGTTAGCACCTCCTTTGAAGTTGTGTTACCTTTTGGCGCTAAACCCTGCCTATAATTCTTTGTAGATAGGGCTTTGCTCAAAAGGCATGGGTGGTTTCTTGGGCATGCCCATGTACCACCATTTAACGTGCCCTTGGCGCTACGTAATGCAAAGCAGTGCTTTGCGCTACTTTTAGGATACATTCCAGCACAAAACAAGTGGCGTAGGAAAGTAAATTCCCCCAAAACATTGGGTCAGATTTACAATAACTGGCGCTTCCCTGCATATCAGCAGGGATGCGCCAGTAATTTTGCGTTACGGTAGACACCTCTTGCGCCACCATGGATGCGCTGCATTTACAATGCTGCGCACCATGGGCAAGAATAGACAGATGCGTAACGCATCTGTTGCCGTAAAGGTAACACATTGGTGGAGTTGCGTCGCAAGTGCGACGCAGCTCCAGCAAGGCTCGGGTGCCCCTATGCCTAGAATGCTGCATCAATCCTTACGCCTGCTTCAAGAAGGCGCAGGGTTTTGACGCAGCATGGACGTAAAAGTGACTGAGTGAAATCACTCAGCCACTTTTAAGAGGCGTTTCTGTGCCAGAATGCCCCCCCCGCGCCAGAACGCCCACATGTGGCGCAGGGCTTTACAACATGATGCCTCTCCCTAGATGCCTCACGTTGTAAATACCCCACAGCATGGCGCTGGCTTTGCGCCGCCGCTGCGTCACATAAGTGATGCAATGGCGACGCACATGTGGCGTACGGGGCTTGTAAATCTGCCCCCTTATGTGCTGGTTAGCGTCAGTTTTGTGACCATAACTCAGGGCTAAATGTTTAAAAATCGAGCTCCTAGTCTATAATGTCAAATTTGCTCAATGGCCATACGTAAATAACAACAGTAATACGTTGGGATTATTTGTTGCAGGGATTGCACCAGTTGCCACGGTTACTACTGAAGAGCATCGTGTTTATGTAACATTCTCACAAGACACACTGTTAACTTTTGATTATCCCCCGGCGACTTCCACTCGTTCAGCTGTAGATTTCATTTTGCATCAATTGAATCCTCCAAAAAGGTGCAAAGTTAAACTCTCCAAATATGCAGTTGTAACTGAAGTTTAGAAACACAACTAAATCATAAAGATGGGGAAACATATTCATAATGTTATCTTCCCTATAACTGAAGGGAACACTTTTTATAATGTATAGGTGTCATTGATACATTGTTTTAATTGCTGTTTTTGTTAACCTTATTAATGTTTTCTTACACATGTCGGTGCAATATCCTATTTTGGCATGGGGACGTAAATCCACTTTGAAACAAACGACACCTACTTGTCTGGTGATAGTACCCTCTTCGTGAAATTAAATGTTGGTAATTGTAATTGACTCATTCGTATTAATTAGAACGTGCTCTGAAGATAATTACTACTTGTAAAGCCTCCCCATTCAGGTAAATAGACTTAAAATTTCAGCGGAGAAAATAACACATATTGAGCGTACATAGACTTTTGCTTAGTCTTCTTCTGCCATCTAGTGGAAGATGACTATAAAACAACCAGGGGTTTCAGAATATTTCTCCAAGTTTTAATGCTACCGCTTGTTTACAGAGCATTTTCTCAGCATCCTTTTCTGTAAGGAAGAGAATAACAAATAATGGGGTATATTATCAACAACTAGCGATAATTTTTGTCTCTAACTTGTTTAGAGACAAAAATTATCGCCGCACATCGGCGATTTTTATCGCAGATATCGCAAATGCGATAAAAAACGCCCGCAATGCATGAATATCGCTGAAAAGTCAGCGATATTCATGCATTATCGAGCAAATGCTCTTAGCCATGTTATCCACCTCCCATTGGATAACATGGCTAAGAACTGCTCAGGGCAGGTGTTAGCTTTTGGAGATATTCGCCCTTAGCGCAAATATCTCCAAAAGTTGGTGAATATCTCCAAAAGTTGGTAATAGGAGATAGCGATGTTAGCGACTGTTTCCAGTCGCTAACATCTTGGCACGCCCACTTTGCATATCATTAGTGATAAATATCACTGACATGCAAAGTGGGGCCCATGATGGTCGCTATCTCCTATTAGCTGTCGCTAACTGGTGTTAACGACAGCTTGGTAATAGGGAGATAATTTTATCTCCGCTTTCTTGGCTTTTAAAGCCAAAAAAGCAGAGATAAAACCCCTTGATAATATACCCCAATGTGCCTTCCCCTCTCTCGTATATTTCCATTTTCTTTTCTGGATGATGTTACTTAACTCAATTAGCTCCGAAGGATATATAGAGTGAAAATCCTTAAAAGAAGCCGGCCAAAGGAAAGGGCTGGAGTTTTGTGTAAAGAAGGAATAACCATGTGAGATTGAAACGAGCTTGGGTGGTTCTTCTGTGGTCTTGCGATCATACTGGTTTTAAGGAATGATGAAATGGCCCCCGTGCCCGTCATTCGATGGGGCCTCCTGGTAAATTGAGTAGTAATAACTAACTGTATGCCTTTTCATTTGATACCTGGGCATGGGCCCTTCACCAGCCGTGGCTCGTCCAGGTAAGAGTGGTGGGGCTCGAGGGGGGCCGGGGGGGGGGGGGGGGCAGGGGAATTTCGACAGACGACAACAAGGAAAAATGAATTACTGATTTAATTTTCCCTTGAGGTCGTCTGTTGAATTAATTATAACTTAATTAACTTGTCCCCCTATACCGCTACAAACCTAGCAATCCACAACTCCAATATAACTAAAATAAATAGGTATAACACTATTTATATAATTAATAATCAATTAAATATTTAATTATACATTAATATTTTTTTTTAATTGTTGCTTAAATAAATTCCCACCCTAGTCCCTTACAAACCTAACAACGAGCAACTAAAATACGACTAAAATAAATAATTATTACATATTACACTTAATTATTAATCAATTGAATAATTAATATTTAATTATTTATAAAGTATTACTTAATTAACTTCTTACCCAATACCTCTACAAACCGGGCAGCACATGATTGGCATATAATTAAAATGTTGCTAATCAAACCTTTGCAACATATCACGCCTCTAAGGGGAGCTTGCCACATTCTTAGCAGCTGCAGCGTTTAAGGGACCATGTTCATTTCAGCAAAGTACCAGTGAGAAGGTTTTGGATCTCAGATGGAGTGTTTCTTTTTCTGTCTGCAGTTAGAAGGTTGTTGCCTGGCAGACTTGGGTATTGGGATGCAGTGCATAGTATAATTTAGGCATATTATCGAACTATCAATAAATTGTAAATGTATTTATGTAGCGGTTACGACTCCTGACAAGGCATTTAAGCGCTTTTCGGCAAGTAGCACACTACGACGGAACGCAAGATTAGTAATTAGTAGGTTAGTATTTTTCTTTTTTACATTTTTTATTTATGTATTGTTTTTCTTGTCTATTGGTCGTCCTTGTTTTGTGCTCTTGATTTCATGCATGTTAACTATAATTTGGAGAAAGGGTAGAATGATAGGAATGAGTTTGAAAAAATCTGTTTACTTGGTGGAAAACTGATTACCTTACCCCTAACAAATTGGACAGTCGCCTATGTAGCCACCTACACACACCTAAAGTCTCACGGCACAAATAGTATTAAGGATAAGTAGAAAGAATGTGCTGTGCTGACCCCAGAGATGCTAACACATGGAAAGTCACAGGTCAAGCATAACAAAGTGTTAGAAAAATTATGGACGGCCATTTTTCACATAAACACTCAGAACTCGCAGCTACACAGAAAATAAATAGCAGGAAAGCAAGGAACATATTTGTAGTCACCCATGGACATCTAACATACACAGAACCATCAGAAACACGCGATGAATAGCAAAAGAATCAATGCAAATATCTTTGGTCAACAAAGAGTAAACAACACACAAAGAACCCCAGTAGACACATAGGAAAAATGGGAGACACATTAAGGAAAACAACTGCACCCCCAACACACCAGGAACCCAAGAAAACATAAAGAGACAAATAGTTGAAAACCAGGGAAAATATGTGTATCGATCCAAAGGCCCCCAAAAGACTCAAACCCCAGCAGACCCAATATAAATGGCTAAAAAATCAATTAAGAATCAGTGAACAACAAAGGGTCACAATCATAAAAAGGACCTCAACAAACGCAGGACAAATAGCCAACATTTTGACGAAAATATCTGTTCACATCAAGGCGCCCTAAATTTCTAGAACTCAACAGAATCACAGCAACATTGGCCAACATATCAAGAAAAAATATATTTGGTTAACTCAGGACCCCTAACCCAAGCACAAACCTAAGAAGAATGACAGACCGATCCAGAGGGAGCTACACATAAAACTGCCAGACAAAATGGCTGCCTGGTCCATCAGCATACATTAAAAAAAACATGCCATACAAAATGTCTATTTGACCCTACTTGATTGGAAGGGGAGGTTATAGTCCAATCCCTTTGGGGTAGGCAGCCAGGCACTGAGTAAGGATCTCTAGAATTGACATAGTGAGGAGACGGTTTCTTTAGGTATGTGTGGCCTAAGTCCGATTACAGTTTGTATTAGTACACAGAACTTAAAATGTTATCATAGTTTCTACTGAGAGACAATAGAAAGTTTTTAGGGTGATTTGGTAAGCCCCATGTACAGTTAGGGAAAGTAGCTTAAGAGGTTCAAAGCCTGGGGCCCTTGTCAAAATGTAGTGAAATTAGGTTGTAATTTCCAATTACTAGGATCTCATTCTTTATGCCATGTGTGCAGGTCGGATGTATGACGGTACGACGCATGGTTTTACCACGCGTACCATTACAACGCGGTTTTTACAACGCAAGTCGTTACCACGACTTGCGTTGTAGGGGTGCGGACTTTGGAATTTTTTAATTTACTATTCCAACACCAGCCTACGTACAGTAGGGAAGGTGTTGGATAGTAAATTAAATTATTCCTTGTCCTGTTGCGCCCTCCAGCGCAAGTCATGGTTACGACTTGCGTTCTAAAAACCGCGTTGTAACGGTATGTGGAGTAAAATTCGCGTGATAAAGGCTGTTCTCCGTGCAGGATAAGCTCTCAAGCATCCAGTGGAACATACAGTCCGACCATAAGGTGATATTGGTTGACTTTTTTGGGCTATTTTCCATGAAACTGATCATTTTTAATGTCTTTCTATAAGGTTAACACATAATACTTATTTAGGTGTGCCACAAACAAGACAGGAGAGGGAGGATCATTGTGGGTTGCCACATGTTACTGGGCATGTGGACAATGCCATTGATTGACTGAAGTTGTTGAGAAACAATTGGAGCAATTGCAACTCAGGTCCAGAAATGCCTGCGTTGTGCCCATCCCTCCCTATATTTGAACCGCTGTGAAGTATTTAGTCGTTGATGTGGAAAGTTCAAGGACCATCAAAGCACTTTTATTGTCCTTGGTCGGACGGTGAAGAACTCCTTCCTCATGTTGACTAATGCAGTTTCAGTATCAATTGCAGGCCAGAATCCAGAATGATGACAATGGAGGAGATGGCTCCGTTTCACACACTGTTTAAGGTATCTTGTCACTGGACTTCCTATAACTCTCCTGAGAAAAGAAAGGTTGGAGATTGTCTGGTAGTTGACCAATCATTTTACATTAACAGTTGTCTTTTTCGGGACAAGGCTGATGATCACATGTTTCAGAAAGCCAGAACCCACTTCTGTTAGAAGGGAGACATTGATTATGTCACTCATATCCATAATGTCTGGTATGGGATCGTAGGAACATTGGGGCATATTACCAACAAGTAGCGATAATTATCGCTAAATAGGCTTAGCGACGATTTTTTTTATCGATGCCTATCGCTGTATATGTTAGCAGAGAAAACATGCTATTAGCAAAGTTTTTCTCCATTGTGCTAAAATATCCAGCGATAGCGGAGAAATGCGTGAATATCGCTGAGAATACAGCGATATTCATGCATTAGCGACAAAATGCTCTTAGCCATGTTATCCAACTCCCATTGGATAACATGGCTAAGAACTGGTCTGGGCAGGTGTTAGTATTTGGAGATATTCGTGCTTAGCGTGAATATTTCCATCGCTACGCCTGCCTTGCTAATAGGCGAAAGCGACGTTAGCGACTGCTTTCAGTCGCTAACTGGATGGGTAAGCCCACTTTGCATGTCATTAGCGATAAACATCGCTGACATGCAAAGCGGGCCCCAAACCGCTCGCTATCGCCCTCCTTGGTATTATGCCCCACTGTCCCTTTTTGTTCTGAGAACCTGGTGAAAGAATGAAGTGGGCTCCAGAGGTTAGAACGTGGTAAACATTGAGACTAGCTAAGGTAGAGAGATGGACAAGTAATGAGCCACTTCTGATGCATTTATGAAGGAATCACTGACTTTAGAAATTTTTGATTTGAGGACTGTGAAGTTATTTAAGGTGAGGCTTAAGATATGCAAGGGTTTATTTTTAAGACATCTGCATTGGACAGTTTCTAATAGTTATTGACGAATTTCTGAGTTTTATTGTCTACCTCATGAAAGCATTTAGTGACAAAAGATTTTTGGCTCTCTTGATGGTATGTGATAATCTCCCCTATGTCTCTTGCAACAAATGTTACCCTCTTAAGTCTGTGACATTCGCAATAGGTGGCTGATTGTTGTTCATGTGTCAGTAGGCATGTTTTGCCTCAGCAAGTTCCTGATATGACCATTTCATAGAGTTGAGATTTGCCTTGAATTTTCCGAGTTGGACAGGGGGATCACAATTTCTAGAGCAGATGAAAAACTAAGGTAAAGATTGTCAAGCCTTGTTTTGGGAGTCAGTTGTTGCAGATTGATTAGTTTTGGCAGCCAGACGGATTGACTCAAACACATCTGTGCTACGTCTTGTAAGTAAAGTTTGAAAGAATGATGAAGACAATGCAGTGTTACAACCACACCTGTGGTTGGCCTTCCATACTAGGGGTTCCAAGACTGTGTGTGAATATAAGTTCTAGCATGTGCACTGCTGTGTGCATTGGGCCGCTACTTTCCTGTTTGAAATTAAGAGCCAGAAAGTCATTAAGGATGTTTGCAACAGGGTTGTCATCCGTCCAAGTAAAGGTCCGATGTGCTAGCCTTATGATGGGATTTTTATGTACTCTAATCAGATAATTTAATATTTACTTCACTCATTTTTTACAACTGTTATTTACTTTCATTAACAGTCTTGGATTGCTTGTGGGCCAGCTCAGGGAGGACCTGGCCTAGCAGTTTGGGCTGAACTGTTTCTATAGGATCAGGGTCAGGTCTAATTTGCATATGGCTGGTTACAATCTAAGGTTTCATGTTTGGCAAAAGAATTATGGGTTGGAATGCTGCCCCAAGCAATTGCCAGAGGTTAGACCCAGTGCAAGCATTCCTCCCTTCACATTTGTGTGTTGGCTGCCATTACATAGACAACACATTTACTTTGTCTGAATTTAGAGAATATCTGTGCTAAAACATCCTGAAGACATTATTAAGGCAAGTATAGTTTAGCAATAGGGATAAATTATATTGGAAAATTATTTTTCAAATTCATTTATATTTCTTTAATGTAGAGATAAGGTAAGGTTAGAGTAAATAACACTGTAATTAATTCAAAAATAACTTAATGACAATTAATTCACAGTTATGGGTTAATACATAAACATAATTAATAAAATGTAAATGTATTTTAAAAGGTTCAGGCTAGCGCTAGGCTTATCATTATAATTGCAATTACATTACATTAATTTTATTTTGTAAATGTTAGAATGAGAAAGCATTTAAAGCAACGTAATACACGTAATTTGAATTACATTATTTTCATTGAGTTGCTTATAATTTTAGGATTAGCATTGTATTTCATTGAGGTCGTTGATTTTTTTTAAATTTAATTAAACAGATTAAAAGATATGGTAAAATACATAGGGGCATATTATCAAGACAGGCGATAAAATTATTGCTGCTTTAGCGGCAGAAAACTGCCACTAAAACGGCGATAATGGGCTTGATAATATGCTCTATGGAATTCCAATTGAAGCCCACGTTAGATGTGAAGGACATCTAATGTGAGCTTCAATTGGAATACCATAGAGCATATTATCAAGCCCATTATTGCCTTTTTAGTGGCAGTTTTCTGCCGCTAAAGTGGCGATAATGTTATTGCCTGTCTTGATAATATGCCCCCTAGTTAATATTCTTCTGTTGTAATAAAAAGTATTTTAAATTCATTTCACGTAATTTAGGGTTGTGATAAGGGTTAGTTTCAGAACAAGGTAACATCATTTCAATTAATGAAAATAAATGTACTATTTAATTTGGCAAGGGTTAATATTAATGAAATTTAAGAAGGTTAAATTACATCAAGTTTCTGATTACGAAAACAGCGTTATGGTACAGATTAGGTTTATAGATATATAACAAAGGCAAGTTAATACAATATATAGGTCTTTTCAATCTTATGAATAGGTGGCTGAAGTAAAGGTAAGCCATATTAATGACATCCAACAATATTCAGGGTTTTACATGATGTTCCTTGTGTTATGTGCTGTGCATTACACTCAGTACTGAATGTGAGCAGTCTGTGTTGTCATTACATAATAAAAAGGCTGTCACCTACATGATAAACTTTTTGGGGCAGATTTACGTTACCCGGTGCATCCCTGCAAATCAGCGGGGATGCGCCAAGAAACGTGCGACAAACAATGCCATTGTTGCGTCACCACGGATGCGCCGCATTTACAATGCTGCGCATCATGGCGCAAGGATCGGCAGATGCGTGTCGCATCTGCCGTCGTAAGGTTGGTGCAGTGCTAGAGTTGTGTCGCGGGTACAACGTAACTCCAGTACTGTGCCAACCCGGCATATCTTCCAGATGGTGCGTCACTCCATTCACCTGCTTCAAGCAGGCGCAAGGTTTTGACGCAGCGGGGTCAGAAAAGTGACTGAGTGCAATCTTGTAGATTTCACTCAGGCACTTTTCCGAGGCGTTCCTGCGACGGACCACCCCCCCACGCCGGACCGCCCACATAAAACCAGACGTAGGTTTCATGTGGCGCAGGGCTTTACAACGTGACACATCTCCCTAGATGCGTCACATTATAAATCCCCCGCAGCATGGCGCTAGCTTTACTCCGCCGCTGCGTCACAGAAGTGACGCAACAGTGGCGCAAATGTGGTGCACGGGGCTTGTAAATCTGCCCCTGTATGCATTGCTGTGCAATTTACAGAGAGAATTTTGTATGCAATTCTGGGGATTGTGTGGTGGGTGTCATACTCAGTGCTAGTGATGTATTCAGTGCAGAACGTTATGGAATGCACTTACTACCATGAGGATTTTGTGCTTTTGGTATGATACATGGTTTCCTATACATCCAATAGTGCATGTTTTTTTTTCGGATTACTTGTACAGTGTGTATTCTCTTCCTTGTACCCAGTACTCCTGGTGTATGCTATATTTACTCGCCACATACATTCTGCCGCACATTGCACCCTGAGCATCGTTTGTGTATGTTGCTGTACATGTTGTGCTGCGCATATTGGGTTGCCCTGCTCTGCTATCTGCAGCAAATGGGCACCCATATGCAGTTTGAAGCTGTATTTGTGTGACTCGCAGTACTTGTTCTATAATAAGGTATAAAGGGCTCTGTGTTTTTTAGCTGTTGTCACCAAATGTTGTTTATTATATGATTGACTGTCTCACATTCGATGTGTACTGGCCTAATCTATTGTTTCAATATACCCATAATAAGGTTTGGGTTTGACACCAGCTTATGATTGGATGGCTTTGTTGTCTATCCCTCTTCTATGGGCCCGATTTGATGGTTTTCCTGCATATTCATGTGAATGTCCCACCCTGGAGCATTTTGGTCTCACAGTTTTCTGACTGGTTTACTTGAATCCTTCTACTCCTGACCTATCTTCAATCCAGGGAACTTTCTTTTTTCTGTAAGCATTCAAGGTAGTGCATTTATTTTTTGCTCTCTTTCCCTTATACTGCTGTACACTTCAACATTCCTATACTTCTCATTGTTGTCCATGTTGCTTCCCCTGCCCCTCTCTATCACGCTTTTTCTTTTAAATATTCCCACCATCCTGTTCATGATTTCTTCTTTCGTTCTGCCACTCTTCCCAATACTGGCCACCAATCCCACTGCCTACCCCATCCCCTCATCCCACTGCCTACCCGCTCCCCTTTTTTAGGATGCTTTGGAAGCTGCAAAATACTGCCAGGCCGCCCCAAACTGTTTTAATGGCTTACAAAGAACAGAAAGGAAGGTGCACTCAAATGAAGTCAATAGAAATAGTATTTATAAATAAATTCTTCTTTATTCAATAAATGTTCTTGAAGCATAGGCACAGCCAACGCGTTTCGTTCCTTTTGCCTTTTTAGGAACTTCGTCAGGGCAGGTTCTTGTTATACGGTATCTGTACACAAGAGTCGATTAGAATTAAATCAGAATTGCTGATAAGCTTCGTGGGCCCAAAATGGTGTCCGGGTTCTTTATAAAACGTAGAAATGTTTTCTGGAGCCAAACACAAAATTGGTCAAGGATGGCGGTAAGCACGGCGGATCAAAGAAGATATCCTTCGTTTTTGATGGAATAGTCCCCACCGTCGATGGAATCAAAATAAATTCTTTCACAGTTATGTCCAAACCAATATATCCCAAAACGCCAATAACAACCTCAATTCCGGAGTAGTATCGGATTTAGAGGGAATGGTGATATCTCCACAACAAAAAATTCCCTCACTGATAACACCTCTGAAAACCTTTAGCATATGCAAAAAGTATTTCACGTGGGGACCTCAACGTGGAAGAAGCCGATCACGTCAGCAAAAGGCGTGGGTCCGGTGAAAACCCAGATCTTAAAACAAGCGGCACGGAGCACCTTTGATAGGGTGTCCACAGCAAAAACGACGCCGTTTTTGCTGTGGACACCCTATCAAAGGTGCTCCGTGCCGCTTGTTTTAAGATCTGGGATTTCACCGGACCCACGCCTTTTGCTGACGTGATCGGCTTCTTCCACGTTGAGGTCCCCACGTGAAATACTTTTTGCATATGCTAAAGGTTTTCAGAGGTGTTATCAGTGAGGGAATTTTTTGTTGTGGAGATATCACCATTCCCTCTAAATCCGATACTACTCCGGAATTGAGGTTGTTATTAGCGTTTTGGGATATATTGGTTTGGACATAACTGTGAAAGAATTTATTTTGATTCCATCGACGGTGGGGACTATTCCATCAAAAACGAAGGATATCTTCTTTGATCCACCGTGCTTACCGCCATCCTTGACCAATTTTGTGTTTGGCTCCAGAAAACATTTCTACGTTTTATAAAGAACCCGGACACCATTTTGGGCCCACGAAGCTTATCAGCAATTCTGATTTAATTCTAATCGACTCTTGTGTACAGATACCGTATAACAAGAACCTGCCCTGACGAAGTTCCTAAAAAGGCAAAAGGAACGAAACGCGTTGGCTGTGCCTATGCTTCAAGAACATTTATTGAATAAAGAAGAATTTATTTATAAATACTATTTCTATTGACTTCATTTGAGTGCACCTTCCTTTCTGTTCTTTGTATTTCAATAATTTACACATCCTACGGCAGCGGATGTTGGAAGAGGTTGCACCACCTTAACTTAAGAACAAAATGAACCGTAGTGTTTGACCTGGTCTGCTGCCTTTGGTCTTTTTGGTTTTACTGTTTTAATGGCTTGCTTACTTTTTTTTAAAGAAATATTTAAATTCATTGATCTAACGTGGGTGTTTGCCATTTGGGATTGGTAAATTATAAATGGCCACGTTTGTCAAGAAGCAGGTGTCCTCACACGTCATGATGAACCCATCACATCATGCATGCATCATGAAATCAGTGGCCATCTTAGAATTTGCTTTCTTTCTTGGAAAACCCATCCCGAATGACTATTGCATGCATACATGTGCATTTCATATTCGTTTTTACAAAAAAAGATGGGCAAGATCAAACGTTTGTCATTTTTCAGCAAGCACATATTGACTTTGCCAATGCTTGTTAGGCACTTTGAATTAGACAATGGAAGGAATCCTTGTCAGTCTTTCCATTGCTCTGGTCTACCTCTCTACAAGGTAGGGGAAGTTTGTTTTTTTTAAAAAGAGCCTCTTTTCAACTACACACCATTCATTTCAGCAAGCAGGAGGCAAGCCAGACTTAAAAAAATATTCAAACAAATGATCCAACAAAAACTTATTTAACTTGTTCTGTATCAATCAGGCAAGTGTCAGCATAAAATAAATAAGCAATCCCCTAACAAAAACACAAAGGGGAATATTTACAAGCCCCTTTGCATCGTTCTTGCACCACGCAAAGTGGTGCAAGAGATGGAAGAAGGACGCAAACTAAAAGTGAGATTTATGAAGCCGCGCAATGCTTGCGTGACCCTGAGTGGCTTCATAAATCATAAGTAATGCAACACAGCGCAAATTGCTGTGCTGAATTACTCTGCACCAGGGAGACATTTCCATGGGCATTGCGTGGGTTTTCCCACGCAACATCCATGGATTCTGGCGCATTCCCAGATTTACCAGAAGTGGCAGACCTGAGAAAGTACCAAAAACCTGTGCCTCCCCAGGTGAGGCTTAACTAGGAGAAATATGTTTATTTCTCTTCATTTTTACCTCTTTCTATGTATGCTTTATTCTGCAACACACTTAGAAGGAGTAAAAAACCTCAGGGGATTGTTTTTGTGCACAAAGGTGTCCCTACCTATGCAAAAGCAATCCTCCTTACAATTCGGGCACCCTTGCATCACGATGCAAGGGGGTCTATGTTGGCACTAGGCTAGCCAAAAGGGCACTAGCGCAGAAGAAAAGGCAAGAATGTGCCATATTGACTTAAATACTGCACATTCCTGCCCTTTTCCTGTCAGGCAGTGCTGTGCAGCAAGGTGATTTGCTGAGCTGCACTGTGTGACTTGGCCATTAATATGGCCCTTCGGATGTTAGCAGTCTCTGCTACAATTTAACGGTTTTGTATTACAATCAAGTGGGTTGCAATTCCGCGTGTCAAGCCCAAGAGGGCAGTACTCTGCCTTCCTTACCGTACTACAGAAAATGCAGAATGTCTCAATGCTCAGACCATAGACTGCATGGACGTAATGCTGTCTGAAAAACAGCACTGACACCAAAATATAATAATGTGCTTTGGAAGCCCCAATAGATCTGGCGCTTTCATAAGTGAAAGTATTTCCTTATTGATTATCGAGTTTCTGTGTCTGCTTATGTGGGTGGGTGAGTGGGGAATGTGTGAGCCAAAGGTTGGATGGATAACTGAGTGGTCAAGTGCATGGTGTATTAATGAATGAACATTAGATGAGTGATTTGTTGTGGCATTGTGAGTTGTATTTAAAAAAATGATAGTACGTTTAAGAATAGATGTATGTGAGGAGTGCTGAATATACAGATGAATGGATACAAGTGAGGATGTGTGAATGAGGGGTATTAGCAGAGATGAATGAGTGATTGTAAATGGTTGATGAATCAAATTAGAGTTGCGGTTATAAAGGTTGGATAAATGAATAGCTGAGGAGGGGTGATTAAGTAAATAAGTGAATAGAGGGAGATGAGCCAGAGGACGCATCTTTACATGATTGTTTTAATCTGATTTGCACAATAAATAAGCTGTGTTCTGTCCACACACAAAGAGCTGCATACCTCTGTGTAGTGAGTGTGGATCCAGGGCTAGGAGGGAAGACATCAGGCACTTCAAAAGCATGTCTTTGAAGTTCCAGACTTCAAATGTACCACTGGGTACAAGTACTGGATTTCAGACACCACCACTTCAGTACACTTCTGGATGCTCTGCTAGGAAGAAGGACTGCTGGTCTTCTGAAAGGTTAGCCACTCTGCTATACTGCTAATCTGCTGGACTCCTGCTTTGCTGACCTGCTGCCCTCTTCCCTAGGTGAGAAGCACTGGACCTGCAACTCTTGAACCCAGGACCCAGAGTGACTCCAAAGGATAGTTGGCTGGCCTTCTGATCTGAAACCTCAGGGACATAACAGGCTTCCAATAACCTTAATTCTGCACCTGGACTCTGCCATCTGCGAGTCTACCCCACCAAGTGGTGCTACCCCAGTCCTGGATACTTGGAAGTGGGCCTAAAGTGCATATCACAGAACCTACGCTGAGCAGTGCATTCCCTCGCAGGAATTGATACATCTCTTCTGCTAAACAATGCATCGTTGAGCAAAACAGACTTATCATTGCTGCTGCACAGATTGCATCTGGTGCAGAATACCTGAATCACCCTCACAGTCCTTGGAACTGATGCATCACGAAAGGAGCAGCACAACTCCGGCACAGGTCCTCGCATCCCTCGGCGACAGCAGCCTCAACCAATATGCCAGACTCCTTGCACATTCGGTCTAAGGAAAAAAGAACAATGAGCACGTTTCCCTTGCATTTTGTTGTCAGGTTGAAGACAGCTTTGAATCAGAAAGACAAATAACCACATCAGCATTGCATCTCTGACACAGTGCAAATAGAACAAGACTTTGATTATATAAACTGCCTCTAACCAAGTTCCACAGAGGAGCACTTCCATGGATTATCCTCCTAACCAAGGGGCCGATTATGATGGCGGACGGAGGTCCGTCCGTCACCATAGAGTAGGAGGGAACCTCCGCATTGCCCCTGGAGTTCCCTCCTGTGCAATTAGGATGTGACCGCCACCCTGGCGGTCACATCCTCTATTTTTACCATTGCGGCGGGTGCGGCTTCAAGCTGCACCCGCCGCAATGGTAAAAAATGCATACATTGCATTTGTATGCAGAAAAGCGGCAGGCACCGTGCGGTGCCTGCCGATTTCTGCATACAAATGCAGGGGGGTACCTATGTGCACCCTGACCCCCCCTTCACCAAGGGGGCCTGCAACGGGCCCCCGAAGTCAATGTCCGTATGCTTTTCCACGGCGGATAAGCCGCCGTGGAAAAGCATATGATTTCCGCCATCCTAATATGGCTGGCGGTGTCTGATAGACACCGCCAGCCATGTTAGAGCTTTTCCGCCGCGGTCGGAAGGCGACCGCAGCGGAAAAGCTGCGGACGGATTTTGAGACCCACCGCCATCCTAATTTGGCAGTGGGTCTTTTGTGCCTCCGCAGCGGTTTTCCCGCATCCTCCGGGCCGGCGGTGGCTTCCGCCGGCCCGGAGGATGCGGGAAAACCGCGATCCTAATCGAGCCCCAAGTTCCACAGAGGAGCACTTCTATGGAATATTCTGGAACGTTCACCTATTACTGAGATTTAGTCATGCTGACTCTAATCTTTATCCTGCAAAGGACAGTGGCCTGCTCTACACCAGACTGAGTCCTGATACATCTTACACAGGTATGAAGATATTTGGCATCGCAAGTGAATTGGCATACAGCACTCTCACTATGCTGTCAATAATTTAGAAAGGATTAGGTAGGAGTGTTAGTATGATATATTCTCTTATAGTAATAATCACTGTAGCTGTTATAATGGTTGACCTGTTAATGTTTTTCACCATTCTTGTAATGCTGGTAACTATGTTTTGTTTTCTTCTGCTAATAACTGCAGCTCATGGTTTTTACCCAAGAATAATAATAAATGTTTCCTGGGGGAAATAGAGTGGTCAGGTTCTGAGGTTGCAGACACTAACATATACCCTGTAAGGTTAGGGGTCCAGATGGTGCACTGTGCGCTACCTAAGAATTGAGCAAGCATACTCTGATTACATGAGTGGACACACTCCCCATATTCTGACGTTTATGTGGTCCAGATGCACAGTCCTACTTAATTAGTATGAACTGTATGACAAATCGTATTCATCCCCATAGCTCCCCTCTAGGTGTCACACCCGAAGTTAAGTTTTGCCTGGACTACATGGGGCTCAGTGTAATCACCAAGACTGATGCACACCCCATCCCCAGAGCTGATGAGCTCATACATCGGCTAGGAGCTGCCACATTCCTCAGCATGTTTGACTTAACATCTGAGTACTGGGAGATTGCCTTGACCGAGGGGGCCAAACAGAGGTCTGCGTTCGCTACACCAGAAGAGCACTTTCAGTTCTGCCTAATACCCTTCAGGTTGAAGAATGCCCCTGCCGCCTTCCAGAAGTCTGTAGACCAGGTTCTGGGTGAGTTGGAGAACTTCAGTGCCACCTATCTACATTACATTGCAGTTTTCAGTTTTAGCTGGGGGGACCACCTGTTCTACCTCAAGGAAGTGCTTCAGGCACTACAGAGAGTAGGCCTGACAATCAAGGCCAGTAAGTGTCAGATAGGGAAGAGGTCAGTAGTCTGCTTCGGTCACCAAGTAGGATGAGGCAAAGTGCAGCCTTGTAACCGTTCTGGCTTGCGAATTACCCAAGACTCAGATAGAGGCAAGGGCCTTTGTAGGCCTCACTGGCTATTACAGGAGATTTGTGAAGCGTTATGGCACCATTGTTGCCCCCTTGACAGAACTGACTTCCAATAAGCAGCCATGTTAGATGATCTGTACAGGGGCATGCTAGAAAGCTTTTGACACACTAAAGGAGGCCACGTGCACAGCAAGGGCCCTAACTTTTCCCAAGAATTTATTGTGCAGACAGACACCTCAAAGTATGGCATAAGGGCCATGCTCTCACAGCTAAACAAAGAGGGTCTGGATCAGCCTGTAATCTTCATCAGTAGAAGGCTACTTCCTAGAGAACAGAGGTGAAGGGTAATGGAAAGGGAAGCCTTTATTGTGGTCAGGGCACTGTAGAAGCTGAGACCATACCAGTTTGGTGTTCACTTCTGGGTTCAGACACCCCACAGACCTATCAGATGTTTTAATGCAGATGAGGGGTGAGTATCCCAAACTGTTAAGGTGGTCCATCTCCCTACAGGGAATGAACTTTATGGTGGAACACCATTTTGGAACAGACCATGCAAATACTGATGGTCACTCCAGGTTCTCCTGCCTTAGTGAAGAGAACTCCCAAGAGGTTGGGTAGCTCTCTCCACTTTCAGCTAGGGGGAAATATGTAGGACCTGAAATCCTTGGTGTGGTTTCCCCTAACTTTTTGACTTCAGACCTTCTGTTTTTGCTTACTTCTTTTTGCTGGCCTTAGGATTCTGCAAACGTTGCCACTGCTAACCAGTGCTAAGGTGCTTGTGCTCTTTTTCTAAAACATGGTAGAATTGGTGTATACTAAATTGGTATATTTAATGTACTTATAACTCCTTAGTAAGGTGGACTACATGAGCCCGGGGCCTATAAATTAAATACTACAATTGAGCTTTCAGCACTGATTGTGCCACCCATTTAATTAGCCCTTTAAACATTTCTCAAGCCTGAGAAATGTTTAAAGGGCTAATTAAGTGGGTGGCACAAACTGTTTCTGGCAGGATGGGGGTCTGGGCACAGCCTCACTTGCACCTGAATAGGCTGTGTCCTGTCCACACACAAAGAACTGCATACCCTCTTGTAGTGAGTCTGGTGCCAGGGCAGGAAGTAAGGATATCTGTGCATTTCCAAGGCATGTCTTAGATGTCTGTCCACTTCAAAGGTACCACTGGGTAGAAGTACTGGTCCCCCGATACCACCACTTCAGTACACTTCTGGACCTGTGGATACTCTGCCAGGAAGAAGGACAGCTGTGCTGTTGAAAGAACTACGACTCTGCTGGACTGCTAGTCTGCTGGACCCATGCTTTGCAGTGCTGACATGCTGCCTGCTGGCCTCTTCACCAATATCTCTTAAAACCAGAACCCAGAGTGACTACAAGGGGTAGTTGACTAGTCTTCTGATCTAAAGCCTCAGGAACCCTTCTGGTTATCACTTGTTGGTGCTTTGTGGCGCAAGTTCAACTTACAACTTTTAAATTTAATAGCTCCAGTTTTATTTTACAGATTTTTGTTGATTTGGTCTTATTTTATTTATTACATTAAGCTTTATTTTTCTAAACTTGGTGTGGGATCATTCTGTATGGTGTTTTCACAGTTTTTCCTGTTTGAAGTGTTTCACAAAGACTTTACATATTGCCTTCACGTTAAGCCTGACTGCTCTGTGCCAAGCTACCAGAGGGTTAGCACAGGTTAATTTGGGGTTTGATTGTGCCTTACCCTGGCTAGGACTCTGGTGACTGCTTGACCAGGGTTCACACCCCAGTCAACCAGAAACCAATTTTCTAACCGAGGGGCTAAGTTTACTGACTGTGTTGGTGGGAGATGATGGAAGGTTGAAAAGTGTGTCCACACTTCTAGTAGGGCAACAGAGATCTGCAGAAGCCAAATCCTTTAATTAGCCCACTTCTGTGAGTTACACCTTTCACCAATTTTCCATCTTCTCCTTAGCCCCTCGTGCCCCTTTGCTCAGCACATTCTATCATAACACAGAAACCTGTTGCCAGACAGAGCTGCTGACTAGTTCTTATTTCCTGCTGTATTGAGCCTCATGCTAGCAATGAACTAGAGAAAGGCAGCACCATGGATGATGGGCAGCAGGGCAGTACCACCCCCACAGTTGCCTAATTTGCCTAACGTGAGCTTTGGAGAATGTAATCTTTTTCTATTAAAAAATGGCTCCAGTGAAATGTGGGGACCTTCCTCCGTGAATTTGTATATCTGCACCAGAGCAAGGCCAGACCCTGCAGGGCAGAAACCTCTGCACTCCGACTTCAAGCAAGCTGGATGTAGTGGCGCAGAAGGCTCCAGGTTCTTATCAAAGAGAAATTATGACATTATCAGAGGCTAAAAGAATCCCAGAGGAAGATGAGCAGCACTTGATTCATTGTGTTTTGTTCTGGAAGAACCTCACACTTTGGTTACTTATTACTTGAATGTGAAGGAAAATCACCACCTCTCCTGCAAATGAATGATAGACCTGCCATTGTATGAGAAACAAATTCACTACCATATCTAGCCCAGTTAGAAGCAAATCCATCATGAAATATATTCGGAAGGGATGGATTATTCCATAGTTTAAAATATTCATGTCTAGCAAGGTCCTCAAAAGTAAGCGAAAAATAACCAAGGATTTCCTTCCAGACACCTAAAATGTCCCTTACGGTCTTGAATCGAACTCTTTTTTAATAGTTAGGATCGTTAATCCTATACAAAAACATACGATTGTCATTATCTAAAGCTAAAATAAGCCCATAATATGGGAGTTTATCAGTTAAAAGACATTGTAAGCGCCCTGTAAATGCTGCCCAGAAATACAATTTGAAATCAGAAAATTGCAGGCCACCAAATGTTTTTTTTTTAATTCTTTATTGTCCAGTTTTATACATTCATGGTCAAAATGTAAAACACACAGCGGTACACAGTGCAGGCGCATACATAAACAAATGCAATGCAGTATAAAATATATGTTACAACCCATGGCGACAATAGACAATGGAATAGGGGGATAAGTTAAGTCACAACACCAATTAACCCGCAGGGCCCTCACAGCATCCAGAATGGTCCACTCTCCCCATCAGACCCCGGCTCAAACAGGATTGATATACTAGTGTCACACAGAAGAACAATCAGAACATGGGGGCTCACTGCCACCCCATGCTCCTGGCCGACCCCTTCAGGAACAATAACATTAGCAATCAGCGTGTCTGCCTCATTGCGTTTGTTGGTGATGTATGCTTTGTACGGTCCCCAAATATCCACAGGATGTGAGGAGCTGGGCACTAAAGTCGCATATTCCTCGCAATTTACATTGCAAAACGCTACACTGCGAAGCCATGACTGCAGGGAAGGGACCCTTCTGCTACCCCATAATAATGCCACCTCACATTTGGCCAACAGAAAACCAAGTGCAGCCAATTTCCTGACCTTCTTGGGGAAATTAATGATATATCCTAATCGTGCAATATCTGGAGTGGAGATCAATGTCATGGAGATTATGTCCCCCAGCATGGCGTGCACTTGAACCCAGTAACGCTGTATCTTTGGACAGGTCCAGGAGAGATGTGTAAAGGCAGCGACTGGAGCTGAACATTTCTGGCATTGGTGGGGTCTAGCAGGGTCTATCTTGTGGGACCATGCTGGGGTGTGGTACATTCTGCGGAGAAACTTGAAGTGGAGCAGCTTATGCCTACTATTCAGGGACACCTCCCTCGTTACCCTGCAGCACTGTTCCCATTGGTCATCCGTGATAGGCCTACCCAAATCAATCTCCCATGCTGTACGAGTTGTAGCGTCAGAGAACGGCGGGGACATCACACATTGTTTGTACAATTTGGAGATCATATACGACTGTTGGACAATCTATAATTAAGGTCAATGGTGGGGCCGGTTCAGGAGCAACCGGAAATGAAGGGAAGATGGCACGCAACATGAAATACATACGTTTTATTACAAAGGCATCCATAAAGGAGCATTCACTAAACTGAGTTTCCTCTGAAACTGAGAAACATGATCGTCTGGGAACAGGTCACCAATCGTGTGGATCTGAAATTTCTCCAATGTGCGCTGAAACAGAACCTCGCCCGTTATGTGGAGCAGTGAAGGGTTTGGTAGAGGCAACGCTGGGGAGTACAACTGGTCTAGGCCTAACAGCCTACACAGCTTGTCCCATGCCCATCAAGTGGTAGATACAGTCTGAATGTCCCGAGGGTCTCTTGGGATATCTATGGGTAAAATGGCAGACAATTTCTGCGGGAGTACTAAATCGACTTCCGGTTTCAAATAGGGGATACATGCGTCTGGGTGATACCAGGCATAAGAATAGCAACATTGTGCGGCCAAGTAATATAAATACATGTCCGGAACCACAAAGCCTCCTCGCTCATATGGTAGGGTCAATGTCTTCCAGTTCACACACGGCCTCTTATCTCCCCAAACTAGTCATAAAAGGAGTTAACACAGCTGTAGAAAAAAGGCCTGGGTAAGAGGAATGGGAATATTGTTAAAGAAGTACAGAAACCGTGGGAGGTTTACCATTTTAATAATGGCCACTCTTACAGCCATCGACAAAGTCATCCGCAATCATCTCTCCACCTGCGATTCCAGTGAACTAATTGCCCGGCCATAGTTTAGCCTGATAATAGTGGCAGTGTCTAGATGTGTATAAACCCCGAGATACTTGATTGCATCTTGGCACCACTCAAGCGAGAATTCACATTCCAATGAAGTCGTGCTGGCAGTCAATGGGAAAATAACCGATTTGTGCCAATTAACACTGAGAACCGAGAACCTGCCAAATCGAATATTTTCCCGGATAAGGGCTTCGAGGTTAAGCTGAGGTAATCTGACGTATAAGATTGTATCATCGGCATACAGGGACACCAAAAGAGGGCCCGTACAAAATGATAAGCCTCGATGTAAGTGTTTCTCTTGAAAATGCCGGACTAGTGGGTCCATTGCCAAAATGAACAGTAATGGGGACAGGGGGCAGCCCTGTCGTGTGCCGCGAGATAGACGAAAAGGCTCTGAGATAGTACCATTCAGGCGTAATTGAGCTGTGGGTTCATGGACATTAGAGCAACCGTAGAGACAAAACACTCGAACATACCCATACGACGCATTACAGATAGAAAAAAGGCCACTCAAGGGAATCGAACGCCTTCTCGGCGTCAAGGAGCACCGCAGCGGCCGGTGTGTTAGGATCAATTCTATGCAACACAGTAAACAAGTTCCGCAAGTTGAGTGAGGTGGACCTGCGAGGGACGAAACCAGACTGGGCCGGAGAAATGATGGATTCCATTAATAAAGACAACCGGATTGCGATCACCTTCGCCAGTATCTTATAATCAAGATTTAGCAGGGACAACGGCCGGTATGAGCCACAGATCTTGGGGTCCTTACCCGGTTTTGGGAGAAGGATGATGACCGCTTCTCTGAACCTTGGATGCAGAATACCCACTTCTAGTGCTTCAGCATACACCTCTATCAATATAGGAACCAATATATCTTTATACGCTTTGTAAAAATCTGCAGAGAACCCGTCGAGACCGGGCGCTGAGGAGCCCCACAAAGCATCTATTGCCTCAATAACGCTCTCCTGGGATATGGGGATGGCTAGGAAATCTTGCATATGCTGCTCCAGGAATACCAGCGCGATGTTCCCGAGGTACTCCCCTTGTTCGCGAAGGTCCCCGGTGACTCTGGAGGTGTATAAAGTTTTAAAATAGGAAAGGAACGTGTCGCATATGTCCGTGGTGTTGTGTAACATCCTGTCATCCGGGCCTATGAGTACAGTGACGTAGGCTTTGTCATGTGGGGGGCGGAGTGTGTGCGCCAGAATCTTACCGGGCCATTCACCCTCTCCGTATCGCCTTGCAACATGCTGTTTGTTGAGATATAACAATTCTCGCTCAGCGGCCTCCCGAAACTCCCGCATCAAAGCTAAGTGCTGAGCCTCCCCAGTCCCCGACTCATTTTATAACAGTTCCCGATCTAGAGCAGCGATTTCTGTCTCAATGCGGCTTAGAGTGGAACGTAGAGCTTTTCAGGACCCCTAAATCTCTGGCTATACAAATACCTCTGATATAGGCCTTAAATCCCTCCCAAAGCACAGCCCAGGTGTCCACCGACCCGGTGTTAATCTCAAAGTACTCCTCAATAGACTCCCTTACTTCTTCAGGAAACACCTGATCTTAAAGTGCCCTCCCTGGAAAACGCCACTGCCTCTCATAGCCCCCCGGTCTGGGAATGTTGAGCCTAAGCACGACCGAAGAGTGGTCTGAAAACGTGCGTGGTAATGTATCCAACCCGCCAAGCCATCCAGCGACCCCATGGTAAACCAACCAATAGTCTATGCTAGTCCAGGTGCTGTGAATCCAGAATAATGCGTGTAAGCTGCGAGGTGCGGGTGATGTTTGCGTTCGACATCTATCAAGGAGAAGTGCCTACAGATGTCCTGAAGCGCATGGCGTGAGCGGAGTTTAGAGTCAGGTGAGGAGGAGGTGCTATCCCTAGCAAGATCTAGCAATAAATTAAAATCTCCCCCCGTTATCAATAAGCAAGGGTCCAAAGCCAGTAAGCGCACCTGTAACTCATGATAGAAGTCAGGCGAATCTACGTTAGGACCATAAACACAGACCATCAACGAGCCAGCCACAATCAACGCACGGCCCTCCCCGTCCATCACCACCTTGTGCAGAGAGAAAGGAACTCTTTTATGTATAAATATGGCCACCCCTCTCGCATAGCTACTATAGTTGGAAAAATATCTATGGGAACCCCAGCTTGCCACCATAGGAGGCGCATCGGATTTGGACAAGTGGGTCTTCTGCATGTAGACTATGTCAATGTGATGCCTTGCAATGTAATTGAGGACCTGCCGTCGCTTTCAGGTATTGTTCAGCCTCCTGACATTCCAGGACATCAGAGAATGCCCGGATGGACCGGGCTGCTAGCTGAACTGTGCCATTGAAAAGCTGTTACAACAATCATACAGCAACTCAAATCAAACCAGCACCATGCACCAGTAACCTGTGTAATGTTAGCTAAAGATCCATTAAAAAACAGCATATGTCCCCCCCCCACCCACAACCCAGCCTGACTTCAACCCCTGCAAGGCAAAACCCAGCCCCATTAACCAAATGGTGGTGCAATATGAACAAACGTATCAATGCTGAAAGCATATTTACACACCATAAACTTGGCATATGTAGCAAAAAAACCTTGGTTTTCACCATGAGGTGCAGCAACGCCATGCCGGCCGGGCATTACTGAATTTTGTAGTGTCAATTGGAAAAAATTACAGATATGATGCTAACACAGCAGAACCTAAATGATAAGCGCAATAACGAATCTACCAGTCCCAGGATTAGAGAAGAGCTCAATGCTGGCCTCCGACCCACTTTGAAGAGGGGAAGTAGCACGTGGAGTTGCCGCCGCTACGTTGTTGTTCTTTTTTTAGTCTTGACAAAACTCCTGTGCCTCATCTACCATCAGCCTGGCCGGGTAGAGCATACCATATTGAAGACCCAGATTCTTCAAGGTGGTATTCACTGCATTCAATTTGCGTCTCGCATTTTGTACCATGATAGTGAAGTCAGGGAAAAATGATAGTTTACTCCTGTGCCACTGGACCTCCCCCCGATCACGAGCAGAGCGGAGAGCCGCATCTCTTGTTCTGAAGTTCAAGAGTCTGGCAATAATGGATCTCGGAGGCTGACCTGGTTTAGGGTGGGGGCAATATGACCTATGTGCACGCTCCACCACAAACCCCTGCGTGAAGGCTTCCCTACCAAAAAAATCCGTTAGTAGTTGCTCAACAAAGACGTCCATGTGACCAGTGGTGACAGTTTCCGACACGCCAATAATGCGGACGTTGTTTTGTCGGCTGCGGGCCTCCAAATTCTCATTCTTTATCTCAACTTCCTTCAGAATTCTTTCCACCCTCTCAAGTCGATTCTGCGATTTCGTCGCTTCGTCCTCAATATCTGAGACTCTCGCCTCCACAACATCCAACCGCCGGTCATGCGCCTGGACCTTTGCACCCATATCAGCCAATTTCTTATCTAGCGCATCAAATCTACCGTCCAGTGCCCTGAAACCAGCTCTCATCTCCTTAAGCATAGCCGCTGCAAGGGAGGCAGTGTCATCTGCATCGTCGGAGCCCTGCACCCAATCTGCCATGTCTGAAGGGTCATCTGAAGTGGCGCCAGGGACTTTTTCAAATTGCAGCGTATGCTGTTTAGGATCCTTTCTTCCCATGCTTCAGGGAGGTCGACTGTGTCCTCAGACGCAAACGGAGCAATACAGTGATGGATAAGCAGGTAGGCCACAGAAGTGTAGATAACCTGTATGACACCCCCCCCCAAGAGAAGAGCCTCACAGTGCAGCTGTGTAGTGTAGGAGGTCTGTGCGCCAGAACAACAGGACGCGTGTAGCAACACTGGTCACGCAGTAGTACGGTGGGAATGCCCCCAGAAGTAAGAATCAATGTAAACAGTTATGAAGCAGATCCAGCCAGGCCGCCCATCAAGAGATGGGTGTGGGGGATAGCCTGTGTTGCTCGTTCCGCAAGTATCACAGGTGGTGAATGAGGAGTGATCACAGAAACCCCCAGCAAGCAGTGGAATCAGTGCGTGAACATTAGGCCCCCTCTCGGTGCGGTAGTAGCAGCGTCCCAGCCCTTGATGGTTTCGCCCCTTTCACAGCCGCTGGTATATGCGGGATGTCTGGGTGGGTGGCTCAGAACCGTGACTGGCGTTGGGGAAGCAGCAGCGACCCATCCGAGTCGGCGGCCTCCACAACCACCGGGTCTGTACGTGGAAGAGGGGAGGGAGCCGACACACCCGATGGGGCCCAGCGCCTTCGGGGCCCCCGCGACGAAAGTCGAGGCACCCTCTGAAACCTGCCTCACCCCCGCTGGAAACAGGCACGCCAAGGCCCGGCACAGCATTGCCCATGTAGCTGCTAAAGCCCCAGGACCGCCCCACTCACAGCGGGACCCAGCACGCAGCCCCAGCAGGGGGGACGGGGGAGGACAACCAAGCAAACGGGAGGGGGGGCGGTCTCGGCACCGGGTGCCCACCAGGGCCTCAGATCATCACACAGATCCAGCACAGCTCACCTCCCAGCAGTCTCGTAGCCAGGAAGGCCGTTAGGCCAGCGCTCGGATCTCAACAGCGCGGGCTAGGGGAAAAGCTGCAACGCTCCTTGTATTGGGACATCCCGGGAATCAAACTGCTCCACATCACCTCCCAGGCAGGATGGAAAGGCGTCCGCTGGCTCAAATATAACCTACATTGAGGAAAGCGGGCTGAAACAGTGCCCGGCCGGCGGAGCTTCAAGCATGGGCGGCCATCTTGGTCACATGCGTGGCCACACCCCCAGGCCACCAAATTTATAAGAGAACCTGAGAGATTTTATCGATTGACAAGCTTGTTTATGGCCCCAAATAAAGCTACTAATTGCGCCCTCTAATTTATGAAAGAAGTAATTGGGAACCCGTATAGGAATTGCCCGGAATAAATATAGAAATTTAGGTAAAATAATCATTTTAATTATATTAATACGACCATAATAGTTTTTGGCAACTTATTCTAATTCTTAAACAGTTTAATTACTGTCTGTAGCAATGTTTCATAGTTTTGTTTCCAGATTTGATCCACATTTTTGGTGATCGATTGGTATTTATAGATTGGGAAAGCTATATGATCATTCTGGCTTTTCTACCTACATATCATTGCAACAATCATATGGTCTTCCATACCAGTCATTTTTTAAATACTTACAATTCAGAGACTATTTTTTCAAACAATTAATGCATTTGCCAAATCCTCATACAGTTTGTACCTATTTCTTAAATCTTGCTTACAAAACTAGAATTAGTACAATGTACGGGCATTTGTGGGGCGCCAGAAGTGCTGATCTCGGTGAATTAGCAAATAAATGGAGCCAGACTTTGAATATGGAAAATAAATATCTGAAATCATAATGGCTTTAGACAAATTAAATAATTCACTACATTCTGTTAGTTTAAAGCTGCAACAGCTCCGAACTATTTGCATGCTATATTATACTCCGGATATAATAACAAAGTGGCAACTGGCAACACAACCATCAGGCAGTGGGAGTTTGGATAGAACAAGCTGCCCTAAATGTGGTCAAAAGGCGGACGATATCTTTCATATGCTTTATTCATGCCCTAAACTATTAGATGTTTGGGAAAAAGTCACACAATATATTGGGCAACATCTGAACCTTGATTCAACTATATCCTTTAAAGAAATTATGTTGGGGTATAAGATATGTGATGATCCTTATATGGGATGTTTAATGTCTATTTTATTAGTGACAGCCCGCCTCTGCATAGCTAGAGAGTGGATCAGCTCTAATCCTCCTTCATTATTCGATTGGCTGGTTCTTATGAAGGATATTTATGAAAAAGAACGTGCATTAGCTAAAACTCGATCCATTCGCTCAATGTTAAGATTCAATTGCATTTGGAATTTCCTCAAATAAGCATGATATACTACCAAACTGATTGAAGATGGTCTTGGATTGTCTCTGTATAAGTATTATTTCCTTTTAGGATCTTT
Organism: Lissotriton helveticus; assembly: GCF_964261635.1. Taxonomy (NCBI): domain Eukaryota; kingdom Metazoa; phylum Chordata; class Amphibia; order Caudata; family Salamandridae; genus Lissotriton; species Lissotriton helveticus. The sequence continues at coordinate 947,453,374 of NC_136065.1, forward strand.
GTTTTGTGATTATGGCTTTCTTTCTTTTTCTCTTTCAGTTTTGTATGGCTGTTTCATTGAATATATAACATATGTCTGATTTTCAATACATGTCTGTACACCGTGCCAAAATAAAAACGAGTTTAAAAAAAGAGAGAAACAAATTCACAAATGGGGCACTTTTTTCTTCAAAGTTGTCTCATATCCACTGATTTATCCAACAGATACACTTCTTATTACTTTTGCAAAAGCTCACGATTTGGGTTTTAGTTAAAGCAAAAGTTAAGCAATCGTGCTCATTGGATACATTAAATTCTAGCATTATTCGCTGAATACCAAATAGAGTTTTGTCAATTAGTACCAAATTGTCAGCATATGTAAGCATACAAATTGGCTTTCCTCCTAACTTTGGCTCATGACAGTGCACAGTTAGCAGTGCATGTGATACACCCATTGTTTAATTTGTAAAAGAATAGAACCGGCGCCCAGCGCTCTGATCCAGCCATAGTACATGTTGGTGCACCGAATATCAAGGCTGCCTAGACTGGAATCCACCTCATGCATCTTTAATCCACTACCTTCCCCTTTATCTGATTCTTGCAGGTTCCAGCTTTCTCCCTTTGCAATTTTTTTTCCGTCATTCTATTCCTCCTTCTTTTCCCTTTGTGTGTTTTTCACTCTTTTGCTCTCAGTAAATGTACGATGAGGAAAAATAAGTGCCAGTCCCCAAAAATGAGTGCTGGTGGTCGCCAATGGCACCCACCAGCTAAAGTTAAGCACTGGGAATACCTGTTAGAAATACAATGAATAGGCTTGGTTCCAGTATGCAGCAGTAAGGTCCTATTATAAATAGTCATAACCTAGTGTATTGGGTGTTATCTAAAACACTTTAGCTGTGTGTTTTTCGAAGATGTATTGTCTCCTGTAAATTACAATATACAGTGACTGGTATTTTGGGTCAGCCGTGCTCATGATTGGATCGCTGTCTTGTCTGTCTCATTTTGCTACTACTTATTTGATGCCTCTCCACCCTATTTTTTGTCCTGCCACTGGAGCTTGGAAGATTTCTTTATCACCATATTTGGTTTAGATGACTTGTATCCTTCCACTACTTATATTCAGGGCCCTATCTTTTTTTCTTGCTTTCAGCACTCCAGGAGGGTGGACATTTACTCTCTCTCTCTCTCTCACTCTTTTCATTGGGTGCCAGTACTCCATTCACTTTCCCGCACTCATTACTGTACTCATTATGTTGCCCCTCCACGTCCCAGCTCATCCATTGCTTACCCCATCCCTCCTTGTCCTGCATGGCTTTTTTAAATTACTCACCTACCCCAAGCTCCTGCGTTGCTTCCCTTCTCCTCCCTGCAGCTCATCAGCAGCATTGGTTGGAAAAGTTGTGAAGCTCAGGGTGATTTTCAATGCTCACCATTTCCGAGCTGTGTTTTCTGTACTTAATAACAATCAGAGTTGAATGTATGTTCTTTAGACACTGCAAACATGAAATAGCAAGTGTTCAGCTATATGTTGAGCTAGACCAGCTGTTTAATATATGGCCACAGGTTTTTATATTTCAGAAGTTACAATAGGTTAGGATAGGTGAAGTGGAAAGTGTATTTTCTAGAAGACTTTCTGAACATCATACCCTGGGTTACAGCTGCAGTAATGCTCTCAGCATTTTTAAAGGTTTTTATGTCTTTGTATTTTTGTACATCATTAACAGTGTGAAATATGCATGTACATTCATGAATTCGTATGTACAGATGGAACTAATGTGACTGGCTCTGAAATAAATTTCCTACGGTGTGTGGAAGTGCATTTCTCTGATTTATGTTAATTAAGCCACATTTCTGTGAATACGCTATCTTGTCTAAAATGGAAGTCATCTCTGTCACTCATTCTGTGTCCTCCCCACGCACACATCATCTCCCCACAAGCTCCACAGTGCAGTCATGCTGTAATTTTGAGTAATTTTCCATTGCAGTTGTTGTGCTGCTGCCAATGAACATTCCCGAGTTCCGCTGAAATATGCGCTCTTTAACTCGTTAACTGCGCCGAACGTTCCGCGCTAGTGCGGAAAATTCTATTGCATGGGCGGGGCCGCGACGGCAAACGACGTGCGCAGCACTCCAAAGGTAGTGCACGCGACGCCCGTTGGCCGTCGGCAGCAGCGATGAGGTAAATGTATGATTCTTTCACTAGAATTGTATGTAGTCACCAGGCAGAAATTGCTCTTGTTTTGTCAACTGAAATACACATCATGTCTAATTTTCTCATGCTGGTTCACTGAGGCCTAATTATTCATGTAACACATTATTATTAGAGTATCTTGATCTGTTCAAGCACTTCCGGATAACATTAGCACAGAGGGTGCTGAATAGTTGTCAGAGGCAATACGACGTTTATTTTTCATGGTCTCTGATTTGCTGATGAATTATACATTCGTTCACACCAGCTCAGGCACTGGAAACAGGAATGATGGCAGAATCCAGATTGAATCCAGAATGATTATGTTCCCCATAGGCAGAGAAGTGGGAATTAGATGCAGATACATTTAATAGCCCCAGCCAACTTGCTTCTGTAGAGATTGTGCATGATCAGAGACTGTTTCACATAAAGATGCGTACAGCTCCAGTATTGCAGCAAAACATTAAAAAAACTAAAATGACATATAGTCCAGAGTACCAGCAGAATCCATTGAACATGAATGAGGAATTTCCTCAGTTTTCCCCACAAAATAATTCCTTATGACAGTGCCTGAACGGGGAGGAGGATCGCCAACATAGAGCAGTGCTGGAGGTAGATTAAAGTGGCCCTTATATTGACGAAGAAGTCAATGGATGCCTCATTTCTTTTTAAATAGATACGGGAGCTACCCTCTCTACAGTGGGTTCTGTGGAGGTCCCAAACATACACATCTCTGGAGGAGGAGTCCAAGTTGTAGGAATCAGTAATGACTATATTGTAACTCCAGTCACAGAAGATGTCCCCTTTAAAATAGGATCAAGGGGGAATAATTATTCACTTCATTCTGTGTGACTCAAGTACCATGATGAACTGTGTGATTTATTGTACACCCGATGGTGTTGCAATTGAAACACAAGCTGAAGGGTCTTATTCACAAGAGGTCTGAGCCACTGGAGCGTCACTTTTGTAATGTTCCGGTGGAGCAAGCATTTCAATATCAATGAGGCAATGCAAAGCCACCCTACGTGGCTTTGCATAGCCTCATAGATATGAAGTAAGGCAAGGCAGTGCAAAGAGCTGTGTTACCTTACTCTGCATCAAGGAGTCGTGTTCCTTAGGTATTGCAGTGGGTGTACCCATGCAACACAGATGGATTTTGATGCTACCCCATATTTACAAAATCACCTAAACCTGGGGCAGCGCCAAAACCTTACACCTTCCCAGAGCAGACGTAACTAGGAGAATTTTTTTTATTTCACCTCATTTTTTCCTAATAAACAGTTGTCTCACCAGATGTGAAAAAGTCAAACTGGCAGCTGAAAACATCATAATCAGACAATGTAATTCTTTAAATCCAGCAACATTGCTTCCTATTTCAAAGAAACGCTGTGAAGACAGGTATAAGAGTGATGATGATGGTGGTGATGATGATGATGATGATGGTGATGATGATGATGATGATGATGATGATGATGACAATGAACCTGAACATCAGTGATACAGAATTATGTTCCATACCAAGACCTGATAAAAAAGAGTCCCTTAACAAATGGCTGATCAGACTTTGTTGATAGTTCCTGTTGAAGAGACCAATATGGAGCACTGAAGGCTGCCTATGTAGTGTGTTCCATTCCTGACAACCTTGAAGCATCACATCTGCTGAATGTAACTTCAGTGTAAGTGACAGAGTCATTTGCATTGACAAGAGTTTATTACTTGTCATAAAAATTTTAATGTGACCATTTATACAGAGAGCCAGTATGGTTTTAGGGTGGTCAATGATTTTGCATAACAGTGGTTGCAGCTGGGTTTCATGATATCTCTGGAACCCCTATCAGAAACATTCTCTATATACTTGATCGATTAAAAGCAGCAAAGTCTGCTGTAGTCAAATGTACTGCTCATAAGGCTAGACAAGATATGGTAACTCTTGGAAACCGAAATGCTCGGCAGGTGTGCACTTAAGAAAAAACAGTGATTCAAGACACTGAACAAGATGAATTAATGCTACATGCCATGCAAACACTGAAAATGTAAATGTGTTTCTAACTGAGATCAGTCCAAACCCCTTTGAATGAATTGGGAGACATTCAGGAGGACGCTACAGAAGGTAAGAAAGGAAAATGAAAAGATTGGGTAAAAAAGAGAAATTATCAGGATTTGTATGTCAACCCCTGAACATAAATATATTTTACCAGACACAGGATGGTATCCAATGGCACGGTATCTCATAATCAGTCAAACTCAGGGAATGCAATGATTGGAACTTTTAAAAAATATTGGGAAAATACACATTTTAGAAATGTTGCCAAAGATTTGTGTACACTTGTCTAATGTGCAAATACTTTGATTAATCAGATTGGCAAATCAGATGGCCCATTTATAAAACTGCAGGCAGATTTAATCAAAATGGCAGTGTACAACGGTCTTAAATACATACTGGTGACAGTCTGCTTTTTTTCTAAATGAGTTGAGATTTATCCCACCAGGAGATCAGACAGCCTGACAATGTCCAAGCTTTTGTTGAGGGAATCAACTCAGAAGTTTGGGTTGCAAACCTCTATTGAGACAGATCATGGCTCCCATTTTAAAAATTAGATTTTACAATTAACTTGTACTGATCTCCATATTGACCAGAAATTCCATTGTAAGTATTGTTCTCAATCTTCCAGAGAGGTTGAAAGAATGAAGGGGACTGTAAAGAGCAAACTGGCCAATGTGTGTGCTTTTACTGGTTTACAGTGGGCGGATGTTCATCTACTCCTGATAAAAAATACTGGTCTCTTCTGAAGTGCTGATGGGCAGAGCAATGAGATAGGCCAATACTCCTTCAGCTACCCTTGTTTCAATTTGTGATGACTTTGTTCTGGATAACTGAAAACGTGTGGTTGATGTGCGTAAATCTGTCTCTCGCCAGGTGCATTTGGAAACAGAAGCAGCAAAAAAAGAAGTTCAGTGCCACAATTTAAGCTCTGGTGACTGGGCAGTTATTTGAAGACATGGTCTGGAGAGTTGCCCTGTTGAGAGATGGAAAAGCCTTCATCAAGTCATTCTACTGACTAACACTGCTATAAAGTGTGGTGGAAGCCCACAGTAGAGCCAGACCAATCACATGAAAAGACTGAAGGCAGAGGACGAAGACGTGTTCAAAACATAGACTTATTCAGAGTCAAGCACAAATTTGCAGCATGGATCCAGAAGGGAGGTGTGCATTTGAAACTGAAACTGAAACTGGTGAAGCTAATGAAGTTATATAAGTTCACATGAATGAAAGTGAAGATCTAGGTATCACAGTGATGTCCAGTTTTAGAGTGAAGTGTTGTTACAATGTGAAAGTCAAAGTCATCAGTGGCAAATAGTCTCTTATTCTAGCAAGAAAAGACTTCAGTTGAAAATTTGAATCACAAGAACACCCAGCGAAAAGAAATAGTTCACAGTGAATCATACTGCTGATGGTGATCACAGATCAAGTCCATCAGTGGGTGAGGAAGATTCAGGAATAGCCACAAAAGAAGAAACAAGGGCTGAAGCAGATAAGTATTGGAAAAGTACTTGTTAACGAAAACACTGGAAAATGAGAGTCTGGGGTCAATAAATGAAGACTCTGAAATAATTAAATTAGACTCAGAAAACAGTGAGAGTGAATCACCAGTGCTAAAAGACCAGCAAGAAAGAAAACTCCAAATGGAAAGTACGCATCACCAGAATGAGTATATCTACCAACAGTGTCAGAGGAAGAACTGTCAGAATCAGAAATCTACAGTCCAATGAATCATTATCAATATAATTTTGAAAGTCAACCAGAAAAGGAGTGAATTCTGCATGTTGAGGGAGAGGTATTTTATTATAAGGACCTTAGAATCAAACGTGCAGAATTCCCCAACTACAACATAAAAAATGTGGTGTACTATGTATTATCCCCATACGAGAAAGTATATACAGGAAAAACCAATCAGGAAATAAGGAAACGTATTGTTCACCATAAATCACGTATTCAATGTAAAACTTCATCGCTCCGCTCACCATCAACTTCAGAGCCTACCTTTTCCTTGGTAACTTCAACTTTCGCCTGGAACACTAAAACGACTGCTGCTCCACAGCACGCCTTGAAAGCTTGAGCAATGTTGGACGCACCCAGCTCGTCTCAAAACCAAAACACACCACCAGACACACACTGGCTCCATCTTGCCACAAGCGACAGCAACAAATACAACTCCGCCACACTGCTAATATGGACTGATCACTCCATCATCCACTTCCAAATCAGCACACCTCAAGTAAACACCCCATCAGTTTCAGCATTTCAAACTGCAGCTGAGGTGAAATCACAGAAGCAGACTGGCTCAGCCCCCTTAAGAGACATCAACTAGTCCCACAGACAACCTTGAAAAGGACATCAACAAATTTAACAAATAGATCAAGAACTGCATGGGCTCCCTCGCAGCCATCAAACTCAACAATCATAGTAGATCAAACAAGCCGGCCAGATGGTACACAGAAGACCTCAGAGACACCATACAACACTGTAAACAGCTAGAAAGGAAATGAGAGCTAGCCACAACACCACCGACTGAATTACCTGCAAGGCTATACTCAGGCACTATTACCAGCAAATAAGAGACACCAAGACGAAATTAGGGGACCACATCGAAGGAAGCACCAACAGCTGCAAGGAGATCTTCTCTATCATGAAAGATTTTTTATTACAACTAAGCCAACTTTTTACACGGCAAAATTGCAAACATCTACAACAACTTTGCACAGCAACACACCCCAAGAGGACACGTTGCTAATCTACCCACCACCAACAAAGATGGCTACCCGACTGAATAGACAACTCTTACTAGAAATAACACAGGAGAAATCATACAGACCATCCACTCAGGTGTCCCAACAGACCCATGTCCCCACCACATCTACAACCTGGAAACATCACCAATCAGCACCAACCTGACCCACATCAGCAACACCCACATCACGTCTGTCACTTTCCCAGATGAATGGATACTTGCAGAAATCAATGCCTTCCTCAGAAACCCACAGCCAACCCTGAACAACTGAGCAGCTTCTGGCCTATCTCTCTGCTTCCCTATTCAGCTAACGTGGTTGAGAAGGCCATCAAGAAGTAATTCTCAACCCACCTCACACTTCACCATCTTCTAGACAACAATCAATTAGGATTCAGAAAGAACCACAGCATTGAAACAGCACTCATTATGGCCACAGATCACAATCGAATCATCCTGGACAGAGGAGAAATGGCGGCCCTCATTATGCTTGACCTTCGACATTGTCTCACACAACACTCACATCAGAGCACTCCATCAAATTGGCATACAAGGATCCGCTCTCAAATGGATCTGTCCCTTCCTCACAGGAAGAATCCAAATGATCAGGCTGCCAACCTTCACATCAGAGACCAAGAAAGTGAAATGCAACGTCCCACAGAGATTGTCCCTCAGCCTCACCTTTTCAAAATATACATGACACCGCTCTACAACATCATCTGGTCAAAAGACATCACTGTCATCTCCCACGCCGATGACACCCAACTCATTCTCTTCCTGATGGGCAAGACATCCACCACCAGAACCAACTTTACCAACTGCAAGACCATGGTAGCAGATTGGATGTGAACTAACTGCCTGAATCTCAACTCTGTCAAGACAGAAGTACTGATCTTTGACAACAAGATCCCCATGGGACTCCACCTGGTGGTCATCAGAGGTAGGACCGACACCCACACCCACAGACCAAGTAGGAAATCTAGGGATCATCCTAGACGACGAGCAAAACATGACAGCTCAAGTCAACACAGTGTGCACCTCCTGCAACAACATCCTATGCATGCTGCGAAAGATCTTTAGACAGTTGCCTCAGAACACCAGACAGACCATTACACAAGCACTCCTCACCAGCAGGCTGGACTACAACATCACTCTCTATGCAAGAATCTCCAAGCAACCTCTAGACAGATTCCAGACCATCCAGAAAACTGCTGCAAGACTTATACTTGACCTCCCGTGCCACACCTCAGTAAACTTCACTAACTCCCTATTCACAAGCACCGAAAATTCAAACTTTTCACCGACACATACAAAGCCCAACACAACACAGAACCAGAATACCTGACCAGCACGTACACTTTCACCAACTGACCAGACACCGATGTTCTGCCTCACTCTCACTCGCACACACCACCCATGTCCACAAAAGCAAAACTGGAGGTCACTAATTCTCTTAAATTAAATCCAAGACATGGGACAACTTCCCTTAACACATGAGAACCTCCTCACTTCTTGAGTTCCTCGAGAAGCTGGGGAACTTTCCCTTCATAGAGGCACCTTGGGGACCACACACCTACACATCAGCCCAAGCACCTAGTTACTCTCTTGGGTTATTAGTGCCCAATTCCAATTAACATTAGATCACATTATAGTATCTCCTGATGGCATTAGCATAGAGGGCGCTGAATAATTATTCTTGGAGTGGGGTAGTGCTTAAGTGCTAAGGCAATAAGACGTTTATTTTTCATGTGCTCTGCTTTACTGAAGTAATGATTAACTCACTCACACCAAAATGAATCTGAAGAAATTTTGATTTAATATCCAAGAATAATGTATAATATCCTGTTGATTTTGGGGGTGAGACAGATATTTTAGGAGCTTTCCCGCATACTGCTATGGATACTCTCCGTTTTTCGATTGATTTTGCTGCCCATGTGGGCTTTTTGCATACTTTGTGTAACTGCATTGACAGCCTTTGTTGGATTGACTGTTTACCGGAGTACTTTTGAATTTTATAATAAAACCCTTTAAATTTTCATTGGTCTAGAACTCAGTTATTGAGTGAGCCCAATCAATCCCAATTTAGAATTATTACATGAATTGTATTTCTCTGATTTTGATGCTTTGGAAGGTGCTTTCACGTGGTGACATATTGCTTAATAATATTCAGGTTTAATACCATCTCCGATCCAGTGAAATGCAAGAACTCTGTTTGAGGTCAATTTTGCAGTGTCTTCGTTGTGGGGTACAGTGTTTTGCTACCACAGCATGTACTAATACAACTTTAAGAGCATGCTGTAGATGATAGGTTCTATCTAGAAGAACAATGTCTTGCGTATACTGTATTCTTCTTATCGATACAGAGTCGCATTGAGGTGGGAAATAGTAGCTTCTAGTTAAATCATCATTCAGATCAGGAGGATACAGAAATGACAGGGATACAAGGGCACACCTTTACCTCATATCCCTATCTCATTTCACCTTGTAACTCGCTATGTTCATACCAAGTGCTGCATTTTTAGAATAAATTCACTTCTTATTGTCACTGCTTTCTGTGGTGCACCCAAAATCAGCAGCTTAATTAATATTACAACAATGCCAGACTATATAAAAAACCATGACATATTCCACAAAACACAGTGCAACCCCTTTCCACTCCAGACAAAATGCAGTGCCAATGTAGGGCTGCAACAAAGAATTAAAGAAACAAATAAAACAGACTGCACCTTGCCACATACATTAATGCAGCCAAGTACCTTTCAAGTGTTTGCCTAAATACATGAGTCTACATGGTTTCTTAAAATGATTAAATATGACTTTCTAGACATGTCTGCATACACAGTTAAAACTAAGGGCCTTATTACAAGTCTGGTGGTCCACCAACAGCCAGACTAGTGGGGGCACATCAATGGTAGTCTTTCAACCACCATATTATGACCAGGGAGGTTGAGTGCCGTAGAGACCACTGCAATGATCCCTTTCGGTGGCAAGGCAGTCTTGAGGCTGCAGTATATATTTAGCAGGGCCACTGCGGCCATGCCAAGAATATTACGAGTTACCTCACCGCCACACTTTTCATGGCGGTTCGACCACCACGAAAAGGGATGCATACAAGGGGGCACATGGTGTGTCCCGCTGTCTGCATGCACCCCCATGTTACTGCACGGAGTGAAATGCACAATATTGTGCATTTCGGTCCGTGCAAGGATATGCTTTGACGTTCCCATTGTGGTGCCTATTTCAAAGACACCGCCATGAGAACGCCAAAGAACTGCCCACCAGCAACTTAAAATGTCATAATTTGGCATGTGGTCAAATCAAATCAAATTTAGCTTTATTCGATTTATCTGGAGAAATCATAAAAGCATACGAATACATTTTATACAACAACTTAAAAGGTTTTCCCCAGCGAGACATTTATAAAAAGAGTATAAAACAATTTTCCATTTATAAGAAGTCAATGATGAAAATGAAAATATGGCTGGAAGCCTCGTGTTAAAGCGGCTAATAAAGTTTAAACATGTAAGATTTACATCATAGAGTTTCTATATTTCATCACTGACATTAAAAAACGAGAAACAACAAAGATAACATATACCTCATCAAGCAAAAGTAACTTCAGATATGCATCTTTACATGTTCTTATGCCCCAACGTTTAAGCAACGGTAAGAGGAACAATTTTCTTGGGGCAGAATACAGGTTACAAAAGAACATAATGTGAATATTACTTTGGGATGAATGATCATCGCATGGGCAAATTAGATTCGACGAAATCCAATCATTTTGTTTTGAAAGAGTGACCATGCGGAAGAAAGTGCCTAACCGCAGCCTAGTAAGAAGCATACGAGGATAAGGTGCAGTTTCAATCCTGAGGTACAGTTGTAAACCTTCATTAGGGGTAATTTTTTGGTAACTCAGGGTGGTATTTTTGAGTTTCTCGGTGTCCCATCTGACACTTTCTAGGTGAGTAATTAGAAGTTTTTTGAGCGCTGGCCTGGACAGATGTTCTAGGGACTCTGGGTCATCATAATATTCAGGATGTCCAATTTTTGAGAACATCAGCCGGACGTGGCGTAACCATTTGATTTTGGGTGCCGCATCGAGGTGCAAACAGTCCGTGATGAGTTCTCTATTAAATTGGCATTCCGTAGTGGTCCAGATTTTGTGCCAGAGCAAACACGGTGATAGCTTTATAGTGTCGCTGAGGTATTTAAGGCCAGACTCAATATGGGTAATAAAAGTTGAAGTAAATTTACTCACACCTAGTAAATAACGAATAAAAAGATTCTCACAAGTTTGAAGTGAGGACACATTTTCAAAGCCCCATAGGCCTGCACCATAAGTGACTGTCGCTACACACTTAGCTTGGTAGATCTGTAACATCTCGGGAGTTGGTTTGCCCCCAATTTTGGCTGCAAAGGTTCTCAGGGCCCCAATAGCACGAGTAAAGGCAAGCTTCCTAGCAGATACTGCATGTTTCCAAGCTCCTTTCCTCTCGAATAAAACACCCAAATAGCAAAAAGTGTCTGTACTCTCAATTCTTTGCTCGTCAAGATATATCGAGCATTGTGGCTTTTTGTTTTTTTGGGTGCATGGCATGGAGAAAGTTTTAGAGATGTTCACTTTCAGATTTCTTTTCCCCATGTAGGATGAGAATTCAGTTACCGCTCTTTGCAACCCTACCTTGGTCCTGGACATAATTGCCGCGTCGTCGGCATATAATAGGATGGGTACAGGCCTACCGTTAACGGCTGGGTAGTCACTTGGCTGATTTATTAGATGCTCTACAATAGAGTTAATATAAAAACTAAATAGAAGGGGCGCAAGTATGCAGCCTTGCCTGACCCCTCTATTTATAGCAAATTTGTGGGTACATTGCCCCTGGGTCCCGAACCTCACTCTTGCACCGGCATCTCTATACAGTTCCTTGATAAAAACAACAATGGTAGGATCCACCCCAATGTGTTCCAATGTTGACCAGAGCTGCAGATGATCCACACAATCAAATGCTGAGCTAAGGTCAACAAATGTGACAAACAGGTCCCCTTTTTTGGCCTCGGTATATTTGGACATCAATAGAGAGAGATTTAAGCATTGTTCCTGGGTACCCAGTCCCTTTCGGAAGCCGTATTGGAATTCCGAGATGACCTTTTTTTCTGTCTCCCAGTGCTGAATTCTCTTAAGGACGATCCTTCCTGCGATTTTCATGAGGCCGTCCAGTAAGGATATAGGACGGTAGCAAGCGGGATCGTCCCTGTTTCCCTTTTTAAAAATGGGCACCACAATTGCGTCTGACCAGGTGTTAATTAAGCCGCATTTGTTTCCCATATTCAAAACGTTAGTTAACAGGGGAGCCCAAAATTCAAGCTTTGTTTTATAAAGATCCACTGGTGTGTGGTCAGGGCCAGGGGCTTTCCCAGAGGGGCTTTCCTTGATTGCATTCTCAACTTCTGAGGTGGTAAAAACCAGATTAATTGGGTATGGAGATACTGGGTGGTCACTTAACAGATAATCCTGTGTTTGTTTATTCGCGGATGGGATTACCTTTTGGTAATTCTTGGTGTCCCCCTGGCTGTTGGTGTAAAGTTTGGCATAGTGTTCTACCCAGAGCTCTGCCGTGATTGCTACATCCATGCAGTTATCCGTATCATTGGTGTTATATACTGATCTTATGACTTTCCAGAAGAGGTTAGTGTCCTTATTCCTGGCAGCTTCCCCCAAAGCTTCCCAGGCCTCCCTTTTCATCGTTGCTTTCCGATGATTAATTTCCCTCCTGTACTCTCTTCTGGCCTCAGAAATTTGAAGCCTATTTCTCGGAGTGGTGTTTAAAGCTTTCTTCAGGTTCTTTAGGGCGAATGTGCACCTGGAATCAAACCACCCGCCTGCATGTTTCCCCTTCTTTTTGTAGCTCTTTGTTAGATTATTTTTTATATACAGTTGGATATTAGCAAAAGCTGCCATAATCGCCTTAGGATCAATATCTTCCTCTAAGCAGACAGATATGTCTGCAAAGCAAGATGATATGAAGTTGTGAAAGAAGATTATGGGGTTCAATTTCTCCCACTTTATCACATAGCCATTTATCTTTGTTAAGGTAACCTCTAGTGGATAAAGTGCACCGCTAGATTCCTTGGCTTTCTCATCTGAGAGCCTAAGCCCGAAGGTAATTGGGTAATGATCGCTCATTGGGTCGACCCCTATCTCCCAAAAAGTTAGAAAATTGGGTTTAGTGGGGGATATCAATGCAAAGTCGATTGTCGTTCCACAGCCTCTTCCATTGTATGTTGGGGCAAAGGGAACTGGGGGGGAGCATGCCTGATTAACGAAGGTGAGATCAAAAGAGAATATAATACTGTTTAGGAGAGACCCCAGATTGGTGTGTGAGAAGTGGAGAGGGCCATCCTCCTCATGATCTGTAAGGCCGCACAAACCTAACTCAGAAGATGGGCAGATGGCACAGTTAAAATCTCCCACCCAGAGGACTGTATGGTCTCCCGTATTTTGATCCCTTACTTTATGGATGTGATTGGACATTTTATTCAAAATCAATTCCATTTCGTTTGCTGGCATGTTATTATAAAAATTCACCAGTATAATCTTTTGTGTGGTGCCCCATTTAAATGAAAGAATTTGGAAATATTGGTCAGAGTGGAAGTTATATACCTTTATATCCCCTACATTCGAAGTGTATATGCACAAGCCCCCTTTATTTCGACCCTGTGGAGAAGGCACAGCGGGTGAGTGAAATGTTCGATACCCCATAATGTGCCTTTCCTCTGCAAGCCAAGTTTCTTGCAGGCAAAGTATACCATGCTTCTGCACGGTCTCCAACCAGGGTGTATGCATGATCTTTTTGCCCAGGCCTGCTACGTTCCAGGATAACAGTGAGTGCTTTAGTTCTCTAGCTTCCTGGTGTGTTTGTCCCTCATTCCCCATTACGCCTACCGGGGCTTGGAAATATGCCCTATCTAGATGTTGTGTGGCCCGCACTGATAGGGGGCGCTGGAGAGAGCAGGGTTGTTCCACCACCAAATGAGTTGGATTGTTGACATTAAGTGGTGATTTATCACTACTACTGCCATTCATTGAGTGATTTTGGTCGCTCAACCGGGGTGGAAGATCCATGATTCCCAGTCAATCCACCTGATCTAGGCATTCAAACCTGTTCATGGTGGGTGCTCCTTCCCACCAGCTGTTAGTGGGTTGCCATCCCTGCCCGTGCCCCTTCCCTCTCTGATTGTGGGCTATAGTCCAGGCCCCAGGACACTCTACTACCTGTTTAGGAGGGTAAAAAAAGGTAAGGGGTTTAGTGACAATGGCTTGTTTGGTCGCATATGGATCCCATGTGGTAATGAGATGGGCAGTATGGGGGTCTGCAAATGACACCACGATGCAGTCTCCTGGTATTGATTTATAAGTGCGACCCACCCATGGGACTCTCCTGGCCATTAGGACCCTACCCCTGTTGTTGTGAGGGAGCTGCCTATTAACATTTAGCCAGTGGATCACTTTGTTCTTTAAGGACCACTGGGTTTCCACAGTATCAGTATCAAGCGAAGGAACCCCAGCCAAGATAACAACGTAGGGGCCGGCCTCAGGAGGGAGGTCAATATAGCCTCCGCGAAAGTTCTGATGATTTTGGTGTAGGTAAGCTCTACGCTCTAAAAGGGGAGTGATAGGGTTACTTGCCTTCTGGTCAGCTCTGGAAGAAGATTTGGGCTGCACCTTTTTTTTGTAGGATTCTTTCTCAGATGTTGGTGGATTAGATGATGGGGGGTCAGCGACCTTTGCAATTGTCCGGGGTTTAGGGATTGGAATAGGTTTGGGTAATGGGGGGGGTAATGATGAGGACAGGATTAAGGGGGCATGGGGTGCCTCCTTAGAGGCTTGGGCCATTTGAGTGCCAGTGTCACCGGCTAGTACAGATTGAATGCCATCATTTATAGCCTGAGGAGCGCCCTCGGTGATTTGAGGATATGTTGCTTCTAGCTGTTTTAGGCTAAGTGTGGCCAGGGATACTAGGGTTTTGTCCATTTCCAAAAGGTGGTTCTCAATACGTGACAACCTGAGTTCAAAAGGTGTCAATAATTGTTTTAAGGTAGCCCAGACCGTTTTGAGGAAGTCATCATCATGACCCGCTTTATCAGTGTCCTTCCCTAGCTCATTTTGCCCTCCCCTTGTTAAATTATCGCCAGGGACGACAGAATTCTCTAAAACAGGGGCAGTAACAGAGTTAGAATAAGTAAGATTACTATCACCCCCTGTAAGCTGAATAGGTGGAGGTGGTATTTGTTTAGGCTCCCCTGTATAAGGCAGGGTTCTTCTGTGATTGAAGAACTGCTGCCTTGCAATTTTAGCTCTCTTGCGAGCATGGACGAGTTTTGCATAATTTTTCTTTTTCAGGCCTTGGCGATGTAGGTTTTTGCTTTTTATTACAGAAAAAGAGGGAGCTGGAATATCTGTCCAATTGGTAAGATTTCCCTGTTCAATAGACAATTTGCCCTCACTAGATTTGGAGATCGTGGGTGAAAAAATAAAAGAGGAGTCTAATGATAAGGGAGAGGAGGGAACAGGGGGGTGATGAACGTCAGCGAGAATCAACAGGGGGGGGGGGCATGAAAGCTGTTGGGGGGATACAGCCGACGCAATGTTTCCCAAGGAGGATTTTTTAGAATTAGTGAATGTTTGGGAGAGTCTGCGGGCAGCATCTAACTCAATGGAAACCCTCTTCTGCATTTTTGTTATTTCGGCATCTATGGCCAAGTTAGTTTTTACTAAAAAATCATCCAAGGTACCATTTGTCTTAGTTAAACCCAGTGCAGTCTTACTGCGACTCCCCCGAGTACACATAATGTATGACAGTTATAATTTCTGTGGAGTACTCACTAGTCTCAGAGTCCTGGTACAATAAGAATGGCTAAAACCAAGGGGGGTGGGCCAGGCCAGTCCTCTTAGGCCTCGAACGGCCTCAAACGGTCCCGCCCTTGTCCCGGGCTTCTCCCGGCGCCCTCCCGCGCGCTCCCGCGCAGCGGGAAAGTTACTTGGTTTTTATAACTGGGGGATTGAGAGATGAGGGGGTGGAGCCGGCAGGGAGAGCAGCCCAGGTGGTAACGGGCGCGCGGGGGCTCCTGGTCCTTGGAGTCCCCCGCTGGAAGCTCGCAGCCCTGCCGGTCAGAGGGACACCCAAACCCCCGCAGAGAGATGGAGCACAGCAAGGCTGTCAGCCGCGCAGCGGGACCCGCGGAGCGGGTCCGGCCAGTCGCAGCGGCAACAGCGGGAACAGAAGACAGGGAGCCGAGTGCTTCAATAAGTCCAGGTGAGGCTTGTGCAACGAGGGATCCACTTGTCCAGTATTCGGCCGCCGGTTTTACCAAGAATGGGGGTGGAGCCGGCAGGGAGAGCAGCCCAGGTGGTAACGGGCGCGCGGGGGCTCCTGGTCCTTGGAGTCCCCCGCTGGAAGCTCGCAGCCCTGCCGGTCAGAGGGACACCCAAACCCCCGCAGAGAGATGGAGCACAGCAAGGCTGTCAGCCGCGCAGCGGGACCCGCGGAGCGGGTCCGGCCAGTCGCAGCGGCAACAGCGGGAACAGAAGACAGGGAGCCGAGTGCTTCAATAAGTCCAGGTGAGGCTTGTGCAACGAGGGATCCACTTGTCCAGTATTCGGCCGCCGGTTTTACCAAGAATGGGGGTGGAGCCGGCAGGGAGAGCAGCCCAGGTGGTAACGGGCGCGCGGGGGCTCCTGGTCCTTGGAGTCCCCCGCTGGAAGCTCGCAGCCCTGCCGGTCAGAGGGACACCCAAACCCCCGCAGAGAGATGGAGCACAGCAAGGCTGTCAGCCGCGCAGCGGGACCCGCGGAGCGGGTCCGGCCAGTCGCAGCGGCAACAGCGGGAACAGAAGACAGGGAGCCGAGTGCTTCAATAAGTCCAGGTGAGGCTTGTGCAACGAGGGATCCACTTGTCCAGTATTCGGCCGCCGGTTTTACCAAGAATGGGGGTGGAGCCGGCAGGGAGAGCAGCCCAGGTGGTAACGGGCGCGCGGGGGCTCCTGGTCCTTGGAGTCCCCCGCTGGAAGCTCGCAGCCCTGCCGGTCAGAGGGACACCCAAACCCCCGCAGAGAGATGGAGCACAGCAAGGCTGTCAGCCGCGCAGCGGGACCCGCGGAGCGGGTCCGGCCAGTCGCAGCGGCAACAGCGGGAACAGAAGACAGGGAGCCGAGTGCTTCAATAAGTCCAGGTGAGGCTTGTGCAACGAGGGATCCACTTGTCCAGTATTCGGCCGCCGGTTTTACCAAGAATGGGGGTGGAGCCGGCAGGGAGAGCAGCCCAGGTGGTAACGGGCGCGCGGGGGCTCCTGGTCCTTGGAGTCCCCCGCTGGAAGCTCGCAGCCCTGCCGGTCAGAGGGACACCCAAACCCCCGCAGAGAGATGGAGCACAGCAAGGCTGTCAGCCGCGCAGCGGGACCCGCGGAGCGGGTCCGGCCAGTCGCAGCGGCAACAGCGGGAACAGAAGACAGGGAGCCGAGTGCTTCAATAAGTCCAGGTGAGGCTTGTGCAACGAGGGATCCACTTGTCCAGTATTCGGCCGCCGGTTTTACCAAGAATGGGGGTGGAGCCGGCAGGGAGAGCAGCCCAGGTGGTAACGGGCGCGCGGGGGCTCCTGGTCCTTGGAGTCCCCCGCTGGAAGCTCGCAGCCCTGCCGGTCAGAGGGACACCCAAACCCCCGCAGAGAGATGGAGCACAGCAAGGCTGTCAGCCGCGCAGCGGGACCCGCGGAGCGGGTCCGGCCAGTCGCAGCGGCAACAGCGGGAACAGAAGACAGGGAGCCGAGTGCTTCAATAAGTCCAGGTGAGGCTTGTGCAACGAGGGATCCACTTGTCCAGTATTCGGCCGCCGGTTTTACCAAGAATGGGGGTGGAGCCGGCAGGGAGAGCAGCCCAGGTGGTAACGGGCGCGCGGGGGCTCCTGGTCCTTGGAGTCCCCCGCTGGAAGCTCGCAGCCCTGCCGGTCAGAGGGACACCCAAACCCCCGCAGAGAGATGGAGCACAGCAAGGCTGTCAGCCGCGCAGCGGGACCCGCGGAGCGGGTCCGGCCAGTCGCAGCGGCAACAGCGGGAACAGAAGACAGGGAGCCGAGTGCTTCAATAAGTCCAGGTGAGGCTTGTGCAACGAGGGATCCACTTGTCCAGTATTCGGCCGCCGGTTTTACCAAGAATGGGGGTGGAGCCGGCAGGGAGAGCAGCCCAGGTGGTAACGGGCGCGCGGGGGCTCCTGGTCCTTGGAGTCCCCCGCTGGAAGCTCGCAGCCCTGCCGGTCAGAGGGACACCCAAACCCCCGCAGAGAGATGGAGCACAGCAAGGCTGTCAGCCGCGCAGCGGGACCCGCGGAGCGGGTCCGGCCAGTCGCAGCGGCAACAGCGGGAACAGAAGACAGGGAGCCGAGTGCTTCAATAAGTCCAGGTGAGGCTTGTGCAACGAGGGATCCTGGACCACTGGCATGTGGTCTGTTTTGGCTTTGGCAGTGTGGGAGCAAGGTGGCAGCGTGTCGGCCCCACAACCACACCACCAAAGCCATAATAAGGCCCTAAATTACGGCTTTTGCTCAATCAATTGTGCAAAACAACTGAAAATGGCCAGTTATGTTAAACATTACTTGCAACTCATGCCATCCACTATATGGGCTGTATAGCCAGCACCTCTGCCCAACCCACCGCAGGCACCCTAACCCTCATGTTCAAGGCCTTCAACCATGACGAGCAGGGGTGGGCCAGAAGGCCTGACCTGCAGCAGACTCTACGCCCAACCTGCCATGGGTTCTCAAACCTAGTTGTGCACACACTCGCTGCACATGACTAGGTCACTGACAGAATATCAGTAATAGAAATACTGTGTCATAATCATGGACAAAATATCGAGAAGGTAAGTGCAAATAGGTAAGTATAGATTTACTATTCTTAGCTTCATATCTACATACCTTGAAGAAATGTGCATTGTCAAGGTACATACGTGTGGGGGTACATATAGTAAAACTTAGCTTACCAACTGCAACTTACCTTCATGATAACTTTATTCTTGACATGATATTTAGTCCACACAATATTTATTTTCCAATAGTTTGTCTAAATACTCACATGACCTTTAGGTCACCTCCTTTATGTAAATTTTTCTCTGCCTCTCCCTTTCTCACACTTTCTTTGCCTCACACCACTTCTCTTTAGTATAAACTTTTTGAAAGTCACAAATTGTGTCTGATTCAGAACTGTTTTATACAATTGCTGACAAATCTGTTATTTGAAATGGTGTTGTTGAGATCGCGATTGTCATTTGGGCCGGAAATCATGCTCAGTTTTCAGTTTTTTCTTAAGTTTCCCATGCCTTTAGGTCATCCATTCCCCTGCAATGGGTCAAATGCCTGTTATAGTGCCTTCCTTTCCTTCTAAAATGTTCAGTCCACAACAAGAAAGTCACTAATTGTAATGATTCATGAATTTCAAAATGGTAAATAAATTCTACAGAACTCGTGACCAGCCAATCATATTTGTCTAAAAATTCAAGCCATTGAATGTGTCAAGATGCGTGAATGACTGGATCACAGTTTTGAATGGCAGCGATAATAAAAAGAATTGACTCTTTCAGTCCTACCTAGCACCGTTCTAAAAAGCTTAGGGCCTCGTTTACAAGGCCATTGTGGCCGCCGTTGCGTCACTTTTTTAACGCACCAGTGGAGCCGTTTGCCTGCCCATATTTACAGGGACACATAAAGTCTCCCTTAGTGACTCTTCATCGCCTTGTAAATATGACCCCTTTCATGCATTACTCTGCGTGAAAGGGTCATTCAATGGGTGTTGCTCTAGGTGTTCCCATGCAACAACCATGGAACCCGACACATTCCCCGATTTACAAAGTTTTGTAAAGCTGGGAATGCATCAGAATTCCACATGGAGGCATAGGAGTAGCGCAATGAGGAGAACTACTTTTATTTCTCCTAATTTCTTCCTCTTTCTGCACATTCTGCATTCTTGAGCACACATAGACACAGAAACATGCAATCAATTATTGTTTTTGTGCAGGAAGCAGTCCCTTTCTGCACAAAAACAATCATCCCTGCAAGGCAGGCACACTTGCAACATGACATAAGGGTGCCTGAACTGGCGCACGGAAGCCAATTGTGCTCCAGTGCAGGGGAAAGCACACGGATGCGTTATACTGTTGTTAATCCAACGCATCCATGTGCTTTTAAAAAGACGCAGCGCAACATAATGACTTGCGGCACTGCGTCATATTTTTTTTAATGAGGTCCTTAGATCTCAAAAACAACTCAAAAAGTTAAGAAGGGTTGGAAATGAAAGATGTGTATTCCCATTTTAGCTCCCAGAGGAAACTGTGCTTGCGACTACAGCCAAATCCACTTAACCTATTTACATTGAACGTTAGTCAGAATGCGAGGATTGGTTGGTTTAGTGTAAATCCGTTTGGTATTTCTACAGACACAAGTGTTTCAAAAAAGGTGTTGAGCTGTCTTTAAAGGGTTATTTTGGCTGTTTTAAGTGTCACGGATTTGTAGATTAAAACAAATTCTGATTGGCTGAGATAGCCTTTCTATTGCTGTCACTTTCAGATACATGGTTCCAAATTTGGAACCACAGATCCTAGAGCTCTGTTTGGCTGACCACACAAAACAATTCTCGCGAGGCTTCCATTTCAGGATGAGGCTACAGTCCCTGGATGCTTAAAAAGATTCAAAGGCATTTTAAGGTAGCATGGCGAGCACAAGGAATTCTCAAAGGGGACCCCATTATTTAAATAAACAGAAATAAAATAAGTTATGGGGACTGCGGTTTCTTTTTAAGAATTCAAAGTATCTTGACAACAAAAATGTGGCTTTGAGTCAATGGTATCTGTCTTGCTACCGGTGACCCTAGGCACCATTGAAGGTGTCAAGGTATCCATGAAAAGGGAAAATGGAATACCTGGCTACTGTTAACCAAGGGCTAGCTTCAGCAAGCCATGCCTTACCATTTGTGTATTTTTGGTCATGGCCTTGGAAAAGGAAGTAGAGGCATGGTTCAGAGAAGCTTGCCATTGGTTTGCAGCACCCGGGCATGACATTTTTCCATGAATCACAGTACCAAACTGCAAATACAACAAAATAATACCAAAAACATAAATAGGGCCTAGCCCATGACCAAGCTGTGACCAAATAGTTTGACCTATAGCAAGCAAGGATAAAATGGGCAGAGCCTCTAGAACGGATTTGTTAAAAAGAATATCCAATGCAAATGAGCATAAGAGGCTACCATTTTACATTAAAGAGGGTATATCACCTGTATCAACTTAATCCATATCTTAACATCTTACCTCTCCAAATTCTGTCAGGTATTACTGACAAACACATGTTTAAAACTCTCACGCAGCTTTGTAAACATTTGGTTAATCCTTACAAGATTACATCATCACAACAATTACAAAGATCCAGGAAGCTTCACCTAAAAAACACAAACACTTCAATGTTCAACATTTCCACCAATTCACTCCCCTGGAATGATGTCCTTCCTCATATCAATGTCTTCGATGGGCCCCAATAAGGAGCTACAGTAAGCCAATCGAATGAAGACACACAGCCCTTCTGTCACTGAACAGCCCTACCTCATAGGGCCTCTAGGCTCAGGTGGGACTTCACAGAAATGATGGATTCCTCACTCCTGCAGGGAAATAAAAGGATGTGACCCTCTGATATCATTGCAGCTCCTTCCCCGAAAACCATTGATCAGAACCCCAACGCCTACCTACCTTCAGGCAGGTCTCAAGCCTTCCTTACCAAAGCAAAGTACTGAAAACAGAATTCACCCAACAAATGCAAGGTAACTGGAATGAAGCAGCAGGCCGGTCAGAGGACTGGAATCAGTTTTAAAAAGAGCAAGCCTTCTCACCTGCTTAGACGGTACTAAACTGGTGCCCCTAATCTTGCTAGATCTTTTGGCAGACGTTCATGTAGGGGACAGCAAATTGTATTATGATGACTGTACAAATTGTTGGGAATTGTATCAAAAAACCTCCCAGAGAGTGAAGCCAACAGGTCTGCATTGGCACAGAAACATCTTGCTCAATTAGAGCAACATGTAAAGGTCCAAATGGGGCCTCAGTTTCTCTCCTATTGATGAAGTTTTATACCTGCATCCTTGGCATGCTTCCCCCTAACTTTTTGCCTTCAGACCTCCTGTTTTGCTGACTTCATTTATGCTGGCCTTAGGACTCTGCACACGTTACCACTGCTAACCAGTGCTAAAGTGCTTGTGCTCACTCCTTAAACATGGTAAGATTGACTTAGGAGCCCGTGCGCGATCTCACCTGTGTGGAGGCACGCCTACCGGCTCACCGGCGCTTGAAGACTGCTCGCCAGACCCGTTGGCGCAGGTCCCGCTTTGTTTGTTGGACATCACCGCACTTTGAATTGCTGCCGCCCCAGGAGGGGTTCTACATTCAATAGCTGCCAAATCATCCAGCGCCTGCTACTGCTGAGGAGGGCTATCGCGCACACACGGGACTACATTGCCCAGAAGCCCGTGCACAATCTCACCTGTGTGGAGGCACGCCTACACGCCCACCGGTGACTTATACTAACACCCGGCTGCCGCTGCGCAGGACGCGCGTGGGACGTGCCGGACGAAGCCCGGACAAAGGGCGGGCCGTCCGTGGCCGTCCAGGGACGAGAGGGGCTGTGCTGGGCCATCCCCCTAAGAACTTCACCCCGGTGGCTCTGGGTCCGTGAACTGCTGCCTTTTCTAACACTGTTTAGCTCTAGTGGTTGAGCTAGCATATGTACTTACATCTATTTGTAGGTCTCTTCCCTTATGTCGATATCAACATGCTCTGGTAAGAGCTTGAGGGGGGAGGCGGATGTGTGACTGGATCTATGGACCAGTTTATCACTCGTGCAGTCTCATTCATAGAGAATGAGATTGCTTTGACGGAACGTTGCCTCTCTCGTGAATCTCTTGCCCACAAACGTTCCTCCTTGGGGCCTCTGGCTCTGATTCCCTCCCCTGTGCATGTTGCTGTTTCCTTGCTCAATGGTTCTACTGGCACTGATGACCTACGGGCTAATGCCATTAGGGCTAGCTTGGATAGGCTATATTCTATAGCTCAGGGTGGGGCCAGAACCACCCTGCCAGTCCCAGGGCTTGTTGAGCCTCCTGTTACTTTAGTTGCTTTGTCTTCCCCCTTAGTCATGAGGCTCTCATTTCCCCGCCTGTGCTAGCATTACCGGTAGTAGATGGAGTTGTTCCTACCAAAAGGAAACGTATTGACAGTCCCCGCAAGGGTAGTTGTTCCAAACCCTATAAAAAGTTGAGGAAGAATTGCAGCGGGGGGGTGGGACTATGAAGGGCGGGAGTCAAACAAGCGCGTGGACCTCCAGGAGGAGAGACTCCTGGTGCCTCGAGTGAGCAGCCGAACGTAGATCTGCAAACTGCTCCCATTGTAGGCCCCCTAGCTGAAACCTCATTGATTGCTCAGATCGAGCAATTAATTAGATATTTGATCCTCCCAGTATTGGAGAGAATAAAAGGGTTGACTGAGCGGCTGGACAGATTCGAGAAGGCCTCTCTGGACAACTTTTTCTCCTTGAAATCTTTAATCAAATTACATGCCAAAATCAGGGAGGATGGGATGGCAGGGAAACCAGTACCTAGGGTGACAGCTCCGGAAGTTATCTCTCCCCCAACCCAGTTGGGATAGTGCAAGGGGTTATTGAGGCAAATGCAACCACTGCGCACTTGGCGGTCTCCTTGGGGGATCTGCCAGACACAGAAATGGCTGCTGCAGATGTGTTAGTGCACTCTGAAGTCTCTAAGAAAAATAGTAAAGCTAAAGACCCAGCACATATTGGCGCTGGGTGTTTAGCCAAGAATAAGACCTCTGATACCAGCAAAAGAGACAAAGCGATTGGGCCTGGCAACCTGACCCCAGCCCCAAAAGGTCAGCAAGAAGGAGAGAAGGGATCAATTCCTACCCACCACGCTAATTTACCACCTGATTGCCAGCCTTTTGTAGTTGTTCTAACTGGGGTACCTCCTCTTACATCAGGTAAACAGGAGTCTTATACTGAACTTAAAAATAAAACACTATTCTGGCTCAGGGAAAATAGACCTTTACCTAGCTTCATGGATGGCCGGGTTATCCATGTGAGAAGGGTCAGCTGGGTAGGCACTAGGGCTAAAGATCTAAGGGGAGACTGCATTCTAGTTAATTTTAAAGACCCCAGGGTAGCCAGATTTATTTGCAGTCAGGAATTTAGTGGTGGTCCCTCTGGCATTAGTACTCACGACCTTAGTTACTTCAACCCGCGCCCAGTAACCCCATGGCCTAGTGATCCGTTTTATGGGGAGGGAAGGAGAAGTAGGTACCCCCTCCACGGCCTAGCTCCCTTTAGCTTGATGTGCCAGAATACAGGCCCTAGCTCCCATTGGCCATGGTGGGGTTGTTGACGCAATGGTCATAAATTAGTCAGAAATCTACTTGCTGTCGCTAAAACACCCACGAGTCGTGGTATGAGCTGTCATGTGGACACGGGCTCCTTTTGCCCACATGATTCCCCCTACTGCTCTCTCCCCTGGTTTTCCACATATGGCTGTACATAGTGGTCCAAGTTTGATTGCCTCTAGTGCAGTGGTAGTGGCGGAGGGCGTAACAAAGGAGTTTGGCTCCGAGTCCAGTCGGATCACGTAAAGACCCCTAGCTGAGCAAGTAACAATCGACAACGAGTTGAAGATTGTTAGTTGGAATATAGCGGGCCTTTCCCGTAACCTAGAATTACCAGAGTGGAATACCTTCATCGAGTCTTTTGGGATATGTATCTTCCAGGAGACTTGGTGTTTGGAGCCACGCCATAAGGTCGGGTATACGACTTACTTTGTGCCTGCTATTGCTTCATCCTCAGGGAGGGGTCGCCCTTCTGGGGGCCTGCTTATTTGGGTTAGCATCTCACTGGGCTGTCAGATTAGACACATATAAACCAAGTCCCCAGATCTACAGAGGCTTTCAGTGAGAGGGCCCCATAGTGGCCGCTTTATGTTAGAGGCTCCAACGGGGGCTTAGCATCTCCGATTCTAGTGGTCCTCGAGGATGAACTTAGAACATGTAGCCCCAATGCCCACATCTTGCTTGCCGGTGATTTCAACTGCTCTTATGAGCCCCTGGCAGCAGATGACATTGTGGGTACCCTAGATGAGGATACCAGGAGAGGAATCCCACCTCTAACTGTAGCACCAATTAAGAGGTGGTCCAAACGGGCGGTACAATTAAATGCCCTCACATTGGAGTATGGGCTAAGGGCGACAAATCGGAGATCAGCCTCGGATCCCGATGGTGCTCATACGTTTAACAGGGTTGGCCACTCGTCCAGAATTGATTACATCTTGCTGGACTTTAAGCTTTGGGTCTTCCTGTTGGATATGGTAGTACTACCATCTGCGGACAGTGACCACAACCCACTCACTCTGTCCCTGTCCCCCTTATGGAAAGTATTCCACCCCCTAATCCAGGTTGGTATTCTACCTCTTGTCGGAAGGCAAAAAGGGATCTAATTAACGCAGTAAAATTACAGGAAATTGGGTTGATTGGTATTGCCAGGAAGAGGTACAGGGCTGTAATTAGTGAAGCCAAGAAGGAGTGGGAAAATCAGTTTTGGAGTGACCTGAAAGCGGCAAGTGTAGGGAGGGACTCTAGGGGTTTTGGGGATTTAGTGAGATCTAAGAATAGGCCGACTGACTTGCTCATAACATGTAATATTTCTGAGGGGTCATGGTTCGAGCATTTCTCTCGCCTTTACACTACCACTGTGGAAGATGGGTTAGGCCCCTTTGAACTTTCACCGTTGGGCCTCCCAGGGCAGAGGGAGGGTATGGCATTCACTGCTAGGGAAGTGGAGAATGCCATCAAATCTCTCGTACCCAATAAAGCTGCAGGGCCGGATGGTCTACCGGGGGACCTGCTTCGCCTTAACCTGTCGGAATGGGGGATTCTTATTGCCGCTTTGCTAAACTCAACCTACCTTGGTGCCACTCTCCCAGAATCCTGGTTGGGTGCTGAGGTCGTCCCAATCTTCAAGAAAGGGGGACGGGACGATCCAGCAAACTATCGGCCAATAAGCTTAATTGACTCATCACAGAAAGTCGCAGGGAAGGTAGTTCTTGGGAGGGTGCTCCAGTGGGCGGAAGAAAATAGGATCCTGTCTGACTTACAAGCAGGTTTTAGGTCAGGTATGGGGACCATTGAGCAGTCGTTCCGACTGCTGATGCTATATTGGAAGGTGGTTGTACTGGGCAAAGGCAGTTTGTGCCTTGCATTCATCGATTTGCGGACTGCCTTCGATCTAGTGCCCCGGGGGCGATTATGGAGGGTATTGTTCGAATTGGGAATGCCTCCGTACCTATTGTCTTTAATAATGAAGCTCCACGCTGAGAATTTTGCGCAGGTGCGGAGGGGCAACCAGGGCGAAAAGACTGCTCGAATAACAGTAAATAGAGGAGTTCGACAGGGGTGCGTTCTTGCCCCCACTCTGTTCTCATTATATGTGAACGGAGTGGTGGAGCATCTTTTCAAAAATCCTGCTGACGCACCATCCCTGGCAGGGAGGAGATTACCCACTCTATTATTTGCAGACTATGCCCTTTAAATTTCTAAATCCCCGGTTGGTCTACAGAGCCTCCTTGACAGCTTTCAATCCTTTTGTGAGATTAGGGGGCTAAAGATCAATACCGAAAAAACAAAATACTTGGTCCTGAACCCTCCTAAAAAACTTGGCCGGTCACCAGCACTGAATATGGTAACCCTGGATAGAGTCAAGGAGTTTGACTACCTTGGTATCCGCCTCTCCAACACCATGAGGTGGAATAGTCACCTTTATAAAATGTTATTAAGTCACAAAAGGGTGGTGGGGGCTCTCCTTAAGGAACAGAGGCTATCCACCCTCAAACCTATTGCCCCGGTGCTAGATACTTATATGGCAAGAGGCGTTAGTGAGGCGCTATACGGGGCAGAACTCTGGGGAGCCCAGAATGTAGACCAGCTATCCTGTTCAGAAAATAAATTCCTGAAGGATTTGATGTGCCTCCCCAATAGCACCCCCACCCTTCCGTTGCTCCTGGACATGGGTTGCCGCTCCACTAAAGACCAGGCTAGACTGAGACCCCTCCTTCTTTGGGCCCGCATATGGAGGGTCCCTGAACTCGGTAGCTATGCAGAGGGGCTGAAGGAAATATTATCTATGTCTGGTTGGCCAAAAATAAGGTGGTTAATGGACGTAAAGCACTTGTTAGAAGAGTTGGGTCTTGAAGAGGCCTGGCACTCCAGGTCTGCTCCTCCCAAGTCAGTTCTGAAAAAAGTGTATTGGAACTGGGTAATGAGCAAGAGAAACCGCGACCCCAATTTATGCAAATCCACCAGAGAATTTTTAATAGTGAAGGATGTAGCCCTCCGGGAACCTTATATCGACATTAACTCAATTCCTAGAGATAGGGCCTTATATTTTACATTTAGAATAGGTGTGCTACCTGTGGGAGAACTGACGGCACGCTGGAAGATTCCGGCACAAACTGTACCCTCCTGTCCTTTTTGTCCTTCCAGGATTCAGTCAGTGCCCCACCTTTTGTTCGAATACCCTGCCTACAAAGCTCCTCGCAACAGATGGTTAAAACCCTTGTGCAAAGAGCTGGGTACTAGACATTACAGTGTGGCTTTGCGAATTCTAAAGTCTGATACACGGCCCCTGTTTGTTTGTGGTATAGCGAAGTTTTTAAGCTGGTCATGGCTGATGAGGTCAAAAAGGCTTTTGTACACTGTTTAATCTAGGTCATTTTGTTAGACCATCTTAGGTAATTTATTGCCGCCATTTTAATTGAATTTTGTATGATTGCATTTTATGGCTAGGCTTTTATCTTTTTATCATTGCTGTAATGTGTATGTATTGCTTTTTAAGATATTTCTATAGCGAAATAAAGCCAATTTGACTGACTGACTGACTGACTTATACCCAATTGGCATATTTAATATACTTGCAAGTCCCAAGTAAAGTGGCATTACCTGTGCCCAGGGCCTGTAAATTAAATGTTACTAGTGGGCATGCAGCACAGATTGTGCCACCCATTTAATGTGCACTTTAAACATGTCTCAGGCCTGCCAATGCAGCCAGTGTGTGTAGTGTTAAACTGCCCATTCAACATGGCAAAATCACCTTTTTTCAGGCCCACACATTCATTTTGAATACATATAAGTCCCCCTAGGGAAGGCCCTGGCCGGCGCAGAGGACAGGGTGCAATGTATTTAAAAGGTAGGACATGTGCTTATGTACTGGTAGCGAAAAACTCTTAAATTAATTTTTCAGTGCTGCAAGGCCTACCTCTCCTATAATATAACATTGGAGTTACTTTATTACATTTAATAATCCATTATTTTCAGATGCAAACAGATAACCTGCTTGTGTTTTTTGTCTTTGCAATTGTAATGAGAAATCCTAACTTATGTTGAAGTTGGATTTTATTTACAATTTTGAAAATGCTACTTTTAGAAAGTTGTCATTTTCCTGCCATAGCCATTTAGTGCAATCAGTCTGTCTTTGGATCACATGCCTGGGGATAGGTGACAGTTGGGCATGGTGCATTCCTTCTAGACAGCCACACACAATGTGGAGCTTAGGTGTGACTGGATGGGCAATACCTTGCAAGTTGGGAGGTAGGAGCTGTGCCCAACGCCACCTACACTGTGTCCTGCCTCCAAACAGAGGAGCTGCATGCCACCTGTAGTTAGTCTGGAGCAAGGGCACCTGTGCACTTCAAAAGCATGCCTCTAGAACCTTCTCCGCACGTCAAAGGCACAACTGGGTATAAATACTGGACCTGAGACATCAACTTTTCAGTACACTTCTGGGCCTGGAGATACTCTGCCAGGAGGGACTGATGTGCTCTTGAAATGACTGCCACTCTCCTGTACTGCTGCTCTGAAGGACTACTGCCCTGCTGTGAAGACCTGCAGCCTGTGTGCCCTCTTGCCTGGGTGAAAAGAAAGTGACCTGCATCTCTTGAACCCAGAACCCAGAGTGACTCCAAGCACTAGTTGATTGGCCTCCTGATCAGTAGCCTCAGGGACATTAGAGGCTTCCAACAACCTTGCACCTGCACCTGGACTCTGTCATCGGTCAGTCTATCCTTCCAAGGGGTGCCACCGCATTCATGATCCCTTGGAAGTGGGCTTAAGGTGGTCTGCAAACCTCTGTGAATCCAGCGGAACCAACGCATATCCTCTGCGGAGCAGTACAACTCTGAGCAGAACCAGTGCATCACTGCCATGTGTAGATTGGACTCATTGCAAAGACTCACATCACCTTCACAGCTCCATCGGAACCACCGCTGCATGATGCACCCCCAGCACAGGTCCTCACATCCCTCATGGACGGCAGCCTCAACGATCTTGCTTGACACCACATTGCAGAGCCGATGCCCCTCGGAATCATCGCATTGACCCTACTGTGCTTTGCATCCTCTGTACCACACTTTGCATCGCAAGCTCCGCTGATGGGATCCTTAGTGATCACAAACCCTCACATCGCAGCCTCGCTTCATCTTGGAATTCCGCTGTGCAATGCATCTTTGATGTGGATCCTCTCAACGCTCCGCTAACCAGGATTTAAGGTACTTTGTCCATCGGGCCAATCTGGGTCCTGTAGTAGGCACACGCTCCATCAAGGTTGAATCAAACTTTTGAGTTTGCTCCTGTCCAGCACGACCAGATATCCACAAATTGGCGCTCTGTCCTTTTTGGCTCTATTTTTACCAAAATCTTTATAAGTGCAAAACACCGGTTCTACTGATTGGACTTTTTGGGGCACATGCATCATTCATAGGTTTTGCAATTCTTAATTTGCGAAAATTACCGAATCGCAAATTAAGAATTGCAAAATGCTATGCATCATTTTTTTCGCTATTTATTTGTGATTCGGTAAAAATCACAATTTTTACCGAATCTCAAATAAATAGCAAATTCCTAAGTGCATTTTCGCAATTCCCATTGATTCCTATGGGCCGAAAGGCCCATAGGAGTCAATGGGAAGGCATTTACGAATTCGCAATTTGTTGATGCATTCCAAGGGTGCAGGGGGGGTCCAAAGGACCCCCCCCTGCACCCCTGAAATGTATTTGGAAGTGCATGTTTCAAACACACATGTCCTAAGGACATGTGTCTCTGTAACATGACAGTGTAAAATATGCATTTATTTGCATTTTGAAAGATTTTCGCAAATTAACACGAGGGTCAACCTCGTGTTAATTTGCACTTCCAATTTCAAAATTCGCATTTTTTTAAAAATTGATGCATTGCATTTAAGAAATCGCACAAATGCGATTCCTTAAATGCATTCGCATTTTTAAGAAATGCAAAAAAATGCGATTTTTGAAAAGGTGTTTGATGCATCCCAAAAACGTATTTAGGAAGTGCAAACGGCCGAATTTACCGATTCGCACCGTTTGCACTTCCTAAATAGGTTGATGCATGTGCCCCTAAGTCTTTCTGGTCTTGTTTTATTTATTAAAGAAAGGTCTATTTTTCTAACTTAGTGTAAGCATGGGCGTAAAATCCGTTCCGCTCGCGGATTTTTCGGATTTTCGGTAAATCCGCAATCCGCGAACTCTCGCGGATGTGGCAAAAATACGCAAATCCGCGCGCAGCGGATTTTTTGCTTGTGTTCACACTGCTCGCGGGCCGCGGCGTGGGCAGCAACAATCTCGCACTCGCGAAATTACAAAAATTACAATTGGGGAGGGGTGAAGGAAGTGACCCAGTCTCCAACTTCCTCTTCCTGTCCAGCAAGCTCCTCCCGTTGCTTAGTCCATTTCCTGGCCACTTTGAATTCGATCTTGACTGGGAAGGATTACTTTTTGTGGATGCTGCTGGAGATTTGGCTTTGAGACCTTTTGGATTACTTTTTGATTAGAAATTTGATTTACAAGTAAGTTGATAAGTTGATGTTGTTTGTTTGTGGTGATTTTTGTGTGTGTTTTTCGACTTTTTGGGGTGGGTTTGGGGGCTGGCTATGTGTGGGAGGCCATTTTGAGGCATGGTCCTGCAGGTCCTGGCCATGTGGATGGGGTCAAGCGGCCATTTTGAAGTCAGGCAGTGTGCTTTGTGCCCTATGCCCACCCCGTCTGCTCTGATTGCTTTCATTATGCCCAGGGGGCCTCGAACTCCCGCGGATTACCCGAAAATCGGATTTTATAAAAAAAAATGTGCCTGTGTTCGCACTGCTCGCGTCCCGCGCAGCAACAATCTCGCACTCGCGAAATTGTAAAAATTACAATTCTGCACATGAATTGAAAACTACCAGGCTTAGTTATGGGTGCATGCATGATACAACTGTTTTTTTTAATTTTAACATTATTCTGGCCAGGGCATGGATGGCATTGAATTGTTGTGATTTTTGTGTGTTTTACGACTTTTTGGGGTGGTGTTGGGGGCTTGCTATGTGGGTGGGGGCCATTTTATTGCCTGGTCCCGTGTGGGTGGGGGTCTAGGGGACATTTTTAAGCCAGTTTGTGTGCTTTGTGCCATAGGCCTGCACCCAGTGTGCTGTGATTTTATCATGCCCAGGGGGCCCAGAATCCGTCTGTTCGCGGATTTTGCTGGTTTTTCGCCACGTTCGCGTCGTGAAGCAACAATCTCGCATTCGCGAAATTGCAAACATTGCAATTCTGCACCAGAAAACCACCAGCAGGCAGCCTAAACCTACTGAAACTTGATGGATGGCATTGGATTGTGGTGATTTGATTGGTGTTGTGTTTTTTGACTTTTTGGAGTAGGGGTTGGGGGCTGGCTATGTTGGTGGGGGCCATTTTGAGGCATGGTCCTGGCCATGTGGATGGGGGTCAAGTGGCCATTTTGAAGGCAGGCAGTGAGCTTTGTGCCATAGGCCTGCACCCATTTTGCCTTGCTTTCACCCATTTAGCCCAGGGGGAGTCAGTGGTACATGAAACTATAACCCTCTCTGTGTGTGCTCTCTTGGATCAATGTTAAATTCCTGTTTCCCAAAAATTTAGCAAATCCTAATTTTGAAATTTCCATATTGTGTGGTGTGCATGTGTGTATTCATAAATGCCTACTTGCAAACTATTTATTGAAGCGCTACATATGCAACATATATTTACTGATGTTCCTCTGTCTTCGTTTGCTTTTAGGTGCACAAAGTCAATAACTCCGCATCATCGTTGAGCATCAGTGCCAGGAAGAAGTCCTGCTGCGGCCTGTTGTTCCGACATCGGAAGAAGATGGCTCTAAAAAGAGGTGCCCGTAGCTCCTCTTGCAAGAAAAATGTCTCTACTAAGGAGAAGAAGAAGCAAGTGGCACCACTTACCAAGGAGACTGGTGGCTCGACCACTACATTTTTGTGGAACAAACAAAGGCCCACCATGAGTGCTGCACAGGTAGCCTGTTTAGTGGTTCAATCACCAACGACCAGTGATGTTGGCTCATCGCAAGAAAGTAGCAGCACACCATCAACACAGGTTGTAACTCATCTCACAAGTACTATTCAACAACCAAAGCCGCAACAACAACTGCATGGGCTACTAGTACAAGCACAAGTACATGCGCAAGGAGCTGTCCGAGAAGGAGCTGTCCGAGAAGGAGCTGTCCGAGAAGGAGCTGGCCGAGAAGGAGAAAGCCGAGAAGGAGAAGGCCGAGAAGGAGAAGGCCGAGAAGGAGAAGGCCGAGAAGGAGAGGTCCATGGATAGTTGCAAGTAGAGGTCAGTGAAGAGGCCCATGTAGCGGCGCATGGAGCGGTGCAAGTGCCCACAATGGTTGTTCTTCCAGAAGTAGGGGCACAGGAGGAAATTGACTTTGGAGCCGGGGTATCATGTCAGGAAGACGAAGGCATTCCTCCTGATGATTCATTTTCTCCCAGCTCCCCACCAAGGAAAAGATCAAGGAGTGTGTGTAGAAGTTCCTCTTCAAGCCCCGCTCCATCAGATGATGATCTGGATCTAGATTGGCAACCATCTCCGACGTCTGAGAGGGAGGCACACCATGAGCTGCGAAAGGTATCAAATGTTAAAAGGAAGGGCCCCGGAAAGCTCATACTTATGGATCCGAACGTCGGACTTGATGAAGTGGTGCATTCTGATGTTGTTGAACAGGATGACAGCAATGACCTAGTCATCACACACGTCATTCCAGCCACACCGGCCATGCAGCAGACAGACATTTATACCCTATCCCGACGTCATGCTGAGCGTGACCCTGGCGACGTGGCACTGGTAGCACCACCAACGCAGTCAAGTAGTACAACAAGTTCAACAAAACCGACAGCTCCCATATTTTCTCCCCAGAGGGGGACTCCATCCAGCTCGACTCCCTCAAGTAGGGTTGCTGCAATAATTGCACAACCCAGTAGATGTCTGCAAGGCTCATCCACCACTGCTTCATCTGGCATTGGCAGTATCATCTCGTGCAGCAAAACCAGAAGTTTCCAGTCCCCAGTTTGGAACTTTTTTAGTGTCCATGCAAAGTATGATAACATAGCCGTTTGTTGCATTTGTAAGACTAGAGTTAGCCGTGGTAAGACTGGTACCAACTATGGAACCGGAGGCCAGATAGGTCATCTTCAAAGAAAGCACGCTATCGAATGGTTTGCGCACCTAGCAAACATCAAGGGAAAGCAATCCCAAAGGGCAAGTGGCCAAAATATACCCATACTAGGTGTTTCATCTGAAGATGACGGGGAGGTAGAAGAAGCGTCAGACATTTGTCTGGTTGCACCCAGTACCCCTGGCAGCACCACACCCTCCGGAACACATAGGAGGCACACTGAGATTCTGGGAGACACACCAATGTGGAAAATGTCAACACTGAGCAGAAGTGGGTCGAAGAAGGCATCAGCATCATCCAGTAAATTTGTCCAGCGCACCATTTCAGCCATGTTCTCCTCAGATGCGCAATTTCAACGCAACCACCCAACTGTACGCCTGTATAACACTAAGCTGGCTAAAATGCTAGCGGTGGACCTTCTCCCTTTTTCGTTTGTCGAAAATGTGGGTTTTCTTGAACTCGTGGCAACACTGGCCCCTAAATGGAAGGTTCCTAGCCGGTTCTATTTTGCCAGGGTTGCTGTTCCAGCACTACATAAAGAGGTGCTTGAGTTGGTTGGGGCAGCTTTGCAGGAGAGTGCAGTTCACACTATACACCTGACTACAGACATGTGGACCAGTTGCCAAACCCTTGATTACATGTGCATCACTGCACACTGGGTCTCTTTTTCAGGGGTTGCACAACAGATAAATGCAGGTGGTGACTTGGTCGAGATTTTTAAGGGTGCTCGTAAACATGCAACATTAGCCATGTTTGGCATGGAGAAAAGTCATACTGCAGTCAACATTTTGGATGACTTTAACAAAAATGTCTCGCAATGGCTGCCCCCAAGAAATTGCAAGGTTGGTTATGTTTCTACTGATAATGGCAGCAATGTAGTTAAGGCCATGGAGAACGGTTACTATTTTAGAGTGCCCTGTTTGGCGCACTGTATGAACCTTGTCGTGCAAAAGTTCTTGAAAAAAGAACTTGCAGTCGACCAAATACTGACCATCTGCAGAAGAATATGCACACATTTCAACCATTCTTTTAAGGCCCGGAAAGAGCTGAGGCGCCAGCAAAATGTACGTAGAATACCAGTGAAAGCACTTATCCAGGAGGTGGCAACACGTTGGAACTCAACCTTCTACATGCTTGAGCGTCTGCATGAGCTGTTTCCAGTAGTCAATGAGTATTTCTACAACCTGGGTGGTGATACGACAGAAATGATGCTAGCGGTGGAGCAATGGCAGCTAGTTAAAAGCCTGACAGACATGCTTCGTCCTTTTGAGGTCTTCACGCGTGACGTCAGCAGGGAGGACTGTTCTTTGAGCAAAGCTATCCCATTGTTGCTGAAGCTCGAGCACCAAGTCAAGGTGGTGTCTTCAGAATTAAAAGATGCTGTAAAGAAGGAAGCATATGAGTTGGCGCAGAGATTATTACATCGCCTAGTTAGCAATAAACGGCTTGTAAATATCAAGAAACAACAGCACTACATTTGTGCTACTATTCTGGATCCACGTTACAAAAAGCCATTGTTTGGCAAAGTAATAATTCCTTTTGAAACATCAGATGTTACAGAGTACAAAGGTTGGCTAGCTCAGTCAGCCATTCGTTTTGAAAGAGAGCGGAAGGAAACTGTAGGAGAAGACAGTACTACTAGTGAATCAGCAGGCCAGCAGGCGTCCCAAAAAAACACTTCTGCATCTGTGCCTGTGGCAGAAGTGAGTGACTTTTCCTCTGAGCCGTTAACCACACCAGCAACCGTATCATCTGCACCAGGCCCAGGCGATATGTCTGAAGCGGATTGGCTAAGTGAGCTAGGGTTTCCTTGTCCCAGAAAGGACACAGAAGTGCAAAGTACAGGAATCCGGGAGGACATTCTTTCAATGGTGCAGGCCTATCTGGATGACTCAACAGCGGTCAATATTACTGAGGACCCATTGGCGTATTGGCATGGGAAAAGAAACATATGGCGAGAGCTCACCAACCTGGCTATCAATTACTTGTCTTGCCCACTCGCAAGCGTGTCTTCAGAACGTGTTTTTAGTTCTGCTGGTGGCATTGTGACTTGCAAAAGGTCCCGCCTCTTGCCCGCAAATGTGGAGCGGCTCACCATGATAAAGATGAACCAGCACTTCATACCACCAGATTACAAAGTACGAGAATGCACGCAGGAAGAAGAGGACACCGACCTACCTGAGGAAAGTTCTCCTCAGTTACCAGAAGTACTACCGACTCAATTTGCAGAGTTTGAGGACGAGCTCTGCTTCCCTGACAGCGAGTTCTGAAAATGAGTCAATGATTCATTAACTTTAACATTAGTCCTTATTCACTTTTATTCCTGTGTGTCTGTCTTTCTTTTTTTAGCAAGTGCTTCATCACATTCACAACAAAACTGTAATCAACCAATCAAACAACAAGCCCATCAGCAGAACTGTCTTGATTTTGATGCCGCAGCATTCCTCAGGTTCACAACAGTTAGTTGACAAGAACTCAGTCCTGGTCGTCTAACCTCCTCCTCCAGACTCACCCTATCCATTTCCCGTAATGCTGATGCCTGGAATCTGCAAAATGAAGAAACTTACGTTGACGAGTCCCCTAAAGAGGGACTGTCTGGAAGTAGTGAGTCCTCATTTAAATACATTTTGTTAAGTGTGACTTTTTTGCGTTTGGGTTTACGGGTCTTGGCTGGGCCATTGCTGGCAAGGTCTATTAAGGGATGAAATTGGTTAGGCATTTACTTTGGAAAACATTTGGCCTATTACACAGGATTTTGGGGTCTGTGAGCACCGCTGCCATATTTCTAATGTTGATTGCTTTTGTTTTGCAGAAAATCCACGCCGGGAAACTCCAGTTGGGGCCCTGCTGCAGAACGCTTTAGGACACTGTGAATTCCAGGTGGAGCCAGCCCTCAAACACAAATTACAGGTAAGATAAGCGTTTGGATGGGAGGTAGTATAAATGGAGTATTAGGAGAGGCGAGAGAGTGACAGTGTTACTAGTAGTAAAGTCCTAGGACTCCTCAATTAACAAACTCTGTGACAGGCATTTACTTTGGAAAACATTTGACCAATTACACGTGAACGTTTAGGCGTTATTATTGCTCGCTTGCCTGTCTTAGGGGTGCTGTCTGTGGGGCTTCTAGGATTTTGGGGTCTGTGAGCACCGCTGCCATATTTCTAATGTTGATTGCTTTTATTTTGCAGAAAATCCACGCCGGGAAACTCCAGTTGGGGCCCTGCTGCAGAACGCTTTAGGACACTGTGAATTCCAGGTGGAGCCAGCCCTCAAACACAAATTACAGGTAAGATAAGCGTTTGGATGGGAGGTAGTATAAATGGAGTATTAGGAGAGGCGAGAGAGTGACAGTGTTACTAGTAGTAAAGTCCTAGGACTCCTCAATTAACAAACTCTGTGACAGGCATTTACTTTGGAAAACATTTGACCAATTACACGTGAACGTTTAGGCGTTATTATTGCTCGCTTGCCTGTCTTAGGGGTGCTGTCTGTGGGGCTTCTAGGATTTTGGGGTCTGTGAGCACCGCTGCCATATTTCTAATGTTGATTGCTTTTGTTTTGCAGAAAATCCACGCCGGGAAACTCCAGTTGGGGCCCTGCTGCAGAACGCTTTAGGACACTGTGAATTCCAGGTGGAGCCAGCCCTCAAACACAAATTACAGGTAAGATAAGCGTTTGGATGGGAGGTAGTATAAATGGAGTAATAGGAGAGGCGAGAGAGTGACAGTGGTACTAGTAGTAAAGTCCTAGGACTCCTCAATTAACAAACTCTGTGACAGGCATTTACTTTGGAAAACATTTGGCCAATTACACGTGAACCAACACGATGACAGTGTTCAGTAAAACAAACTTACTGCAAAACCACCACCCACCAGGCTCAAAAGTAGTAAAAAAAAAGATATGCTCAGATAAAGTTTGAAAAAGTATATTTTTATATCCCTAACAAAATAATCTCCCGCAAGACCCTCCCAAACCCCAACAAATAAATAGTCCCTCAAAAGTCCCCAAAAAACCCAACTCCCAATTCCCACCCCCCAAAAGTCTCTAAAAAAGGGGCAAGGGACACTCTAGGGATGCATGGTGTTGTTAAATTTGGCCTCCAGGGCATCATGCCTTAGGGCCAGGGCATCGTATTGCTCCCGGAGGGTGGCGTGATCTAAACGGAGGCCCTCCACCAAATTTTGGTACTCTTTCCATTTCCGGACCTCCGCCAACAGGTCCGACACT
Source organism: Lissotriton helveticus (assembly GCF_964261635.1). Classification (NCBI taxonomy): domain Eukaryota; kingdom Metazoa; phylum Chordata; class Amphibia; order Caudata; family Salamandridae; genus Lissotriton; species Lissotriton helveticus. The sequence continues at coordinate 947,491,174 of NC_136065.1, forward strand.
CTGCGGATTGCTCGGCGCAAGCGAGCCTTTACAGTACTGTGAGGTGCAGCCTTTGCTGCTCGGCGGTGGCATCTGCCAGCACGGCTCCGTTTGGCTGGAGCACTGCGCTGACCGGCAGAACGTGGGGTCACGGAGGAGGATGCAGATGTCACATTGGAAGTACTGGACTGCGTGTCGTCCCCCTCCAGTTCCACCAGCCGCCGATATTGGGCAACAGTTGCATCCAGCCTCCGTTGCCGGGCCAGTACAGCCAGCATACTCCTTGTTGGTTTTGTTTTAGTATGACCAACTATATGAAGAAAGAAAGACATAATCTGTAACCAATGCTCTTTAAGAATATGATTAACACAAAATGATTCAGCAGGAAGTTGTGTCACAGTACAACTAGCAACTAGCCAGCGCAGTACAAAAGAAACTATTCAGGCCAATATCATGGGCGTCCGCAGGGATGGGCAAGAGAGGGCGCGATTGCCCCCCCCTGGATCGCAGGTCCATCCAGTGCTGGCCCAGTGACAAATAACAATATGGTAATTACAGCAGGCTGGGACCGACAGACAGATAGAGGCAGAGACAGAGAGAGAGGAAGACAGAAGGAGAGAGAGAAAGAGGGAGGGAGCCAGAGGGTGACAGAGGGAGGATGAGGGAGGGAGACAGAGAGAGAGGGAGGGGGAGAGAGAAAGAAAGATGTGTGTAATGTGTATGCCAGGTCTGGTGGCTCAGTGGACGAAGGCATCCGCTGCAGGGGCATGATTTCAATTTCATGGTCATATTTTTTTTTGTTGCTCTAGATACACCCCCCTCCCCCACCGACCCTGCCCCCTTCGGTGCGGCCCTTGGCCACAAACCACACTATCAATCATGTCAGGAGTAGGACTCAGGAGATGGTGATGATGTTGGACCCCCCCCCGGAAACATTTCATAGTATGTTCGTAGTTCATCCAGTGACCGTCTACTCTCTGTAGATACACATCATATGCTATCTAAGAGTCAGATAGTACCATGATCCAGCTTACCTGTACCCGCCACCACCACTGTCTCCTTCCTCACAGTCTGTACTTCTTGGTCCTCTTGCGCCGCCTCCTCCCCAGAGTGGTCCTTGGACTCGGAGTCGATCACTATTACCACATCCGAGCTGGCCCCGCCACCAGATGTTCCACCTACAAAGTAGATTTAAGAATGTTAGATTACACCACTCACTAGTATTTGGTCTAAGTATGAATGAAGAATGTGAAAACAACAGAAAAAGTAATTGACTGTCTACTCTAGTCTAAAGTAAAAATGTCCCTCCTTCCAGGGAAGGCTGTTGTCTTGCTGCATTTTTTTGACATAATTGATGAATGCTTGCTTAATTTTAACACACACCATTTTTCTCTGAACAGACAGAAACTGGACTTCTAAGGACAAGAGCAACATCAACTTCAAACCAGGTGAAAGCTCGGCTCGACCACAAGAAATGTGTTTCATTACTCATCAACTCAGCACCAAGCACTTTTCCATTTCCAACTAACTTTATTTTAATATATGTGTTTACTTAAACTTTTAATAAAGCTTTTAAACTTGAATAGACTCTGTGGTTTTTGGTCCTCCAGACTAGAGTGACTGAGCGAAAGGTTTTGCAATTTTTGCAAGGAGGAGTCCGTGCCGCTGACACTACCAGGTTTATACAGTGTGCCAAACACGCCACTCTGAAATATTATTACTCTGGTCTTTGGTGTCCATAGTTCGGTTTGTGGAGAATTGTCCCTGCAACAGTAGTATTATTGATTTTGCTCCTATCTAAACACTATTTCGAAAAAATTAAATTAGGAACGCTTGGACAACAATAGGTCCTCTATATTTAAATGAAAACTTACTGGGGCCAGCAAAGGAGCACTCGCCGCCCTGGCCTGCATCCTCCTCCTTTGGAGCCACTGCATCCGCTTTTTCTGTCCGCTTGCCCCTGGGCGGACCTGACGTACAACATGAAAGAATGAACAGAAAACATTGATGATTGCTGCTTGTCGATGTCCTTGTCAACCAAATCAAACATTTAGAAAGAACAAGAACCAACTATTTCAGCCAAAAAGAGGGCTACAAAGGAAGGACTGCACCTGAGCCTCTACTCTAGGGGCAGATTTACAAGCCCCTTGCAGCTCTTTTGCTCCGTTCTTGCGTCACTTTTGTGATGCAGCGCCACAACAAGAGAGGCGCCATGGTGTGGCGTATATTAACAACGTGACGCATATGGGAGATGCATCCCATTCTAAAGCCCTGCACCCTAAGGGAGCGTTCCAGCGCAAGGGAGGGCGTTCCTGCGCAGGAACGCATGCTAAAAGTGGCTATGGGGAATATATAAAATTTCAATCAGTCATTTAGGACAATGATGCGTCACTGAAACCCTGCGCCTGCATGAAGCAGACTTACGGCTTGACGCAGCATTGCTGGAGCTGCGCCATCTTTGCAACGCAACTCCATCAATGAGCCGCCTTTACGGCACCGATGCGTAACGCTTCGGTGACGTTTTGGGACCATGGTGTGCCGCATTGTAAATACGGCGCACCATGGGTGGTGCTGGCGTGCCGCACACTTTGCAGGGATGCGCAGGTAATTGCTAAACTGACACTTAGGGGCATACTTACGAGTTCTGAGCTGGACACCTCCAGATGTGCACCAGAACAAATGCGTAACGCAAAACTAACCTTGCGTCACGGCAGATGCGCCGCAATTACAATGCGGCAAACCCTGGCGCAAGGGTAGGCATATGCGTGACGCATCTCGTGACGAAAGAGGGGCGCATCTCTAGAGTCGCGTCGCAGGCGTGATGCAACTATAGCAATGCTCAGGGCTGCCCAATACTCAACATACCGCATCAGTCCTTACGCCTGCTTCAAGCAAGCAGGCATAAAGAATTGACGTAGCAGCGTCGCGGAAGTGCCTGCGTTAAATCTTGTAGATTTCACGCAGGCACTTTTGCGAGGCGCACAGCTGCCTGACCGCCACCCCCCCCCTTGCGTGGGAACGCACCCATTGTGGCGCAGGCCCAGGCCTTAACGTGGCGCATCTCCTTAGATGCATCTCATTGTACATGACTCGCAGGGATGCGCCACGTTTACGTCGCTGTGCGTCAGGTAAGGCAGCGTAAACGTGGCGCAAGGGGCTTGTAAATCTGCCCCTTTGTGTCTAGCATTACGCAGTTCTGTAAAGTACACTCATACATTACTCAGCCCAATTAAATGAACACAAAATAGAAAACAAATAAGCAGTGGCACCGCCACAGAGAAGGAGAACAGTGCACCTGAAATGCACAGAAGATTTTGAAATATTAATTTACCTCTCCTATCAATGTAATCAGCAGCATTATTGCTCTTTGTAAAAAAGTTAAAGCAAATATTTGCAATATAACACAGTCACACAGAGCAGGAGAAAAAACAGAGTAGTGAGTGATGAAAAAATTGCTACAACTACTCACCAAGCCCGGGGACCTCCACTCCCAGCAGGTCTAGCAGGTCGCGCTCCCGGTCCAGGATATCGGTCCAGCGGTGGGTCACTTGATTGTAGGTGCGCTGGACCCCCGTGATGTCAAAAAGGGCCCGGCACACCTGCCCCCACCGCTTCCGTCGCTCCTGGCTGTTGGTATAACCAGCAGCGATCCTGCCGCCTGCCGCGATGGTCCTGGGGAGACGGCGCTGCACATAAAAACCGAGTGAGCCCACCTCCTCAGGGCTGAAGATCTCCCTGGGCACCACCATTTCCGCCCTCAAACGGCCACACGGGAGCCGGGCACGGGCTGCGGTGCCCGTCTTGGGCAGCTTGACAGCTGTCTTCACCATGTTCTGGGCAGGTGTTAGCAGTAAGGAGACAAAATGAAAAAGAATAAGAGTAGGGAAGAAGGAAATAAAAGTTTAAAAAAGTAGTTGAAAAGTAAACAAAAGTAGCCTAAAACACAAAAATATAGACCTAGAAAACTAGAGGGATAGAAAAAAAGTTAAATAGATCAAAAAAATATTAAAACAAGCAAAGGATGGCAGAGATATACAGAGGATAGAAACACCATGCCCAGACACATAGGAATGAATGAAAAACAAGATGGCGGCCCGAACACGTGAGTGTAAGTAAGTTCGCACGCGATTTCTCTCGCGAACTTGCATTCGCAAGGCGCTCATTGCGCGAGATTACACATAGCGGGCGGAAACGGAAATACGTCACGCAAACAAAATGGCGGCGCCCATACTCAACCTTGGGGTAACTCGCACAAGTTCGCGGCTTCCACGGTCGATTTCGCACGACGCCGCGCCTCGCGAATAGGGTGAAATTACCGAAAAACGAGTTTTGCAAAAGCAAAACCAACGAGCAGGTGCAAAAGTTCGAGCTCATCATTTGTAACCATTTCCCTGTAGTGCTTCCTGAAGGGGCCCTCCAGAATCCGGTTGCCTACTTGCAACTATTGTGTGACCCTGCTCTGACAGTCACAGAATAGTTACAAGTATGCCATTGCATCCTGTTATTGCAACAAAAAGGAAAGGGAGCAGACAAGCAGGTGCCAGCCTTCATTAATGTCAGTTGGGGCAGGGCAGGTGTTGTTGTTTGCAAAACTTAAAGCACTTAGCAAGTGTGCTTGGCTTTGCCACAATAATGTACACTCACTGGTCAATCAGAGGGTGCTGTGATGACACCGAGGGTGGCATGGGTGTGCCAGCCAGAGGGTGGCATGGGTGAACCAGAGTGCCAGTGTTGACAGAGGATGGCAGTGCTTTGCTTTGCCCCAATAATGTACACTGGTGAACCAGAGGGTGCTGTGATGACACAGAGGGTGACATGGGTGAGCCAGAGGGTGGCATGGGTGACCAAAGAGAGTGCCAGTGGTGACAGAGGGTGGCAGTAATGAAGAAAGCCTTGCAAACAGGCTGGGCACGTAGAAACAACAAGTTCGCAAAACTGGCGACCCGACAAGTAAGTTCGCAATTTGCGAAATTGTACAAAACCCTCGCGAACTTGCAGAAACCCGTGCGAACACACACCCCAAAAAAAATACGCAAATCCGCGAGAATTCGCGGATTTTGCGTATTGTCGCAATCCGCAAATACGCAAATCCGCAAATTCGCGGATTGCGAATCCGCAAAATCCGCCCATGCTTAACTTAGTGTGGGTTCCTTTTTGTGTGGTGATTTCACTTTATTACCCTTTGAAGTGTTGCACAAATACTTTACGCATTGCCTCCAAGTTAACCCTGACTGATATGTGCTGAGCTACCAGAGGGTTGAGCACAGCTTAATAAAGGTTTGGCTTCTGCCTCACCCTTACAAGGATTGTGGTCGCTGCTTGACCAGAGCTAACATCTCAGTCAACCAACAACCCAATTTCTTACATAAGGATTACTGAATTAGCCAGCTTTATTTCCAGAAATGTAAGTGTTGCGCAGTGATAATCATGGCTGCAGAAGCAAGTGAGAACTCAAGCCTGGAAGCCTCATGTCAAGGCATGGCTGGGACACACCTCTTGGATTAGAGAGAATTTTCTATGCCTAATTGGATCCAAATCTGACATTGCAAAAACGTTAATATTTCAATATAATTATGCAATCCATATGGTATTTTGTCTGTGTACCTCGAGTACTTATATGAGGTCCTGCACACATAATGATACCATGGAGACGTAGGGATCCAATAAAAAGTGAAGGGCTGGCTACGTGCTCTGTATCTAGCAACATAAAGTAGCTGATAAGATAGCTCAGTGAGTTGAGCTAATGCTGCAGAGATGTGCGTGTGGCCTGCAGCTCACAGACTGGAATCATAGCATAACTGAGGAAGGTGAGGGCTAACTGCTGAAGTTTATCTGCAGCCTGAAAATCCCAGTTCCAACCATTGTGAGACAGCTGGGTGTGACCCGGACTCTGCGCCAGAGGGCGATGTCTAACTTACAGGTCATGGGGGGGAAGGGGGGGGGGGGTTTAAACTCATTAATATAGCCTGCAACGTATATACACGTGTTACAAAGATCCAGGTGCAGGTTCAAATACCTGATTCCCTTTCGCTTTCTGAAATAGTTAATGCTGCTGCTGCAAGGAGCTAAGTGTAACTTGCAGGTCACAGGTTCAAATCCCACTAGGATCGCTCAGTGAGTTATGCACCCACTGCATAGACTTCTGCATTACCCAAGGTCACATTCCCCACTTCGAGTCGCATGCCTGCAGCACAGTGGAGTAATGTGCCTGCTCCGGGGATGAGCGAATCCTGAAGGGTCCAGGTTCCAGACAGAGAAGGGCAGTTGAGGGTGCAAACATATAGCGCTAACTACCCCTGACGAGGCGTCGAAGCGCTTTTTCGGCGGGTAGCACGCTACTCCGGGACCCACAGAGGATTATTGTTGAATTAGTATAGTGAAACATGCAAGTACATTTTAAGTGGTGGATAGGTTAATCAGTTATTTGGGCAGTATATTAGTATAGAGCTGTGTGTACTCGACGGGAAGATGGAGAGATGTGTGTGCATCCGGCAGGTGACCGATGTTAAGCCCCGTAAGAAAGCTTGGGCCTTGAATTCACGTGCAGAAATATTTGTGTGGCCTGTAAGTCATATGTATTAACAACATTTAGATGGCTTGGTAGGTTGGTATGTATGACGCTAAGACCTGTATTTAAAGTATTACTGCACTCCACATCACTCACCGGGCTCATCTCTGATTACTGACCCCCCTGTCTCCTTCACTGCAAAAGTTGGCCAATGCGGAGGCTTCCCCACTGGGCCATAGTTAATTGGCCCATTCTTTGGACGCCTTTGTTATTAACCAATCAACCCTCTTCATATTTACGGATCAATGAGACTCAAAGTTGTTGCTCGATAGACTCCCTTTCTCACTAGATAGCTTTCCTTATACTTACCTTCAACCTACCTCAGTCACTTGTCACCGCCTGCAGATTAACGGGTTACACGTACATCTCTGCAGCATTAGCTCAGCTTGCTGAGCTATCTTATCTGCTATATTCTGTTGCTAGATACAGAGCACCTAGCCAGCCCTCCATGTTTTACTGGACACCTATGTCTCCGTTTTATCATTACATGTGCAGGACCTCATAACGATCATCTTACCTCCTCTGGCTTCCACTTCCATGTATGTTGTATGCTACCCATAGTCTGTCTCCCGCCTGTGATCATTCAAGTTATGACGGTCAGTATAGCTCCTTTCTCTTTTTACTGGAACAGATCATAGCGCTTCAAATTAACAGCTATTGCTTCAGGGCTCCCTGTTCGGCTAAGTTCGTGCTCTACAAATTTCGCATATTAGCATATACCATTTACTCTCACTGTCTCGTGCTTAGTGAACATAAACAAACAGTAAAACTTTCATGGTCAATGAAGCAAATAGCACACGATTACAAAATTGAGTTCCACATTTCATCTATTGTTCAATGTGAGCAAATACCGAGAATCTTAGAGGTATAGAAAAGGCCTGGGTGCTGTTACAGGATCAAATGAGATGATAAACATAGAAAGATTTCTTATGCTGACTATGTGTGCACATAACACACACATTCCTGCTGGTCACGCACATTTCTGGCTCCTACCTAAGAATGATGTGACTCCGTTAAATTATGGGAAATATTATATGGATCTTACCAAATCTATCTGAAATATATGTTTTGAGTAACAAAGCAAATCATGCAATATGTATTTATATTTTATGCACAAGCACCACAAACATAAAAAAATGTCCATAGCTTACTTTTTTGCAGCCGGACCAAGGTTCTAATCGATTGCGGTAATTATAACATATTTTATATTTTTAATCACAAAGTACAATAGTAGGCACACAGCGCCAGACAATGCGTGTTTGTGAAGACACAGCTTCCCTGGGATTTTTGTTTTATCAGCTTTCTGTGTGAGCTTGACACATTTACAATTGTGAAGGTTACTGAACATCCCATATTTTTTTCTGAAGGTCTCTGAGATACTGTAGGAGCGACAACTGGGTTTTGTTTCTTTTCGTGTGAAGATTTGTTTCCCTTTTCTCCTCCCAGTTTGTCCTTCCCCTAGCAGATAACCAAATAACACTCTTTTGTGGAAAATGTGATATAGCATTTTAGGTTCATTATAGTTTAATACTCTTTATTTGCTTCAAACTAAAGCTATACATACATTTTAAAATAAAAATTAACCCGGAGAATCAGTCTAAACAGAGTGGAATATTTCTGCAAAGTGTTCTCTTGTGCAGCCAGCTTCTTGAACTGCACAGAATGCCCTGCATAGATTTGCACTGCATTCCCTACTGCCCTCTTAAAGCCCAGACAGGACAGGAAGGGTGGGGGCAGATAAGTGCCGTAGCTTTTCTAGAGTTAGGCCAGTCACTTTAATATCATGACATTTCCAGAAAATCTTTTATGACATGAACTTTGTGCTTTTCATTTTAAACCCTGTTTTGGTAGAACACATGAAAAAAGAGAAAAGCCACTGAAACTTCAGTAGTGTGAATTTTTTGTTCAGCTGACAAATAGAATTTTAAATGAAAAATGCTGGTAATACAGATTCACGAGAGCAGAACAATCAAAGAAAAACAAACAAACGGAAAAGCTATTTGATTTCCCTTAGATCTGCTGCAAAATATGCATCGACCCCACTTAACATGGCCTTATTAAATCACACAGCATACAGATGACATTCTAATATCGCAGAGAGTTGAATAAAAGAGTTGAATCCAGGCTTAACCAGGGAACATTTGAGCAGTGTAACAAGGCATAATTGATGATCAGCCACTGGTGTCTTTTAGGAAAAAGTGGAAAACATGAAATTGGATGTTATGGTGAAGGTAAGGAATAAAACGAAGCTAGGTGAAGTACAGGCTCCGCCAAAGCCTTCTCTGAATCGCCCCTTTCAGAAACGTTTCTTTACTATGGTCAAACCCTGAAGCAACTCCTGTGCCGCTCAGTGTGAGTGGAGAAATGCAAAATGGCTGCCAGACTGAAGACCACCAGAGCCTGTGCCTGGAAGTTACAGGCCAGACAGAGTAGTAGACTGAAGCTACCATGTGATTCTTCAAGCCACATACATTGTAAGTGGTTCACGAATCACTAGCATTCCGACGACCTCAGGCTAGAAGCACATTTCTCGAGATTCCACAGAGCCTTGAACACCAACCTTCTTACCGCCTATGGCTACATGTTCCCCGGGGACTGACATCAGGCGTTGTCACTGAACTGTACCTCGTAAAGCCACATGAGGTGGCCTCATTCAATCACATACTGCTGTCTGACCTCACTACTCGCCGCGCTGCACTCACTCACGTCTATTCCTGGGCACTTTGAGCAGCTGCACAGCAGCAAGACACTATGCAGGAAAATAACAGAAAAGATGTTCAACATATACATGATTAGGCCTGCCACCCTGGATTTCCATCGGACAAAGCTGGTGAATAATTCAAAGTGTATTTCCTTAATTCATGTTAGGAAATGTCATAAATTATATTGTAGATGCCAACGTTTGTTGTAAATTTTGCTCTGAAGGGGAATTCGCCTCTAGGGGCGATTTAATTTGGCTTAATCGATCCATCTTCTGCTAGTCATATAGACTGCTTGTGTATAAACTTAGATAGGCAAATGTTACAGAGCGAACTCGGGCTCTACTTATTGAGTGAACGTTGGTAAATCTTACAGAGTGAACTTGGGCAAATTTTACAGAGTGAACTTAAGCAAATCTTACCCTGTGAAATTAGGCAAAGCTTACAGTGTGATAAAAACTAACACCAAGAAATCAGCGAAAGATGAATGTCTGGTGTCCTCAAGAATCTCCCCTTGATCCCACACCAAGATTTAATAAGTCAGGCTTTTTTTATTATTTCTCAGCCCAGAACACAATTGCTGTATAACACAAAGGAAAGGAAGAGTTAGACTTCCATTTCACTACCAAACTTGGGAGTGTAAGTTGCAGACTGTCCCACTGGGGAAATAGTCAGATTTCCAAGAATCACTGGAGAGGTTGTTAGGGCTTATGCAGAGTTAGTGACATGTCAACTGAACCCCATGGCACATGGCGTGTTCCTGGCTGGGCTCAAGTGCACCGTGGCAGCCTTCAAAATACATTCTCCATTTCCCGGCAAGACTGGTTGAGTGTGTTCTCAGAAGCCATTTGCATTGCACCCTTGAGCGTTTTTCTGACCAGACATTGCTACATCAGGCCCAGTGAAACCACAGAATATTTTGCAAGCCTCTGCCCTTATTTCCAGCTTGGGTGGTTCTCAGTCAGTGCTAGGAGTAGTTATTCTGGCTCTTCTTGCAGCTCTTTTTCCTTATTTTGTGCTACGTGTTTGTGAAATAACTACCCACTTTAGACTTTTTCAAGAAAGTGTGCATTGGGCAGGTTCACTCAGAGAAATTGGCAGTTCGCATGACTGGAAGACATGATGGTAATCAAGGTGCACATGCACAATATATGCTTCATGCCATAAGGGTTGCATAGTCCTCACTAGTAGTAGTAAATATGGAAATCACATTCATTTGAGGACTTAATCTATTCAGATTCATGATAACGTGTTGTCCTGATAAAGGAAGCAGCAAATAGATGTGCATTGAAACATTGGCACTCTGCTGCCACATGGGAGATGGAAAGATGACATTTTACAATTGAATTATAAAGAGTCGACATATTTGTGTGGCTGCTATTGAAGCATAGACCTTGCTAATGGTGGTTGCTATGATTGAAAATTAAGGTTGACATTTGTACTATTGTATTACATCGTAGGATATTTTACAGAGATAGGCTTTTATTAGAAATGTTTTAAACATGTATATATTTATGAGAATTAATATATTTACTTCAAATTATAGAATCGTTCGTTGCTGTTTGTGAATTCATGGTAATATCAACATTGTAAAGAACTTTGTTGTGTGGTATATGTACGATGGAGGTTATGCATATAACACCCATCAGCCTTTTCTCAGATTACAGACTTCATTAAAATAATATTTGTTTAATGTGCCTAGATCGCAACACAATAGACAATGCGTAACTGCGTTTCTTGATTATTCTATTTATTTGATTCATGTCAAACGAAATTAAGAAGTGAATACTAGATTCTATTGTCAGGCATTGGTTCAATTTGCAAAGCACACTACTTTTGTATGCACGAGTTCTTCTCATTTTTAACTACCAGGTGTGAGATCGAGCCGGGTGTTTAATCTCAGAGTACTTTGCTGTCATTTTTAAAAAATCTCAGGGCATTACATTTGGTAATCGTTTGTACATTTCGGGAAAAAGAACTATTATTTTCTTCAAATTAATTGTGGAGAGAACCTTCGACCCCTTCCCCCTCCATTCAATTAACAAGACCTTTTTCATTTTTGTTCTTTTTAACAATTCCTTCAAATACTTCTCAGGAGCATTTTGTAACTTTTTCTAATTTCATGTTAGTGCTGTCACGTGCCCTTACTTTAACCCAACCCTTTTCTTTTCTAAACATACCTTTGCCTTAAACTATGCCTAACCTGATTTACAACCATTTCCTTTAACCCTTCCTCATTTCTCTGATAGCCCCCCTCTCACATGCATTTCATTTCTTTTATAGGGCTACTCATACCAATGTAGGTGTCAGATCGCTTATGTCACACACACATTATGCAGAAAAAAAAATCATACACGCTTGTAAATCAATGTATAGGAAATGTTACATAAGACAACGAGAACTACATGGTGTAGGAGCCATGTGTCATCCATATTTGTAGGCAGTACATTTTAGGAGTGTTTGTTCTGGAGACTCCGGATTTATAACGTACAACGTAGGTCGGGGTTGGCTTTACTAATAGAAATGTGTTTCTATCCAAACGAACCCTATTTAGCACCTTTAGTAAAATGAAAGACTGGGGAAAAAAACATAACGTTATAACATATAGCATGCAGTTTGCATGCTGCTTTTGGAAGACTGTTCATAGGCCACTGTCCTCTATTAAGATTGTAACTTATGAACTGCAAGTAACAGAAGGATACCTGTGGCAAAAGCAATAACCCACTGAGCTTTCCACTTAAAATACGTTCTGTGATCTGCACAATACTCCTTCTTTGCAGCAGGTACATTAACCCTCTATGCTGCTACATAATGAGTCAAATTGCCACTAGACAAATCTCTGATCTCTATCCAGCGTGAGAATAAATCACCAGCGTTATCTGGACATTTTTATTGTTGCCTGAAAACTGCTGGACTCACATTAGCAGTCCAATAAGCACTCCTCCTCCAGCCCTGTAACCTTTGCCCTCCCAGAAGCCACACCACTTAGGAAAATGAAGGGGGCTACGCCATTAACTCCAGCTGCAGATTCCACCATCCCCTTCTTGGATGTATGTCATTATAACGCATGCTTTTACCACGCATGCCTTTACAACGCAGGTTTTACAACGCAAGTCGTTACAACGACTTGCGTTGGGGGGCGCTGGATAGTCGAATAGTTTAATTTACTATTCCAACTCCAGTCCCCGTGGATAGTAGGGAAGGTTTTGGACAGTAAATTAAACTATTCCCTATCCTCCAGCGCCCTCCAGCGCAAGTCATTGTAATGACTTGCGTTGTAAATCCTGCGTTGTAAAGGTACTGCGTGGTAAAAGTTGCGTCGTACAGGATGTTTCCCTCCTTCTTCAGAATGTGGATTCCTCAGGTGAATGCATAATCAGGAAGAGCTGTTGTCTTGGTGTAGGAATTTCCAGAGCGTGAGGAGGCATTGCCGCTGTCTCACCTGAGATTCTCCTGGGCATCGTATCCCTCTAATAGACGACATTTAATTGTAATCCTTTTACTGTCCCAATTTCTGTCACCTGACAGACAGACACTCCCACCTTCGGGTATATGCGCATGTTACATGTACACAAACACACATTATCAAACTGGCCGGAAGAGGCAAATGTGACATGTTGCACACGACAGTGACCCAATTGCATTAAGGGCACTACTAAGACGAGACAGCACCAGCAGAATATATTAATAATAAATACAGAGTGGCAAGAGACGTTTTTGAGATCTTTCCTAAGACTAATGTTCTGGCTAAACCTATAGGAAGGATAATTTCGTGTTCCAAGCATTATAAAGTAGCAGAAATGTTTTGTGGCTAGGGTCTTAATATTTCTAACGGCCAGATGGGAGTTTTTATTCCGCACGACAATAAAAACAACTTATAATACTGCCCAAATTACAACGGGAATTCTTTCTTGCCTTGATAACAAACCTCCAGGTGTTTGTAAAAACTGTTTTTGGACAAATATTATAATTCAGGAGAGTCGCAAAATACAGTCTTGACAAAGATGGTGCAATAATGTTCTTTCCATCGAAATGCGTCGAAGTTTTCTTACACAATCTGTGGCCTTGCTGGAACCACAGATTACTAATCAGTCATAGCAGCGGGTTCTAGTTTATTTTTATTGTTTTCTCCAAAGATGTGTGTGTTATGACTGTTCTCATCTTTTGTGTGTTCTCTCTCTATGTAGTTTGTATTTTAATCTTTTGTGTAATAGACTATTGATTTTAGATTGTTTTTTATTTAATGATTCATGTTGTTTGTATCAAATTTTTCTTACACACACATGCGTATGAATACATTGATGTGTTGTTGATTTAAACAAAACTGTGTCTTTTGAGTTTGAGGTTAAAAACGTTCTAGTCTCATTATATGGATGGTGTAAGTGGAGTGTGAACAGCCCGAGTGACCATCAGGATTATTCCCAGAATTGTGAGTCTGTGTGACCATTATAGTGAGTGGAGTAAATCATGCTAGTTATAGGAAACCTGTCGCTTTTAGTCCAAAGGAAACCCTTTTTGTGACACAAACACCCACACACACATACTCACACGCACACACGCTGATTTTGTATTTCCCCCTCCCATTTTGAACCTCTCTCTCTCTTTTCCCACTCTTCCTTCAATCCCTCCCTCCTTTTAATTAATTTCATACCAACCTCATGAAACAGACACCTAGATTAAGGAAGAACGTCCGTGCTATTCTAATGGATGAAGATGCAATAGCACCCTGACTTGAGAAACAACAACCACACAGGCAGCTGGTGTGTTATAAACATATGCTTAATATTAAACACATGTTCTTACCATAACATACCATAATATGTTGGTGTCATAAACCAGGTTTTCTGGCCTGTAACACACCCTGGTCTAAAGGAGGGCATCCATTGCTTCGTTATTCACTTTTTCAAATGTATCATATCCCTGAACCTGGAGATGAACTTTTTCTTCTTCTAGTTACTCTCACTCCCATCCGCAAACTGACATAAAGCATTAGCATCTTTCCTTAACATATGCATCCTTAACACTTCCAATAAACTAAATGTGGGTTCTTATCAAACATCCAACAGCACTGTGTACTGAAACCAACATTCACATCACACACCATCTCTTGAATCTGACCTGCAAATGGCCGTGCTCATATTATACAGAATCTCCTCACCATCCAGTGCCCAGTGCAGTACCAATGCCACGGAGGCGACAAAGCTCTGTCAAATCATCTGCACTGTCATGCAACACACCAACATGCACCTCAGAATCATGTTAGCAACCAGCGTACACATAAAACACCCTCGTTTGTAGAACATTTAAGGGCAACAAGCCGGGTTGTGATGCAAATGTAAACATCACTAAACTCTGGCAGAACAATGGACAATTGTCTCTCTTCTCTAATAGAGGGAAATTATGGAAAATCAATAAGCACTCCCTCCCATACCCAAAAATTATCACAAAGTTCTTGGTAGTTTAAATTCACCCTACTTTCACACCAGGTTGCAAACCATTTTGAATCTGATCGTTATGAGAAGTGTCTAATAACTACACAAAATCAAGCACCAAAAAAACTAGAGACCCAATCAAAGCACGATTCCTCTAGCACAGTTAATGTCTTCCAAGATCCCCAGGAAAGGGTGTCCAGGACGAATCTTCAGTGATGCCATAACAATCAATAGCACAATACAACTATCAAAAGTGCTGCAAGGTCATACTAATGTCAAATGATGTGCTATATGGTCCAAATGAACATGAAGAAAAGTAAATGTGAATAAGATGCGAAAATATCACATATACGTTTCCAGTGCATCATCCCTGAGTAAACCACTCTTGCTGCTGCTGTTATGCAGGAGTGTGCACGAGGAGAAGCCGGGCAGGGGTGCTGCTGAAAGATCAGCATCTGTAAGTCATGCTGCATTGCACAGTGAGTTCTATGCTTTCCACAGGCAACGCGCCTGCTGTGAAGAAGCATGAAGGCCTGCCTGCTTATCTCAGTCGAGCCTCATATGTCCCCCACCACTAAACTTAGCACTGTTAGAACTACTTCAAAGATATGGCAGACATGTCACTGCCCTCCATTGTGTACATGGGAGTCCTGGGTAGGTAGAAGGCCCCCAATTTGAGTGGACACCTGCCAGTTCTGGGCATCGACCTTTACCCACTTCAAAAACCTCTTTCCACCATTGCCTCCCACGCTCCTTCAATCTCCTACATCTATCCTGCTGTGCTGCCGGAGCTGTATTGCTCCACCGTTTCAGAAATCCCTCCTTGTCAGACTGCGAGCTCTCAGAGGTGACATGTCACCTTGATAGGAGCATCCTCAGCATCCCCGAAACAGTGTGACAGCTCCTGCCCTGGAAGTCAGCTGCCTCCTGGGGAGGGAGGTAAGGCAGCTCCCTTGGACTAGTACCACTCACAAAGACTGAAGCACACAGTATACCTCATCTTTAGACTGGCATGCACCATTGACTCCTTCTTCTAGTGCCTCTCTGCTTCAATGATCCCTGGTGAAGCATGAAGCCACCATTATCTTTGTATTTAATAGAAGTGGTGCTCTGCTGCTGAGTTAACCATCCCACACTCCAGATATGCCCAAAGAGTAGAGCTGACACTGGTACATGGAGCCTCTTCTGAAGCCTGATGCATCTTCTCACACAGACTCTCACAGCGGTGGGACACACAAACAGTCACACATAAGTCATTGACACTCTTTCAAGATTGCAGGATGAAGGGGGTTATCTCAAGTACCAGGACCTGTGAGTGTGGAAGGCATTCAGTATCTCCTCCTCCTGTACGAGGATGGGGGCACAAGCTACATTTTCAGCACATCCTTTCTCCATTGCACCTGCAACCAGAGCCGGCTTCAGCATTGGTGGCGCGCGGTGCGAGAATCATTTTTGGGGCCCCTACACCCCATGACCGCCTCCTCGGATTCTCTTACTACCACCAGGCATAAGTGCCCATCATCTCTCCACTCATAAGTTATTGCTAAACACAGCGCCCCCCTATGAGGTCAACACCCCCGCCACAGGTCAGCGCCCAGCGCGGATGCACCAGTTGTACTGCCGTAAAGCCGGCCCTGCATGCAACCATCAACGGGGGATATTCCTCTAGATGATGCCTCAGGGAGAACCGGTTACCACGCCTTTCGCAGGAGGAGACGTTGCTACTACGGAACATATGCAGTATCTCACTACTTGAGACTGGTCGCTTCTACATTATTGCGCCTTTTTGAATTCTCCTCCGTTCTTGATCGTTCATATATTAGAGTTTGGAATATAACTGCTATTGACACTTTTATTTCCATTTGCAGTGGTACTTGAACCCACTTACCTGCTACTATCTTCTTTCAAGACCATATTAAAGAGCCCTGACGAAGTTCCCATGGCAAAGAAACGGGAACGAAACGCGTTGGCTGTGTGCCAGTTTTAAAGATTTGTTCAAATAAAAATAAGTGATTTGGAAATGATTTTGACTGCTGCGTCTTGACTCCGCAACGTGTGCACCTTCCGCTTTCTTTGAAAAAATCGTCGGTTTCTGACACCTCTGGACGGCGGGTGTGGGAAGTGTTTGCACCACCTCAAAATACACTGTACTAAAGGACTGGATATGTGGGACCTTGGTCAGCCGCTTGCCTTTGCTTTGTTAGAACCAGGCTCCATGCCTGAGGCGCCAATTATGGTGGTATGGCTGCTGCTTCATCCCACATACAGAGGCAGTCACACACACACATCTCAGAAGTACACAGGGTGCAGCTCTTCAGAGCTGTAGTAGTGGCCCTCAGGAAGCAGTTTCACACACAGGCGTTTGAATGTGAGTGTCAGGTGATGCGACAACTATAACGACAGGGTCAGAGGGGAGAAATGGACCTTGACTGTGGGGGAGTCTGCGGAAGGCCACAGTGGAGGAGTTTCAGGAGGAGACAGCGAAAGGGCCATGAAAGATTTTAGGGAGTACGTTAAGTATTCAGTGTCCGTATGCATAATTGTGATAATTATTGACAGGTTGAGACCATCTGTGGCAAAATATAATCCAGGGCGCTTGCAATATTTTCACTGGCATCATATTTTGAACTATTTTCATTGATATAACATTATCACTTCTACTGTTTGAGCCCTTAACATCTACGATTGGTCTAACATATCTGAACTAATTTATCCCTCCACTCATATACTCTTCCATCCACCCATGCCATCAGTTCTTCAACCACTTATGCATGCACTCGCTCATCTATTAATTATATTACAACCACTGGAGTACTCACTTACCCATCCAAATATAGAGGCATTTTCACTTTCACATACTCATTTATTCACACAACCACCCACACTTACAAACAAACCAACCAATGAAGAAGTATTTTCACCTGTAAAATGGCAGACAATTTGACTTTGCAAATGCTTTTTTTTGCCGTTAGCTACGTTTGTGGCGTTAGTGAGAGAAGTGGGGAACCAACATATTAACAGGACGAGCCAAGGGTCTGGCTCCGAGCTCAGAGACGGTGCACGAGCCCAGAAGTCCTGAAAATATTTGCTATGTAATTCATACAACAAACATCAAGTAAAATATGATAAAGTCTTTTTAAAAAAATCAAAAAAGTGAATCTCTTTAGCATGTGGAAGCTTTGACATTAATAAGGAACATTATATCACTGCACTGTGAAATACTTAATAAAAGTGATAGTTTTCTACATCCGGTAGTCCGAACTCTAACATTTAAAAGTGAATTAGTACGCAATAAAAAAGAAAAAAAGAGTTTTGGTGAAATAAAATATTTGCCTAACCACACAATTTAAGTGGGCGATGTATGCATGTTTTCTTGTTTCACTTTGTAAAAATCAGTGTGAAACGCTATCTGTGTTTCCTTATGTTGAGGCTTTGTTTGACCTCAGTTTATTTTTCTACAGTTTTTAAACACAGCGCAAATTGAACTAAAGGTTTGGGCCTCATTTATGAGAAATGACGCATCGCTGCGTGAAAGCAGCGATGCGTCACTTCTCAGTGCACACTGCTTACGACATGATTGATGCGTCATATTTATAATATGACGCATCATGTCGCAAGGAGTTACAGATACGTCAGTATTTCTGACGTATCTGTAGGCGCAAAAGTGACGCATTGCTGGAGTGTGTCACAAAAGTGACGCAACTCCAGCAATGCGTCCTTTCACATGGGGAAAGCCCCATGTGAAAGGACTTGCGTCAGTCTTACGCCTGCTGTGAGGCAGGCACAAGATTTTGACGCAACAGCATCCTAAAAGTGACGCAGTGAAATCTCATAGATTTCACTGCGTCACTATTACGAGGCTTTTTGCGGGGGAACGCCCCCTCTGCATACATTATACCTGATGCAGGTATAATGTAGCGCAGGGGTTTACAAAGTGACGCATCTGCTTAGATGCGTCACTTTGTAAATAGTGCGCAACAGGAGGCACGTTTTACGCCGCCGATGCGTCACAAAAAGTGACGCATCGGAAGCGCAAAACTGACGCAAGGCCTCATAAATGAGGCCTGGTGCGTTACATCAGCACCACTTACATTACAGATAGATTAGTTATAGGCGTGGGGAGATTAAATGAATTCACAGGATGTGTTAAACCGCTGGCGGGACTCTGGATTCCAAGATCCACAGCCGGCAGCTCTTACTTAATGCCAGATCCGCTTAGGAGAAGGGAAGGACGCAGGCAGAAGCCATAAAAAAGGTCAGCTCGTTATGGGTTCGAGGTTCCAATAGGACCTCGAGCTGAGCCAGAGCCAGACTTCAGGTTCGAGCCTGGCTCGAGCTTTCTTTGGCTCGCCCATCTCTAGTTAGTGATGGTGCCTCTCTTGTCAGCTGAGGAACTACGGTGGAACTTTGCGGAACTTTAGAGGATAGACAGACTAGGAAATGCTGGCAGCTCCAGAAATGGTTTGCTGTCCTCAGAAATCTATTTCATATGTTCCTCTCCCCGGAGATCACCTCCAGCAGAAATCTACCTTTGCACCAGGATCCCAGGACAAAATAAGATAGCACGCTGCCCATGCAATATAATAAACGATAAAGGTGTCTTTTGGAATTATCCATATGCAATGCCGGGAGCTATCTACAGAAGAAAGATGGGAGTAAGAAATCAAAGATGTTTCGTGTATGGAGTAAAGTAAGGCGGAAGTTGGGTTTTGGGGAAAATCTGGTTGTTTGGTGCAGGAAGCACCTTTATGTCCCTCTCCCCTCTTGCCACCATCAACAAAGACACACCTCTATTGCCTGCAAGTATTATGAAAACCCACTTAATATATATTGTTTTTAATTGTGCTAAAATATTGAATATACTGAACGATTCTGATTAATGACTTCATTGGCTAATAAAATAATATATAGAATAGGGTTTTAATTGTTTTGTATTGTTTCTCAGTGTCCAGACATGATCCAGTAGTGGGTCTGTCACTCTCGTTGTAGGCAATGCACTGGCAAGATGGGGCAGTATGCCCTTAGCACTTAAGTGCTTACTTCAAGAGCCCCGGTTAATTGCGATTTAATCACGAGAGACACAAATCCACATTTCCCGGTAGGGCCTTAGAGCAGTGCTTTAAATGGGCCGGTACTGTCCGGTACGGAGTACAGGCACTTTTTTTATTTTGACAGGGTGAGTACCGGCACTTCTCAAGAGAGAGACGTAATACATTTCATTGGAGAGTATCGGCACTTCTCAGGAACAAGCAGGTACTCTGGTACAGAGTATCTGCACTTCTATTTTTCCATTTCAAGCACTGCCTTAGAGACAAAAACCTGTGTAGTACCTCGACATTTTACAAGACTATTTCGAGTAAATTAAACTTCACATTTAAAAGAGGCACTATCGAGGATTGTTTTATTGAGCAAAGGCAGTATGGTGCATTTTCTGCAAATACACCACAGAAGCAAACATCACGGGGCAGCAGAGAGTTAGAACTGTGTTCACTGAGGGATGGCAGTCCAAGGCCAGGAGTGAGAATGCCACATTTCCCTCTACAGGAAGCAGCACCAGCTTGCTGGTTACTTCTCTTCTACTGCAGCGCTACAATGTGATTTTTTTTAACATAAATAATTCCATTCATGAGGAGAATGTGCCCTTGGACAAAAAAACTTTTGTTTCAAGTATGTAACTGTAGCGCTCGTGGAATGATAGCTGTGCAGGTGGGAGATTTGCAGTAACATCCTGCACACAAATAGTTAAACAAACGGAGATAAATAAAATTGAGATTAAGTCCAAAAAATGGTCCGAACACTAAAGAGGGAAAACCTTTCAAGCCCTGCTCTCCACAGTCAACACGGCCTGCCCTATGCTAATGCAAGACAAGTTTCAGGCCTACTCATTCTCTCCTCCTTGGCACAAATTGCAGGATGCACTGTATTGTGACTCACAATACAGTGCATCCTGCGAGAGGCCTACACCACCCTGTATATTTACATACAAGGAAGCCCGTTGTTCCTGGATTCATAGGTCCTGATTCGAAGTTGGTCGGTGTTTTGCAATCTCTGCCTAAACCCCCGTTTGAGCAAGGGTCGGAAATCCGAAATGTGTGATAATTATTGCACCCTAAAAATTGTGAATCCTGCTGAGTAGGATTTTATGGGGTGGGAAAAATTGCACCTTCCCCTCTGACCAACTGGGAATTAGAGCCTAGGTAGACAGAATGGTAACCAGGAACATCATTACGTTCCTCTTTGCACAGTGAAAACCACATTTCCTTTCAAGATCAAATCAGTATTATTTTGATCCGTTGTCACGGGGCCTCTTAAAGGAGTGGGACTCGTAGGCTAGTGCCTACTTTACTGGTAATCAGGAACTTGCACACGTCATGTCCAATTCTTCAGACACTACCTTTTTCACACTCCTTTATCAACTGATACCTGAAGAGTCAAAGGTCAGATTCAAGGTTATGGTTGGACATAATATTTTATGCTCTTCCCTTGATTGTCTGAATTGGCAAAAGCTTATTTATTCCTGTTTTTTTACTCTGCCTCCTCTGTTGGTAATGGGGCACAACACAGTGCTTTAAATGGAAAAATAGAAGTGCAGGTACTCTGTACCAGAGTACCTGTTTGTCTCTGAGAAGTGGCGGTACTCTCCAATTAAAAGTATTATCTCTCACTTGAAAAGATTTGTCTTGAACGCTTTTTTTATCTGGAAATGTTAAATGACTTTGCCTGACTTGTGAAGCTTCCACATAGGGGAAGTCCCTTGATTAAAAACAAAAATGTATGCACCTATTTATTTTTTTATTTATTTATTTATTTATTTATTTCCTTTTCACAATTGATCTATGGGTTTTAGTGTTTTTACTATCTATGATCCGCATTTTTAGGATTTGTTTGGCACATGCAGTACATCAAATCTGTAGCAGTTTTGTGGATATTGTATAGAAAATCTCCGTAACAATATTTATTACTTGACACAATAAAAAATGTTTACTCACTTTTACTCTTGAAAAGTGCAGGTACTCTTCCTCTCAGAATAAAAAAGTGCTGATACTCTCTACCGGATAGTACCCCCATTTAAAGCACTGGACACAAGCAGTGGCGTAACAAAGGCTCCTGCAGCCTTCGGCGAGCTCCAAGGGGCCCATTCAGCACAGTACCCTGGCTTGAGTGCTCCTGAGTGAGTCCTGAGGAGGGCCCCTCCATGTCCTTTGCAGGGCCCCCCCCCCTCAAGTTTTGTTCGGCCACTGGGCACAAGAAGCACACAAAATGTCTGCACAGGTAATGTGTTCTAGCAGAATTAAAACCCATGTCTGCCCATGAAAGAAATCATATGCAAACCCCACTCTCAGTGCTTGCTCACCACTGCCTCCACCTTTCACTGATTGCTTGACACTCCCTGCTCACCACTGGCTCCATCCATCACTCCTTACCTTGCGCTGCTCTCTTGCAAGCACGACATGCCCAGGGCCGGACTGGGAACCGAAACCGGGACTGGCAAACTGCTTGGCCGCCCGCCCCCCTCCCAGGGGCCCAAAATCGGTCCCCACCCTGGTGGCCCACCAGGAAACGCCCAGTGTTTGCTACGGCCAGTCCGGCCCTGGACACGTTCCCCTTATTCTTGATGTGGCCAGTGATCAGCAGTGCATGCAGCTCAAAACTGATTCAGGTTTGATGGATGGATATGGTTTGAGAAATAAGGCAATAACCAGAAAAACAAAAGACTCCATCTTTCAAGAAGCAACATTAGCAATCTTCTATCTGTCTATGAAAGACTGCAAGATTTTTCCCCCAGGGGAAAGTTTGAAAAACAAGGTGCAGTATGATGTATTTTACCGCATGATTTTGAAAGAATTGTGCTGTCCTGGTCATCACACCTTGTGGTGTGGTGGCGTTCAGTATGGCAGCAGCAACTCAAACGTAGGAAATAAAAAAACAACAGCACCACAACCTGTGAAAATAAAAACAGGATACGGGCATAGGTGCATAGAAAGGGGCAGTTTGCACAAAGCATGACACACATTTTCTGTGTATAATTGATCATGCCTGTTTTTCATTTTAACCATATTTAGGACATCTCGATTGGCTTTGCCATTACTTTTTGTCAAAGTGTTTCAGGTTGTAGAAGTTTACCCTTTTTGACTCAGGTTTACCATGGAGAAGTTCCATGAATGCCATGATGTTGAAAGATAAAAAGTAATGGTGGTCTGAACAATACAATATGAGAGGGTAAGAGATTTGGATGCAATGTTTAATTGTGAAAATCAGGCCCAAAATAGAGCCCTTATGGTAGTTCCCAGTATACAACATGTGTAGAAGTAGGCAAGGATAACATGTAGTAAAATTGTTGCATGGCACAGCAGGCAGGCCACTGGCTAAAAATGTGTCACATGAGAGTACATGGCATGTCAGCACTATGGGTCTGAAGACGATGGTGGCATCGTTTTGGGCAGGTGACCGTCAACAATGTGTCCACAGTCCCACCTGACTGATTACGATAGGACCGCCATGCGGGCAGTCCTAAAATGCCTTTTTCAACAGTAGGTTGTGCTGAGGCTAAGAAAATGGGCTGCAGCACAAGCTGTTGTTCAAGAAGGCACTTTGTGCACATCCATGCACTGTGTGCCAGGCACCTTGTAGTACCTGACACACCGTGCATGGATGTGCATGGAGCACCAAAGGTGCCTCCTGGGCCACTGTAGAGTGGCCCGTGGGGGACGGGGGCTCTGCTTGGGGACCCCAAAGTCCTTTAACAACAGCCTGTACATGGCGGTCAGACCACCATGAACAGGCTGTCAGAAAGGGACGTCCTAATTCCTAGGGCAGTGCCTGAGTAGGTGCCTCCTCTTTTGTAGGAATAGGAATCTGACAGACGCCCCGATGGGATCCTTGTTTCTGTCAGATGCGGCAGTTTTCCCCCCCCGGCAGCCAAGCCCAGACTGCCTGTATGGTAATGTGCTGGTCGGACCGATGGGCTGTTCCCACCACCATCATAGTGACACACCCTACGCCGGCATCACCCAGAAAGTCACCAAGAAACTGCAGAACATCCAGAACGCCTCCGCCAGACTCATCTTCAACATCTGCCACCACTGTCACATCATCAACCACCTGAAATACCTCCTCTGGCTCACAATCAACAGAAGAATCACCCTCAAGCTATTCACGCATGCCGACAAACACTTACACAATGTAGGACCTACATACCTCAACCACGGACTCGCATCCATGCACCCACCAGAGACCTCTGCTCCACTCAACTGGCCCTGGCCACCATCCCACATATCTGCAAGACCACAGCCAGAGGATGATCCTTCTCCTACCTCTCAGCAAATACCTTGAACACCCTACCTCTCCACCTGAGGCAATCCCCATGTTTGCCTCAGTTCAAGAAGGGCCTCAAGACCTGGCTCTTTGACTAAACCACAGCACTTCAATGCACCAGCAGCATCTCCTCCCCCACCAGCGCCTTGAGACCCTCTTGGGTGAGTAGTCACACTATATTGGCCACCTGATTGATTGATTGATAATCAGACCCAATGCTAGGACAGAGCCTGGTATGAATCAGTCAAGATAGGAGGGGCACTGTGCTAGAAAGTGCATATGGCATCTGAGAGACTGAACTATCAGGCATCTGCACTGTGTTAAAGAAGAACATGGAAACACTGTGCAAAGGCAGTGAATTGAGGCAGTGCTTTTCTAATGAGACACAGGGATTGCCACAATACTGTGGTAGAGTCTTTAAACATGGAAACTGAAAGCATGAGAGCAAAGCCTCACTCTCCCAACCTCTGCCCCCTTCCATTCAGTGTCACTCGCACCAAGTCCTGCTTTTCTTGACAGTGGATTTTTTGCTGCACCTGTTGCTGGGCAGGCCCTAGCCGGAATCAGGCCACTATCAAATGATATACCATAGATAATACAGCATTGTATTGACCAGGAATTGAGTAGCGCCTCAGAGCAGTGCCTGCTGATTGTCTGCTCTATAGCTCTGCTACTCTGAATATGAACATCTGGAGCAGGTATTTTTGCTTCCTCTTTCTATGTTTGTTGCATTCTGAAGCACACTTAGAATGAGGAAAACGCCTCTAAGGATTGCTTTTGTGCAAGAAGGCATCCCTTCCTGCACAAAACAGCCTCCCTGCAACACATGCACCCTTTCACCATGGAACAGAGGTGCTTTTATTGGTGCTAGGCAGCACATAGTGTGTCAGCTCTGTGAAAGAGCAGGAGTGTGCCATATATTGGTAAATATTACATATTGCAGCTCTCTCCCTTTGATGCAGCACAATGCAGCAAGTTGTCTTGCTGCACTGCGCTACATCAAATATTGATATATCTAGCCCTTCGTGAGTAAGTTATCTAAGCTTGCAAAAAAGTTGCCTAGAAAGAGAACAGCCTCTCTGATGAGTGAACATCTCAGCTGGTGCAAGAGAATGGTCACTGATGCTTGTGACCAGTGGTGAGTGGCCATCCCAAGTAGAGGAAGAGGATAATCACTTATGTGTTGTCACCTCAGGTGGTCCTAGTGGATGGTCACTGACCTCTGGCCATCTCAAGTGGTCGAAGAGGAAGGTCACTGATGTGTGGTCATCTCAAGTGGTCCAAGAAAGTTGGGAGATCATAAAGGAAGAGGTGAAAATGTACTCAGTGTTTCCTCCGCCCAACATTGAAGAGCATGCGTTATGAGTGTGTCCATGAGGGATTTGCAATGATATGCCAAGAGCCACTCTGTTAAGTTGGAATATAGCAAGGCATGTGCTATAAAAAGGAGGAGAGTGACGATGGATTTATTTCTTCATGTTTGAAATCTGTTATTGCCAAGAAACCTAGGCCCTTGCCTAGATATCGGTTATTCTCGTAGTCCTCCTGCTGAGCCCATTGCAATCCTACACTTCTAAGTGCTCCTCTGCACTTTTTAAACATTTTCAGTTGTAATATAGCAGGGATCAGGGAAAGGTTGGCGGATCCTGAACGGCAGATTATTATTTCTGATTTTGATGTCATTTTGCTATAGGAGACTTGGGCTGTTGATCCAGTTGGCCTTGATGGTTATGAAAGTTTTTGTGTGGCAGCAATTCCGTCCCCAGGACATAGACCACGAGGGGGACTAATTATCTTCCAATTTTAGGGTATTTCCTATTCCCATTAAAAGTAGAGGAGTTCAGATTATTTGGGTGCTGATCTGTAAAGATTGTAATTTTTTCTTTTTTAATCTTTACAACTTGACCATTGAACCTGGGTGTCAGATTGAGGTTCTTTTTGAAGTAGTGTCATGCCTAGAGACCAGATCATATGTCTATTTCCATTAAAAAATATATATATATATATTATGCTGTTAGGACAAAATTCCTTTTGTGTTGGAAGACCTAGTGACTGGGGATCATGGGTCTGACCAGAGGGGATTTAAACTATCAGAGGCGCTTGGGCAAGCTGGCTGAATAAAATGTAATCAGTCAAGCAAGCCCGGCTGAAGACGGCTGTAATGCCAGAAACCGGTCCTGGGAAGCTTGATTCCGGTCCAGGGAAGGCATGGCTTGGCAGTTCGGGCTGGACTGTTCCCATGAGGCACAGGGTCAGACTGATTTGCATATGGCCATGTCTGAACTGGGGTGGCGGAGTGAGCTAAAGAAAGGTGATGGATTAAACCCAGATCAGTTGACTGGGTGTGAGTGTTTGTATTGTCAAAGCTCCGTCCATCATCACCTTTGGTTTTTCTTTGAATAAAATGTAATGCCTGTGGGCCCTAGATCGTCTAGGGAACTTCCCACTTTTGTGGGATGGCGGAAAAGGACCATCACTCGATTATATTTTTTGTTTGAGGGCTCTTGATCGTTATATCATCCCAGGGGTGGTACTAGAAACTAACTTTAGTGACCACAACCCAATAGAAACTCCACAAAGAGTAACTGTTGATCCTGTTGAAAATCCTATTCCAGGATTGACGGGCTTAACCACAAAAGAAGGGGGTCTGAGGGTAAAGTAGCGCAACCTCCCAATGTCTATAGTGATTACATTTGTAGTAAGCCTTAATATTACTATCATTATGGAGCGGCTGCTATCTTTGGAATCATCATCTGCCTCAATTGTGGACGCATGGAACCAGCTAAATGAGTCTACGGGAAATATCATACAGGATATGGCAAGTAGAACTAGGGGTGCAAAGCCGAGCTGGCTAGACAAAGCCTGTAGGTTGGCGGGTAAGCATCTGCTTGAGGCTCTCAACACTATACCCCATAGCCAGGACATTATTAAGGATTCCAGGAGGGTGCATAAAATAGCCTCTGGGAAGCAAAAGACTGAACGCAAGGAAGCATCTTGGATCGGTTGGTGTCCACTTGCTCATCTAGAGACTCTAAGAGTTTTTGGGCGGGGATTAATGGAAGGCAGTCCAATGTGGCTGCACAAGATGATATAGGCTTTTCTATCTCCCCAGCCCTTTGGATAGCTCATTACCATTAGGTATACGCTCTGAGAAATGAACTCTCCATCCATCAGGGTGATGCTGACAAATTGTATCCTCTTGAGATTCGGTTTGAGTATGAGGAGGTCTATAAGGCCATCATTGGTAGCTCATCCAACAAAGCACCTGGGCCAGATGGAATATCCACGGATCTTTAAAAGGCTTAGCCATGCCTCTGAGCTTCAGTTCTGACTAATGTTCTTAATGCCGTGACCCAGCTAGGCATACTGCTGACCTGGAAATCTGCCACCATAGTCCCATTGTTCAAGAAGGGGAACAGGCAGGACCCTAATTGCTATAGACTAATCTCCCTATTATGTTCAGTGGTGAAGGTGGTTGGACGTATTGTCTTCCAGCGAGTGGAAATCTGGGCTCAGGCACACAATATCATCTGCCCTGTCCAATATGGATTCAGGGAAGGGATGGGTACATTGGAACAATGCCTGAACCTTAACCTTATCATCAGGAAGTATGTTGTGGTGAAGCAGGGGTCAATTTTTCTTGCATTTATGAACCTCAGTAGTGCCTTTGACTGGGTGAACAGGTCCAAGCTTTGGGGTATTCTTGGGGAAATTGGATTACCAGCTCAGCTGTTTTTCTCAGAGCTTTACATGCAGACTTAAATGCCTGCATTAGATATGGCAGTGAGGGGGAGACAACTGAATCTTTTAGCTTCCCATGGGGGGTTAGGCAGGGATGTGTGTTGGCTCCAATATTGTTCTTAGTATATTTTAATAGTTTGAACAATTACCTGAGTGAAAATGGGGTTGACTTACCTAAGGTAAAGTCTGTTAGTGTGACTACCCTGCTATACCCCTACAACGCCGTATTGATGGCCCGAACGGAAAATGAGCTAAAACTTCTGCTCGACAAGTTTGTTGAGTTCATGGACGATCTGGCCCTAGATACAAACATCTCAAAGACCCACTATATGGTCTGTGTGAGGAAAAAAGCTAGACACAACCTATTGATATCAAAGGTTTCCACCTTTCCCTACTTGGGGGTATAATTTGATCATCTGAATAACTGGCATTTCCAGTTGCTGTTCCAAGATCACACAAGCTTGTTGTGCCTTGTTTAGATTTTCACTGTCGGTGGGTCATAAGTAGGGCTCCCGGTTTTATGGTATTTATTTGTTAGACATTTTCGTCTGTATTTTTTATCAACTTTATCTGTATTTATCCATATTTATTATGGGTTTTGTCAAAAAAATAAAGCTGAAACTGGTATATTTTGACATTTATTTAACCAATAAATATGCAGTCATGCTTGAATGCTTGCCAGGTTTCAGTGATAGGAACACCAGCCGAAGCTAAATCAATGCACTTTATATGATAATATGCACGCACATTTCAGTATCAGCCTTGTGCATATCTACTGTTGTTTAAGCCTCTTTACTAAAATTACTTTCTATTTTAAGCCCCTTACCTATCAATCCACAAAGTTATTGGCCTGGCAGTCATGGCAAAGTGTATTTAGTATCAGTCAAAAAGCACCCAATTTCCATTTTTATCCACATTTAAAAATAAATACACAAAAGAAAATAAATGGTTTTCTGTCTTTATTTAATTGTAAAAATCAGTAAAAACGGAAAACAGGGAGCCTCAGTCATAAGCCCATCTTGCCCTGCCTGCAAATCTACAAAATGAAATGTATTCCAGTCCTGACACACGGTGCAGCCATTTGGGAGTACCGTAAGTGTAGGATGATCCAGCTTGAAGAGGACCGATTCTATAGAAAACTTCTGGTGCTGACTCCAAATAGCTCCTCGTTTGCAATCCATGAGGAACTGGGTTTGAACTACGTTGAAGATCGGGTTAAACTAGCTCCACTGTTACTCTGGATATCTGTCTGGGTAGACGCAACATTGGGGCTCAACAGGAGTGTGATTGAGGATTGCATGGAATGCACGTCTGCCCATAATATACAGTGGATTTATTATATATAAGCAACTGCCCTTTCCCTAGACTGTATGGATATTTTTAACCGCCCATATCTACTTAAAAAGGGTGAATGTGATTTTTTTAAGGATAAAGTTCTAAATAAGTTTAAAGATGATAGGGATGCCTGGGCGCTGGGGAAACACTACAACAGATCCTATTTTTTGAGAACTCTCTTGTTAGCATTGAACCATATCTCACAGAAGTTAAACATCCCAGGGACACATCATACCTTACTAAATTTCGTTTGGGTTCCATACGTACAATGATCTGTTTCCCTCTGGGTCAGTTCAATCCCCACACGCTTTTAATCTGCCCTTGTGATGATAGTTCACCCTAGACCTTGAGACACCTGGTTTTATTCTGTAAATATAATGAATTATTACGTAGAAGGAACTTATTACCACTCTTAAAAGCAAGGGGCTTTACTCAATATCGCTCTGCCTATTTATATTTACAGTTATCATCTGATCAGGAGGTGATGTTGGCGATTATTGGTTATTTAAAAGGTGCCTTTCACTGGAATAAAATAATGTGTTACATTTTGAAATGTTTTTAATTGCCCACACATTGTTTTTAGGAATGAACTGTACTGTACCACACTTACTAAGGCTTTTTATGGTTTTAATGTGTTTTTTATGTATATATTTTTCATCTTTAATGTTTATAATATATAATGAAATAAAGATCACATTTATGCATTCATTAAAAAACTCTTTTCAAACTCGATTACAAAATACTTGTTATGAATATAATTTTTTGTTAAGAAAAAAAGAGATGGAGTGCAGGTTTCAAATCAAAAAGCTAAATCATATTTTAAGGCTAATAGATTTGGGAAATTACTAGTGAATTATCTTTACATTAAAAATACAGAACAAAGATTAATGCTATTTATGAGAATTGTGGAAAAATTGCATTTTCAAATATTAATATTATCAATGAATTTCATGAAACTCAATTATCTTCATATTGCAAAGCTGAGCCCGTGGAGAACCACCTTACAGAATTGGTATTGAAATCTTGTAATATTCCGGAGGCAAGATGGCGCCCGCACGGATGGACGTGTCGAACGTGTGAGCTGACCTCTCTCTCTGACCCACAGGTCTAAGCTTTGGAAACGCCGTCAGTGAAACGAAAACTTACATGCGTAAAAGTTGCTGAGAATGCTGGCGCTTGGATGTTCAATTTGAAAAGATTTGAAGAAAAACAAGCAACTTTTCAGCAGATAGAAAATATCGTGTGAAGGAC
Source organism: Lissotriton helveticus (assembly GCF_964261635.1). Taxonomy (NCBI): domain Eukaryota; kingdom Metazoa; phylum Chordata; class Amphibia; order Caudata; family Salamandridae; genus Lissotriton; species Lissotriton helveticus. The sequence continues at coordinate 947,521,494 of NC_136065.1, forward strand.
GCTGCTGGGGAAATGCCGATGCTTGCCGAACTTACAGCGCTGGTGAAACTCCGCCGAGCCTTTTGGGCGGTACCTTCCACAGGTGTTGCGGCTTGGCTCAGCGGTGAACGTGGTGAACGCCGATTCAGTGGAGACCACACGGAGAAAGGAGCCACGAGAACTCTCGAAGTAATGCCTCCGAAAGGTGCACGCTCCAAACGCGGCCAGGAGACGAATGTGACCGCGACCACAGGTGGAGGCGGAGGCGCGAAGGATATGAGCGGGGGGTACCGCGCAGAAAGCTGGAGCAGGCGTTCCAGGTGAGAAGACGGGGGAAACCCCCGGGAAAGTCAAACAAACTATCTCTGCTTTATTTTCGTCTGTGGAGGAAAAACGAAAGGGGAAGGCACCGCATGTGCAAACTGCATCTCAAGTGGATAATTGCTTGACAGAGTCTTCCATGCCGGTAACTGAGACATATACGCCCATGGAGAATGCTAGAGTTTCCCCAGGGGTAGAAGAGGTAACGGTGCCCGATATCACAGTAGAGTTAGAATCTATGGGTGTGCTACAAAACAACGCTAGCATATCTGGATTAAATTGAGGCACGGGTATGGGCATTATAGACGCAGCGACTGAGCTTAATTCTGGACTATTGAAATGTATTGTAGATCGCCCTGATGATTCAATCATGTTAGAAAAGTTTTTGGGAGCGCAGCCGGTTATAGCGAATGAAGCAGAATCAGCTGATTTTTATTCGGTACAGAAAATTCAGCTTCGTTGTGCGAAGACTTGGCTACACAGTATTCTAAGCAATTGCGCATGGACGAGGCTGATAGCGAGGCTGACGACGAAGAGCTTGAGGAACATCTAGAAGACAGCCCGATCACAGTGAGGGGCGGAGGGGATGTTTCAATGTTAGAAGGGGCTGTAGGAGGGCATTAAGAAGCTGGGGTGGAGCATATCACTCTAGCGACGATCTATCAAACAATATTGAGCCACATGGATAAAACTGAGCAAGAAAGTCATAAAATTCAGAACTCTTGCCGAAAGCTACAAAGTTCCATTCGGAGATTAGCAAAGTCGCAGTCCGATTTTGGAGAAAGGTTCACCGAGGTGGAAACTAGAGTGTCCAATATTGAGGATGAATTGGTAAAACAGAAAGCGGCCACAGAAACTTTAAGTGTTAATAAGGAAGAATTGTTATGGAAAATGGCTGACTTTGAAAACCGGGCTCGGCGCAACAATTTAAGACTCATGCAAATCCCTGAAGGTAAAGAAGGGCAAGACCCACACACGTTTATAGTGGAGTTATTCCAGAAGGCATTCCCGGATCTGAATAAATGGGATTGGGAGAGAGAGATCGAGCGAGCCCATAGATATCCCTTTAATATTCGTCTTCAAACTGGGCAAAATGTGATTAAACCAAGACCTTTTCTTGTGGCCTTCAATAACTTTCGTGCCAGGGAAGATATATATATGCATACCCGGCCAAATAATAAAAGTATGGGTGAAGGGTTCACTTTCTTTGCGACACCAGACTATAGTAAATACACAATGGATAATCGCTGGCAGTTGCGACAGCTAGTGAGTAAATTTCAACGAAAAGGCGCACAAGCGTACATCATGAACCCAGCAAGTCATTTATAAGGAGAACGTTCGATTTTTTACTAATGTAGCAGCAGCGAAGGAGTATTTGCAGACTGTAAATGATTCTTAGTTTCTCTTTTTCGATTACTAAAGTGAAGTGAAGCATAATTTAGTATAATTTAGTATGAAAGTCTGTCATGTAAAGAACATTTTTGCTTCTTTTGCGTATTAATAACTTTCTTGCTGTGTCTCTTGCACATAGATTTGTAATGGGATTCTGTGCTGATGCAGTATTGAGTGCTGAAAAGTTGTTTTTCAAGATGAACTTGGGAAATGATACTTTATTTAGTCCTGTGGGGAAATAACAGAGGGGGCGGGAAGCCGGCCACCATCAACAGGACCACGAGTCCGAAAGCCTCGGAAAAGGGGGGGGATATTTGGAGGGGGGGTGGGAAGCAGGAGGGGGGATAGGTGGTGGAGGGCACAGGGGGTTAAGGGGGAAAAAATCACAGTGAGTACTGGTGACAATATAGAAAAGAAAATATATTACTGGCACAGGGACATCAAGCTAAGCAGCTTAATTAAATCAAAATACATCTGTTCAGCTAGAATCGAATTCGATTGGAGGACCAGGAAATTAATATCTCATGCCCCGTAATATTAAAATGTGTTCTTTCAATGTATCCGGCCTTAACAATGCCAATAAAAGAAAGAGAATAGATTTAGAATACACTTTAATCGCTGCCTCACAACAAACTAATATGACTAGAAGGGAATGATTCTTTCTAGACCAAAGTTGTGCACCTCAGCTCGTACCTTGACAGATAAGTGGGGCAGATGGGGAATATCAGAATTAAAGGTGGGGGGTGCACAATTTACAATGTGTTCAATTTATGGATCTAATATGGATGAGGGGGAGGTTTTGGGATGGTTAAATACTGAACTCGCGAATTGGAGATCCCCTTTAATTATATGTGGGGATTTGAATATTAACTTAAATACTAGGGAGTTAGCTGCTGGTCCGGAGAACTATAAGGGTCGCAAACCACGAGTTTTTAAAGGTCTATACAATTTGGTTAGTGATCATGGCTTGATAGATATTTGGAGTAAAAATCATCCGACACTTCCAGGGTACACTTATTATTCTTCTCCGCGCAAGAAATTTGTCCGTTTGGACTATTTTCTGATCTCCACATCTATGCATTATGGGACAAAGATGCAAATATTCCCTAGAGTATCATCGGACCACTCCCCAATTTTAATCGAATGCCCCATAGTAGAAGAGACAAATCAGTTTCGGAGCTTTACGTATGATAGAAAACTTTGCCTTGATGAACAGTACAGAGCATACATGAATAAATGGATATCAGAATTTATGAACACCAATTTAGGCTCGGCTAACATTGAGACGATATGGGACACATTCAGGGCTTGCTTTAGAGGGGAGGTGGTGAGTTATGGGTTGTATCATCAAAATAAACTACGCTCTCATATGCGAGATCTTTATAATTGCTTAAGGATAGGATAGGATTTGGAAATGCTTTCTTAACAACAACACAGGTTTTATATAACTCACCTAATGAAAGAATAGCTGCTATGGGTCTGTAATCTGAAAAGATTATTATAACTAGAGGGACACGACAAGGCTGTCCGTGCTCCCCATTACTTTTTGCTTTATTTATAAATCCTTTTATCACTAATCTGTTAAACTCATCTCACATTAAACCATTTATTGTTAAAAAAATTGCATATTCAGTATTCGCATATGCTGATGATATTGCGATAACTACAGTTGACCCTGGGGAGGCAATAGATGAGATTGAACTATTAGCTAGAGAGTTTGGTGCCATTGTTGGTTATAAATTAAACTCAGCAAAAACTCAAGTTCTGTGTACAAATAACATACAATTCAATGATCCAAGAGCAACGGATGAGGTAACATATTTAGGTATAAAAATTAAAAGCCAAATGCAAGAGATAGTCGACAGTAACTGGGAAGAGACCACACAACAAGTAAAGCAATCATTAGAGAGGTCGGGGCGGCTGCAATTATCCATAATTGGTGGAGGCAACATTATCAAGATGAATGTTCTTGCTAAGATATTGTATTTATTTCGTAGCATTCCCTTGGAATTTCCATTGCAGTACATACAACAACTTCAGTTCATGTGTCTGAAATTTTTTTGGGCTCCGGGGAAAACCCGGCGAGCTATGAAATGGCTGACGCTACCCGAGGAAAGGGGAGGGCGTGGGTTACCGGATTTTCTATTTTACTATTATATCTGTTTTCTGCAAAGAATGAGACTTATGCTGACAGGGGAGCCAATTGAGGAAGAAGCGGAAGCTCCTTCGATATTTTTCTTGCTATTAGGAGAACATGCAAAGGGGTGTTTATTAAAGGAGTTGGAGGGGAATTATTACAAACGCACACGCTTTAAGGTATTGGAATCGGCTTTTAAAGTATGGAGAAGTATAAAGAGACTTATGAACTTTGGTAGAGTTACATATTATACCCCCTTTAGTGTGGATAAATTACTCCCTTCCGTGTTTTGGGATAGAACGGCAAAGGCCTGGTCAAAAAAAGGGATATGTAAAATTGGTGATCTATATGATATTAACGCAACATTTGTTACATACGGTAATCTAGCTGAAAAATATAAGTTCTCCCATTCCTCTTTTTTTAAATATCTCCAAATTCGGGATTTCTGTTTAAAAAAGCAAATTAAACCTTATCCTAATAAATTAGTCGAGGGAATTCGTCTCACGAAAAGGATAGGCTCACTATATTTAATCTTGATGGAGTTTAGAACTGATGATATGCAAAAATACAATACGTACTGGCAGAATCAGCTAGGAGAATTAGAAGTGGACATTCAAGATACCTTATCTATGGCTAAAGAGGTATGTCTGGCTGCTAACCTAAAGGCTCAAATATACAAGACGGTGTTTAGGCTATACTACACTCCTAAGCAGATGGCTACTTGGGGCAATAAATATGATGGTAAATGCTTCCGCTGTGGCGGGGCGGATGCTGATATGCTACATATTTTTTTTCTTTGTCCTAAGCTATCGCATTTCTTGACTAGTATAGAAATATTCATTGCTAAGGTTTTGCATAATCCGCTTAATATTTCTCCGGCGCTTATGTTATTGGGAATAGGACAAAATGTTCATAATGATAATGAATTAAGTAAGCATAAATATTTTTTATTTATTGCCATGACCGTAGCGCGCTTATGTATTGCAACTGAATGGCTTCAGCCTGAGGCCCCTACGTTTGAATTTTGGAGAGCTAAGTTTTATAATATTTTTGAATTGGAATGGAGTTTATATGCTCTGAAGGGGGTAAGGAAAAAACGCACTGGAATGTTAATCTGGGGTGCTCGCAAAGAATATTTGGAGTAATGATGAGTTTATCAGTATCTAATTTCAATGTTTTTGATATTGTTGATATGTGTCAGTTTACTTCCAATTGTATTAATTGGTATTGTTACCGGCATCACTGTGGAAATAAATAAATAAAAAAGAAATCTTGTAATATTCCACTAATTTCATAATCTAACAGATCCAAATTAGACTTGCCCATTACTAGAGGAAAAGTTACAGGTTCTATTAATGTATTACTATCACGTAAATACCCAAGCTAAGGTGGTATTCCTGTGGAGTTTTATAATCATTTTCTTCTCAACTCACTCCTTACTTGTTTCAGTTATTTACAAAATTTAGCAACACTGGTATAGCTTCAAGTTCTTTAACTGATTAATTGATTATAGTGCTTCGTAAACCTGAAAAAGACCATGCTAAAGTTTCTAATGACCACCCTATATCTGTAGTCAATGAAGACTGCAAACTCTCTGCAAAAATGCCTTCCACAAGATTATCTAAAATGTTATCAACTAATATTCATATAGATCAAACAGGTTAAATGAAAAATAAACATTCAGTTAACAATGCAAGACTTTTGCTTCATCTTATGGAAGTTATTCAATCTTCATATGTACCCTCTGCCCTTTTATCACTTCATGCTGAGAAAGCTTTAGACAAGGTTCAATGACAATTTTTATTTTACACACTCAATACATTTTATTTTTGGAAATCAATTATGAAAATGATATCTGCTCTATACTCATACCGGCCTCTGCCAGATTGTTTATCGATGGACTCTTGTCAAATTCTTTTCACCCTTTTCAGGGATTTTAGCAAGGCTGTCCATTATCACCTTTACTATTTTTACTAGCTATTTCGACTTTAAACACTAATAAAACTGAATTTGTAGCTTTAAATGTGAATTGTACCCCGGATATGCTACACATTATGGATATCATATGGCATAAAGAGAAAATAAAATGTTCAGGTATCCAATTTTCACATTCTATCAAACAATCAATCTCATTAAATTGTAAATACCTTCTTTCAAGAATTACAGGGAAATTTAATATGTGGTCCTTGTTACATCCCTCTCATACTGCAAGGCTCTTCCCTAGGATCCCACACTCTTCAACATTTACATGTCACCTCTGGTATATTTGGTTAAATCATTTAACATCAAGCTCATTTCAAACGCTGATGATACCCAACTCCAGTTCCCGTATCATGGGTATTCCATAATCGCAAAGGCTGCATTTGCTTGCTGCATGATAGTGCGGCTAAATTGACTGCAGGCCAATAAATTGCAGTGCAACCCTGAAAAAAGGGAAATCTTGGTATTTGGGTGGGATCCTTGGCCTTGGCATGACCTGACACATTCCCCCTCCACCCCCTCCAACAGGGGTGCCTGGGAATTCGGACGTCATGTTTGACACCCACCTTTCCTTTGAGGCACAGGTTTCAGCAGTCGTGAAAATGTGTTTCGGAATCTTTCACAAACTGAAGAAATTTCTTCACTTGCTTCCACATGATGGCCAAGTCACAGTGGTCAGGACACTGATTCTTTAAAGACTGGACTATTCCAATATTTTATATTTGGGCTTCGGAGTATCTGATCTAGCAGTTCCAAGTTATGCAGATTATGGATGTCCACCTATTGTATAAATTAATGAAATACTCAGTATCATTATTTTGGGAGACACTTCATTGGCTGCCAGTTAGAAAATGTACAATGCACAAAGCACTGATCCTGATTCACCAAGCCCTCCACAACAAGGTGGCTATGTACCTTAACAAAAGAATTAAGGAATACAGCCAAGGAAGTTCCCGGCATTCCAGCAAAGCCAGATAGACTCTTCTTTCACTGTTGAAGTGGCTGGTTTGGAATCAGCTGCCTGAACATGTAAGGGTCATTTCGGATGAAGTACAATTTAAAAAAGAGCTCAAAACTCCCTTATTCAGACTTTAGTGATGACAGGAGACCAGTGGTCCTTGCCCCGGTTTTGCTCTCAGTCACCTAAACAGCACCGGGACACTCTTTGTGAGTAGCTGTGTGCTATTTAAGAACTCATCATTCATTCATTCATTCTTGTGTGGGGGCAAATGCAATCTATTGAAATGGTTATTGCACTTAAATATTTTATATTGTATCTATGATACTAATACAATTCCCTCTCATAATTTATAAACATTTAGATAGAACTTTAACTCACTCTGTTTGGAATCATAAAACCCCAGATTTAGTATATGCTAAAGTCAACCTGGTCAAACATAATGGAGGTCTTGGTTTGCCCGAATATACACATATTACTAAGCTTTTATTTTACGTCAAGGTTCTCAAAGGTCTAAACAGATAGATTCATCTCATTCACCCATATTTCTTCAAGTTGAATGAACTCTAGTTTCACCCTTTCACTTGCCTTCATTACTATCTATGTCTAACTCCAATATTATAGTCAATTCCTCTACCGTTAATAAATCCACTAAATTAATTCTACTGGATGATGACTCTTTATTTTCAAATTCAAATATTTCTTTATTCGGCATTTAAAAAACTATGATAAAAGGACATAAAAAGTGTTAAAAAACTTTAAAAATACAATTCAGTTCATTTACCAAGGGTCACTCAGTTAACGGGCAATACAATCAGCTCCTCCCTCTCGAGTTCCTTATCCTGACCGCCATCTTGATAAAATTCATGATACAAAACAGAGTATAAGCGTCGTTAGCCTTTTGCAGGAACAATAAAGCTACCTTGGCGTGTTTAAACTTTGCTCTTTTCAAGATTCCCACCAGGAACTTGCGCCTAGGTAGTGTATAAAAATAACATAATAAAACAAAATGAAGGGTATCCTGCGGAGACCTATTGTCGCAACCGCAGGTACCCTTCTGCTCAACCGTTGAAGTAAAACCTGGGGGGGTCACCCAGTAAATGATGTAGGAGGTTGAACCTAAAACAGGTCATAAAAAAATCTGTCCTGTGCATTATGGGTCAGAGCAAGATAGGGTTCCATTTCGTTCTCAGTTTTCAGTAATCTGTAAGCAGCAACTGTGGGTGTACGTTCTTCAATGGCCGTCCTACTTGCAATTGCCCATTCCCCAAACATTTTCTTCACTCTCTGTTTATCTTGGGTAGTAATGGATTCAGGGTTAATAAAAAGGTTCTTACAGCCGATACCCTCGAGTGTGTCCTTTACATATTTTAACCAGGGGATACATCTCCCTTTGTCTCTTTTCAGGCAATCTGTAATAACTTGTCTGCTTAAGTCTGCCTCCGGGTTGGTCCAGATCTTCACCCAGGCCATAAGTGGCCTGACCTTGATTTGGTCCTCGATATAAGCTCCTCCTAGTTCTTCATGTATGATATAGGCAGGGATACTGTGTGGGGTTTTAAGTACCTTTCTGAAGTATTTGTTTTCCTCTGCCTGTAACTGTTGAATATTTACGAAGCCCCATACCTCTGCCCCGTAGGCTACTTTAGCACAACAGATGGATCTGTACAAATTCATAACTTGTTCAGGTGACCGCCTTCCCAGCCTACGACCGTAATTAATTATTGCCCCGGTTGAGGCCACCAGTTTTGAACGGTGTTTTTCCACAAGAAGTTTAAAATTTAACAACCCATCAAATAATAGGCCTAAATAAGAAAAGGACTGAACCTGTCCTAATTTATGGGTGCCTATCTCATAGGAAAACTTCTTGTCCGGTCTGGCCCCCGCCAGCATGACATAAGACTTGTCCAGATTTGCGGATAGGTCTAGTGTGTTCATGAAGCCGACAAACCCGTCAATCAGCCTCTGAAGCCCCATGAGGGTCCGGGCAAACAACACCGCATCGTCCGCATAAAGCAGGACGGGAACCGGGCGGCTGCCTATTTGGGGGGGAATCTACTCCTAATTTGCCTAGTTCTCTGTCTAAATTATTAATGTAAAGGGAACACAAGAAAGGAGCTAAAATGCAGCCCTGCCGCACCCCACTATTGCATGGGAACGATGATGTAATGCCTCCATCTGAGTTAAAACGCACAGAAGCAGTGGTGTTCCAATGCAAGGCTTTAAGAATATTAACTAGATCAAGGTCCACCCTTAGGCTTATTATCAGGGCCCATAGCTACTCTCTGTTCACATGATCGAACGCAGCAGAGAGATCCATGAACCCTAAGTAAACCGCCTCATTGCTGGCTATAGTATACTTAGCGACCAGCAAGTAGAGGTTCAGGCATTGGTCCGTTGTTGACCTTCCCTCCCTGAACCCATACTGAGTGTCAGTGATTATCTGATGCGTGTCCGCCCATTCTGTAAGGCAATTAAGGACAACGCGACCCAACACCTTTGCCGTGACATCAATCAGAGATATCGGGCGATAGCATTGGGGTTGTCCCTATTCCCTTTTTTAGGGCTCGGCTATAACGCGCTGAAAGCGCGTTCTCGCCGAGAACTATTGTCGGCGTCTCAGCAGTCTGAGACGCCAAAGGGAGACAAGACCTGGCCGCGTGCAGCGTTTTTCCATAGGATAACGTTGTGCGCGCGGCCAGGTCTTGTCTCCACGGCATTCCAGGGCTGACCGGATCGCGTCGCGCGCCTCTGTGGAATGCAGGGGGAGTCTGCAGAGAGGCGCGCGGCGCTGATAATCAGCACAGTTTGTTACAGTGTTTCAGTGTAAGTTCAAGAGATGGATGCAAGTATTTGCATGCTTTTAGTCAAATGGAAACGGAATTGAGTCCAATTTAATCGGTTTGTGCAGTTGTTGCTTTTTTTTGGGGTATTTTGCACATGGTGGCTCAGATTCTCCTCCCAGGGCCCACCCAAGCAGGGCTGCTGACGAAAATTCCTTGGGATGGAGGTGACTCTTGTAAGAGACCACCCAGTGAAGTTTTTCGTTAGAAGCTAGGAAGGTCACTAAGAGGTTGCGCCCTAAACGGCATCAGGCGTCGATATATTTAACTGTAGGAAGTGGTAAAAGTGACGTATGTACGTTAGGAGCACTTCTTACAGCGTCCTTGATAACTTCAGGGTTGGCTAAGACGTGTACACACTCTTTCTCCTTCAGATCAGGGACCTACAGGATGAGGTTCCTTTCACTTCCGGTCTTTAGTCATAGAATGGCACGTGAAACAGCACGCTGCGATTGCTCTGACACCCCGACGTCAGCGCACGCTCACAGACTTAGCCACAGCGTGGAAACAGTGTCAAGAGCTGACAAGCGGGAAGGGCGCCATATTAATCCTCCACGACACCTCGTCATTCCCGACTTAAACAGGCTATTTCTGTAGCTAGTGTGATTTAGGAAAGACTAGATGTAAAAGCCTCTTAAAACGGTACTGTTCTCAAAAGTGAAATCTGTCTTCTATTCCCTTTGTAATTCAGAGCAGCAGTACGCCTGATCACATATCTTACCAGCCAGATTACAAAATTATTTAATTATTGACACACTATTGAAAAACTTCTGCAATGACATTTTAAACATATATACTGATCACTGCACTGTGAAACATTGTCTTGCTAAGCAGTGCTACTTTACATCTACTGGACACTATTGTATTTTCTATTTCGAGGTTATAGTTGTAGCATTCCATTCTGATTGAGTTATTATAATTGCCCTCTCTCCTCATAGTCTGCCCGATATTATAAGATTTAATGAATCCTGAATCACGATTGCTGTCTGATTACTAACACTGGTGTTCATATTTATATAGCTATCAATTTATCATTTTTAGGTCTCGGCTATAACGCGCTGAAAGTGAAAGGAGGGCACTCGTCAGGATGCTACTGTAGTTTGCCATACACATTACGCGACTTTGAGCTATTGCCATTGTAAATGACAATGACTTTTATTTATGTTTTAGTTTTTAAAACATAAATAAAAGACCATGTCATTTACAATGGCAAGACCTTAAACACGCGTTCATTTACAATGCTAATAGCTCTAACTTTTGCAATGCCGAGACCGTTGCATTGTAAATGCTTGTTAAAAATTGGGACTATTATTGCAGAGGACCAGAAGCGCAGCAGACCGGTTTCAACTGCTACGTTTAAGACCCTCGTGAGAATGGGGGCCCACAGCTCCACCTTGCTTAGGTAGAGATCGGGAGGTATGCCATCTGGGCCGGGCGCTTTATTTTTAGATAGGCCTAGTAAGGCCCCTTCTACTTCTGTCAAAGTGAGCTCTATCCTTGCGGCCCATCATAGTCCTTGCCCCTCATCATCATTAATTTTGCCAGTATGATTATATACATTTTTAAAATGGCAATACCATTGTTCTGGCAAGATTGTGTTATAGATCGCTGGGGCCTTTGAGTCCTGGAAACATGGTTTGTTTATAATTTTCCAGAACTCTGTCAGGTCCCTTCTGTCTGCAGCCTCCCTTAGGTCCTCCCAAGCTTGCGTTTGAAGGCAATATTTCCGTTTTTTTAGTGCCTTTTTGTATGCCAGCCTACATTGGGCAATGTATGGCTTATCCCTGCGTAAACATTTTAAACTAGCTTTCAGCTGTTTGTGTGCCTGTGAGCAGTCTTTATCAAACCATCTAGGGGTGGTGTTTGATCTCCCATTCTTGGTGGTCTTTAATAGTCCTACGATAAGGTGCGCCATCTCCTCAAATGCGTCTACAACCGCAATCCCCTCTATAGAGGGATCAAGACACACATTAAATGCGTCTACCCCTATTGTCATTAGAGATTTATAAAATGTGTCCCCATCTACTTTGGACCATCTAAGTCTCCTCCGCTGGTCTGTTACTTTCTCTACAGAGCCTACCCCTCGGATCGTGTTTTTAATGGTCGGGCCTTTTAAATCCAACACTAGGGGATTGTGGTCACTATATATGCTACATTCTATTTCTGCCCCTTTGACCCATGCTTTAAATATACTAGAGACCACAATATAATCAATATAAGAGTGACAGCCTCTACCCTTAAATGTAGGATTAATCTCCCCACCACTACCCAATTCTACAAGATCCATGGTATGAACCAGATTATGACTTTTCAACACCCTGTCTAAGTCCGTCCCTTCAGAAGAATGTAGAAAGTGTGGGCCTTTCTCCACTGTGCAGTGAGACCAATCCTTGTTAAGAGGTCTCAGGTTTGGACACAAGTGGCAATTGAAATCGCCTGCTAGAACTAGGGACGGTGCTACCGCTGTCTTCCCTACCGCCAACTGGGCATTTAGGCGTGTGTCCAATTCCTTTATTGTGTTATCCTTCCTGTTGACTCCCACCGCATTATACCAGTTAATCAAGGTAATGTTTAAGCCTTTTTAATGTAAACTCAGAGCTTGCATATTATGTGATGGCCAATTAAGGTTGGACCACACCCCTTTTATCTGGAGATCCACATATATAATCAGCACTCCCATAGCTCTCCCTGATGTGACTTTTGGGCAGGCACTGAAAAACGCTTGAACCCCTCCAGAGAGACATATAACGCGAAACCTGGTGATATATTGCCTCCATTCCTGCTCCTCAAATTTTGCTGCGAGTCCTGCTATATTCCAGGATATTAGTTTTAACCCATCCTGCCTTTCAGGCCTCCTTGCGCGGGGTGTGGTGAGGTTATTACTTATTTTCCTGTCATTAACCAGGATTTCCTTTAGTACGGCTGGGCTGTATGATTTTAATAGTTGGGTGCGTACCACAATACTATCCGACCCCTTTATTTCTGTTTCTACTACAGACCTGGCTTGTGGACCCTCTATTGTTATTGGCCGTGGTTCAACCACTCTCTGCGATGCCTTGCACCGGACTGAGAGAGTGAGTAGCGCCTTGTCTTGTTCAGAGCTCTTATCCCTATCGTGTCTCATCTGGGGTATTATGTCTGTCCTTAGTCAGTCCAGTTCTTTCAAGGACGTCAAGGGGTCAAATCTATTCTGTAAATATATCACTCCGTGGTTCCTCAGGGCAACATGTTGGAGTCTGCGACTACGCTCGACCAGGTTCCACTACCTACTGATTTGACCATACAAAGCCCACCCCAGGTTGTGATTTCCCCTAGGGTAGAAAAAGCTCAAGGGCATAGATCTAATGTTGCTCGAGTCTGTAGTTGGGCCCCACCTTAATATCTGGTCAACGACACGCTGGTTCCGAAAATTCACCACCACACAATTCCCGATGGGGTCCTTGGGCCTGCTTCCCACCCAATTCACCCTGCGTACCATCAGGATTTCCCCCTGTTCATTGCCTGCTAGGGGCCTACACTTATTTAGCCAGAACATGGTTTTATTTTTTAGCTCACCATAGGGCTCTATCTGGTCTGGTCTCAGCTCCGGTACTCCTGTAAGAATGATTACATATGGGGCTGCATCAGGGGGTAAATTAAGACTTCCTGGCATATTAGTGGGTGACCTGGGGGTGGGTCTTTCAGCTTGACACCCGGTCACAGGTGGAGGCGAAGATTGTCTGTGGACTATGACTTGATGGGTGCCTTTTGACGCTCCCCGGGTAACTTCCCCAGTGGTAGTGAGGAGACCCATGGGAGCCTGGGCTGAGCATGGTGTTTGTGTGCTTAGGGGGGGCGGGGAGCATATAACCGTAGTACTTTGTTCTTTTCGAGGGTGGCTTGTTGGTAGCGTGTCTGGGCTTATGATAGTAGACTCCCCCACTGAGATGTTACATGGGGGGGGGACTGGGGCCACCACCCAGCCCCTTTGTTTTCACCAAAGTTACTACCTTGTCCAGCCTACTAAGAATTAGTTTAGTTTGATTAGCAATAAGTTGCTGTAGGTGGTTCTGTAGGTCGGATATAATTTGGGCTACCCACTTTGGGGGCACTTGTGTGTCTAGCTCGCCCCCTCCATATGACCTTGCCTCTGTGTGGAAATTGTCAAGCGGGACCTCATTTGGTGTAGCCCTCTTTCGCCTAATTTTTTTGCTACTATTTTTCATTGTCTTGCCTATTTGTGGTGTCTCCCCCTTGTGGATATCTCCTGTGCAAGTGATGTCCCCCCTTGGGCCCAGGGGATGTAAGATATCTCAGGGTCTAATAAAGAGTGTAGTGGGGTTGCTGGAGCTTCTATATCCCCATCCTGTTGCGGGGCTGTTAAATCTATCTGGTGGGTTAATGAGAAGCGTCTCTCAGTTCGCTCAATCTCATTTGCCACTTCCCCTAGCGCTTTGCGCAACATTCTGTCTATTGCAGTTGGTTTATCACGAGTGGGGGGCGGCATACAATTTAATTTGCTACTTCGTGAGGGATCTGGGGGTGTACATTTGGTGTGCTTGGAAGACCTTGTTTGAACAGTGCTAGCCATTAATGTTACGGGCTGATAGGTTGTATATCTCTATCACTAGCAAGTGGATAAACAAGAGCAGACAAAGGTACCAAAGCACTACCCACAATAGAAATCAGTCGCAGCCACCCACTGCCACTCACAATTATCAATAATCCCCGTAAAAAGTCACGGGATGGCCCCTTAGCGCAATAGGCAAATGCCTACCTTGTACTAACCAAGAGAGTAGTCCGCAGAGGTTCTCCAGTCCGTTCCCAGTCCGCAGTTATTAGGGACAGGGCCCAGCCCGGCCTCTACCGGCCCCGGACGGCCACAGACGGTCCCGCCCTTGTCCCGGGCGTCTCCCGGCGCTGCCCGCGGCGTCCCGCGGGACGGCAGGCGTTCTGCTCTTTAACAGCGCCTCCTGGCGCAGGCAGTGACGTCCCGGGTGCGCCGCTAGTGTCCAGGGGAACCTGGGAGATGTAGTTCCACCTCTCCGCGATGTCAGCGTGGCCGTTGCCCTCACGGCGCTGGGTGGCTGTGGTAGTATCAAGGAGCCATTCCCCTCACGGCGATTCCCCGAGGTACAGCTTTCAAGAATGTCCCCCATGGAGCACTAGCCGCTCCGCTCTTTAACAGCGCCTCCTGGCACAGGCAGTGACGTCCCGGGTGCGCCCCTAGTGTCCGGGGCACCTGGGAGATGTAGTTCCACCTCTCCGCGATGTCAGCGCGGCCGTTGCCCTCACGGCGGTGGGTGGCTGTGGTAGTATCAAGGAGCCGTTCTCCTCACGGCGATTCCCCGAGGTACAGCTTTCAAGAATGTTCCCCACGGAGCACTCGCCGCTCCGCTCTTTAACAGCGCCTCCTGGTGCAGGCAGTGACGTCCCGGGTGCGCCGCTAGTGTCCGGGGCACCTGGGAGATGTAGTTCCACCTCTCCGTGATGTCAGCGCGGCTGTTGCCATCACGTCGCTGGCTGGCTGTGGTAATATCAAGGCGCCGTTCCCCTCACGGCGATTCCTCTAGGTACAGCTTTCAAGAATGTCCCCCCTCTTTATTTAAATTACCTATTTCTGATTCTGTACAATTGTTTTTAGTGTACAATCCCTGAATAAAATTTTCTCCTAGCATTAAATAATGTAATGCTTGGATTGATGCGGTAGTTTCTATCTCAGTGATATTTGCAACAATTATATATTTTTATCCTTTTCAGAATTACAACATAAGTTTTCATTACCTTCTACTGATTTTTCAAAATATGATCTTTTACTTAACTCTACTCTTAAATGTGTTCCTGCTAATTTGCCAGTTATAAAAATCCCAGATTAAGAGATATGCATCAATGCTTTCAATGCTTCTTCACATGTGATTTTTAAATTCTATAACAAATTACACAACACAAGTGAGTCCAATAGTGAGGCCAATTTACTTTTATTAATACATTTTGGAATACAGAAATTTCCACATCTTTTTCTTTAGATTCATGGGGGAAAATATGGTTAGCAAACATTTCTGTTTGGCTCCCTGGTACTCTATTTTAAACAACTACTTTCCTCTTGTTTAACTGTCTATGGACACCCCATAAATGATTAGAAGCCAAACTATTAGACTTTCTTTTGTGTTGACATTACAATGTAGCTGATTAGCCATTGAAACATGTATTGTTTGAAAGTACTATGATTTCAGACTTTTAGAAAGATGAATGGGACAGAAAATACTTCACATTTCTGATAAGCTCTCTATGACATGCTTATCTGTAAATCGTTTTCTCTGAATACTAAATTAGCATATATACATAATAAAATGTTTCACTTTTTATAATCTTCAGCTATAAAAATAATTTACAACTAATTGAAAAAGTACATCTTTATTATCAGTTCACACTTGGTGGTCCTGGATTACACTTACTCGCCAAGGAGCCCATTTATCTGTTGAGGGTTTTGTTAATACTACTTCCTCTTTCCAATTGTTCTGGAAACCTGTTGATGAATAAATGTCATTGTATTTATAATGTTCATTACTTAGTTATATAGATTATTCCAATGTAGCTATGCCATATATTCTGTATGAAGTGGCTCTTGTTTATTTCCCTCTATGTCAGTTCTATTTCAGTTCATGTACAAATTACAGCAGCATTTAACTTTTGCCGGTACAGTCATATTTGAATAGGTTGTTTCTGATAATATTGTTTCAAAATGTACCTTTCAGTATTATTTTATGTATTGTTCTTTTCACTTTCAAAATATTAATAACATATTTTGATCTATAAAAGAATTATTTATGGGAAAACTCAGATTCCCAAGTTCAGATCCTCTATAATGGTTAGAAAATGTCTATTTATTTGTTACTGAATGAATAATATAGAGCCTCGGAAACTGGTTAAAAGCCCAATCATATCTTGGAGGCCCGAGAGTAACCTGGACTCAATTATTTGTAAGGTGTGTTGTCAGTAGGAAATTGCAGACAATGAAAGTACAAATTGAATATACTCAAAAAGAATAGACACCAGTAAAAGGGTGAAATGCCCTAAGCTGAAAAAAGAGACATATTCTAATTTGTATTCTGTTCAAGGGCTTTATACCCTTATGGGAGTCTGCCCCATATGTGATTGAATGACTTTAAATTTTTATGGAATGCTGGTCCAGAAACTGATACACTAGTAGTAGCCGCAGGCGCAATGATAAGCGTGCCTATACTATTATAAAAAATATTGATTTGATAGTGTGTGTTTGTGAAGAAAGAGGCAATTAAAGAAGACTACCCTAGAAGATACCGTTGATGAAGGAACAATGGAGTGTGCAAGACATCCAAAGATGGAGAATGATCAGCTGATAAAGGCCAAGAAGAAAGCCAGCCTGCAAGCCTTTTTGAAAATATTTGAAAATATCAGCAGAGAATACTGATATTGAGGTATTTTTATCAGATGTGTGTAGTATTTCTTATAACCAATATCAGTATCCTTCTGTGTTATGTTACGTTATGTTATGATATGTTATGTTGTGTTGTGTTATGTTATATGTACTTGTATAGTGCACAACTCACCCAAGAAGGTATCCTGGCACTGAAGCAGGAGCTATATGGGCTGAGCCATGGTTGGGGCTAAGTGATGAGCCAGGTCTTCAGTTTATTATGGAATTCATGATTTCAGGAGGAGGTACTGATATGCAGGACCAGACCGTTCCAGGCTTTAGGAGAAATGTACGAGAAAGCCCGATCTCTGGATCTGGTTCTGTGTATGTGGAGGGTTTGACTCGGACTCCAGCTAAGCAGAGGTGTCTACTAAGTTTGTGAAAGTTCATGCAGTTGTTGAAGAAGGTGCGGCAAAGATTGTGTAAGGCTTTGTATGTGTGTGTGTTACTGTGGATTAGGGGCTATAGGGGATCTGTCAGTGGCAGAGCAGTTGGGTTCAAAGATGAGCCCATTTGGACAGAGTTCAGCTTTGAAGAATTTTAGCCTTGTAGAAATGTAACTCATGCTAGGGGCCCAAAAATGTTTTAAAGCTCTATGTTCCAGTCTCATATCAGATGCCATCCTCATTGACGAACCGTAAGTTGCATACTGTTTTTTGGTTATGAATGTTATTGTTAGAATGAGGGTTATACCTGAATCATGGAGAGGTTTCATCATCCTACCCATTAAAAATTAACATTAGCGTTAATTTTTAATGGGTAGGACGCAGGAAAATACTGGACCACCTTGCCAAACTAAAAGGTGACATTTACTCGCTGCAAGAAACTAAACTTTCAGAAGAAGAAGCCAAGTTGCTTAAAGCTAGGTGGATAGGGGACGTACTCTGCTCGCCGGCAAAAGGCAAGAAACGAGGAGTAATAACCATACTGAGCAGGAGGGCCAACCTAACCATACAAACGACAAACGCGGACGAAGACGGACGTATACTAGTAACAAGCTTGCAGAAAGGAAATGACCGAATACACGTGGCCAACATCTACGGACCAAACTCTGAAGACAAAAAGTTTTGGCAGGAGGTAGACAGGAAGCTATCCGACATACCGCAGAGTGACCTCGTGCTAGTAGCAGGGGACATGAACAAGGCGATGGACCAAGCTACGGACCGGCACCCAAACCGACCAAGCCATGACTCTCACAACAACAACACCCTGAAAGACCTGTGCATCAAATAACACCTTGCAGACCCGTGGAGGCTACAACATCCAAGTGCACGCGAATACACCTTCTACTCGCACCCACACAACTCCTACAGTAGGATAGACTACATACTGATGTCTAACACTCACACACACCTAATAGAGGAAACGGATATCGCACCGATAACCATCTCAGATCACGCGCATGTCTCGCTCACACTGAGCGGTAGACACAATGAAACTCTAACGAGAAGATGGAGACTGAACGACGACTTCCTGCAGAACAAAGAAAACATGAAGGAGGTCGAAGACGCACTAAAGGACTACCTCAAACACAACGACAATGGCGAAGTAGGGAAGAGCACCATCTGGGATGCCCTCAAAGCAACCCTAAGAGGGAAACTGATCAACATCAAATCGAGGATGAACAGAGGGAGGAACAAAAAAATCACCGAAATAGAGGAGGAGATAAAAGCGCTGGAGAGAGGACACTGCGCCAACATAACAGACAAGAACACACTCACCACGCTCACAAAGAAGAAATACGAGCTGAATAAGATCCTAAGTGAAAGAGCGGGCTCATGGCTGACAAAGTTCAAATCTGTGAACTTGTGTGCCGCCAACAAAGCGGGGAAACAACTGGCATCCTACCTAAATGCAAAACAAAGGCAACACACAATCGCAGCAATAACGGACAGAACCAACAAGTCTCAAACGACAAACAAAGGAATACTAGAAGTCTTCAGACAGTTCTACCAGGAACTATACACCGAAGACAAGAACCTAAGTAGAGACGGAGGTGCCGCTCTACTCAAAGACACGAATCTGCCAGAACTAAACGAAGATGAAAGAGACTCGCTGGAAGCTGACATAACAGAAGCAGAAATTGAAGCAGCAATCAACCAGCTAAAACAGAACCAAGCACCAGGCCCAGATGGATACACTGCATTGTTCTACAAAACCTTCGGCCAGCAAGTAAAGACGCTACTGGCAGAAACATACACTGCCTGCATACGGGACGGCAAGATGACAGAGTCCATGAGCGAAGCAAACATCACAATAATCCCCAAGGAGGGGAAAGACCCACAACACCCACAGAATTACAGACCAATCTCGCTAATAAATGTTGACTGTAAAATCTATGCGAAGATACTGTCCAACAGACTGAACAAGGTCCTGCTAGACATCATCCACAGCTCGCAGGTGGGGTACATCAAGGACAGGCTATCGCAAGACAATACAAGGCTATTGTGCCACCTAATCAACCACACGACACAGAGCGGCGAACAGGCAGTCATGATAGCGCTAGATGCCGAGAAGGCCTTCGATAGAGTTTCGTGGCCGTTCCTAAGGAACTGCATGAGTAGATTTGGCCTGGGGTCGAAATACATATCCATGGTGATGGCCCTTTACAATGGACCGAAAGCTAAAGTAGTGGTGAACGGCAGTACATCGGAAACGCTCACACTAGGCAGAGGCACCAGGCAAGGATGCCCCCTCTCACCAAGCCTCTTCCTGCTGGCACTAGAACCCCTACTAGCCAGAATCAGAGACAACACTGAAATAACGGGCGTCAAAGTCAAAGAAAAAACGGTCAAACTCGCAGCCTACGCTGATGACATCCTTATTACAACCACGAACCCATCAACAGCGATAGCAGCTCTCATGGACACAATAGGAGAATATGCGGGAGCCTCAGGGTACAAGCTCAACAGAGACAAATCGGAGTGCAAGCCGATGAACATCCACACCACAAGAGAGGTCCTCGGGGACTCTGGACTGACATGGCAGACAAAACCACTCAAGTACCTAGGTCTGCAGTTTGGGAAAGACCTAACATCCACGCTACAACACAACGAAGACTCAACCCTGAAAAAAATAAAGGGAAGACTAGAGCTATGGTCCCCAAAATACATAAGCTGGTGGGGCAGGATAGAAACTATCAAGATGATGATAACGCCAGCAATCAACTACACGTTAAGCATGCTGCCACTCCTGATGACAGAAGCCTTCCACAGGAAGCTAGACAAACTCATCAACATCTTCATATGGGAAAACAAAAAGCCCAGAATAAGCCTACAGAAGCTGAGGCTAACCAAAGACCTTGGAGGTCTCAACCTGGCTAATTTCAAAACCTACCAAAACGGCCTGCCTGGCAAGGCAAGGAATCTCCTGGCTAGATGACACCCAAACTTACAAGCCAGTCTGGTTAGAGGTGGAAAAGGATACTCTGGGAGGCCTTAACCCAATAGCTCTTCTAACAGACATCCCCAAAGAACCAACCCAATACTGAAGAACACCAGGGAAGCCCTGATGAAAATAGATAGACGCATGTCACAGAAACTGAAAGGCACGTCCTGGGAATCGATCTGGTACAACACAAAGGTAATCTATCAAGGGGCAATAATGCACAACGACACATGGATCGAGAAAGGGATCAGCCTTCCAAACCAACTGGAAACTAAGCAAACACCGTTAACCTTTCAAAACCTGCAGCAACTACACGGACTCCCAAACCGAGAACTCTACAACTTTCTTAAAATTAAGACAGCCATAACCAAAGCAAACCTACACAGAGAAGAACCCAGCATCATCAAATACATGCAAATGCTTAACTCAGCAGGCCATCAAACAGCAAAGATATACAAGCTCCTGAGCCCAACCACGTTGTCACTGAACAAGAAAATAACTAACACATGGGAACAACTCCTAGGCAGGCAGCTAAATGAAAAAGAATGGTGCAAAATGTGGATCTCAGCAACAACAAACAAAATAACCCCACAATTAGCACAGACAAAATTCTGGCTCCTCCACAGGGCCTACTGGACCCCATTTAGGCTCCACAAGATCGGCATAATAGAGTCTGGCAACTGCTGGAACTGCCAGAAAGAGGAAGGTACTCTGGAGCACCTTATCTTCAAATGCGCTAAAGTCAAGAAGTTCTGGATGCAGATCAGCACATTCCTGAACGACATGCTCAAAACAGACCTAACAATAAGCTTTGTAAGACTAGCAACAGAACCCGTGACTGCAAGCCCAAACAGCAGAGAAGAGAGAGACCTACTAGACCTGCTACTCACAGCGGCCCTAAAAATAATCCTGACGAACTGGAAAAACACCGCCAAAGCAAATTTTAAAACATGGATTAATTGGGTCACCTTCCTAAGGGGGGCGGACACCATCACAGGGAAATTCTCAAAGGAGCACAACTCAAAAGAAGGCATGTGGGAACCACTTGACGCGCAGCTGAAGAAAGCCCAGTAAAATTCGCCAACCTAGGCCCCCCCCATTTTTTTTCTCTCTCTCTCTCTCTCTCCCTCTCCCTCACGTGGGAAAGATTAAAGAGAACTGTGTATCACATTGTACTGTATACAAGATCTGCCAAATGTATATTCCACTTATATTTTTTATCAATAAAACTTTATTAAATAAAAAAAAAAAAATTTAACATTAGCGAAGCGAATAGGTCAAGCCTTTTGTTAGGTTAAGAGTTTTATAATAATTGGGTGACTGTGTTTCCCTATGCTGTCATAGAAAGATAACAATATGAACAATGCAAACAAGGCCCTGTTCCTGAACAGACATGCATATGTAAGCCCTACTTACTTTTTTTAACTCCTCCTGTGTCCCCAAGTAGGGCATACGTAGGTCACCCTCCTTAAATACTGAAGAAGCCCAAGTGACACATCATTATGGCCTGTGCTGGATGAGAACAGAGATGAGACCCTGTTTTTCTGCATCGGAGGCATCTAAAATTCATATAAATCAGAATGTTTCTGAGGTATTGCATGAACTTTAAACAAAACGAGTCCGAAATATAGTGAGCAGGAACTTGCTCTCTCTGTTTTCAACTTGTTTTGTTGAACATTCATGTGTAAGAGAAATGTTCAGTTATATGTCTGAACTTTAGACACTTCACACACACAAAAACAAGCACAGCGCTCTGCGCTGAGCCATAGCGGACCATGGTGATGTGGCCCCAGGCAGTGGACCTGCAAACCACAGAAAGAGAAACACATCCGGCCAAAGCCCAAGAGCCACACAATACCAACTGAACAACCCAGACTGAGAACTGCACTGCGAAGTGGCCTATTGAACCAGCGACCATCACCAAAGTACCATGGTGATAGAAAGAACTGAAAGTCCAAAGGTAAACCATTTCCAAAATCAAGCCACAAGAAAAGATGCTAAAGCAAAACATCTTGCAGAAAACTACTCAAACACGTGCACTACTCAAAGAGAAGAGCCAAACTAGTGTAGACATTTAAGGTAAACCGGGGGGAAATAGAAAAGAGGGTCCTTAAGTAAAAAACATCAAGTAATCCTAAAGCTCGTCCGAGGTGGAGGGACCATCCGCAGGGGCAGCGGCGTTCCCTCCATCGGAATTAGGATGTGACCGCCACCCTGGCGGTCACATCCCGTATAGTTAACATTGCGGCGGGTGCTGCTTAAAGCAGCACCCGCCGCAATGTTAAATATGCATGCTTTGCATATGCATGCACAAAGCGGCAGGCACCACGCGGTGCCTGCCGCTTTGTGCATGCAAATGCAGGGGGGTACCATAGGTACCCCCCATGTGCACCCCCCCTGCACCCTGGGGGCCCGCAAGGGGCCCCCAGAAGCAAAGGTCCACATGCTTTTCCACTGCAGAAAAACCGCAGCGGAAAAGCATGTTTACACACGCATCCTAATTTGGCTGACGGTGTCTTGCAGACACCGCCACCAAATAGCGGTCAACACCCCGCAGATCAGTGGCGCACGGATCTGCCGTCCGCCGCTGATCCCACCGCCATCATAATCTGGCGGTGGGTGTTTTCAAGGACCGCGGCGGTGAATCCGCATCCTCCGGGCCGGCAGTGGCTTCCACCGGCCCGGAGGATGCGGATTCACCGCCATCATAATCGACCCCTAAATGTGTCTTTCAATACCAACTGTTGTTCTAATAACCATAAAGAACAGTGATGTGCAGCTTTCTGTCGCTCTCTGCTCCTTCAACAGGTGAATATACAGCACCAAATCTGAGCCCAAATGCTTCCACCTGAGCACACATTTTTCCTTTTTGCGGCAAAGTGGAAAAGTAATGCTTAAGTCAGACGGGAAAGGCACTGTGGTAAGGCTGCCTCTGTCCATAAATGATTATAAGCACTGCAGCCTCTCAAACACAGGGGAAGTGACCCAGGGAGAGACTGCACTGCTACAGCCCAATGTTAGAACCTGGGCTGTAGGAAAGGGACGCCATTGTGCAGGACCCCTGAAGGAAAAGGAAGCAGAAGGAGAAACGATTAGTGGAAACTATCTACCACTAGGGGTGGGCTAAACTCCGTGGATGTTCATACAAACTCAGTGAGAATCCGTGGAGTTCCACCATCTGACAGATTTAGATATGTTGCACTGCTCCTGTCGTGATTTAGTGCCAGTGCATGTTCTACGCTGAACAATCAGCAGGAACGGCACCACGTGATGCACCAAAGGACGCAGCTACTTGACTCACCGGGTGTCTTTCAACGACCAGAAATCACAACTTACCATTCTGCAGCCCAGCATGAGAAAAAATTCTTCTACGTGGCAATTGTTTGTCTGGAACTCTGCGTTACATTATTATAGGGGAGTCTCGAAAATTCCACCAATTCAGCGGGTGTTACAGAATATTCTACCCATCCACTACCTACCACCTCTAAAATGAGGTAGCAACGCACCAAGTTGCCTGCCTTACAAGGATGGGAAAAACATGAAGTGTTCATGTAAGATGACTTACTTATACCTCTCATTGGGGAAAATAGGAGTTAAAAAAACTTGCTAGGCCTTAAAAGTACCTTTCTCCAGGGGTGATCACACTTATAGATGAGGGTTGAGGAAGAGGGTCGAACTAGGAATGATCCTAATCTGGAATTCTATTTATTTGTTACTCCCAGCAGTCAATCATGTTTAGATCAATTTACAAGTGATGTCGCTTTCAATACAGATAAATGTTCAAAATCCTGACTGGACCCATTTTCAATCTAGTAGCAATGCTTTTAATTGGGAGAACATGATAAGTGCCATTATGGATCAAACCTTTAATTGAATAATAACACACTTTTTAACATTGCTGCTTTCAATTCAAAGCGGCAGCACTCTTGAAATACAAACAATAAATTGTTTGTGTTTCTTTCTTAACCCCTTCCCTGCTGCCGTCGGCCGTTGGCCGTCGTGAGCACCACCTCGTTGGTGCTGCGACGCGGCCCCGCCCAGTCCGCGGAACAGCCGCACTGCCGCGAAATAACGGCCGCGGCTAAGGTGTTAAAATCCGTTGCCTCGTCTACGGGCTTAATTTCTATGGTTTACTCAGGCAAGGACTACTAAACAGCAATATTTAAGAGCATAGGTGGGACTCCAAAGTAAATGCATGCAGTTACCCCACAGGACCACTGCTTAGGTCATCCAAGTCTCAGTTCTGACACTGATGGGCAGAGTCCTCACCCCCATAGACGGACAGCTCATAGGTTCTCTAGATCAGGACATATCTCTTGATTTTATCCTTCATTGTCTGCTTTGGAAAATAAAGCAATAAGTGTCTTTCCCTCTGTTTCCAAGAGGAACAGCGAGGACTCACTTTGAGACGCTCTATCTGACTTGCCTGTCTCTGCTGGGTGCAGGAATTCTATGCTCCCATTAGAACTGTAATTGCAGGGAAAAGCAACTATCTGTGACACTTTGAGCTATCACAACCTCTCTGACGGTTACTTGTACATTTCATGTATGCTCCCCAAGTGTGGCACAAGTTTGCATTTCCCAGAGTAGCAACACATAGGCATTGGGTCACATCCAAAATCAACCCGTGCAAAAATGTTCAACACAACCCCACTCTGCAGGAGGCTGCAGTGTTCAGGGAACATGGGAGTTCCAGGGTTGGGTCATGGCACCAGCCTTGCTCTGAAAGCTGCCCCATCCAGCATACCACCAGGAAAATGCCAGAGTAGCGGAATGGCCAGTCTGGCACTGTAAAGATGTACTACCTTGGTAGTGTGGACCAATAAGATTTGTAATGTCTTTGAAGTGTCAGTTCCAAAGTTGTCAATGCAACGAGAGGGCTAGTACAGTCTTACCTTACTGGTAAACAAATCAGTAAGGATTGTATGCCACAAATAAGATAAAGCAGCTCTGAGTAAGAGGGCCCACGGCTGGTTTGGAATCCAGAGCTACGCGAGGGCCAAGCCACAACCATATCTAGGAACAAACTTCTCGAGAATTACAAAAGAACGATTCTTGCTTCTGAGGTCGGGAATTTTACCAGCAAAGCGTCATCTTCCACCATGGAAACGCACAGACACAACAAACCATCGCAGACTATGCGGCGACATCAAAGAGGATGTTCTACATCTACTATGCATCTGCAAGGGCTTGGGAGTGGAACGAAGACAGTTATTAAAGCCGTGCCTGATCGAAAGCCAGGTACCAATTTGCAGGCAGGCGGTAAAGGCTTGCTTCAAGGGAAGCAATGTGCGGTTGGCCTTTAGCCTAGTTCGGTTTATGAGTGCAGCAAATGCAAAGCTATCCCTGGAAGTACCCTAATAAATTGGTCATCAACTTAGGCCCACCGTCTTCTGAGTAATCTATGACATCCCTGCTTAAAAGAGAACGTTCTTGGCAATTTTGTCTATCACCTCGGTCTCTCCGCATTATGAAGCAGTCACCCTTGGAATGTGAATCCGAAACGGTGGCATTAAATTTCTAAATCCATCGTGCCCCCCAGGCTTAGCACCAGGGCCAAGGAACCAGCCAATCACCGACATGGGAATCACCCGACAAGAGGTGCAAAGAACTGGGCGAGTTAAGGACACGACGAACTGCAGATTGTAACTGTCACCAATGAACTTTTGGTTGCTCGCCCACAGACTTTAATGTAATTCAGACCAAAATACTCAACACTAATTTTTAAGGAATTGGCATTGCAAAGGAATTCTCAGTAATTAACACTTGAAAAACGTTGTACCTTCCATGTCACTCTAAACACCTCACAGGCCGCATTGTATACCAGTTTTTATTTTCTTGTAATTTTATGGAGTCACTGCACTTTTTTTTTAATGCATTTAACTAATTCCAGTATTATAAATGACGCTGGTTTACTTTGTATACATAGGTTTTAACTGATTGCAAAGGTTTTAATTAATCATGCAATAAAGATTATTATTATTATTATTATTATTATTATTATTATTATTATTATTATTATTATTATTATTATTATTATTATTATTATTATGTGTTTGCCTCCTCTTGAAGAACCCATGGTTATGGAGTCTGCTAGTGTAAGCTTGTATCAAGTGCTGCTAAGGGCACATGCAGTGATTTTATTATTTCTATTATCAGGTGCTTCGTAAGATTCTACATAATATTACTAAAGTCAATCTCTAAGCAATAGGAATATCACTTCCTGTTTATGGCGAGTCTGAAGCACAAAACCATTTGTGCAAGTAAATTCAACTTACACATTGAAAGGGCTTTACTCACAAGTTCAAAGTCACTTTTGTTATTTTGCAAAAAGTTGCGCTTGAAAAGCGATTTACAAATATATTAGACCAATATTGTGTGATATTGTCCATGGGTAAATCCTCTTCAAAAAGTGTGGAGTTGGTATGCCAGGTCAGGGATGCTCTTGAAAGCTTAGAGACTCTGCATACTTGTGACTCTGTGGGTTCTCACGAGGTCCTCCAAAACCCATTCCCACCCTGAAAAGAAAGATCTACTCACTGACAATAGCATTTGTAAATCCGGGGGCAGATTGGGAACGGGACAAACACAACGCTAAATTGGTGGGGGTAGAAAGTGCAATTAGGCAAACCTCTTCCTATACCTAATTAACAATTAAAAAAAACTTTCTAGGGTTACTCGTAGGAAAGCTGCTACTGTCACGAGTTTCCAGGAGTAGTCATTGGCAACCTTTGTCAATTTGAAAAATTCATGAATTTCCCTATACTAATTCCTCACTAATCCTGTTTGGGTTCCGGAGTAGCATGCTACCCACCAAAAAGCACTTCAACACCTCATCAGGAGTAGCAAGCGCTATATAAATGCAAACTCATCCTTCTTCTTTCCCTCCACTATCCTTTTCCATCCAAATGACAGACTAGAATGTCCACCACTCAAATTAATTTCACATTTCCCTATACTAATTCACCCCTAATTCTTTTTGTGTTCCGGAGTAGCGTGCTACTCGCCGAAAAGCGGTTTAACACCTCATATGGGGTAGCAAGCGCTATATTAATGCAAACCTTTTCCCTCTTCTATTCCTCTACTATCCTTTTAAATCCAAATAACAGACTAACATGTCCAGTTCTCAAATTAATTTCACATTTCAATATACTAATTCATTACTAATCGTTTTGGGCTCCGGAATAGCATGCTACTCGCCGAAAATGCACTTCAACACCTCGCCATGGGTAGTAAGAGCTATATAAATGACATTACAATACATCTACGTTGATGTGACCACGTATACATAAAGATGCACATTTACCCTTTTTTCGAGGGGCAGACCATATGTATTTATCCTGGTCTTATGGCTGAAAAAGCTGGTGTTACAATGTGTCTTCAAGTGTTACTTCATCACAGCAGTGCTAACTACTGCCTTGCCTCGGTGACTACCTTGGTGGATTGCAGTTTGATTTGAGGTTTTCTCTGATGGTTGTATAATAGAATGTTGTTATCAGAAGCTTTCTCTGAAATAACTATTGTGTTGTAGATATTATTTAAAAAACAGTGTTCCATTAAGGGTAAATATACTGTTGTTAAATCCACAGGGGTGCTATGTTTGTAATCTATATTTTGGAAGCAATATATAGGTCAGACGATAGTCTGGCAAGGATATTGTATCATATTGCTCTGACATTGCTTGGGCCATGCCTCCACTCTACTATACATTTTGATTGACTGTCGGCAGTTTGTGTCTTCTGCTGTGAATTACTGATATTAAGTGCAATGGCCATCAGTTAGAGGTTACTATTAGCTGGGGGGAATATCACTTTCACAGATGTATCTGTTTCTTCTTGGACCAATACTTACCGTTGCTGGGGGGACGAGGGGAGTCCTCTTCCGCTGCCGCCACCGCCAGGAGTCACTTCACTGTTGAGACAGCGCCGCCGCCCCGGGACTGCAACTCCCGGCTGCCTCAGCGGCGGCGCTGCTTTGCCACGCATCGCAAGCGCCAGGAGGCGCCTACAAACAGCGCTCTGCTTGACGGAGCAGCGGGGACCAATACTTACTGGTACTGGGGGGACGAGGGGAGTCCTCTTCCGCTGCTGCCACCGCCAGGAGTCACTTAACTGTTGAGACAGCGCCGCCGCCCCGGGACTGCAACTCTAGGCTGCCTCAGCGGCGGCGCTGCTTTGCCACGCATCCCAAGCGCCAGGAGGCGCCTACAAACAGCGCTCTGCTTGACGGAGCAGCGGGGACCAATACTTACCGGTGCTGGGGGGACGATGGGAGTCCTCTTCCGCTGCCGCCACCGCGAGGAGTCACTTCACTGTTGAGACAGCGCCGCCGCCCCGGGACTGCAACTCCCGCCTGCTCAGCGGTGGCGCTGCTTTGCCACGCATCGCAAGCGCCAGGAGGCGCCTACAAACAGCGCTCTGCTTCACTTCGCGGGATGCCGAGCGAAGCCCGGGCAAAGGGCGGGCCCTCTACGGCCCTCAACGGGCCATGCCATTTGGCTGTTACATTGTTGGCCCTCCATCAAGAAGGTAATCCCCCCCCTTCCCCCAATTGATTTGATCCCCTACCTGTGCACCTGTCTATATTTCGTTTCCCTATTCCCCCATTCACTATGTCCTCCTTCTTAGATGAGTTAAATCTTTTATGTAAAACCAACTATGCCCCTTTTGAAATTCCCCCTCCGCTCATTTACGCTAGTAGATTTTCTGACATTCTTACACCTCTAGATGCTCACAAAACTTGCTGCACGAACACCGCAAGTGCTGAACCATCCCAGGTTCTATCGGCGAAACGGAACCAAGGCGGAAGCCACCCCATAACACCAAAATTGTACTTAAACACACCCTCCACCAATATTTTAATTATCCCCCCAAATGCTGAGAATTCAGAGGCTTTAACACCCCCTCCCCACTCCTCCCTATTACCACTAATCGAAGGAATGGTAACCGCTATGCTAGCACCACTGCTTGAAAAAATTAATATGCTAGGGGATAGACTCTCTAGAATAGAGAAATCCATTAAATCAAACCCGCAGGCTGATATACGTAGCGACACACCTAACCTCCTTAGGTCACCTCCCACTCACCCAGCCCCCAAACCCCTTGCCCAGGAAAAAAGGCGGCCAAAACAACCTGCTGGCCCTAGTGTTTCAGGGCAAAAAATAGCTAAATGCCCTGCAAAAGTTTCCCTCCTCCAGACAACCGCACCAGGAACAGGCAACAACAAAGCCAATTCTATACAGTTACCCCCGGAAGCGGCCCCATTTGTGTGCATCCTTGCGGGTGTACCAGTTCTTCAACCTGGAAAAACTGAGAGACAGTCTGACTTACTTAACAAAACTACATTCTGGCTGTCTAAAAATAGGCCACTGCCTCGTGACTTATTCGGAGCAATAAGGAGTGTCAGAAGGGTGGGATGGTTGGGCTCCCTTCACAAAGATGTTGCTGGGGATTTGATACTCGTGAGATTCAGAGATAGAAACATTGTCCCTTACTTGAAAACTTGGCCGCCTCAAGTAAGAGACGGCCCAATATCCTTATGGGACTTACACGACTTCTACCCCAAATTCCCCAGTTTTCCTCCTTTTCCGAAATCATTTTCCATGTGGTAGGATTCATATAACTGCTTATGATCGCCGTTTAATCTCGGAGTGGGATATTCATTTACGATTGAGTCCCTGTTTTATTGCCTTTCGGTCACTTAAAATGTTTTATATCCACGGATTGTTAATCATATGATTTGTTAAATTTTTACTTTTCATTTTCTAGCGACCAACTGAATTGAAAATGATACGATTATGCCCTGTTACTAAGCTGCTAGGGTCTGTTTCTGACTAGTATAATGAACTGTTGATAACTTTGTTAGCTTTGTATATATAGTGTCCTTGAAATGAATATAATTGATGTCTGTTTTTATTGTGTCTTTTTATCTTGTACACTTTTATGAATTTTTTACTGAATTCGAATAAAGCCTTTTGACTTTGGCTTCTAGGTTTGGGATTTCCTATTGATATAATCTACACTACACGTCCACAAGCAGCTCAATTGTATTTAGATTCAGCTCATCCTGGTAAAAGGCGTTAAAATGCGTGATAACTGTTCAGCGTGCACCCAGAGTTCAATTTTTTTTTTTGGGGGGGGGGGGGTTTATATAGCGCAAACTCGACCCAAAAGGTATCAGAGTGCTATACATTAGCTATACCTGATCACCAGTCCAGTTCTTTCGGTGGAAGACTGGGAAGGAACCGTAGAAGAGCATGGCCTGTGCATGGGCAACATGGAAATTAAGAGGCATCCAATATTATTATATAGAAATATGGGGCCTGATCGAGCACACTCATAACTGTACGGAACACTATTTTTACGGGCTCAGTGATGTCACCACTTCGTCAGAAGTGGGGAGGAGCTGCGAGCCGTATTGTAGCGGCTTTTTCGTTCATGCTGGATAAATTTTTCTTTGCTCGTGCATTTTCAGTGCGCTATTTTATTATCTTAATAGTGATTGGTCGTCGCGGTGCTGTGTTTTTAGTAGTCTTGATGCCATTGGGTATATGTAATGTTAGGCGGCCATTTTTGGCATATTCTGTGCGGTTACGCGCATGGCAGACCATTCATTTTAATTAGGAGCTGTCAGAGTGCCCGTGTAATGCAATCCAGATGGTCTGAGCGGTGAGCGCGTTCAATGTAAAATGACGAGAGGCGAGGCAGCAGGCGAGGCTCACAGAAGATGACTCATACGTGCTCGTCCACACTGTAGTTCTTGTGTTTCCTGAATACTCTCATTTCCAAAGGCCGCCATTTCCTTCCTTTCCTCGCACGCTGCGCTGCACTATTTTTGTCTGTGGTTTCTAAAACGGGGTTTAAAGCCGTTTTATTATAAAATATTTGGATTCTGGTTCTGTAAGCTTTGTTCTCCGAATTTTAATAAGTGCTGACATGCAGACTACTGGTTGAATTAATGATGAGGGTTAAAAGTGACCTTCGTCACACGTGGGTAGTTTCCAGTTATGTTTATGTCCTTTTTTTTGGCAACTGTTGCAGTTATTTTAGTCTTTGCCATGGCGTTCAAGGTGTGTTGGTTAAATCTAAATGACAATCACGGGGCCCTCGTGTTTAATTTTTGTCGCCCGCATTCGTTACAAAGGGAGCATTCTTGGAATTACTCACATACGGACATAGCCCAGAGACTCATATTCTGCTCATAAACTAGAACAGGAGTTCAAAACCTCCACGGAACAGGAAATGCCAGCCGAAGCCAGCGTTGAGAGCCGTGCGACTGTGGGTAGCTGTCAGAGGGTGCATTTCAGTTCAAGGGTGTTTCTCCTTGTTTCCTCTTTGAGCAGCAGCACACCGATCTCCTCTCTGTATGTAACACCACATTTCCACAAGAGCAAAAGAAGGACGCACCTGTGATCGCACAACGCCACTCTTCGACCTAACTACCTAACTAAAGAAGTGTAAGCCGTAACTGGAGGTAAAAAAGCAGAGCACCCCTCCCCACCTACTCCCTTCCGAAATCTTTACGGGCCTGATTGCAGTCTGCTGTTGAGCCTGACTCGCAGAGTTAACATGCAGTCATCATTATTGTAAAGTTTGTGAAAAAAACGTGAATACGCAATATTCAGGGAAAACAGAGCCTTCCCGCGGTTACAATGGGAATTCACAAATCTCTTGTGTGTCTCACGTAATGCCAATGGCTATTTCATTAGGAAAAATTAGACTCATTGATACATGCACCACCACCACCAGTACTACCAGTACTACAGCCACCATTACTACCACTACCACCACCACCAGTACTAACAGTACCACGACCACCAGTACTACCACTAACATCACCACCAGTACTACCAGTACCACCACCGCCAGTACTACCACTACCAGTACTACCACTACCAGTACTACCATTACCACTACCACCACCACCAGTACCACCACCACCAGTACCACCACCACCAGTACTACCACCACCAGTACTACCAGTACCACCACCACCACCAGTACTACCACTACCAGTACCACCAACACCACCAGTACTACCAGTAATACAGCCACCAGTACTACCACTACCACCACCACCAGTACTAACAGTACCACGACCACCAGTACTACCACTACCAGTACTACCAATACCAGTACCACTACCACCACCAGTACTACCACCACCAGTACCACCACCACCAGTACTATCACTACCAGTACTACGGGCAGCAGTACCACAACCACTAGCACTACCACTACCGGTACCACCACCAGTATTACCACTACCAGTACCACCACCACCAGTACTACCACTACCAGTACCACCACCAGTACCACCACTACGGGTACTACCACCACCAGTACTACCACCACCAGTACTACCACTACCAGTACCACCACCTCCAGTACTACCACTACCAGTACCACCACCACCACCAGCACTACCAGTAACACCACCACCAGTACTACCACTACCAGTACCACCACCACCAGTACTTCCAGTGCTACCACCATCAGTACTACCAGTTCTACCACCACCAGTACTACCACTACTACAGCCACCAGTACTACCACTACTACAGCCACCAGTACTACCACTACCACCACCACCAGTACTACCACTACCAGTACTACCAATACCAGTACCACTACCACCACCAGTACTACCACCACCAGTACCACCACCACCAGTACTATCACTACCAGTACTATGGGCAGCAGTACCACAACCACTAGCACTACCACTACCGGTACCACCACCAGTATTACCACTACCAGTACCACCACCACCAGTACTACCACTACCAGTACCACCACCAGTACCACCACTACCAGTACTACCACCACCAGTACTACCACCACCAGTACTACCACTACCAGTACCACCACCTCCAGTACTACCACTACCAGTACCACCACCACCACCAGCACTACCAGTAACACCACCACCAGTACTACCACTACCAGTACCACCACCACCAGTACTTCCAGTGCTACCACCATCAGTACTACCAGTTCTACCACCACCAGTACTACCACTACTACAGCCACCAGTACTACCACTACTACAGCCACCAGTACTACCACTACCACCACCACCACCACCAGTACTACCACCACCACCAGTACTACCAGTACCACCACCACCACTACCACCACCACCACTACTACCAGTACCACCACCACCAGTACTACCACCACAAGTACCACCACCACCAGTACTACCACTACCAGTACTACAGCCAGCAGTACCACCACAACCAATACTACTGCTACCAGTACCACCATCAGCAATTCTAACACTACCAGTACCTCCACCACATATATTACCACTGCCAATACCACCACCACCAGTACTGACCACTACCGGGACCACCACCAGTACCACCACCACCAGTACCACCATCACCAGTACTGCCACTACCAGTTCTACTGCCAGCAGTACCACCACCACCAATGCTACTGCTACCAGTACCACCACCACCAGTACTACCGCTACCAGTACCACCACCACCAGTAGCACGACTACCAGTACTACCATCACCAGTACTACCACTACCAGTACCACCACCTCCAGTACTACCACTACTACCACTACCAGTACCACTACCACCACCAGTACTACCAGTACCACCACCACCAGTACTACCACTACCAGTACCACCACCACCAGTACTACCACTTCCAGTACCACCCCCACCACCAGTACAACCAGTACTAGCACCATCAGTACTACCAGTACTACCACCACCAGTACTACCACTACTACAGCCACCAGTAGTACCACTACTACAGCCACCAGTACTACCACTACCATCACCACCAGTACTACCAGTACCACCACCACCAGTACTACCACTACCAGTACTACCACTACCAGTACTACCAGTACCACCACCACCAGTACTACCACTACCAGTACCACCACCACCAGTACTACCACCACAAGTACCACCACCACCAGCACTACCACTACCAGTACTACAGCCAGCAGTACCACCACAACCAATACTACTGCTACCAGTACCACCATCAGCAATTCTATCACTACCAGTATCTCCACCACATATACTACCACTGCCAATACCACCACCACCAGTACTGACCACTACCGGGACCACCACCAGTACCACCACCACCAGTACCACCATCACCAGTACTGCCACTACCAGTACTACTGCCAGCAGTACCACCACCACCAATGCTACTGCTACCAGTACCACCACCACCAGTACTACCGCTACCAGTACCACCACCACCAGTAGCACGACTACCAGTACTACCATCACCAGTACTACCAGTACCAGTACCACCACCTCCAGTACTACCACTACTACCACTACCAGTACCACCACCACCACCAGTACTACCAGTACCACCACCACCAGTACTACCACTACCAGTACCACCACCACCACTACTACCACTTCCAGTACCACCCCCACCACCAGTACAACCAGTACTAGCACCTTCAGTACTACCAGTACTACCACCACCAGTACTACCACTACTACAGCCACCAGTAGTACCACTACTACAGCCACCAGTACTACCACTACCACCACCACCAGTACTACCAGTACCACCACCACCAGTACTACCACTACCAGTACTACCACTACCAGTACTACCAGTACCACTACCACCACCACCAGTACCACCACCACCAGTACTAACACCACCAGTACTACCAGTACCACCACCACCACCAGTACTACCACTACTTGTACCACCACCACCACCAGTACTACCAGTACTACAGCCACCAGTACTACCAGTACCACCACCACCAGTACTACCAGTACCACGACCACCAGTACTACCACTACCAGTACTACCAATACCAGTACCACTACCACCACCAGTACTACCACCACCAGTACCACCATCACCAGTACTACCACTACCAGTACTACGGGCAGCAGTACCACCACCACTAGCACTACCAGTACCGGTACCACCACCAGTACTACCACTACCAGTACCACCACCACCAGTACTACTACTACCAGTACCACCACCAGTACCACCACTACCAGTACTACCACCACCAGTACTACCACCAACAGTACTACCACTATCAGTACCACCACCTCCAGTACTACCACTACTACCACTACCAGTACCACCACCACCAGTACTACCAGTAAAACCACCACCAGTACTACCACTACCAGTACCACCACCACCAGTACTACCACTACCAGTACCATCACCACCAGTACTACCACTACCAGTACCACCACCACCACCACTACTACCAGTACTACCACCATCAGTAATACCAGTACTACCACCACCTGTACTACCACTACTACAGCCACCAGTACTACCACTACTACAGCCACCCGTACTATCACTACCACCACCACCAGTACTACCACCAACACCAGTACTACCAGTACCACCACCACCAGTACTACCACAACCAGTACTACCAGTACCACTACCACCACCACCAGTACCACCACCACCAGTACTACCACCACCAGTACTACCAGTACCACCACCACCACCAGTACTACCACTACCAGTACCACCACCACCACCAGTACTACCAGTACTACAGCCACCAGTACTACCACTACCACCACCACCAGTACTACCAGTGCCACGATCACCAGTACTACCACTACCAGTACTACCACTACCAGTACCACTACCACCACCATTACTACCACCACCAGTACCACCACCACCAGTACTCCCACTACCAGTACTACGGCCAGCAGTACCACCACCACTAGCACTACCACTACCGGTACCACCACCAGTACTACCACTACCAGTACCACCACCACCAGTACTACCACTACCAGTACCACCACCAGTACCACCACCAGTACCACCACTATCAGTACTACCACCACCAGTACTACCACCACCAGTACTACCATTACCAGTACCACCACCTCCAGTACTACCACTACTACCACTACCAGTACCACCACCACCAGTGCTATCAGTAACACCACCACCAGTACTACCACTACCAGTACCACCACCACCAGTACTACCACTACCAGTACCATCACCACCAGTACTACCACTACCAGTACCACCACCACCACCACTACTACCAGTACTACCACCATCAGTAATACCAGTACTACCACCACCAGTACTACCACTACTACAGCCACCAGTACTACCACTACTACAGCCACCCGTACTATCACTACCACCGCCACCAGTACTACCACCACCACCAGTACTACCAGTACCACCACCACCAGTACTACCACAACCAGTACTACCAGTACCACTACCACCACCACCAGTACCACCACCACCAGTACTACCACCACCAGTACTACCAGTACCACCACCACCACCAGTACTACCACTACCAGTACCACCACCACCACCAGTACTACCAGTACTACAGCCACCAGTACTACCACTACCACCACCACCAGTACTACCAGTGCCACGACCACCAGTACTACCACTACCAGTACTACCACTACCAGTACCACTACCACCACCATTACTACCACCACCAGTACCACCACCACCAGTACTCCCACTACCAGTACCACGGCCAGCAGTACCACCACCACTAGCACTACCACTACCGGTACCACCACCAGTACTACCACTACCAGTACCACCACCACCAGTACTACCACTACCAGTACCACCACCAGTACCACCACCAGTACCACCACTATCAGTACTACCACCACCAGTACTACCACCACCAGTACTACCACCACCAGTACTACCATTACCAGTACCACCACCTCCAATACTACCACTACTACCACTACCAGTACCACCACCACCAGTACTATCAGTAACACCACCACCAGCACTACCACTACCAGTACCACCACCGCCAGTACTACCACTACCAGTACTACCACTACCAGTACTACCATTACCACTACCACCACCACCAGTACCACCACCACCAGTACTACCACCACCAGTACTACCAGTACCACCACCACCACCAGTACTACCACTACCAGTACCACCAACACCACCAGTACTACCAGTAATACAGCCACCAGTACTACCACTACCACCACCACCAGTACTAACAGTACCACGACCACCAGTACTACCACTACCAGTACTACCAATACCAGTACCACTACCACCACCAGTACTACCACCACCAGTACCACCACCACCAGTACTATCACTACCAGTACTACGGGCAGCAGTACCACAACCACTAGCACTACCACTACCGGTACCACCACCAGTATTACCACTACCAGTACCACCACCACCAGTACTACCACTACCAGTACCACCACCAGTACCACCACTACCAGTACTACCACCACCAGTACTACCACCACCAGTACTACCACTACCAGTACCACCACCTCCAGTACTACCACTACCAGTACCACCACCACCACCAGCACTACCAGTAACACCACCACCAGTACTACCACTACCAGTACCACCACCACCAGTACTTCCAGTGCTACCACCATCAGTACTACCAGTTCTACCACCACCAGTACTACCACTACTACAGCCACCAGTACTACCACTACTACAGCCACCAGTACTACCACTACCACCACCACCAGTACTACCACTACCAGTACTACCAATACCAGTACCACTACCACCACCAGTACTACCACCACCAGTACCACCACCACCAGTACTATCACTACCAGTACTACGGGCAGCAGTACCACAACCACTAGCACTACCACTACCGGTACCACCACCAGTATTACCACTACCAGTACCACCACCACCAGTACTACCACTACCAGTACCACCACCAGTACCACCACTACCAGTACTACCACCACCAGTACTACCACCACCAGTACTACCACTACCAGTACCACCACCTCCAGTACTACCACTACCAGTACCACCACCACCACCAGCACTACCAGTAACACCACCACCAGTACTACCACTACCAGTACCACCACCACCAGTACTTCCAGTGGTACCACCATCAGTACTACCAGTTCTACCACCAGCAGTACTACCACTACTACAGCCACCAGTACTACCACTACTACAGCCACCAGTACTACCACTACCACCACCACCAGTACTACCACCACCACCAGTACTACCAGTACCACCACCACCACTACCACCACCACCACTACTACCAGTACCACCACCACCAGTACTACCACTACCAGTACCACCACCACCAGTACTACCACCACAAGTACCACCACCACCAGCACTACCACTACCAGTACTACAGCCAGCAGTACCACCACAACCAATACTACTGCTACCAGTACCACCATCAGCAATTCTAACACTACCAGTATCTCCACCACATATACTACCACTGCCAATACCACCACCACCAGTACTGACCACTACCGGGACCACCACCAGTACCACCACCACCAGTACCACCATCACCAGTACTGCCACTACCAGTACTACTGCCAGCAGTACCACCACCACCAATGCTACTGCTACCAGTACCACCACCACCAGTACTACCGCTACCAGTACCACCACCACCAGTAGCACGACTACCAGTACTACCATCACCAGTACTACCAGTACCAGTACCACCACCTCCAGTACTACCACTACTACCACTACCAGTACCACCACCACCACCAGTACTACCAGTACCACCACCACCAGTACTACCACTACCAGTACCACCACCACCACTACTACCACTTCCAGTACCACCCCCACCACCAGTACAACCAGTACTAGCACCTTCAGTACTACCAGTACTACCACCACCAGTACTACCACTACTACAGCCACCAGTAGTACCACTACTACAGCCACCAGTACTACCACTACCACCACCACCAGTACTACCAGTACCACCACCACCAGTACTACCACTACCAGTACTACCACTACCAGTACTACCAGTACCACTACCACCACCACCAGTACCACCACCACCAGTACTAACACCACCAGTACTACCAGTACCACCACCACCACCAGTACTACCACTACTTGTACCACCACCACCACCAGTACTACCAGTACTACAGCCACCAGTACTACCAGTACCACCACCACCAGTACTACCAGTACCACGACCACCAGTACTACCACTACCAGTACTACCAATACCAGTACCACTACCACCACCAGTACTACCACCACCAGTACCACCATCACCAGTACTACCACTACCAGTACTACGGGCAGCAGTACCACCACCACTAGCACTACCAGTACCGGTACCACCACCAGTACTACCACTACCAGTACCACCACCACCAGTACTACTACTACTAGTACCACCACCAGTACCACCACTACCAGTACTACCACCACCAGTACTACCACCAACAGTACTACCACTATCAGTACCACCACCTCCAGTTCTACCACTACTACCACTACCAGTACCACCACCACCAGTACTACCAGTAACACCACCACCAGTACTACCACTACCAGTACCACCACCACCAGTACTACCACTACCAGTACCATCACCACCAGTACTACCACTACCAGTACCACCACCACCACCACTACTACCAGTACTACCACCATCAGTAATACCAGTACTACCACCACCTGTACTACCACTACTACAGCCACCAGTACTACCACTACTACAGCCACCCGTACTATCACTACCACCACCACCAGTACTACCACCACCACCAGTACTACCAGTACCACCACCACCAGTACTACCACAACCAGTACTACCAGTACCACTACCACCACCACCAGTACCACCACCACCAGTACTACCACCACCAGTACTACCAGTACCACCACCACCACCAGTACTACCACTACCAGTACCACCACCACCACCAGTACTACCAGTACTACAGCCACCAGTACTACCACTACCACCACCACCAGTACTACCAGTGCCACGACCACCAGTACTACCACTACCAGTACTACCACTACCAGTACCACTAACACCACCATTACTACCACCACCAGTACCACCACCACCAGTACTCCCACTACCAGTACTACGGCCAGCAGTACCACCACCACTAGCACTACCACTACCGGTACCACCACCAGTACTACCACTACCAGTACCACCACCACCAGTACTACCACTACCAGTACCACCACCAGTACCACCACCAGTACCACCACTATCAGTACTACCACCACCAGTACTACCACCACCAGTACTACCATTACCAGTACCACCACCTCCAGTACTACCACTACTACCACTACCAGTACCACCACCACCAGTGCTATCAGTAACACCACCACCAGTACTACCACTACCAGTACCACCACCACCAGTACTACCACTACCAGTACCATCACCACCAGTACTACCACTACCAGTACCACCACCACCACCACTACTACCAGTACTACCACCATCAGTAATACCAGTACTACCACCACCAGTACTACCACTACTACAGCCACCAGTACTACCACTACTACAGCCACCCGTACTATCACTACCACCACCACCAGTACTACCACCACCACCAGTACTACCAGTACCACCACCACCAGTACTACCACAACCAGTACTACCAGTACCACTACCACCACCACCAGTACCACCACCACCAGTACTACCACCACCAGTACTACCAGTACCACCACCACCACCAGTACTACCACTACCAGTACCACCACCACCACCAGTACTACCAGTACTACAGCCACCAGTACTACCACTACCACCACCACCAGTACTACCAGTGCCACGACCACCAGTACTACCACTACCAGTACTACCACTACCAGTACCACTACCACCACCATTACTACCACCACCAGTACCACCACCACCAGTACTCCCACTACCAGTACCACGGCCAGCAGTACCACCACCACTAGCACTACCACTACCGGTACCACCACCAGTACTACCACTACCAGTACCACCACCACCAGTACTACCACTACCAGTACCACCACCAGTACCACCACCAGTACCACCACTATCAGTACTACCACCACCAGTACTACCACCACCAGTACTACCATTACCAGTACCACCACCTCCAATACTACCACTACTACCACTACCAGTACCACCACCACCAGTACTATCAGTAACACCACCACCAGCACTACCACTACCAGTACCACCACCACCAGCACCACCACTACCAGTACTACCACTAACAGTACTACCAGTACCACTACCACCACCACCAGTACCACCATCACCAGTACTACCACCACCAGTACTACCAGTACCACCACCACCACCAGTACTACCACTACCGGTACCACCACCACCACCAGTACTACCAGTACTACAGGCACCAGTACTACCACTACCACCACCACTAGTACTACCAGTACCAAGACCACCAGTACTACCACTACCAGTACTACCACTACCAATACCACTACCACCACCAGTTCTACCACCACCAGTACCACCACCACCAGTACTACCACTACCAGTACTACGGCCAGCAGTACCACCACCACCAATGCTACTGCTCACCACCAGCCATCAGTGCACAATTTCTACAGGCAGTCACGGCCATCAGTACATGCATCGATTGTTACACATCCACAATTAAGTATTGTACCAATCTCAGTATGGTACACTTTAGTTTTAAACATATTCATGTAAAAACACAGCATGCCACCATTGCTACAATTACAATCTAACACACATAATTCCACTACACACCACATTAACACACTCCATAACACTTAGCAAAGATACATTACCATTTACAATGCCATTAGCTCAAACTCAAATAAATCCGAGCCCGATTGCATTTCTAATGCTTGTTATAGTGAGACATAGACAAGATCATTTAGCCAGATGGGTCTGGCACTGCTAACAGCGGTGAGGCAGGGCGGGGAGAGTCAGAGATGCAGCGAGCGCAAGGTAAGTGTTTTTATTTCATTTTCAATCTTACTTTCCCTATCCCATTGTCTGTCGACTTGTAATGGGCTTTCAGATCCTTTGCCTCGGAAGTACCAGCATGTAGCTAAGCAGTTTTACGAATGATTCTTGCATTGATGTCAGCAGCTTTTGAACATATTGGGCCAATTCACAAAAGTAATCAGAGACAAAATCCTAACTTTATGACTTTCGGTATTCACAAAAGGCATTTAGGAGTGTAGACTTTACTACTCCTAAATGCCCTTTGTGAATACCAAAAGTCGTAAAGTTAGGATTTTGTCTCAGACTACTTTTGTGAATCAGGCCCATTGTTTAGAACATAGGATTTGTTTTATTTTACTTTTTTAATACCCAGTTTAAATTCCCACACTGTTACTGGTTTGTCCATGGGTATCTATGGGCCTCTAATGATTTTGTTCCAAAGGACTCTGTTTTGTCAGGATGTTTCTCCTCACTTCTGCTGGTATGTGCTTCCATATCCTGTCCTGCTCTAAGGTCCCTGCAGGAGTTAGGATGTGTGTGACATCGTTAGTGCGTGCCTGCCCTGGACTCATTAAGAAGAACATTGTGTGTGCTTACACAGCTTGTTCTGAGCTGGGCTCCTGCAGAGAATGTTTGTGACATTTTTGATGTATACTTGATTGGCCTGTCCTGACCTGCGTGAGGTTCTGATGGAGTTGGAATGTTAGTGATGTTGTTGGTGTGTTCTAGCCAGTCTGTCCTAGAAGGATGGTGTTTGTGTGACATTTTTGGTGTAGACTTGCACAGCCTGTCCTGATAGGAAGCCCCGCTGGAGTTAGTTTGCTTATGACATTGTTGGTGTGTGCTAGCAGGGCGTGCGTTTTTACCAGGATTTCTATTTATCAACCTTGGAAGGATGAATGGCTGAAAAGGCCCTGACGACACCTACACAGATCCCATGCAAATACTTTACTCACTAAACATCTGATCGGTTGCGACAAAAAATGCTGACCGAGAAAGTGCCACTTAAGGAACCTGTATTCAATACAAGAGCCTTTCCCTCCCAAGGTGTATCCCTAATCCACCCACATCCTTGCACCCATAATGCTGCTGTTGCAGAAATACGTCGTAAATTCGGCTTCTTGGGTACAGATGATTAGTGATTCAGTGTCTGAAAAACTCAGGGACTGCACGAGCCAGTTTCAGGAAGAGCTGTACAGAAATGGAGTTCATTCACTGAGATTGTGACAGAAATGAAGGGGCTGTGGTGCCTTCCTTTCTATAAATCA
Source organism: Lissotriton helveticus (assembly GCF_964261635.1). Classification (NCBI taxonomy): domain Eukaryota; kingdom Metazoa; phylum Chordata; class Amphibia; order Caudata; family Salamandridae; genus Lissotriton; species Lissotriton helveticus. The sequence continues at coordinate 947,564,980 of NC_136065.1, forward strand.
CCCCTCTCCCGCCCCCTGCTTTTAGAAGCGCTTAGAAGTATGTGTCATAGTTTATTATATGTAGTGACGCAAGGGTCGTTGCTTCTAGGGGTCATTCTTTTCAGAAGCTCTCTTCTCGAGCTGATCAGTTAGTTCGATAGCGGAGCTCTAGGCGCTGGCCAGAGTGCGGTGGGAGTTGCTCTTTCAGCAAGGTGGCTCAGTGAGCTGAGTTCTAGCTGCTAAGAGTTACAGGCCAGAAAATCAAATTGCATCAAGATTAAGTAACTTAACATCCAGCTCATTGGGCTTTCCCACCAGTATACCTACATGTAGTTTCATAGCTGGCAGAAGAGTGCAGCAAGACAGGGCCTTATAGAAAAAAACTACTACTTTATGAAATATGCCATTGCATATGAACCAGTAGTTATCAAGTGTACTTTGAGGCCAGGGATTCATATATATAGATGATATGTAAAGCTAATACAAAGGTTAAATGAGGGGGGAAAATATTTTTTTTAAGCATGCCTTGTTAAATGATAATATCAATACCAAGAAAGCATGTATACTGTCCGAATATAATGTTAAAATGCGCATATAAAATACTTTTTACACCTCAGAAAACAGTCTGTCTAATCATCTGTACAAAAACAAGATAGTCAGTGAGGGGAGAGGCTCCCTGGGACCAGGTGGAGAGAGAGTGTTAGGGATACTGTGACTAGAGTCAGGTGTCTCTAAGTGGCAGAGGAGAAAGTACCAGCAAGTAGGAGCCAGAGACAAGAATGATAACCAAGTATCTTGTTTACAGATAAATAGAAATGGAGATTTAGCAAACACAACGTTCTACAATACAGACGTGATAACAAGAAATCGTGTATTTTCTTCATAAATGATGTTCTGAACGATTCTACAAATTACGTTTGGGGCTTCACCAGAGCAGTGTTTTTTATTGGTTGCACCACACCAAGGTGGCATGGAGGTGAGGAAAGGCTTCACTCACACTGCGGAAGAACATAAAGGGGCATATGTACAATATCCACTCGCCATGGGAACGTCACTTTTTAAGACGTTCCTGTGGCGATAGGGGCTTTGCCTTATTTACAAGGCAGCATTAAAACTCGTAACGTGGCTTAACGCTGAGTTGTATATAAGGCCCCCCTCACACTATGCTAAAGGGGAGGACAATGGGTGTTTTTGTGGGCGTTCCACCGCAACTCCCATTCATTCTGATGCTGCCCCCTATTTACAAGGGAGGTGTAAATAGGAGGCAGCCAGAATTAAGACCAGGGAACACCTGGTATTACCCTGGCGCAACGAGGAGAAATGTTTCATTTCTCCTCATTTTTGCTGTTTTCATGTTGGCTGCGTTGTGCAGCACACATGAAAACAGCAAAAGGCCAATGATTGTTTATGTAGAGGAAGGTCCCCCTTCCTGCACATAAATAATATTTTTTTTTAATGCTGTTTTGCAACTTCCGGGTGTGCTCCATTAAGCAGCAAACATAGAAGTTACAAAACAGGATTTAAAGATTGTTTATGTGCAGGAAGGGGTACCTTCCTACACATAAACAATATTCCCCTGCACGCAGACATAGTGCAAGGGTGCCTGCATTGGTGCTAGGCTGCTAAGTGTAGCGCCAGCGCAGAGGGAAACGCAGGACTTCACCATATTCTTATAAATATGATGTAGCCTTGCGTTTCTGAAGTGGCGGAGAGAGGCGTTAAGCCAGGAAGGCTAACACCTGACTCCTCCACTTCACTTGTACATATGCCCCGAAGAGTCTTCAGTTTCGAGAGGAAACTCTACACATGGAGCTCCTAAGGAGATCTTGTAGTTCTCCCACCTTATTTAGAGTCAGGAGAACCCTAAGGCTTCTGGCAGCAGATGCTGAGCTGGCTCTGTCTCCAGAAACCCTTGACCCAGTGCACCCACCCACCACAGGGTTGCCAGGTCGTAGTGAAACTCACCCTTTCCTGTTTAGAGCAGATGATTCTCACTGACTTTTCCTACCTGAGATCGCCAGGCGAGGCATGGTGGTCCAGGGTTGAAAAATAGAAATTGTCATTTTGTTCAGTGCAATGAAACCTCGGGCTGGGGGGTTTCATTTGCCAGAATGAAATTGAACGCTGAGCAGGTCCCTTCAATATGGCCGCCCACTCGACATTTAGCTACGCTGGATATGCATGCTTTTAATCAGTGAATGAACTTTAGGCTCAGAGTTCCCCGCCGGGTAGGCAGGCCCTCTCCATGTGGCGGGTAGTCCTCCACCGTGGGCAGAGGCCAGAGTTTCTGTTGACTTAGAGGGCTGGCGGGACACCCACCAAATTATAAATGAGCTCTAAGCCCATGGCTACTGCTTTTGGTCTAATTTCATGAGCACATTTCCAATAGTCCCTTATATGGTGTCCCCTGGAAGCGTCCATGCACTAACTTCACATGTGCTACTTGCCCACGTGCAAATACTGTATCCAGCAGTATTTACTTACACGTTTCTGACAGGTGCAATTACAGGGCACAAGTCCTAAAATAAGAAGTGGAGGGATGCTGACGTCATGGCAGGAAGTGGCATCACAAAAGGTGGCTTGCACCATCAGACTCATTGCCTCCCCTCGCTCACCCCTTAGAGGCGATTGCATCAGAGGAGTCAGCGCGTGAGCAGCGTTCTGAATTGGCTCCGATCTCGCCCCAGAGAGGCCAAAGAGTGAATGTGTGGCTCCATTTGCTCCAGTTATCGAGCTGCCGGTAAAATAGGTGGGGGGACGCCGTCCACCTGCGTGGTACCCCGACTCGGGCCCTGGGTGCAAACAACATGGACAGGATATTGTTGCCAAATAGGGTCCGATTGTAAACTTCTTATTGTAACATGGTAAGCGTCTGGAAGGAGTGAGGAAGTCTCCGAGATAAGACTTAACTTGTTTATAGTGTGTCTTAATTATGCACAAATTTAGAGGTGCCGCGGTGTCACACACAGCTCAAACGGCATTAAAGCTTCGGTAATAGGGTGAAAAGAAAACCTAGTATCAAATGTGATACTTTGGATACAAACATAGGCCCTTAGAAATATATGACCCCAACCCCAAAATAGTGCTTCGAAGAAAACGGGATGGCTGGGTGACGTGATGGCTACCCATGTGGCACCGCTTCTTAGCCAGGTGTGCAGATATGAAATCAACTGGTATGATTCTAAGTCTGCAGATTGGAAACCAATAGTATACCTCATCAGCAGTCCTCTGTTATTTCAGTTTGCCGCATGGACAAATAGAAGAATCTATGCACGTTTGCATGGAATACATAAGTCAGTGTCAAGCATACATGAAATCCTACAAAAGTCTGCAATGATACCTATAGTGCAGGACCTGCTCCCCCCCCCCCCTTTTGCAGGACGTGTTTGTGACAGATAAAGTGAACACATGCATCTGTGGCTAGTATTATGCAAACCAAGCACATGCTACCACTTAAGGCCTGCAGAGGCTTGGCAATACCTGTACTCCGTCCGTTCCTCAGCGCCCCTGTCCATGCACTGTTACAGGATTCTCTGTCTGCTGACACCCCTATCTAACTGCACACTGACTAACTATTAATCTATTTCTGTCTTGTTATGGCCAGAGGGTAAATTCAGCTACAGTTCAGCACTGCTTGCTGCAAATGGTCCTTCTTAGCCCCGCATTGCCCCCGTTTTCTCCCTCCTTTATGTGCTTAGCCTGCAGATCTTTGCATCTCACTGATCTGCTCCCACTTTTCCTTGTTTCTTAGTTTGTCGTCTTTTCCTCTTTCCATCTGCATTTGCTTCTCGACTTAGCTTCCTATGTTTCTTATGCCTTTGTCTTCCCTGCTTACCGTTGTGTTTCTTCTCTAACTCTTTGCGCTGTTCACCCTAGCTGTGCTTATTATTTCTTATTTTCTTGCTTTATCTTCAGGTCTCTCTTCCTTGTTACAGGCCTCATGCTCCTTGTGTTTACACTGATTGTTGTCTCTGTGGTCTCCAGTTTTCGCTCTCTTGCTGGTTACAGTTATGAGACTCACTGCACTTATCTTATTAAGTTCTAGTCCTTCTCGCACACGGGTTGCAGTTATTAGGTTCCTTGCACGTATCCTGCTCCTTGCAGTCTGCAGCCTTTCTCTGCATCTTTCGCTCTACATTTGTTTACCTAGAACAAACTTCTCTCTATTACCCACCTTCATATTTTGCTTCTAGTTTTTGGTAAGTGAATTGTTTTGCTGTGACTTCTGTTTAACCTAATGCCTTTCAAATACCGATCGGGTCCTGCACTAAAGCCTCCTCGGTGTGTCCTTTTCACTTTTGTGTCATAAATGAATTAAATGTGCATGCAACTGTGTGATATTTCCTCTGCGTTTCTTACTCGAACCACTGAATCTTGTGTAGACCAGAAGGAGTCTTTTGAGCCCCAGAGTTCAGAAACAGAGTGTCTGCTGCCCCCTTTCTATTGGGCTCACAGAGTGAGTTATACAAATAATCCCTTTCTCTGGGGAGATCTGAGACTGTGTCTGTCCATGCTTCGAGGTGCCTGCTTCCCCCGCCCTATCCATTATTTAGGGCTGTGGTTTCTAGTTTATCGGTTCCTCCGTGCGCCCTTGGGCATCTTCCCAGTACTTCCCCGTGGAAAGCAGAACAATCCGGACAGCTGCAAAGGAGTATCCAGCCGGGAGATTACAGGCGGTCGTAAATATGCTGCCCGAGTCCGACCTGCCCCCGCGCGCAGCCAACTTCCCTCCATCTTCCTCCCCTAAGCATCCTTTTAATTGTGTAGGGGCCGCCATTTTAACAAATGTCAGTCGGGCTAGGCTGAGGTTCATTTAAACTCTTGTGTTTTGAAACATTGGACCATTATGCGACGTCTACTTCCTGCACAAGTCTAAACTGTGTAATAAGTCGCCAAACACATTGGAAGAAATAAAGAATGGGTTTTTATGCCCTCATCGCATAAATTGCACAGCGATGTTCAATTTTGCAGCTGATCCAAAATGTTGTCTTTCAGAGACATATTTTTGCCATGTGCATAACCGCAAATGCGGCTGCAGAACTGTACTAGCGCAAAATTGCCCAAAAGCTGTGCACATTCCGTCCTCTGCCCTTCTTCTATTTACAGTTTCATTTTCAATCCTTACTGAAACTGCATGTGCGAAAACAGTCTTCTGCTTGGAATTTTGGTGTCTATTGTGGTGTTTAAAAAAAAAAAGCGATGCTCGGCAACGTTTATAACTCAAATCTTTTGCTCATCTCTTGCGTTCCTATCACTTTGTGTCAAAATGGCACACTATTCCCTCAGGGAACACCTGGGGGCCTATTTACCAGAAAGTCACGCAACGTAGCAAATCACCTTACTGTTCTGAGTGCAAGGGAAAGGGCAGGAATGCACCATATTTAAAGCACTATTGCACATTCCTGCCTTTTCTTCTGCTCTGGCACCCTTGTGGCAGCCTAGCACCAACTCAGGCACCCTCGCACGATGGTGCAACGGTGCCTGCTTTCAGTAGCGGTCGGCAGTAGGTGTTTCTGTAGGGCGGTGACGTGGGCAGGGGGAGGGGCAGTAATGTATGGATTACGGAGTTTTACAGGTAAGTAAACATTTAAATAAATAAAACGAACTTCGTTGCGCGCACTGCATCGCATTTGGTGATACAGTGCGCGCAACGAAATTCGTTTCATTTATTTATATGTTTACTTACCTGTAAAACTCCGTAATCCATACATTACTACCCCCCACCCTGCCCCTCCCCCTGCCCACGTCACCGCCCTACAGAAACACCTACTGCCGACCGCTACTGCCTGCTTTGCATGCAAGACTGTTTTTGTACAGGAAGATGCACCTTTCTGCACAATAACATCCCTGAAACATATTCCTCTTTCTGTGTGGGCTGCAGAACGCAGTACACAAACAAAGAGGAAGTAACAAGGAGAAATAAAGATATTTCTCCTCATTATGCCTCATCCGAGAAGGCGTCTCTTTTTAGCCCATTCCCAGGTCTACCACTTCTGGTAAATCTGGGAATGCATCAAAAACCATGGAAGTTGCGTTGGAACTCCCATGCAAAGCCCATGGACCGCCTTCCCAAGGCAGAGTAAGGCAAAGCAGATATTTGCGCTGCATTGTCTTACTCCAGATTTATTGAGCCACTCAGGGCAATGCGAAGTGGCCTTGTGTGGCTTCATAAATCACATGTAAGGTTTGTGTCACTCTTGCACCACCTTGGGAGGTGCAAAAGTGATGCAAACCGCCTCATAAATAGGCCTATTAGGGGTCTATTTATGAGGTCATTTGCGTCACTCCTGCACCATCCAATGTGGTACAAGAGCCGTGCAAACTGTAAGGCAGATTTTTGAAGCCACTTTGTACGGCTCAGAATGGGTCAAAAAATCTGGGGTAATGCAACTTGCTGCATTGCTTTACTCATGCAAATTGCTGTGTTGCCATACTCTGCCCTGGGAAGGCATTCCATGGGCGCTGCATGGGTGTTCCCATGCAATTCCCGTGATTTTTTGCGCATTCCCACATTTAAAAGAACTTACAAACCTGGGAATGAGTCAAAACCTTACACCTTCCCAGGGGAGGCATAACACGGAGAAATATCTCTATTTCTCCTCGTTGCTTCCTCTTTCTATGTGTGCTGCTTTCTGCGGACACATGGACAGAGGAATATGCGTCCCAGGATTGGTTTTGTGCAGGAAGGTGACCCTTACCATACAAAAACAACCCTGCATGCAACGTGGGCACTCTTGCATCCTAGTGCAAGGAAGCCTACGTTGGCGCTATGCAGTTAAAAGGCCTCTAGTGCAGGGTAAGGACCGAAATGAGCCGTATTGCCTTAAATATGGTAATTTCCTGTACTATCCTTGTCATGCAGTGCAGTGCAGCAAAGTGACTTGCTGCGCTGCGAGACTTCCCCATAAATAGGCCCCTTAGGCCATTAGCGCACCGAAATCACGGGTGTGGTATTCCACACCTGGATAATGTCAAGGCACTGGAATAGCGTGTTAATCCAAATAGTATCCTATACTATGCTTCATATGGAACACTTCTGCTACAGGCACACTTTACTTTTAACAGAGTAATGTTAGAACACCTCAGCAGGCATGATACATTTTTAAGGCAACAATGCTAGAATCCCTCAGCAGCCATGCAGTGCATTCAGTGGGACAGCATTGCTACCTCTCAGCAGGGCTGCAATATGTTTAGCAGAACCGGAAAGCATTTCACTGCTGTCATCCATTTTCATAGGGAAATATCAGCGCATCTTAGCAGGGCTGCTGTTCCTGTATTAGGGCAATAAAAGCTCTTGCAGAAGAACAGATTTACACTTAATGGCCCTTTTAATGAGTCAGTACCTACATTTCACAGACTCTATGAATGCAATATATCATTTTTTTACAGCAGATGTGACATACATTTTTAATTGGACAGTACCAGCACTTCCCGGCAGTGCTGCTGGCCTGTTAATGGCTCCATATTAACGCGTGTTGGCCGTCTAAGCAGAGAGTCCAACAAATAAATCAACATTCTGTGACCTCCCTCCTCAGCAGGTGTGCAATGGGCTTTTGGCCAGTATTAGAAACCTGCCCTACTGATCTGGGCATAAGGTTGCACTGCTCTTAACCTACCTTCTGTCCTAACATCATCAGTTGCCATTGGTAACACGTGACCTCAGCCCCACTGGCTTTTAGAGGCACTTGGCTGCCAGGAACTCTCTCTATTTTCATGAAAGATATTCTTTTGATCCCCTAGTGAAATCAAGCGAAACGAGTAAAATATCAAATGACTAACGCATGACTGACACTGCCCCAAACCTTCAGCTTTAGCAAAGGAGCCAGCCTATTGGGAAATATAGCTTAGTGACATAATGCCCCAGCTGCTGAGTCTGTATTTATTGTGCATGACCATGATTCAATTTCTGTTGCATCAGGTGCCGACACCTGCATATGACTTGTAGTAGAGCACAGGTTTAAATCACAGTTGAGCCAACTTATACTTCCGCTTTAAAGAGGAGGACGCAGTATTTTCCATTCAACAGTATTGCACGTCTTTGTTATACTGGCAGACAGGGGTGGATTGGCACTGCGGGCACTCAGGCATGGGCCGAAGAGCCAGTGTCTCAGTGCACTCTGTGGGCTGGTTTTTACCCCTTTAACAGTCCACAGAGAGCACTGACAGGGTCTCACTATGGGGGCCAGGTGATGTAGGAACTCACACCATCTTCCCCTTAGCCTCCCCCCCACCCCCTTGGATGGCAGAGAATCTGTGTTTTTGCTTTATCCCCTCTCCTGCCACGCCATTGCCCTGAGGCAGTGAAGGGCTGGGGATGGCTGAGTAATTTACAAATAGCTGGGGCCTCGCTGTTTTCAGGTGCTCCTGCGCTGGAGGGCTGGGGAATAATTTTTCAATAGAAAGGAGCCTGGCTGTTTTCAGGTGCTCCTGCACTGGAGGGCTGGGGAATAATTTTTTAAGAGGCAGGGGCCTCGCTGTTTTCAGGTGCTCCTGCTCTGGAGGGCTGAGGAATAATTTTTTAATAGAAAGGGGCCTCGCTGTTTTCAGATGCTCCTGCACTGGAGGGCTGGGGAATAATTTGTTAATAGAAAGGGGACTCGCTGTTTTCAGATGCTCCTGTGCTGGAGGGCTGGGGGATCATTTTTTAGGAGAAAGGGGCCTCGCTGTTTTCAGGTGCTCCTGCTCTGGAGGGCTGGGGAATCATTTTTAAAGAGAAATAGGCCTCGCTGTTTTTCAGGTGCTCTTGCGCTGGAGGGCTGAGGAATAATTTTGTAATATTAAGGGGCCTCACTGTTTTCAGATGCTCCTGCGCTGGAGGGCTGGGGAATCATTTTTTAAGAGAAAGGGGCCTCGCTGTTTTCAGGTGCTCAGCTTGTAGGACATTGTCACCTTGGCCCTGTGTCCTTCCCAAGAACAATATCCACCCATCATTCCTTGTGTGTTTCATGAAAGGGCACGCCCGCAAATGTGGGCCACGACCCGCAAATGTGGGCCACTTTTTTCGTCAGTGCTCGGGCCAAATTGTGATCCCAATCCGACCCTGCTGGCGACAATTAATAGGACAATAAACAAACTTCATAAAAGGACAGATGTATTTTTATTATGTCAGTATCAACACTTCTCAATACAGCTGCTGTACATCCTTTAAGAGAGCACCGGGATTCGCAGTGTCCTGCAATGTTTTTAACTGGGCCGTTTCTGCACTTTTTTCCAGACAGATACAAACCTCATTAAATGCTCGTATAGTTTTCATTTTTGTTTATGTGACTGCTCTTTTTTGAAAAATTTTTATTGCAGGATTCGACAAGTCATACATTATCCATAAATCTGGTACAAATAAAGTTATCATTGATACATTTTTTGAGAAAGAAAAGTACAAATAAAAGTAGAGAGGAAAAAAAGAAAAAAACAAAAGAAGTAAAAGAAAATTATAAGGACAATTCGATAATTAACATAGGCTAAACCTTTGAGCAGAGAAAAATAATTTCCAATATAACGAGGCTTTAGCAAATAAACTCCACTTCTGATACCTCAAAGAAATGCTTCCAGATCCTTTCTTTTCTAGCAAGGGTTTTTGAGCCTCGATATTTAGCTAGTGATAATTCCAAAGTTCTAATTTCGCTAACCAAAGCCAGCCACTCGGCTACATTTGGAGGTTCCTTAGAGATCCATGCCCTTGCTATGGTTAATCTTGCACATGAAAGCAAAATTGTATTAAGGTCCCTGTTGGGAGAATTGAGCTCTTGCATATCAAGTAAAACCAGATGCACAGTGATTTCAGGTATCATTATCCCATTGTTTTTTAAATAGTCCGTTATACCATTCCAATAAGTAGAGAATGCAGGACAGGAAAATAACATATGATCGATTCCAGCAGCATGCATATTGCATTTTGGGCATTTAGTTTTATCTGAAAGCAAGTTCCCTTGCGACCATAAAGAAATTCTTTGTGGTGTGTAGTACAACTCGGTAATTGTCCTATACAATTGCATTCTAAGGTTAGAAGAGTGTACTATATCACTTAGGTGTGTTAAAGCATTTCCAATCTGTGTTGAATTTACATCCAGATTTAATCTACGGGACCATCTAGCTGCAATTTTGGTAATGTTTCCCCCTTTGTCTTTAATCAACAATTGGTATCCCAGTTTTATTAGTAACTTAGTTTTAGCCGAATAAATACACTCACAAATATCTGATTGCATAACTTCCGTTATTTTCATTTTGTTAAGAAAAAAGTCTCTTAGTTGTCTATATTTAAAGTGCATATCATTCGTGACACCATTTGTGATTTTCAAGTTTTCAAAATCAATCAAACCATTAATTCCATAAAGATCTCCTAGCGTGTTTATTCCAAGTCTTATCCAGCGATTCCCCGTCCCATCCGAAAAGGTGTCCGGGAGACCAGGATTGCTCCATAATCTAAGCTCGGCATTGTAAAACGAACTTTTACTAGTATGCAAGATTTTATCCCAAATTTTAATAGCATGTTTGGCAGTCTTAAATTTGACCCGCTTGTAGTAATTTGGATCATGAACGCGCAATAAGAATTGATTGGAATCAGCACCTAGCATAAATTGGTGAAAAAATAAAGATGGCTCATTTTTTAGTAAACTCCTTACCCGAAAAAAAAAAGAAGCTAAGAAATACAGATTAAAATCTGGAAAAGCAAGTCCCCCTGTAGAAGTGGGTAGTGCCAGAAATTTGATGGCCCTTCGTGCTTTTTTGTAACCCCATAAGAAGTTACTACATATACTATCAAGCCTTTTAAAAAAAAGTTTATTAGGTTGTAACGGAATAGCTCTAAACAAATAAAGCAGTTTAGGTAGTATTTTCATCTTTATCAGATTGAGTCGACCTAGTAAGCTAAGAGGGATTTTATGCCATTTCTTGAGACTTTTAGTAGTTTCTTTTAAAAATGTCTCATAGTTTATTTCCAGAATTTTCCCCACATTTGCAGTTAATTTAATTCCTAAATAAACCGCTTCTTTACAGGTATCAAAGATATGCACATCGGGGGTATAGTTAGCAATGATTTGAGTTTTACTCACATTCAATTTGTACCCGGAGATTCTACCATAGTTTTGCGCTTCATTAATAATTTCTGGCATAGCGTTATTAATGTCTGTTGTATAGATTGCTATGTCATCGGCAAAGGCAGTTATTTTAAGAGTTAAGCCCCCATGGTACACTGGGGTAATGTTAGCTTGATCATTAAGTGCATTTAAAAAGGGTTCTAAAGAAAGAGCAAAAAGTAATGGAGAAAGGGGACAACCTTGTCTCGTGCCTCTTGCGATCTTAAAGTTGGCTGAATCTTTGCCTCCTCAGCTTATCATAGCCTGTGGTTCGTCATAGAGTGACTTAACCCAATCTAGATAGGACCCAGATAATCCCATTTTATTTAGTACAGCCCACAAATATTCCCACCCCACTCGGTCAAATGCTTTTTCTGCATCTAACATAATCATACCGAGTGGGGTGTGGGTAGTTCCTGCTACATCAAAAGCTGTTATTGAAGTATTGACATGCATAGTGGTATCTCTGCCCATTACAAAACCATGTTGTTGAAGGTTAACAATCTCCGGCAATAAAGGGGCTAAGCGATTGGCAAGGATTTTAGCAAAGATTTTTACGTCAGAGTTAAGTAAAGAAATCGGCCGGTATGATCCACATTCTTTTGCAGGTTTTCCCTTTTTTAAAAAAAAGATTATTTTGGCGATTTTCCATGATAGTGGAGCTTGCTTGGAGACAATAATTGAATTAATCACTTTTTCTAGTAGTGGCAATAGTTCTTGAGCACAGAGTTTGTAAATTTCCACGGGTAAACTATCTTCGCCAACCGCCTTCCCTAAGGGTAGATTATCAATTGCGCGTTTTATTTCCTCTAGTGTTATTTCTGAGTTTAATTGTTGTAGTACTTCAATATTTAAAGCCAGAGGTGGAGTTAGATATCTATCAAGATATTGTAAGATATCCGCTCTAGTTGGTATCACCTCGGGTGTATAAAGTTGTTGGTAGAATTTAACAAATTGTTTCAGTATTTGGTCTTCTTGCTCATAGGTGATTGAGTATAAATCTTTCTCTCAACGTTTTTTTTAGTCCGGCTTGCAATTCCGCCAAATTAAGTCTAATCCCCTCTATATTATTTTTTGAGTGCCGTGTTGCGTCAGCGAGTTGTGTTTCCATATCTAGTATCTTAGATGTTAGTTTTTTATTATTTTTGCGACTCTCCGCATTTTGCCTAAATATATATTGTTGAGCAAACCCCCTAATACAACATTTGCATGTATCCCATACAGTATTTATGTTAGCCGAATTGATGTTTAATGAGATAAACTCCTGCATATGTTTTTTAATTAATGAAGTAAAACTCGTATCAACAAGTAAGTGTCTTGGGAAAGTAAATTTTCGAGTTGCTTTTAGATTTTGACCCTTAATGGTAACTTCTATTAGCAAGGGATTGTGATCGGAAGTAACTTTGGGGCAAATTTCAATCTCGCAGTTCTCTAAAATTTGATCAGAGGTCCATATCATGTCAATTCTAGAGCAGGATTTGTGCGGTGAGGAATAATAGGTGAAGCCTGCCAACTTAGGGTGTTTAAACCGCCAAACATCTTTGAGGTTATTCAACCTTGCTAATTCTAAAATTGCTGCTCTTACTTTGCGCATTCTTTTGTAATTACTTTGCCCAGTGGAGTCTACTTTGTAGTCAATAGCACAATTGAAATCCCCAGCGATAATGATTTCTCCCTCCCATTCGAGTAATTCTATAGTTAGTTCTTCGAAGACTCTGGGATCATCAATATTTGGTCCATATACTACACATAGTACCAATTTCGCATTGTCACCTTGCATCTGTGCGATTGCCCACCTTCCCCGAGCATCAGAGGTAGTTTTGATTGTTTCTAATGAAACTCCTTTTTGTTTTAAAATAGCTACCCCCCTAATGGTTTCGTTTAGAGTAGAGCATACAACCAATTCGTATCTCAATTGTGATAATAATTTACGATCTTGATATTTGATATGAGTCTCTGATACCAAAACTATATTGGGATTGTACATTTTTATCTCTTCCTGTACTAAATTCCTTTTGTTTTTGCTATTTAGGCCATCTACGTTCCAACATAAAATTCTTAATTTGAGCATTTAACTGTTAGAGTGTTTCTCTGATCTTTATAATTCCCCTCTATCTTTACTCTTTTCAAAATAAATAGATTTACCATCCTACTATTATTTAAACAAAAGTCGAATCCTGCCACCAATTTTTTCCCCATTTTTTGACCCCCCACCCACCCTCGACAGTAGTTGTCGCACCCTCCCCTGCAACAACCCCGACCCCACCCTAGCAGCCTCCCGTCCCTTAGGGGGGAGCACCCCTCTATCTTTGCTGCCGGTGAAAAGGCAGCGTAGTGAAGATGCATGCGTGAGAAACCGCTCGTGCCATATCTTAACTTGCTCTATACATAAACACACACCTACAGAGTGAGAAATAAGTGGAGAAAAAGAATGGCTGCGCCCGTGAAAAAAAAATCTGGTTATGCATCAAAACAAAGAAAAAATGTGAATCATGTGCTCAGTACAAATAAGTTCAGTGAGCTGAACACTAAAGAAGCGAAAGGTGAAATAGTGTCATTAGTGCATAAGCACCAGTTACTTTATCTCCTTAGTTGTCTTTTTCGTTTTAATTTTCTTTTGCACTCTCCCAAGAGAGTTTTTCCAAAGAATGTTCAGCGGCTGAAAGATCAGTAAAAAAAGTCGTTTGACCTTTGTGAATGACCTTAAGGCGGGCAGGTTCTTGGAGATAGGCCGAACACCCTAAATTTTTGAAGGCATCTATCATCTTCCGAAGCTCCCAGCGTTTATCCATTGTGCCCTTGCTTAGGTCAGATTTCACAAAAAAGGTGAGATTGTCAACGGTGACCGGATTGTTGGGCCTAGCCTTAAATGAAACAGCTTGCCGCAGTAGAAAGTTGCCAAAGTAAATCAGAAACAGTCTAGGAAATTTACTGCTTGTGCTTCTTTGAGTCAAAGGTAGTCTGTGCACTCTCTGTAACTGGGAATCCCAGTCATAATCGGCAAGATCAATAAAGGCTCTTTGAAAGAGTTTCACCATGAATGCCCGGGGATCGGACCCCTCCATCCCTTCTGGTATGCCAAATAATCTAAGGTTTTGCCTTCGTGCCCGATTTTCAAGATCTTCGACTTTAGCTTCAAGTTTAGAAACTCTTAGTGTATTTTGGTTGGCAGTTAGCGTAGTTTTACTCACATCTTCTTCCACTTCCACTATTCGTTGTTTGATGTCTTCGATGTCCTTTGTCACTCCTCCCAAACCTAGACCAATATCTCTCATAGTTTCCTGCAATTTAGTATTGTCTTCTCTTAGCTGCAGATATTGTTGTTGTATCTCCGCTCTTTGTTCTAGAAGCGTCTGCATAATTGTTACCATTGATATGTTTGATGGACCTGAGAGGTTGCAGGAATCTTGTGAAGACATTTGAGAGGGTGTTAGTGCGGATATGGTTACGGAACCCGCTATTGCTTTTGGAGAGTTAGTATCTGCGTCATCTATCACCCTCTCTACAAGTTCATGCTCAAGATTTGATCCCAAGATATTAACAGGAATCTCAGCCAAGAGTAGTTGAGGTTTCTTCGGGCTTAATTTTAATGGTACCGTGTCTTCTCTTGGCTGGTCAAGGTTATGGACTACTGATTCAGGAACTTGGTCTTCAGATTCATTGGCCTCTACACTGTACACCGGGGGAGTAGAGGAAATATTAGAAGTGGGAGTAGGAGTAGAAATAGGAGAAGTAGGAGAGATTACTGGAGAACCTGAGGTTATTAGAGAGCCCCCAGCTCCGGGCTCGCAAATCCTTTCCGTGTTGGTTAAAGTCGTATTCCTTGGTACCACTTGATTTGAAGATAATGCACTTAGACAAGAATCTAATGAGGGGACCTTAGGGTCCATAGGATGGTTTAATTTAGGATCTTGTATGCAGATCGTGTCGTCAGGGCTTGCACCAGAGAGTCTTAAAGCCATAGTCTTGACTCCTCTCTTTGCCTCTATCCATCTTCTCAGAGGGCTATCATCGATTAGGCGATTTTTCTTGTTTCCTGGCAATTCTTTTATAGCTGTCTTTAATAACAAATTTTTTTGCATGGTCTTGCCCTTCGTCTTTTTCTTCTTTATTATAGTTTTTTTAGTTAAAGCTTTGAATGATTGATCAGCTCCTTCTTCTTCTGATATTTCGTCATACTCTAGATTAGAGTCTTCGTCTGATATGACCGTAGATTCTTGAGATACGCCATCGCCTTTGCCTTCGCCACTTAGTTCCTCATTTGTGTTATTATTAGCTATCTGTGATTGGGCATTAATATTAACATTCTGTTCGTCAACATACACCCTTTGGTCTTGTACCAGAGATATTAATTCCTCAGTAGTATCTGCTCTCTGCGTGGTCGTTTGGCACCCATGCGATATATCCAAAATTGGCGAATAAGAGGCTGAACCCAGATTAGCATTTGTGTTTGAGTTTATGTGGGGGAGCTTATCCGATCCCTTCCTTAGATTTTTTATCACAGCACTGTCTGCTTTAACTGCCTCGCCCACTACTCCTCCTCCTCCAATGATGCTCCCCGCCGTGGTTTCAGCCAAAGTTGAGATCTTGACTGGTAAAGTAGTGGCTGCATTCTCATTGATTTCTACATCCTTACTATTCATTTTCTTTTTTGTTTTAGCCACTATTGTTAGCTCAGACTTGGGTTTTGGCTCGGCACTACAACCTCCCTTCAAAATTGGAGCGCATTTCGTTTCATTACGTAGGTCCGTTGCGCTAGTACTATCAGCTTTTGAATTGTTAGGTTGATTTTTAGTTTTCACAGCGATAGTATTAATGTTCGTAGTATGTGACTGCTGTGTCTGCTGAGACCCGTTATTAGAGCCTGACGCCCCTGCTACCGCTAGCCCTGCTGCCGCTGCCGCTGCCGCTGCGGTCGCCATCGTACCTGAGTGTGTTTGACTCCGCGTCTGACAGGTCTTCCGATCCCGTGTAGACCTCGTCTGTCGCGTGGACATCAGCGCACTCCCTGCTTGCGTCTCCTTTGGTCGCAGCGGCGTACTTCGCTTGATTGCGCGTAGTGTCAGGTGGGCTCCCAGCTGCAGTGGAGCCGACAAGCTGGCTACTCCCCCTGACGTGCGAACAAGGTTAGCAAGGCTAGCCGCGGCGTAGCTCCAGGAGTGTAACAAAGTCCTGCCACAGTGTCGAAGCAGAACCCTTAACATTGGATCAGTTTAGGAGGTCCAGCCGCCGAGTAATACACCAAAGAGAGCAGGGTAACCACGCAGAGCCAGAGAAGCAAAACCGAGTCTGCAATCCTCAACTGTAAGTTTGTAAGTTTGCTAGCGTCGATGAAATGCTGGATAAGTGCCGCATACTGATTCCTCCAGCCCCCTGTCTGCATGCTGCTTCCAAATCACCTTGTATTCAGATGAATCACATATTTTTCACGGGCTAGCAGCATTCGTTTCTTAGGCAGAGCGGCAGAGCGGCTCCATGCAGCAACCTTCACTCGGCGGTGTCAGCCCGCCATCTTGACTCCTCCCTCTGTTGACCCTGTTCATACTGCTCATAGTATCATAAACATGGGATAAGCTCTAAAGTAGACTGAATACAGAACAAACATTATGTTGTTATTAAACACTGGGTTAAGGAAATATCAAGCTCATGTCCAAGTCAGCACAATGATAGTAAACGCTATAAATGCACTCTGCATGATAAAAAAAAATCAAGTGACCTTAACAGGTCTTGTACTGTCACTTGCTACATGTAAGAAAGTGGGATATTATGTGCAGTGGATGGGGGTCGACCACAAGTAATAATGTCACTCTTCTTGTTAGCTCCAGAAGAACAAATTACTTACCTTCCGTAACGATGTATCTTGTACAGACATAGTCTAGCCGCAGATTTCTTAACTTAGAATTTCCCCACACTTCAGACTGGTCCGGAAAATCCTGCTCAGCAGCACCTCTACACGCCGGGGAGCGGCGCCGCATGGCTCCGCCCTGATGTCGTCCATGGACGTGACGTCAGCGGAGCCATATATGCCCCGGCTCGCCGACATCAGTTTTCGTCAAAAGACTTTTCCTCATCAGAACGCGAAGCCATCACCGAAAACTGTGAAAACATGGAAAAGGTGTGAAGAAAAAGAAAAAACAAGGTATGGTGAATAAACACCTGTAGAGACCCTTGCCAAACAAAGATGTGGAGAGCATTGAGGAATGCCCATACACAACCCGAAAGACGCTCATACTCGGCCAGAAGTAACACAAGGGAGCATGACTGCAGGAACAGCCGAGATGCGCCCAATAACAAGAAGCAACGGCCGCACAAGCAATGAGGAATAACATGGCACATAACAGCCTCGAGAAGATGCTGAAACCCGTCCAAACTCAGACACTTGCGTTCGCTCGAAAGTACCTGCAGCTTATACAGAAAGTGGAACTAGTCCAGGCTCTAAGCAGCGTCTGCAGTCAGTCCATAAGAGAGAGCAGTCCTCTCGCAGGACAATTGAGAAGAAAAGACCAGCCTAACAAGGGAGTACTTGGGACCAAATCATGGGTCCTAGATGCCAGAAAGATCAAAGTACAAGGAGAACCGGCTCCACGAGTCCGCCACATTTAAGAGTGCCAGTAGAACGTAGGAATCCCTGCGCGAAAGCAGCGGGGATGTGGAGAAAACTGCTGGGGAACACGCCAAGGGCCACAACAACCCACAACAGAGAGGTCCACGGCAACTCCCTACTGGGAGAACAACCCAGCAGGGGCTGGCAACAAAGAAAATAGACCTAAACCCGGAGTCTGAGTATTACAGACAATAGGGCGATGCGACCCGGCGGAGTGAAATACATGGAGGCATATAAGTCCCAGAGGGATACCTACAATGAAAATTCCACAGGAGCGTACGAAGGCAAAGACAGATACCTGCCACCAGCCAATACCCCACATAGGGCAAGGGACAACCCCTGCCAAGAAGGGGGGTCCTCTTGGCAAAACAGGCAGTCAGAGGACTTGAAAACAAAAGCAACGCAGCTGTACGGCTATACAGACAATATAGAGGCACCAACCTGCCTCTGACAAAAAACTTGCCGTAAAGGAAGACCACAACCAAGAAGAAAAGTCAGCCAGTCAGTAGCATGGCATAATTATGGAATCCCTGACAGAAGCCTGGAGATCGCAGAGTCAGCATCGGACCCAAATTGAACAATCGCGTCAAATGGCATGTCCTGGAGGCTCTCCCGGATATTATCAGGGAAGCGGCTGTCACGCAACCAGACATGATGGCGCAAAGCCACTGACCGTGCAAGAGCACAGCCCACAGAGTCATGGTATCCAGTGAGGAGCGTACAGTAAAATGAGCCATTTCCTTGCCATGAAGGACAAGACGGAGTAACTCCGGGCGCAGTTCCTCTGAAAATGAAGGAAGAAAGTTAGCCACGGAGTCCCAGAGTGGGGAGGACGCACGTGCAAACACGTATGTAGTATTTAAAGCACGGATGGCCGTGCTAGAAGAAGCAAAAAGCTGTCTGCCACATGCATCCAGCCACCGGGATTCCCGGGTGGGAGGAAACAAAGGCAAAGTAGAGAGGTCCTGTAAACCAAAAGCCGTCTGAATTACCAGGCCCTGAGCAGCAGGATGGAGGGACAGACAAAGTGGATCCCCCGGGGCAGGACGGTGCCTACCGGGAAGGTTCCGATCGACCGGGGCTCCAGAAGTGGGCCGTGCCCATGTGCCATTCAGGTCTTCCAATAAAGCACCCCCAAGGGGTAGCAAAGGTTCCACTGTAATGGGCTTGAGATGGAGCAGGTCCGTTAAGGGATCCGAATTGGGTACCACAGGAGGCTGAAAGCCAAGGATTGCAGCTACCTTAGCGATAGTCCGCTCGTAGGCGGCCCCCAACTCAGTAATCACCCTAGGAGGGGACAAGAGGCAGTCTGTAGGAGACGGTTGGAGGCTAATTCTCCCAGTCACCATAAAGAGCGGGGCTAGGGAACGACTTGAAGGCCATGCCACACTAGGAACCTGCACCAGTGGCTCCAGACCAGGGGAAGCAACAGCATCCGAAAAGGTTGCAGGGGATACCAGTGTTGCTCGACCCCGCTGAGGGGACAGAAATGAGGAATCCGGAGCAACCCCAGGCATGGGCACTGGCGCTGATGAAAGGATGGGCTCCGGCGGCGATGGATGTGGCGAGAATAATTTCAACAAAGCAAGGTACCTCTGACACCATAAATCACACTAAATTATTTGCCGCAGTAATCCTTTTTATTGACCCTGCGATTATTTTTTCTTTTTTTGCATCTATGTCTTAATATTTACAATTAGGCATTTCTTCACCTTATACACAACACCACTGTTTTTCTTTAAGGAAGAAAGTAAAAGAACCTTTTACACACAAATTGAAATTGTATACCAAAAATACTTATCATACATATACACTACTACACTTAAAACATTTACATATTTTCATTCAAGAAAGGAAAAGCATTTAACTCCTTTGATTAGCTTCCACTTTTGTAGATATAGTTCGTATTTCTACAGCATTCTAGTGTCCTATTTTTATTCGCTGTGGCAAGACTTTGGGCAGTATTAGTCTTATCCACCTCTCCTGAATTATGGTCCTAGTGTGGTCTGAAAGGCGAGAATGGCGTCTGTGAGCACCGCGTCGGAGTCGACAGGACGTCGACGGCCTCCACGAGGGATGCACCCTTGATGCCGACTTGCGTCGGAGGAAGTGAGCTGGGCGTGGCCTTGAGCGATGAGCCCGGTTTTGGGTCTGACGTGGAGCCTAGCTCCAAGCTCGGCGGTGTCACTGCCGCATCCGCCGTCCGCGCAGGAAGCCGCAAAGGGCTATGTGTTGACTAACGATGAGAGCATGGCATCGAACCCGGAATTGCCGGCATCCCCAGCATCGCCGTCGCTGCCTCCATCCTCCGCGCAGGAAGCCGCACAGGGCTATGAGCTCCGGCGTTGACCTGGCATCGCCGATGCCGCTTCCAACGTCTGCCAGAAAGCGGCACAGGGCTAAGCACTGACTGGTGGGGTGTGCTAGAGCGACCAGGACAGTCTGGGCCACGGCACAACATCGTCGCCTCGGCTCCACAGTCTGAATCGGTGCACACAACCCTGGTCGGGGAAGGATCCGCCGACGAGGGCCCGGCCTGAGTACCCACCACCTATGTGTGGCCGGAAGGCGCGCCTGGGAGAGCAGGAGACTCAAAGTAGGCCAGAAGAGCCCAGGAGTAGGACTCCATTTGGACGCGCGTTGCTCCAACTCCTGGGAAAGGAGCGTAAGGAGGAGGTGACCTCCGGGTGCCCATAGCTGACCCCGTACGAGAGGAGTAAGCACCAGCGGCATGCCTATGAGAGGTCAACCTCAGAGGACGCTTGTGGCTCCACTTACCTTTCTTAGGGCGCCGGGCGCGGGAGCAGCCTCGGGAGCGAGCCCCCTCTGAAGAGGGAGAGCGGTGACGAGAAGAAACTGGCCCTGACAACCGCGTGGCCAATAACTTCCTACGGCGTTCCCAAAGGGACTTCGGCTTCATCTGTTGACAGTCGACGCATTGCTTGGAATCGTGGTGCACACCAAGGCACCACATGCAAATAAGGTGCGGATCCGTGCCAGACATCTGACGCGCACAGGCCTCACAGGCTTTGAACCCGGAGGGCATTGCAAACTGTTCTGGTACCACACCAACGGTGTCGAGAAGGCCCAAAAGTAGACCAGGAACTGCTGGTTTCCCGGATCAGCGTTGTGACGCGGAAAATAAGAAAACTGATATTGGCGCGGCGGGGCGTATATGGCTCCGCTGATGTCATGTCCCTGGACGACGTCAGGGCGGAGCCGTATGGCACCGCCCCCCCGGCGCGCAGAGGTGCTGCTGCTCAGGATTTTCCGGACCAGTCTGAAGCCTGGGGATATTCTAAGTTAAGCAATCTGTGGCTAGACGTCGCTATCAGCTAGGTTTCAGTAATTGAAATCTGAGCCCAACCCCGGGTAGCTATGGCACAGAGTAGACATGCTTAATGTAAAACATTTAGAAGTACCAAACAGTTAAAAAATAGAAAATCTAATAAAAAAAATCACACTCCAATTTATAAAAATAGAGAACATTTTAATGAAACAAATGACAAAAATCAAATAAGTGGAACCAGCTATATGAATTTCATTTTAAAAAAAATAAAAGTAGCACTAGAAAAGTGCAAAGCGTCAGCCACTGGCAACTGGTTGTGCTAGACTAGGAAAAGGGTACGGGTTTAGGCTGACCCAGATGCAGCACAGGTCAGATACGAGGCTGAAGTAGGTTCCTGTCAAAGAGTCGTCTACAGACATAAAAAAATAATCTAGGGAAAAGGTGGTTGTCGACAAATTGTTAGCATGGAAAGCTGCAAGATCTGAGTCGAGGTTGTTGAAGAGAGGGTCCCAGACCAGTTATCAATAGCCAGTGTCCATGCCTGGGAAGCCTCAACATTGATTGGCTTCTGCTCGGTGTCAGTTTCAGTGAAGCCCTGTACGTTTGGACTAAGAAACCTTTCTGGAAGTCAGATTTCCTTCAACCGGGCAGACCAACAAGTTGAATCCTACCAGCAATTCAGTGTAAACTGCTTTGGCTCCAAAGTGGTCCCAGTCTCCCACCAGTTCTTCATAGGAAAAATTTGCAAAATGATTCTAAGTCCAAGCTTTTGCAGTGTGAGTAGGATGATTTATTTGAGGTTTATATAGGCACTTGCAAGCAGGTATTTTGCCATCTATCTGCCTAATCCAGGTTATTCTACATATTGTGTTTTCAGTTACTTTTGACAATGCCTTGAATTGCATTGCCTATTCACCAATGTAGTACCTCATTGTTTATTAAAACTTGGTGCTTCTTCTGTAAGGTTCATGTTGTCCAACTGACATATCAAACACACAAAAGGTGATGGAAGGAATGCTTGCAATTTGTCTAACCGCTGGCAATTGCTCAGGGTAGCGTCCCAACACACAATTTGTTTGCTCACCAGGCCACCTCAGTTTGGACCCAGCCATATGCAAATCAGCCTTCACCCTGCTCCCTATGGGAACAGTCCAGCCCAAACTGCCAGGCCAAGTACTCACTGAACGGAATAAAAGCAACCTAGGACTTGTTTCACCATGGTAAGGGGTCATCGGCCATGTATAGCTTGGTTCCAGTGGCACCGTGAATTCAGGATCAATGTCTGGGCATACCCTTGCAACTTAGGGTGTGTTTCAAAAGTGCTTAAAGTATATAGGGCTACAGCCTTAAACGGGGTTACCTATGGAGTAGATCTCTGGGGAAGCGCGGACCTCTCCTTCTGCGGGCTGAAAATAATTAATTAGATCAATGTTTAATTTGTCACTGAGCTCTCCCATGGTCCCCATTCACTTTGAACCAGCACAGGAAAAGATCGATGCCATTGCCTCTTTTAAGATGCTGAAGTTCTGGCTATGTATTCGGTCAGTAGCTGATCTATTGTTTTACCGGATGTCCTAGCAGAGCTGTTAACGCTCGACAGAAAGGCCCAGGCACCATGGTTCAGTCAGAAGAAGTCTCTCTGCAGCTTTATCAAAATGGAAGAAGTCTGGCACACTCCATTGGCATTAGCTAAGGAAACAGCGGCCAGAGTGAAAAATAGGTTTTGGGAGTGTATTTTATACAAGCTCTGGAACGAAGAAAGGGTCGAGGGTATGGCTGCAAAGGTCCTAAAGAAGGAGTGTTCCTCAAGTTTCAAACCATATCTGGATAAGAGTAGGCCTAGTCTTGCTAGATCTTTGTTCATTAAGTTCAGAACTGGTAACCTTCCATTGAAACATCTTACAGCAAAATAGGAGGATTCTTGAACCCGACTGCTGATTGCCCCTTCTGTCCATTAACTGTTGAGAAAGAGGATCACTTTTTCTTCTTCTGTCCAGGTTATGCGGCCCCCAAGGAAGCGCTGGACAGTTAAGGGTCTCGAGATGTGGCACCTCAGAACACAAATCTAATAGGGTCTACCACTCCATGTTATCTGGCGTACTATGAAGCACTTGATCTATTACCTTTTTCCCATTGTTTAGGGATTTAGTTATCTTTGTCTTCTTAATGTTTATGATGTTGTCCCTATTTGCACTAGTATTTTAACTACGTATTTGACAAGTTGTATTTATCACATCATTTCCAGCATTTTTTTTTTCAGAAGGCATAGTGGTTACTTGTTGGCTATGTTCGCACGAAACGCTTGTTTATTTTATTCAATGCAATTTTAAAATTAGAGTCACTTGTGCAAAATGCCGTGATTTTATGATGATGGTGTTGCATCTTATCTTTTATTTATGTAAAGCTTCTATGGCCGAAATAACGTATTTAAAAAGTAATTCCTCCACCTTCAGATTAACCTGTGTCCACCCATTCCTCTCTAGGACTGGAATCACTGGAAACACTGGAATCGTGGTAGGTGAAACTATGTGTTTCTGATAATAAAAGGTGTGTATCAATAATTTGGACTATAATAACACTAATTATTCTAGCAACTCGAAGTAGATTGTCAGGCAGAGTTCTTCAGGGCTTGCAGTCGTAGAGGCTACTGGGCTCTTCTATAGAAAAAAATGATGCCCTCCTGTAGCCAACATACAAGACATCAAGGCTTAGATTTAGTACCATTTTGCGATGAGGGTGCTCCACTTTTTTGGGGCAGCTACAATGCACAAAATGAATTAATTTTGGTATTTACTTAGCAACGAAAATCAAGATTTATGTGGTTTAGCATGGGATTCTACCAGCCGCGGCTGCTACAGATAAGAGCGGTGAGGCGGTGGAGCCAGGCTGGGGGGATTTTGAGAGAAGACCACGAGGGAAATGTCATTATTTATTTATTTTTCCCTTGTGGTCGTCTCTTGAAATCCCCTCCCCCCAGGCGTCACCGACCCACTGCTCTAACCTGCAGCGCCCGCGATTTTACCCAAAAAGTTTAACGCAGCGCCTGCGCTGCATAGAACTACCTTTCGTCGAGGAACTGTTTGATGGGTGGAGCATGGGCATCCCCATGCATCTGCCCATGTATTGAGACGCAAATCCAGATTTACTAAAGTCTGTCAAGCTGGGTTTGCGCCAAAATGATATGCCCACCCGAGGCTGGGGTAACAAGGAGAAATATGTAGGAATTTGCCTCTAAGGATAGTTTATGTCCACGAAGGTATCCCTTCCTGCACAAAAACTATCCTGACCACAACGCATGCATCGTTTTTGTAAGCAATGCAGCGCAGCGCAGCAATTTTCCTTGCTGGTCTGCACTGAATGAACCTTTAGTAAATCTGGGCCCAAGTCTTCAGTGGGAAGTGGGACCCATTTAAACTTCAAGGTTGATAAGCAGCCAAGGCTTAACTCAAGGCGGGTGTGTGGGGTTTCTCTTGGTATACCACAACACAATTATCACAATTGCAACAACGTACCAGTGTCCACAACAGTTTTAATGATATGTCATATTATAAAAAAACATTTTTAATATATAAACAGTAGCCAGAAATCTGAAATCACAGAAAACACACACACAAAGTGTTAACAGAAATAATTTGCAATGTGACGATAAAACCGGTGATGTTATGTAGAAACCAGTAACAAGTTTAAACAGATGGCAATATACTATACAGGCATGAAACCGGTGTCACTGGCTAAACGCACTCAATAATGTTAGCAAAGCCATAATGTTTGTAATGCTCACAGCACTGCTGGAAATGAAAGACAGAGGACAAATGTAAGTACATTTTAGATTCAGAACCGCAAGTTTCACCAACTGGGAATATTTGTAAAACTTTAAACAGACACTTTAGCCAACTAGAGGATTGCAATCTTCAGTCAAAAACAAGTTAGTTTGTATCTTATAGTATTAATTAACCCCTTTGCCGTGGCATGAATTTTGCCGCGGCACGGGGGGAGCTAGGGGATGAGCACGGCGCTGCAGTGCTCATGACAGAGCCACGCCGTGGTGAGTCACGGGCGGCGTGTGCTCATGATGGCGTGGTTCCGTCACGGCCCCGCCTGCTCATTAAAT
This sequence comes from Lissotriton helveticus, assembly GCF_964261635.1. Classification (NCBI taxonomy): domain Eukaryota; kingdom Metazoa; phylum Chordata; class Amphibia; order Caudata; family Salamandridae; genus Lissotriton; species Lissotriton helveticus. The sequence goes on from NC_136065.1 coordinate 947,590,035, forward strand.
CGCCCGCACAGGCGGGGAATTATTGCTGCGTGGGACGAGCAGCAGCCGCATGACGGAACCACGCCGTTTTGAGCACACGCCACCCGTGGCTCATGACGGCATGGTTCCGTCATAAGCACGGAACGGGTTAAGGTTTGCAGCTCTAAACGTTCACAAATATTGAAACAGCAAAATGCTAAGAGAGCTATGCTGACTTTGGAATACTGAGGTAGACACAGGTGCCACGAGCCCAAGAGCACATGGAGCTTCCAATAGGCAACAAGGGTCTCTCAATGCAGCTAGCTGAAAAACAACATACTGGGGAGGTGCACTTGGTATGTTAATTGGGCTTTGAAAAGAAATACAATAATAGAAGCCAATACGGTGAGGTTGTGCTCACCTGGCATAGTCACCACTTGTCTCATCCAAATATATAGCAGTCGATCTGTGTAACCCCCCTCTGCCATCACTGGTGAGGAGTTTAAGGGTCTCATCAAGATGTTCACAAATACTAGCAACTGTCGAGGTTGTTTCTGATGGAACCTAGCTCCGCTGTAATGGTGAGGGGTAGAGCAGGCTTCAAGGTGCTTCATCAGTTCTCTTAAATCCTTCTACAGTGGGCTTCTGGGCAGTGTTTAACAGAGCTTCTTCAGGCTTAGTCCTAGCTAGGATCACATGGACGGTCTGAACCCACACTCCGAAAACACCAACAATGTAAGGCCCACCCACATCCGGGTCTAGAAGATGTTCTTGCTAGCTAGTAGTGGACTGTCGTTTCAGGCAATCTTGTAGTCTGGCACTTCCAGATGGGGCAGCTTGAAAAGCGCAGTGTGTTGATCATATCTTTGGTCCGGTTGTCGTGACTAAAGGGAAAATTCTGGGGACATGGCACAGGCAATATTCTCATTATGGACAATTGTCCCTTCACAGTTGATAAGTAGTTATTATTTTCATTTTTTTTTTCAATTTTTGTGGCTTTTAACAGTATTTATTTATTCAAGATCATGCAGACAAAATTAGTAGCTGAACTGAAATATGTCTGGTACTGGTAAAAGAAGGTCAGAGCTGAAGACAAAGTAAAGCCTAACGTTTAACAGAAGGCTGGAAAATCCTTTCCTGAACTGACATGACCTCCCACATATAGTGTTTACAAATCCCTGTTACAGAAACCGTCCTATATTCATTTACAATGTAGCTCAATGTACAGTAGGATGCAAAAAAGGAAGCAGGGTACTCTAGATAGTTTCCAAGTTTAGGTGGACAGCATCTCCTGTATAGAGCACCTTACAACACCAGCGACACTCTGAATCTGCTAAGCGCAAATGTCTGTTTTTCAAGCAAAGTTTTTAACCTCTTAGGTGCTCATAACGGCTCCCAGCCGTCATGAGTCACAGTAGGCGTGTGCTCATGACGGCCGGGAGCCGTCTGAACGTTGCCGCTCCTCCCACGCAGTGTTAATTCCCCGCCTGCGTGGGAGAATTAATCAGTTGGCGGAGTTCGGACCGCTCCCGGCCGTCATGAGCACACGCCCACCGTGATTTATGATGGTCGGGAGCCGTCAAGAGCACCGCAGCGCCACGCCCACCCCCTAGCCAGCCCGCACCGCTGCAGAATTCAAGCCACGGCGAAGGGGTTAAGCGCATGAGTTACACAGTGCCATTCATGCTGAACTAGAAAGGGACAAAGCCTTTTGCCATTTTTACTGCAAAGTATTTAAGCACAGGATTATCTAATGCCATTCATTCAGAGGTGAAAAAGACAAAAGCCTTTTGCAATCCAGGCACAGTAATACAGCTTTGGATTGATAAAATACCATTGAAAAGAAATTGGAGTAAATAATAGCAACCTCTGACATGTGTTTTGTTCTTAATAGAGTTCGTCAGAGAAGTATAGCTTTGTCCAGATACAAGGGAGCACCCAGTACAAGTAAACACATTACCCTTTAGGCTTGGAGTGCAGCATAAATTATATTAAAAATGGAGCAGGGAATCCTGGGTAGTTAGAAAGTTTTAGGTGAAGAGGAGCTCCCTTTATATGGAGCACCCTTCAACACCAATGAGACCCTGAATATGCTCACCTCAAATATATGTTTTTCTAGCAGGGTTTTCAAGCATAGGATTAGCACAGTGCCATCCCTGCTAAGCTAGAAAGTGACAAAGCCTTTTGACATTCATGCACATTAGGTTGTGGGCATCAAATACATTAAGTTGTGATACATTTATTCAGGAAATGTGTATGGGGTACAGAGAGAACAGAAAAGAGGAGGCACTATAAGTGGCTCCTTTTCATTACTTTAATTGATCTCCTTACAAACTTTGCTACTTCATTGGTTTGGTGCGTATCTATAGGCATGCTGAAATGTGCTTAAGCAGCATAAGAACTGGGAGTTTGAGAATTGCATTGGTCGCCATGGCATGGAGCAGAGAACAGAATTCCAATTCAACACATCTTGACTCTACAGTCTGCACTGATGGCTAAATGTACCTCCCTACTTGATGCTATGAAGCCCAGAGTAAGCACTATGCCAAATTATTTTGTGTCGTACTGGCAGATGAAAGGCTGTGGCTTCTGCAGTAAGGATGGGTCCAAGTGGCACAAAATACCCTAAAGCAGCCACTGTGCTTTGGAGTGGTAGGGTGCTAGTGGATTTGATGCCTTGACCACAATATCTCATAGCCCATTGGGAAAGAAATACAGTACAGAACGTAGTCCCTTTTCAAAGTGTGGTTGCATGTCAGAAAAGAGCGCTGCTGTCTTCCTCCACTACAGCTTAACTCTCTGTGTTTTATAATCTTCTTACATTAGATGTTTCCAAATTATGCTGAGACAAATGGTATGGCCTAAACATTTGTTATTGGACTTTCTATGTGTTTGATGTGACACAGCAATGCTTTGTTTGAGTAAAATGCTAAAATAGATATTAGAGTAGTAACCCAGCGCTTAGCATCTTGGTTATTACAAGAAAAGTCAATTTCAAGAACATAGTGGACTTGGCAGTAGAAGTGTTCGTGTCTTTTTTATGAATGCATAATCCTATTAACTTACATTTGCATAACTTTGAATCTTTTTTTAAACATAACCCCTTATACGCTGCTACTATTTACACTCCATAAACCAGACAAAAGGTGATGGGAGGCTGCTTGCAATTAGTTTAACCACTGGCAATTACTTGCGGTAGCATTCCAACCCATGATTCTTTTGCTCACCATGCCACCTCAATTTGGACCAAGCCGTATGCACACCAGTCTTGACCCTTCTACCCATGGTAACAGTCCAGCCAGAACTGCCAAGCCAGGTCCTCCCTGAACCAGAACACACACAACACAGGACCTGTTTCACCTAAGTTATGGGCTCATCAGTTGGGTACAGCTTGGTTCCAGTGACACTGTGAGCTTGGGGCCCACATGTGGGATACCCATGCCACTTTTAGTGGTACATGAAACACACAAAAGGTGATGGGAGGCTGCTTCCAATAAGTGTAACCACTGGCAATAACTCATGGTAGAACTCCACCCATCGTTCTTTTGCTCACCATGGCACCTCAGTCTGGACCCAGTCATTTGCGAATCAGTCTTGATCCTTCTCCTCATGGAAACAGTCCAGCCCGAACTACGAAGCCAGGTCCTCTCCTAACAGGAACACAAGCAAGCCAGGAACAGTTTTGCAATAGTTAACTGCTTCTCAGCGGTGTACAGCTTGATTCCAGTGACAGTGAGCACTGGAACCACGTCCGGGCTTACCCATGCCACTTTGACAGTAGCGGCTAAACTCTGGCATGCTAGGCAACGAGGTGGTGTAAAGTTGGTTAGTGTGTTTAACCTAGTGCTTTTAACCTAGGATCTTTTACTCTGGTGATACTTTCATTATTTTAATTAGCACTTCACTGCCATTAACCGGAGGGCTAGAAGGGACTCCGGCGGTGGCAGGTGGAGTATTATTTGCTGCCGGTTCTTCGGCAGTCTTTCTGGTGTTTCCTTTCCCCTCCCCGGTCAACTGCAGCACTGTGCTGTTTGAGTGGAGGGAGGGGCTGTTAGTTTCACTGCTTCCAGTTTCCTAGGCCTCAGGAAGAGTGGCGGTCTAGTTCTTTCTCTCACTGCGGCCTTCCGGTATAAAATTCAACAATGACACCGATGCGCAGTGGAAGTACGGTGCACCAAAGGCAAGCCCGTCCATGCCTGGACTGTGCCTAGTTCCAGTCCCGCTGGTGGTTACTCGGAAAGTTAATACTCTCTCCATACACCCGATGGAAAGGTTGTTACTGATACCAATCAGGTTCAGTGCACCCTTATAAACGTACTTTCTTTGATAAAGCATGCTCTGGTGTTCGCAGATTTTTTAGGAGCTCAGTGCCTAGACACAGCATTTATTACAGAATCCTGGGCTGACGCAGCGGCTGGACGGGAACTAGCCATAGCAGTCCCATCAGGTTTCCTTAGTCACAGACTAGACAGGATAGGAAACAAGCACTGGCGTTGCCAATAGGTTGCGCATTTGGAAAGTTGGAGCTATTGGTTTTGTAAATGACATTTTATATTTATATATCGTTGTTGGCATTGTCAATAACAATATATAAATATAAAATGTTATTTACAAAACCAATAGCTCCAACTTTCCAAATGCGAAACCTATTGGCAACGCCAGTGCTTATTTTTTATATGAGTAACATTTCGGACAGAGCGGTTTGTACTATAAGTGAGTGTAAACACTTCGGCAGATGCCTCCAAATAATTTTAAATTATAAACAGTGCTGTTATTGGACACCTCATTAGCCAATTGTATTGATTGAAATAAAGGCCCCATTCTGGTCCGTCACACAGATAGGCAGCATTTCCGGAATGCTCGAGCAAACCGGATGGGCTATCCAGTAAGACTATACAAGCATTTGTCCTTTAAAATGTGTTCTGTATGTGATTGCAGCACTCTGGCGGATGCCTGGAAGTGATTTTACACTGAGGGGAGCGCTGCAATTCGGCGCTTTACTTTTAAATACTTTCAAATATGGACCTGATTTGAGTGAGCTCACTGTACAAGAAGCCCTTCCGGAATACACGGGCAAACCAGATGCGGGTGCAAGAAGCAACCCTCGTTTGTGATTGGAGGGTTCTATGATCCAATAGAAAGTGTGAAAACATTTGTCTGTTACAAAGTATATCAGACGGGAATGGAAAAAATTTAGTTTGATTGGAGTGTTGTATTTAATGTATTTTTTTAATTCAATAGCAAAGCTGAAAATACGCCCCCTCCACCCATTCTGACCCGCTTAAGATACATTAAAATGTACAGGGGTGCTTGGGGAAACAGGACGATGGTGGGATAAGCCATTTCCTGCGATTAGCTGATTTTTACTCCAATGGTAAAAGCCACAGCACTTGTTCCTTTCTGGTCCGCAGGGATGTACACACATGTATCGAGATATAGATAGTCATAATGCGGTTTCTAATACTCGTATACTCGTAATACTCGGGAGAGCCTGGTGGGGGGGCGGGACTGCGAGCGAGGGGAGAAGTGTGTGTGGCAGGCAGATGCGCGGAGGGAAGCCGGATGGGGGCGGGAGAGCCTGGAGGGGGGGCGGGAATGCGAGCGAGGGGAGAAGTGTTTTAGGCGGATTAGGGAGATGCGCGTGCTTGTGTGGTCACGTGACCCGCTTTTGTGGCCACGTGACCTCACATGCACTGGGAAGAAACCGCAGTGGTTTGACGAGTCGGATCAAGCCCTTGAATTTTCGCCTATTACATTCGCAAGCGAATGATAATAGGCGAAACCTAAAAAGGGGTAGGTATTATTATAATATGCCACCAGTCCTTTACAGACTCCTTCACTGAATTTGCTAGCCTAAAAGATGAGGAGGCGCTAGCTTTCAAATTTCAACTGTTAAAACAGTATTACTTTAATGGAATACTTTTGAACCGGCCCCCAGGGACCTGTTCTGGTTTCTTTTCCACTTTCTTGCTGTTTTTCTTTAAAAATCGATTCGCCAGATGTTACAATTCAAGGTGATTTTAATATGCACTTAGAAAATTCCAAGGACACGGAAGCAGCATATCTCACTGACATGCTGCTTAGTCTCGGGTTAGAACAATCGGTAAATGAACCAACGCATCAGGCAGGCCACCTACTTGATGGAATCTTTTCAGACTGTCCGCATTTATCCACATCTACAGTCCTTTGCATGCTATGGTCTGATCATCGAGCAGTTATGTTTAATATTAATGTAGCCCACAAGAAGACACCTCAGAATAAAATTCATCCAGTAAGGCTCTCTCGTAAATGGCACCTGATAAAGGAGATAGAATTAGACACTATCCAATCAGAAACACGGCCTTGCATATACTCTGATCCCGACAAAGCAGCTAATCTATATCAGGGTTGGCTGGAGAAGGCAGCAGAAAAAATTGCACCATCAAACCCCTTAGGAGAAACCGGGACACCCCCTCTGAACGTGGGTTCACAGAAAGCCTAAGACTTTTTAAACAAGCATGTCGTAGGCAGGAAAAAGAAATGGAGGCGTCATTATGAGAACTCAGAGAAAAAATAGAAAAAAGCTTATTTTAACCTCTTACAAAAATGTTATTTTTAAAGATAAATTCAAATACTTCACTCAGAAGATAGAAGCAGTCAAAAACTTTACAAAATAACTTTTTGTAACTCTTTAACTGCTATCTAAACCTCCCGAAAAGGGATTTCATGGAATTAATCTTTTGCAATTCACTAGCCTCCTTTTGTCAAGATAAGGTAAAGTCGGTTTTTAATCTTTTCTCCTTTAATCTTTCAGATGATCATAACGACTCCCAAATTAAAATTATTGAATGTCTTAGTGACTACCAAACTACTAATAATGAATGTAAGGTCCATTTAACCTCTTTTGCAGAACTTTCCCAGGACCAAACTAAAACCATCCTCCTGCAAACTAAATTAGGCTTTCCGCAGGATCCATGCCCACTGAAAAACATTCATTTAGTAGCTGACATTATTTCAGACCACCTAACAGACATGGTTAATCTTATGATTAGGTCAGGAAAATTCGCTAGTGTCTGGAAGATAGCCCATATTCTCCCTTTAATAAAAAAAGATACCCTAAATCCTTTAGATCCTGGGAACTACCATCCCATTTCTAGATTGCCTCTCCCGGGCGAGAATTATTGAAAAAGCTCCTTCTCACAGTTGGCAGCTTTCATTGAGGACCAGACCCACTTACAGGCACATGCATCAAAAGAAAAACCGGACTACAACGGGCAGATTCTCAGAATCTGCCACTTTGCGACCGGTATTTTTGCATTTGGGCTGCATCATCCCAAATGCAAAAATCGCAATTTAAGTAATCTCTAAATTGCGATTACTTAAATTGCAATTGCATTTAAGGAATCGCAAATTGAAATTCCTTAAATGCAATGCATTAAAGTAAAAAAATTAGCGATTTCACTAATAGGGGGCGCAAATTACCATGAAGTTGAACTTCATGGTAATTTGCAAAAACTTTGAAAAATGCACTTTTGTGCATTTTTCAAAGTTTCATGTTGCGCACACACATGCCCTTAGGGCATGTGTGCACAACATATGCGCACAGATCAATTTTAGGGGTGCAACAGGGTGTCCGTTTGACACCCTTGCACCGTGAAATTGCATGCGAAATTTGCGAGGACCTATTGGTACTTGCAAATTGCGCATGTAATTTCCCATTTATTCCTTATTTGCGACTCGCAATTTGCGCTGAGCTGCGAAGCCAGGTCCTCACTGAGTCCAAACACAAGCAACCCAGGACCGGTTTCGCCCTACTTATGGGCTCATCTGCCTGCTACTGCTTGGTTCCATTGACACAGTGAGCGTGGGACTCATGCCTGGGCATACCCATGCCACTTAGGGCGGTACATGAAACACAAACAAGTTGAAGGAAAGCTGTATCAAATAAGTCTAACCACTGGCAATCGCTTGGAGTAGCACTTCAACTCATCGTTCTCTTGCTCACAGTGCCATCTCAGTTTGGACCCAACCATATGCAAATCAGCCTTGACCCTGCTCCTCATGGAAACAGTCCAGTCGTAACTGCAAAGCCAGATCCTCTCTGAACCAGAACACAAGCAAGCCAGGACCAGCTTTGCCCTAATTATGGGCTGATCAGTGGGGCACAGCTTGGCCCAAGTGACATGGTGAACATGGGACCCACGTCTGCGGATACCCATGCCACTTATGGCGGTATATGAAACACAAAAAAAGGTGATGGGAGGCTACTTGCAATAAGTCTTACCACTGGCAATCACTTGGAGTAGCACTCCAACCCAAATTTAGCAGGTAAGATTATTTGGGCACGTGCATCAAAATCCTCTAGTGCGAGTCCTTAATATTGATTCTTAAGGAACCGCTAATAAGGAATCACAAAGAGTAATGCATGGAAAAAATCACAACATTTTTGCGATTCGGTAATAGACGCAATTGCTAAATGTGATTTCTAGTTACGGAATCGCAATTTGCGAATCCGCTAACACAGAATCGCTATTAGTGATTAAGTGTTTCAGATGCAGCTTGATGACATCATAACCAGGAAGTGATGCAGCCCATGCTGAATCCAGTGCACTGAGAGCATCAGAGAAGGAGGCAGACTGCAGGAGCACAGCTGAAGGAACCATTTGGGGATATTTAACCCTGTTCAAGAACATCAGCATGGCTTCAGGAACAACTGGGGAGAAATCTGCAAAGCTCAAGAGAAAGCCGAAGTTCAGCGAAAAGGAGATTGAAATCCTCATTGAGAAATTTGTGAGGAGGCATGATAAGGTATTTGTGAAGCAGTCACTCCTAGTCCCTGAGTCAGAGAAGCACAAAATCTGGCTCGGAATACAATCCAGAGTAAACGCAGTGGGGGTCACACACCGCACGATAGAAAATCTGCGCAAGCGCTGGTATGACCTGCGCAGCCGTGCAAAGGAAAGGGTTGCTGCCAGGCTTGCAGAGGCTATAGAAGACTGGAGGAGGACCTCCAACCCAAACTGCTAATACACCCGCGAAGGACCTTGTGGAGTCCACACTTCAGCCTGAAGCTGTAGTTGGAGTGCCTGAGTTAGACACCTCTGCACCGGTCAGTACTTCACAAGGTAAGATGCATGTAAATGACCATTCATTACTGAACAACCCCTCAAGGCAGATCATGCTTAATGTTCAGAATCATACTCCAGTCTACATTTTACTTGCTACACACAAATGCATTATGGGATTAACAGACAGCAACTCCAATAGGAAAGGCAAGTAGGGAGCAAGACAGCATTGTTGCCTACAATTACAACAAGCAAGTGAAACATATAGACACTGCGTGTTGTAATCTAATTTAATGAAACTAAACAATGCACAATGTGACATACATGTTCATGAAAGTAATTTAAAATTGCACTGTTTAACATCACAGATGTGGCTGCATAGGAGAAAGAGGGAAGTGAAGGCAATGACACCCTGGAGACTAAGGCACAGTCAGGAGTGGAGACACCAGTGGCCCCAGAAAGCCCAATACCTGCATCCACAAGACGCAGGACCACAGTGCCACCACTACCTGCCATGGAAGTAGAGGATGAGAGCCAACCTGATCCCCAGACATCCTAGGCTGCGCATACCCCCACGCCGAGACACCATTAACAGGTGCGGCACAGCACTGTCCAAAACCGGAGGCGCAGGTCAAGGGCACAGATGGGATCTGCAGAAGATGAGAGTCCAAATGTCTGGTGGGACTGGAGGATCAAATTCTGAGGGTGCAGCACCTGCAAGGCAAGAACATACTTTTATTGCAGGCACAACTTGCCACAGTTTCTACTAACATGGCAGACTTGAGGGACTGCTTGAAGGAGCTCACTACGGCAGTGGTGGAAGGACGTAGACAGACAAATGAAGCCATATGAGGGCTATACAGGGTGATGCAGGGTGACCAGGTGTCCCAATGCAGAAGGCATCACCAATTCTTAGGGCGCTTAGATGGCTACACTAGAGCCATCAACCGGCTGAGCACCAACACAGCTCTGCTGTCCCGTCGTTCTGTGGCCATGCAGGTAGAAATGAGCCTTGGGGATGTGGCCAGGAGACTCATCCATGTCACCAATGCAGTGGAACAATTTCAGACTGCTTCTTCTGGGGGCAGCAATGTATTGGTTGGAGGGGAGAGTGAGGAGGCGTCCAGCCTCAGTAGTCTGTTGGCACCAGTGACCACATGCAGGAGGCGCACTACTAGGAGTACCACAGCATCAGAAGGCTCCACAAGAGACGTGACAGAGCCCAGAGAAAGGCGATGTAACCATTATCATGCTATTTGTCTTGACTGACATACAATTTCAATGACTATGTCATGTTGTATTATTTTTATACTCACAATGCTGGTTAGCACCTGGAATGTGTGAATTAACATTACCACATGTTAATCATTAAAAACATCCGCTACAGTTAAACCATGCAGTGTCTTTTCACATCAATACCCAACTTAAAAGTAATGCTGTGTTATTTCAGCATGTCTCTGTCTCCCTTCTGCTAAGCTTGCCCTAGCAACTGCTTGTGGTGGTTGCCCTGGTTGGTTGTCTTTGTCTGGCTCGCTATCAGACAGTTCCAGGGGTATCCACAATACCAAAATGGGGAGTGGAGAGGTAGTACCCAAAAGGAGCACTGGTAGTGGATACGTCCTCCTCTCGAAATGTATAAGAAACACAAAGATCCACCCTTGGATAGACTTAAAATCATCTACTCACACATTGTGTGTGTTTCCTACAGTGGTGGGAAGCACACAGTGTTTGTTTTAATGTGCCTCACACACCAAAAGGGCCCTTGGTGTCATGCTTCATCATGGGGGTCTACCCGCCCCGCTGTGGGATGCCGCGTGCTATGACCTACCACTACTTGGAAGCACTGATTTTCAGAAAACTATGTGTTGTGTAGGAAAGTGAGTGGAAGGGTCAGGAGTGAGTGAAGGAGTGAATCTAAAAAGTACCTGGCTCTTATGGACTAAGAAAAATTAATATTCCTTGGAGCTGGTACTGTTAAAAGGTGGATTGGAGGTGGATTGCCTTAATGAACAGTCCCTCCTGTGTATGTCAACATGTTTTGAAGCACTCAGGCTTCTTAATCAGGACCAAACAAGATCCCTTCTGTACTCACTATAATATCGAGCAAATGTCGAAATAATTATCCAATGTAAATAAATGTTTAAAAAGTGATGTATGTACAAGTAGTACTACTGAGTGAAAGGCATGCCAAGTTATCATGCACAAGATACAATACTACTACTTAGTAATCTGAAAGAGAAACACAATATTAAAAATGCCAGCCATATCCTTCATCCAGCATTGTTATTGGTGACCTGTAAGGAAGGTGATATACGGTGATAAATATTCATAGCCTTAACTGTGTTGCAAACACTGGTGCTGTGTTCTGCAGGTAAAAATGACAATAAAAAAGACACACAAACACTGAAAATAAAACACACACTCTATATTATAAAGTCTGACAGTTTCAAGTCAGGGAATGAATAGGATGGCCTTTGAACAGTAGATATATCAATCTTAATTATAGATGGTTTGTTGTGCCATAAGAAAAAATCATATTGGTAAAAGGTTTATGAATATACTTTTTTCTCAGTGGAGACAATGCCCCATGAGCCTTAGAACGGGTGGGAAGGGTGCCTATAGTCACACTCTGTGGATGGAAAACAGTGTTGTTTTAGGGAAAAAACGTAAACCAAAGGATATTCATGTCAGCCACTCCTCACGTGCTGCTCAGCTATGTCGTACTTACTACTCCAAGGACACTGCCTCGCCTAGATATCGCCTCCCGTGGCTCCGTCGAACACTGAGACCGCGGGGTGAGGTCCTTAAGTAGTATTCTTAATTGGCCGGATTGCCGCCAAAAATAGTTTTCCCATGGGAAGCAGTACTGGACTGCCCAACACGCCCTGGAAGTTATTCCCTCAAACTGCTTCCTGTCTAGTGACCTCATCGCAGGAAAAGACTAACAGGATCCTGTGGATCGTACCGCTAATCTTCAGTGCAGCAGGATATTACTACCAAGTAGTTCAAAGGCGCGTCGCAAAATAGTGCTACTCCCGGTAAATGATGGCCACGTAATGCTTAAAGCATTCCGTCCGTAGACTAGACCGCTAACCTTGCGTGTGCAACAGATGGTTATGCTTCGAAGTCTCCTAATTTTCTTTAAAATAGTGCTGTTTTATGTTAACGGTAAATTGGGGTTTTGGGAAAAAAATCAATGTAGAAGGCTCATGACTAATGGACGCTCTCTCTAGGCTGGAGTGGTATAGGACACTGCCAAGCGATTGTGAGGTTATGATGCAAACCTAGGTACTCACTATGGATTATTGCTGAATATGGCACCACGATAGCAGAGAAAAGGGGAAGGGGTAACTTAATCCTGGTATAGCTCATATGGTAAAGGACTGTGTTGGTCCATAGGGATACCAGGTGTTCCAGTGCCCCCACAAATGAGGCCCAGACCTTCAGGATGGCATACAGTGGTCAGTATTAAATGCATCCTGACTAAAGGGTGGTCCCTTGTAAATGAGTTCCATCTCACTATGCTCCAAGTGTTTCAGGTGATTTGGCCCCAGGGCATGTCATCGTTAAGGACCCAACCAGAACACCCAACGTTGTTCTTTTTCGAAAAGGCCACTTTCGCCATTTAGTTGTTCTGTGATGATCCATAGTAAATCCTCCACGGTGTGTTGGGTGGTTAGGTAGTGGGTTGCCATCTTATTTTTGCTCCTCGTGCAGCGAACATTGCTCTTGTGTTCCCCAATGCGGATCTTGACTGGTCTTGTCATCATACCTATGTACTCCTAGCCGCATGTGCACGTAATCATGTACACTACGTTTCTACTATTGCAATTGGTGAATCTCCTCTGTTGCCACTCGGTGCCATTCTTGAATTTTATGTGTCTGCTTTTCTTCGTGAGATGACACGTATTGCAATTTCCTCATGGGTGATACCCCTGCACTGGAGGGAGAAGTGGATTCTCAATGGTCATGGGAAGTCCTGTACGCGGTCTTGTGTGGACCAGCATGTCCTTCAAATTTCTTCCCCTTTTCTGTGCAAACATAGGTTTTGGGAGGATGAGATTGCCGCAGTTGATAATTCTCCCGTGTTTGTTTACAATCTTAGATGCCTGGTTCGAGTGGGTGTTAAATGTGGTGACACATATCGGTCTCTCCTCATGTTCTCTGGGTACTCTGTCCTCCAGTAATGCATCGCTGTTATTGTTCGGTGCCATTTTCATAGCTTTGTTAATGATTACTGATGGATAGTTGCGTTTCTCTAATTTGGTTTTCAAATCTGAGGCTTGTGTTTTGAAATCCTTCAACTCCGTGCAGTTCCTCTGGAGACGGAGGAATTGCCCATAAGGGAGATATTCCCAGAGGTGGCGGGGAGGAAACTGTTGTACAGTAGTAAACAGTTTTTGGCTGTTGCCTTGAAATGCTTTGTGGTCTTCAGAGTGCCACTATCGAGATATATGTTAAGATCCAGGAAGACCAAGTTGTCCCATGAGGTTGTGTTTGTGAATTTGAGGAAGGCATTCTGTTGGTTGAGCCAGACCATGAAGGCTTCAGTAGAGGGAACATCCCCCTTCCCATATCACCAAAACGTCGTCAATGTAACATTTCCAAGGTTTTATGTTGGAAAAAGAATGGGTTATCGGGGTGTTAGATTCTTTTCGTCTCAAGATGGTTCACGTAGAGACCAGCTATGCTGGGAGCGAAGGTTTTACCCATGCTGGTGCCATGTTTCTGTAAGTAGAATGTATACTCATAAAGAAAGAAATTCTTTGTGAGGGCCAGAGATACAAATTCCATGACCACATTTCTCGGTGTCTGGTATTCCCATGTGGTGGTGAATAGGATTTCTTCAATTATGGTCAGTGTCTCTTCATGAGGAAGACTTGAGTATAGACTCTCCACGTCGAGTCCTAAGAGGAGATGTTTATTAGGGTCAAAGTCTATGACTTGAAGTATTTGTAGGACTGCTTTCGTATCTCTTAAGCAGGTCCCGTTTTTTTTGGACCAAAGGGAGGAGGAAGACGTTAGCGAACTTAGATAGAGGTTCCAGAATGGAACTGATACCGGAAACAATCGGACGGCCTGGTGGTTGTTCAAGATTTTTGTGAATTTTGGGTATGGTGTAGAAATATGGGGTATTTGGGGACTTCTGGATGAGAAATTCAACTTCTTCTTTGGACACTGAGTCATGTGCCATTGATTCTTCCACCATTTCAGCAATCCGGATACGTATGGTTTCTGTCGGGTGCTCAAGTATGATTTCGGAATTTTTGCCATCTTCTAGAAGTCTTCTACATTCGTTATCATAGGAGGTGGTGGTCTGGACAACTATTGCCCCACCTTTATCCACTGGTTTTATGATGATAGTTTCATTGAATGACAACAGACGTATTGCTTCCTTCTCCTCCTTAGATGTATTCTGGAAGGTGGTGTTCCCCTGTGTGGAGATACTCCTCAATTCTTCCATTACTGCCTTTTTGAAAGCTAGTAGTTCCACCGGTGGTGTGGAAGCCGGAGGGGGTAAAGGTGGACTTAACTCGTAGCCCTGTGTCAGAGCCGTCTCCCTCTGGTGTTTCCTTCTCCTTGAAGAAAGCTTGTAGCTTAAGTTTGCGAATGAACTCCTTCATTTCTGCATATAATTTTAATTTGTCCATTCTGTTAGTGGGTACAAATCCTAGTCCTCTTTCCAAGACATGTACCTGTGACTGTGTCAGTTCACACTCCGTCAGGTTTACTACTAGGTGCCCCTCCTGCTGGTTGACGGTTGGTTGCTCTAGGTGCTCGTCATACTCCTCGTGGAGACCCATGTGGTCTCTTCCTCTTCGGTGGGCCAGTGGACATTGTTGACCCTCCTCTTCCTGCCTCTCTGTGGTCCAGGGCGTGCCCCTAAAAAAGGTGGTGGTCCATAGTAGTTGCAGTTGTATTCCTGTGGTGTCGGGACCCAATGTTGATAGTGTCCTCCCATAGGTGGTGGTCCATAGGGGTAAGGTGGGAAAGAAGGTGGTCCTTGATGATGGCCCCATCCTATCCATCTTAGGTTGTATGGTCGTTGATATTGGCCTTCCTCTCGATGGTTTCGGGGGCCACTTTCTCTGCTAGATTTGGAGCCGTTGGATCCCGTGTCTGATGTATCACCGCCTGAAACATGGTCCGTATTGGGGTTCTTTGGTGTGTAGTCGTCCCGTATGTATGGGTACACCTTCTCATGGGTAAAGCGAGCAGTATCCTTCTTTAACTTGTTATATGTGCTCTGCTTTAGGGTGATCTCAAACTCATTCATCTGTTGATTTAGTTCTTCCAGTTGCTTATTAAGGACACTTGTAGACTGGTAGCTTTTTAGTTGTACCTCCAGTCATTGGATATCAATCTTGAGTTCCTGAGTTAGTCTTGTGGCAGTTTTTATGATCTGGATAAGCCAATCACAGGTACAATGCCACGATATCAGTGACCAGTCCTTTTTGAAAGACTTGTTGTGTTGGAATATAAATAGTTTGTTACAGAATATCAAGCCCTGTTGAGCTGCATTTGCCCTAAAATATTCGGTCATCAGCAACCCATGGAAAGCTGTCTTAATCTGAATCCTCCTCAGATTGGCCAGTTCATCCCAGTCCGCATTGCTGGGACCAGGGTCAGTACTGTTCAACCCCTCAAAAGGGTTGATGGCTGCTAGGATCCTGTCAACCTCCTCAGCTGCGAAGGTGGGGCCTTTTGTTTCCACCATGTTAAATGTAAGGTGTCAGTGAGAATGATGAGAAAAGAAAATGAGTGTGTGTGTGTGCATATGTTCAGTAAGGTCAACAATAAGTGACCGGTCAGTGACCACTCAGCAGAATCGGTATATTCTCTGATGCCTTTTAGCCAGAAATACTGGTATACTCCCACAGCTGCACTCTGTCTTTATAACCACAAATCCAAAATGGGGAGTGGCGAGGTAGTGCCCAAAAAGGAGCACTGGAGGTGGATACGTCCTCCTCCCAAAATATATAATAAACACAAAGATACACCTTTGGATAGACTTAAAATCATCTACTCACAGATTATGTGTGTTTCCTACAGTATTGGGTAGCACACAGTGTTTGTTTAAATACCCCTCACACACCAAAAGGGCCCTTTGTGTCATTATTCACCATGGGGGTCTTCCAGCCCCGCTGCGGGACGGGGCATGCTATGACCTACGACTACGTGGAAGCACTGATTTTCAGAAAACTATGTGTTGTGTAGGAAAGTGAGTGGAAGGGTCAGCAGTGAGTGAGCAAGTGAATTTAAAAAGGAAATTGGCTCTTTTGGACTAAGAAACTGTAATATTCATTGGAGCTGGTACTGTTAAAAGGTGGGTTGGAGGTGTATTGCCTTAATGTACAGTCCCTCCTGTGTATGTCAACATGTTTCGAAGCACTCAGGCTTCTTTTTCAGGACCAAACAAGATCCCTTCTGTACTCACTATAATATCGAGCAAATGTCGAAAAAATTATCCAAATTAAATATATGCTTAAAAAGTGATGTATGTACAAGTAGTACTACTGAATGATAGGCATGCCAAGTTATCATGCACAATATACAATACCTACTAGGTATTCTACTAGATAGTCTGAAAGAGAAACACAATATTAAAAATGCAAGACATATACTTCATCCAGTGTTATTATTGGTGACCTGTAAGGAAGGTGATATACGGTGTTATATATTCATAGCCTTAACTGTGATGCAAACACTGGTGCTGTGTCCTGCAGGTAAAAATGACAATACAAAAGATACACAAACACTGAACATGAAACACACACTCTATATTACAAAGTCCGACAGTTTCAAGTCAGGGAATGAATAGGATGGCCTTTGAAAAGTAGATGTATCAATCTTAATTATAGATGGTTTGCTGTACCATGAGAAAAAATCATATTGATAAAAGATTTATATACATACTTGTTCTCAGTGGAGACAATGCCCCATGAGCCTTAGAACGGGTGGGAAGGGTGCCTAGAGTAACACTCTGTGGATGGAAAACAGGGATGTTTTAGGGGAAAAAACGTTAAATGATATTCATGTCACCCACATTCTCATGTGCTACTCGGCTATGCCGTACTTACTACTCCAAGGACACTGCCTCACCTAGATATCGCCTCCCGCAGCTCCGTCGAACACTGAGACGGCGGGGTGAGGTCTTTAAGTAATGTTCTTAATTGGCCCGATTGCTGCAAAAAATTGTTTTCCTATGGGAAGCAGTACTGAACGGCCCAACGCGCCCCGGAAGCTATTCCCTCTAACGGCTTCCTGTCTAGGGACCTCATCGCAGGAATTATTAAGGTGGAAACTATGAAGACCACAGTGCAATGTAGCACACGCCCACTTGGGATGATCTGACACGCCCATTGGGGCGAGACTGTAGCAATAAATTACAGGTGTTCCACTGTGGTTGCAATCCTCTTTACTTTGGCTTGTGATCAAGAATGCACAGTTCGAAACGCGTTAAGCCCATATTTGATGTTTGAAGGTGGGAATTGTGCAGAGCTGTGGCCCTCCATGGCAGAGGTAACCTTCTGGGAAGGACGTCTCCATGAGGGAAATCTCATTGTTCCGGATGTTTAACGGCTATCCCAGTCGCAGGGGTGGACCGCCGCCTGACAGCGGATGTGTG
The DNA here is from genome assembly GCF_964261635.1 of Lissotriton helveticus. Lineage (NCBI taxonomy): Eukaryota > Metazoa > Chordata > Amphibia > Caudata > Salamandridae > Lissotriton > Lissotriton helveticus. The sequence continues at coordinate 947,607,666 of NC_136065.1, forward strand.
GCGCCCCGACTGTGCAGCGCTGATTGGAGCGGAAGGCTGAACTGAAGGGACTTTGGAAAGCAGAATAGACAGCATCCTCACTTTGAGCAGCCATAAGGTGGTGTATACGAATAACGATTTGAGAGTGACATTGTAACACCCACTGGGGATTATTATTAAGGTAGAAACTATGAAGACCAGAGTGCACTGAAGCACAAGCCCACTTGGGATGATTTGACATTCCCACTGGGGCGGGTCTGCAGCAAAAAATTACAGGTGTTCCACTGTGGTTGCAGTCCTCTTTACTATGGCTTGTGATCAAAAACGCACAGTTCAAAACGCGTTAAGCCCTTATTTGATGTTTGGAGGTGGGAATCCTGCAGTGCTGTGGCCCCCATGGCAGAGATAACCTTCTGGGAAGGATGTCCCCATGAGGAAAATCCCTTCACATGGAATAAAGACTTCTCTTTGAAAATCACATCCCAAGGAGTCAGCTCCTGTTTTCTCAATTGGGATTTGGGATTGGAATTGATATATATATATATATATTCACAATAGTTCGAAATCAACTCGGCATCCGCTCCCGCTGATAACGAAATTTGAAAAAAGCCACAAACTCGGTGCTCTCGTTTCCAGTGCGTTTATTTCGTGAGTAACAGCCCACCAGTCGCCATGACGCGTTTCGCCTCAGCCGAGACTTGATCACATGTCATGCGGTGAAGAAAGGAAGTGACATAAGTAGTGTGGAAAGTCACATGATCAATACTACATCCTTTTTCAAATTTAAAGTGATATGTATCAATGCACATAAAGACCAAACGGAGTTCAGAGCATAGTGCTCTAATATTGCAGTATTTACAAGTTAAGCCGTAGGCTCGAATCAGTAATATCATTTCATTATGCATATACATTCTCTTTATCACTGTCTTCAAATGATCTCTAAGGCTGTAGGCGGGCATATATATAAAAAAAACTGAGTAAGAATATTTCTACAAAAGAAAAATTTGTTTCCTTAAAAAACATATTCAAAATTCATATATTTACACCACATTTACAAAATATTACATTGTCCTTAATTTTCTATGTAGAAAAAACATCAAATAGCAAACCTATTTTATTCTTATACGTTGATCATCCTTATGCTTCTTCTATTTTATGGACATTTAATACAAGTATGCAGCCTATAGCTTTTAAATGATAGTGATTTGCATAAGAATATAACTCCCGATTCAATGCAAAGTTATACCACAGTGGGTTAAAGCAGTAAAAGAACCTCCATCTGATAATCTAGATCCTTTGTGGATTCCCACATTCTGCCTTGTGCTTCCTTGGGGGTCGTCAATTAAGATCTTTATTAAAGTGACAGTGCATTAAAATTCAATCTATTATTCAATAGGATTACAGATTTATTCAGGCTGCCTAATATACATATATACAAGGATGTTATATTGCTCATCAGACATACTGGTGCCAACAAGATTGTTCTATATTACCATAGTTGATCATAGGCATGTGTAAAGATCTTCACTACAGTTCAGTCCCCAAGGCTGTTTACTGTTAAGTTCAAGGATATAACGTGTTTCTAAGAGACGTAATTTACCATCTCTATCTCCTCCCCTCCTTAAAGGTAAAACAGAGTCCACCAGATAGTATTTCAAAAGATCTGGATTACTTTGGTGACATTTTTCAAAATGTCTCGCCACGGGGTAAGACTGATCTTTCCCTAAGATCGCTCGCAGATGTTGTAGGATGCGCTTGTGGGCAGGGAGACGAGTACTCCCAACATACTGTAAACCGCAAGGGCACAGTAATATATACACCACAAATTCAGTTTTGCATCCCAGTTTCTGTTTAATGGCAATGGGAGTATCATGGAAAGGACTGATGAAATGGGTTTTGTTAATGCCGTGCTTACAAGCCTTACAGGTCTGGCATTTTTTAAAACCTGTAATCCGTTCCCACCACTTTTTGGGAACGTCCATAGTACTACTGACAATGGCATTGCCTAATGATGGAGATTTCCTGAAGGTGATCTCAGGTCTATTTTTCACTAGATCACCAATCACGGGATCCCCTTTGACCAAGTTCCAATTTCGTGAAAAGATCTTACGTATTTCAGCATGTTGCTGACTGTATGTAACAATGACTCTACATTGTACTGTTTCATTAATTGTTGGTCGAGTCTCAGCTATAACATTGATCCCTGGACAGTTTCCTAGTAGTTGTTCTCGGGTCAATCTATCTGTTTTAGGTATAGCCTCGTCTATCATTTTGTGATTGTAACCTCTCTCCAAAAACCGCATTTTGCACAATTCTTGAGCTAGTTTACATTCATTGTCAGTGCTACAAATGCGCTTAATGCGCAACATCTCCCCATATATATATATATATGTCGTCCAAACCTTCGTTTCAACAATACAAAAGAAGGCGCTGACTCCGTGGGATTCTTATCAAAGAGGAGTTCTTTATTCACCCAACGATGATGGCTCTACGCGTTTGGCGGGAAACCCGCCTTGTTCACAACAACTTCAAAGTGTATGTTACACGAATATATACACAAGTTTCTCGGAGCTTCCTGGTGACGTACATTGGTTGTTATGGTTACCCTCCCCATTTGCATAGACATGGAAGAGGTATGTTGCATTTAACTAAAGGAAACATTGCAATACGAATAGTCTTTTCTCTAACATTCAATACACCATGAACTGCAGCCACAATTTATGCGAAACCATTTCTGCTTAATTCATTCTATTTGTTAGAAAAGTAGCAGTTCATAATGTTCTTATTTAAAATCGTATTTTGCAATCGTCACCATTGATTTTTAGAATCACTAATGCCTCTATTTTATATATATATATATTCACTGAAAAAACCATAGGTTTGACACCAGTTATAGTTAGCTGGAAATTTTACTCGCATAAAACCAATGAAATTCCCACGTTATAGTTAGTTGGACTCACTATAACTTGCGCGTGCAATGCACTGCTGATGACGTCACATATTACATCACTCATGACATGGTCAGTGACATCAGTCATGACATCACTGATGACACCATCCAGTGAATGTGTGTCTTTTTAAAAAATAAATGTGTTATATATGTATATGTAAAAGTTGATGGAAGAATAAATGTTTAAATCAGTGTTTACTTGGATGTTTTGAAAAAAAAAATTGATTGGTTAACTGGTTTATTAAGTGTATCTTAGTGAAAACATATATCAGAGAGTAATGTTTAAATATTTAAATATATATATTAGTGTTTCACTTTGTGTATAAGTGGTTGCATGGGTTGGTGAGTAGCTACATGTGTATGTATATGGGTTATTAGATGTTTTTGTTAGTATCAGTATGAGTGTTTGTATGGTTTGGTGGGGGTATTACTTAACACATAGATGCATGAATGACTGACTCTCTCTTTGTATGTGTTTTGAAGGCAGCATATGTGCAGGACTGTATGGGTGGAAGAGTGTGTATATGTGTGTGTTAGTGAGTGAATGACTGTCTCACTAGTGTCTTTATCAGTAACTACATATGTTTTAATCTAATATATGTGAATATTGATGTATATAAGTGAGTATATGTGAGAGAAAGAGATTGTAAGAGTTCCTGTTTAGATAAGTATGTGTTTCTATAAGTGATTGTTTAAGAGAGTAAGTATGTGTAAGTCTCCATAGAAGTATGGTGGTTGTGTGTGTATAGCTGTATATGCAAATAAATGGATGTTCAATAGTTTATTTGCATGTGTGAATATGTGTGAGAGTATCTTTTGGATGACTGTCGGTGTGTAACAGGATGTATAGGTGTATCACTACATATCATGAGTGAGTATATGTACGAGTGACTATATAGAACTGTTGATCAATGAGTGGATGTGTATATAGATGGTGGAATTATTGAATTGGTTGTTGTAACTGGTATGGGTATCTCCATTTTTTTGAAAATGTTAGTTTTTATTTTTGAATATGTGTTTCAAGGGTTACATTACAGTGAAAAGAGGTCTGTCACTCTGTCACAAGGATGGTGTCATCAGTGATGTCATGACTGATGTCACTGACCATGTCATGAGTGATGTAATATGTGACGTCATCAGCAGTGCATTGCACGCGCAAGTTATAGTGAGTCCAACTAACTATAACGTGGGAATTTCAATGGTTTTATGCGAGTACAATTTCCAGCTAACTATAACTGGTGTCAAACCTATGGTTTTTTCAGTGAATTTCATAGGTTTTGTAAATGCTATTTTCTAACTATAACATGTGTAAAACCTATGGTTTTTTCAGTGAATTTCATAGGTTTTTTTAAATGCTACTTCCTAACTATAACGTGTTTAAAACCTATGGTTTTTTCAGTGAATATATATATATATATATATATAAAATTTCTATGGCAAAATGAAACCCCTCATTTTGTTCCTTTTCAAATTAAATGTATTAAGTGTTACCACTTTATTCCAATCAAGATGACTTCAGGTGTGCCATACTTTTGTCATAAGTAAGACTGTTAGCGTTCTAGTTGTTCTTTAGAACACTCTGGGACATTCTGTCATTGGGCTATAGTTGGGCTACATCTGGCTGATATTTGGGCTACATTTGTTTTCTTTTTTGTCTCTGGTGGCCATCTTTGGGCTACATTGGGCTACATTTGGTCTCTAACATATATATAGCCCAATGTAGCCCAATATATATTTTTTCAAAGTTAATTTTCTTAGCAACTACTGAACAGATTTACACCATTCAATGAAAAGCGTAATCTGCGAGCCGGACTCTACCTTTCTACCAAATTTCTTATAAATCCATTCAGCCGTTCGAGCTGTAGCCGTGTCTAAACGTCCTATGGAAAATAACATGGGGAAACACGTTTTATGACCCCCTTTTATCTCAGCCCCCACTTGACGAATCCCCCCCAAACTTTCAGGGAAGGAGCGGAGCGGAGCAGGCCATCTTCTTTGAGAAATTCGCAAAGATTCGTCCACCGGCGCCAAAGTTATTCTCAATAGAATGTTGCAGATTTCCTATGGAAATTAGGTCCTAACTACTGTCATTGGGCTATAGTTGGGCTACATCTGGCTGATATTTGGGCTACATTTGGGCTCTTTTGTCTCTGGTGGCCATCTTGGGAGACTGCATATCAGAATTGTTTTAATGAAATATAAGAGGATTTGAGAAGTCACTCAAAATGTGCCCTAAATTTTCTTTCTTCAGCACTAATCATAATTTCTATGGCAAAATGAACCCCCTGATTTTGTTCCTTTGCAAATTAAATGTTTTAAGTGTTAACACTTTATTCCAATCAAGATGACTTCAGGTGTGCCATACTTTTATCATAAGTAAGACTGTTAGCGCTCTAGTTGTTCTTTAGAACACTCTGGGACATTCTGTCATTGGGCTATAGTTGGGCTACATCTGGCTGATATTTGGGCTACATTTGTTTTTTTTGTCTCTGGTGGCCATCTTTGGGCGACATTGGGCTACATTGGGCTACAATGGGCTACATTGGGCTACATTTGGGCTCTAACATATATATAGCCCAATGTAGCCCAATATATATTTTTTTAAAGATAATTTTCTCAGCAACTACTGAACAGATTTACACCATTCAAAAAAAAGCGTAATCTGCGAGCCGGACTCTATCTTTCTACCAAATTTCTTATAAATCCATTCAGCCGTTCGAGCTGTAGCCGTGTCTAAACGTCCTATGGAAAATAACATGGGGAAAACACGTTTTGGGAACCCCCTTTTATCTCAGCCCCCACTTGACGAATCCCCCCCAATCTTTCAGGGAAGGAGCAGAGCGGAGCAGGCCATCTTCTTTGAGAAATTCGCAAAGATTCATCCACCGGCGCCAAAGTTATTCTCAATAGAATGTTGCGGATTTCCTATGGAAACTAGGTCCTAACTACTGTCATTGGGCTATTGTTGGGCTACATCTGGCTGATATTTGGGCTACATTTGGGCTCTTTTGTCTCTAGTGGCCATCTTGGGAGACTGCATATCAGAATTTTTTTAATGAAATATAAGAGGATTTGAGAAGTCACTCAAAATGTGCCCTCATTTTTCTTTCTTCAGCACTAATCATAATTTCTATGGCAAAATGAACCCCCTCATTTTGTTCCTTTGCAAATTAAATGTATTAAGTGTTAACACTTTATTCCAATCAAGATGACTTCAGGTGGGCCATACTTTTGTCATAAGTAAGACTGTTAGCGCTCTAGTTGTTCTTTAGAATACTCTGGGACATTCTGTCATTGGGCTATAGTTGGGCTACATCTGGCTGATATTTGGGCTACATTTGTTTTTTTTTTGTCTCTGGTGGCCATCTTTGGGCTACATTGGGCTACATTGGGCTACATTTGGGCTCTAACATATATATATAGCTCAATGTAGCCCAATATATATTTTTTCAAAGTTAATTTTCTCAGCAACTACTGAACAGATTTACACCATTCAAAGAAAAGCGTAATCTGCGAGCCGGACTCTACCTTTCTACCAAATTTCTTATAAATCCATTCAGCCGTTCGAGCTGTAGCCGTGTCTAAACGTCCTATGGAAAATAACATGGGGAAAACACGTTTTGGGACCCCCCTTTTATCTCAGCCCCCACTTGACGAATCCCCCCCAAACTTTCAGGGAAGGAGCGAAGCGGAGCAGGCCATCTTCTTTGAGAAATTCGCAAAGATACGTCCACCGTCGCCAAAGTTATTCTCAATGGAATGTTGCGGATTTCCTATGGAAACTAGGTCCTAACTATAACTACCTACTGGCGACCGCCAGTAGGTAATATATATATATATATATATATATATATATATATATATATATATATATATATATATCCATCAGAAACTCCATCCTTACCCCGGAGGAAAGGACGCACTCTCGAATAGGATGTTAATTCAGCTTTTATTTCTTGCAGAAACAATGAATATTATACGGTCCTAACGCGTTTCGGTCATCACGACCTTGATCACGGGCACTTCAATCTTTGTGACCTCTTTAATGAAATATGTAAAGTTCTAATCAATTATGGCCCCTCGTGCCTCCCAAATGGTGCCATTTTCAAACATTCTTGTCTTTGTCGTTCATAATTCCAATAATTCTTTAGTCATTCATTGCCCAATAAAACATTCAAACCAATATTTGTCCTTGAATTGTTATTCACAAAGACAGTAAGCCTGTCGTTCCATTTGGCCTTACCATCAGATGCCAATCAGACCCTCTTGTCGTCACAATCCACGGTGGAATCCGACATAACAATCTGAAGTGCAGCACTCCTTTTAATGAGTTAGTGCAGTCCAAGGTGGCAGGGCAATGCTGCTAATATCCATCAGAAACCCCATCCTTGCCCCCAGGGGAAAGGACACAGTCTCGAACAGGCTGTCAACTGAGCTTTTATTTCTTGCAGAAATACTGAAGACTATGTGGTCCCAATGCATTACGATCATCACAACCTTGATAACGTGCACTTTATGGAAATCCTTCTTCAAACTGTACGACCTCTTTGATGAAATATGCAAATTTGTAATCAATCATGGCCCCCTCATTGGGCCTCCCAAATGGTGAATTTTTCAAGCATTCTGATCTTTGTGGTTCATAATTACAATAATTCTATGGTCATTCATTGCTAAATGAGGGGTGTCCCTGCCTGGTAATAAGGGGGTGTCAGTCTGGTATCACCAAGAAGAAAAAATATATTTCAATACAAACCCCCTAGGGCATTATGGGGGGTTCCCTGCAGGAGCAGTGAATAATAAATCAGCAGCTCCCGCTGCTTATTTATTATTCTTATTTCATGGGTGCCCAGCTGGGGTACTCACTACTTGCCATATGTTGGGGCCTGCACGGGGAGCTTCAAGGCCATACGGCCCATTCCACTCTCTCCAGCCAGCACCATTCGTAGGTGCTGACAGGAGGTGGACACTTTCTGATATTGGGGTGTGCCCCTGTGCCCACCCGGGGCATGCCGAATGTAGTCAATGTTGGGGCCATGAGGTCTCCAGGACCTAAAAATGTCTTGAAGAATGGGACCTCATGCCCCCTTGCCAATAAAAATATGAGCACCGAGCCCCTGGGCCCTGGCTCATCACTGGGGCTCATATAAAAAACTGGTGGGAGCCCACGTTTAATTTTTTATCACCACTGCAGATCTGTGAATCTCTGAAGATATGTGACACCATAAAAAAAAATCTGCTCCAGGGAAGGTGACTCTGGGACCCACCCTACCAGCCCGTGAGGCAGGATATCCATACCCTGCCCCTCATATGTTTTGCATAACCTTTTTGTAGGAAAGGTGACTGACTCCCTGAGTTCTAATATGGCTGCTGCCACATCTTGGATGATGTGGCGACCGCCAATTAGATCATTGCTTTTGATCTGTTAGATGAGTAGATCTTCTGTGGTGTAAATAACACAACTATTTTGAACCTAAATATCTCAAGAACTACTGAGTGAATTTACATCAATCAATCAATCAATCAATCAATCATGGCATTTGTATAGCGCACTACTCACCCGGAGGGTCTCAAGGCGCTAGGGGAGGGGGGTCCGCTACTGCTCGAACATCCAGGTCTTGAGTTGCTTCCTGAAGGTGAGGTGGTCCTGGGTCAGGCGGAGGTGAGTCGGGAGGGAGTTCCAAGTCTTGGCGGCGAGGTAGGAGAAGGACCGTTCTCCTGTGGTGGCTCTTCGGATGCGGGGGACGGCGGCGAGGGCGTGGCTGGTCGATCGAAGCTGGCGTTTGGGAGCGTAGAAGTTGAGGTGGCTGTTGAGGTATCCTGGGCCTTGGTTGTGTAGGGCTTTGTGTGCGTGGGTGAGGAGACGGAAGGTGATTCTCTTGTTGACCGGGAGCCAGTGCAGGTCTCTCAGGTGTCCGGAGATGTGGCTGCGACGGGGGATGTCCAGGATGAGTCGTGCTGAGGCGTTCTAGATCCGCTGGAGTCTTTTCTGGAGTTTGGCTGTGGTTCCGGCGTAGAGGGAGTTGCCGTAGTCCAGACGGCTGGTGACGATGGCCTGGGTGACCGTCTTCCTGGTTTCGGTGGGGATCCACCGGAAGATCTTACGTAGCATGCGCAGGATGTTGAAGCACGACGAGGAGACGGTGTTGACTTGTCTGGTCATGGAGAGGGAGGAGTCCAGGATAAAGCCCAGGTTGCGTGCGTGGTCTGTTGGTTTGGGTGCGCTGCCTAGGGCGGGGGGCTACCAGGAGTCGTCCCAGGCGGAGGGTGAGGATCCCAGGATGAGGACTTCCGTCTTGTCCGAGTTCAGTTTCAGGCGGCTGTTCTTCATCCATTCGGCTACCTCTTTCATCCCTTCGTGAAGGTTGGCTCTGGCGGTGGTGGGGTCGTTGGTGAGGGAGAGGATCAGCTGGGTGTCATCGGCGTAGGAGATGATGTTGAGGTTGTGCTGGCGTGCGATGTTGGCGAGGGGGCTCATGTAGACGTTGAAGAGGGTCGGACTGAGCGAGGAGCCTTGAGGGATGCCGCAGATGACTTCGGTGGCTTCTGATCTGAACGGGGGGAGGCGGACTCTCTGTGTCCTTCCGGCGAGGAAGGAGGTGATCCACTCCAGTGCCTTCTCCTGGATTCCGACGTTGCTGAGGCGCTGCACTAGTGTGCGGTGGCAGACAGTGTCGAAGGCCGCGGAGAGGTCCAGGAGGATGAGGGCCGCCGTTTCTCCGTTGTCGAGCAGGGCTCGGATGTCATCAGTGGCTGCGATCAGGGCGGTCTCGGTGCTGTGGTTGGCCCGGAAGCCGGACTGCGAGAGGTCGAGGGATCCGTTCGTCTCGAGGAAGGTGGCCAGCTGCTTGTTGATGGTCTTCTCGATGACTTTTGCAGGGAACGGGAGCAGCGAGATGGGGCGGTAGTTCTTGAGGTCGGTGGGGTCGGCTGAAGGCTTCTTTAGTAGAGCGCTGAGTTCGGCGTGCTTCCAGCTCTCCGGGAAGGTGGCGGTGTCGAAGGAGGTGTTGATGATGTCCCGCAGGTGGGGTGCGATGACAGCGTCGGCCTTGTTGAAGACGTGGTGGGGGCAAGGGTCGGTCGGGGATCCGGAGTGGATGGAGTTCATCGTGCGGGCGGTGTCTTCGGTGCTGATCGGGGTCCAGGCGCGGAGGGTGGTGGTGGGGGGCGGTGGTTCGGTCGTGGCGTGCGTCGGTTGAGTGCTGAAGCTGTTGTGTATGTCCGCGACCTTGTTGTGGAAGTGGGTGGAGAGGGAGTTGCAGTGGTCTTGCAAAGGGGTGATGTCGTTGTTTCCGGCGTTGGGGTTGGAGAGCTCTTTAACGATGTTGAAGAGTTCCTTGCTGTTGTGTGCGTTGTTGTCCAGTCGTTCCTTGAATGCAGTTTTCTTGGTGGCGTGGATCAGTTGTTGGTGTTTTCGGGTGGCGAGCTTGAGTGCAATCATGTTGTCTGGTGTTGGGTCTCTGCACCAGGCTCTCTCGAGGGCTCGGCAATTCTTTTTGGAGCTCTTGAGTTCGTCGGTGAACCATGGGGCTCTCTTGCTGCAGGGTTTGCTAGGCGGGGTCCTCAGGGGGGGGAGGTCATCTGCGCAGTCGCTGATCCACTTCGTGAGGTTGGTGGCCACTTGGCTGGGGTTCGTTGCGCGGGTGGGTGGGTTCTTGCTCAGGGAGGTCGCGAGTTGGTCGGTTGTGATCTTGTTCCAGCTTCTGCGTGCAGCCTGTTGCTGGTGGTGGTGGGTCGTGGTCCTTCTGAAGCTGAAGTGGACGCAGCTGTGGTCCGTCCAGTGGAGTCCGGTGGCGTGGCTGAAGGCGATGTCCTTGCTGGATGAGAAGACTGGGTCGAGTGTGTGTCCGGCGTAGTGGGTGGGGGTGGTCACCAGCTGCTTGAGTCCGAGGTTTGCAAGGTTGTCCAGCAGGGTGGTGGTGTTGCGGTCGTTGTTGTTCTCCAGGTGGAAGTTGAGGTCCCCGAGGAGGATGTAGTCAGCGGAGGGGAGGGCGTGCGGGCTGATGAAGTAGGCGATGTCTTCGCTGAATTGTGTGCGTGGTCCCGGGGGTCTGTAGATGAGGGTGCCTCTGAGGGTGGTCTTGGGGTTGATGTGGACCTGGAAGTGCAGGTGCTCAGCGGGTGCGAGGGTGTCGCCGGTGTTAGTCGTGACGCGGATGGTGTTCTTGTGGATGATGGCGATGCCTCCTCCAGTCTGGTTGATGCGGTCCCTCCGGATGATCTTGTAGCCGTCTGGGATGGCAAAGGCGATGTCGGGCGCTGAGGAGGCGTTCATCCAGGTTTCGGTGAGGAAGGCGACGTCTGGGGCTGTGGTGTCGAGCAGGTTCCAGAGCTCGACGGCGTGTCTGTGGACTGAGCGGGTGATGAGCAGGATGCACTTCAGGTGGTTGCTGCTGTTGTGCGTCTTGGTCTTAGTTGGTGCTGGAGTAGTGCAGGTCCGGGTGCAGGTGAACTTGCAGGAGTGGCAGCAGAAGGGTCCGTGAGTGCGTCTCGGGGTGGCTCGGAAGCATCCTGGGATTCGGCCGGCGTTGAATGCGTAGAGTTCGGTGGCGTCGTAGGTCCGGCGGGTGGGCTGGTCTCTGCGGGAGCCAGGGGTCCTGGCACGGGGCGCGGTCCAGGCGCGGACGGGCGCAGACGGGCTTACCTTTGGCACACCTTAGGCGCGCTTGGGGCGCGCCCGCTGCGCGTTGACCACTCTGCCATATGTGGAGATTGGGGGGGGGGGCGGAGCGAGGGAGGGGCAGCTGGGAGGCGGGAGCGGGGCGGCGAATGGGAAGGGCTGCCGAGGGGAGGGGCGGGGCCGCAGGGGGCAGCGGTGGGGAGCGGGGAGGCGGCGGGAAGCGTGGCAGGGGCCGGGGGCGACAAGTCACAGGGGTACAATAATACAATACGGGGGAAACAGAAAATAAACAGGGAGCAGAAACTACACAGGGGGTAAAAAAGCAATCGGAGTTACAGAGGAACAAAGTACATCAACACGGGGAGTGTACAATGACAAGGAGCAGAGAACACACGGGGGGAAGAAAAACAATTGGATACGTAAATACAGACGCGGCGCAGGCGGGGCAAGAGCGCCAACAGCGGTGTCACAGGGTCACGAGCGCCAACAGCGGTGTCACAGGGTCACAGGACCCAGCTGTGAGCGGCGGCGGCACTAGGCGGGAACGGGGGGCAGCCTGGGCTCACTCACGAGGAGTGTGCGTGGTGCGTGGGGGTGACCAGCCCAGAGGGACATCAAATCACAAAAAGCACGCCTTCTAGACCAAGATCTAGCTATCTCCCAAATTTGGAGTAATTCCATTCAGCTGTTTTTGCTGTAGCTCTGTCCAATTTTACCATGGAAAAAATGCATCTGTAAAACGCATTTTGGAACTTTCCATTTTTTCTCAGCCACCTGCTTGACAGATCTCTCCGAAAGTTTCCAGGAAGGAGCTGAAGTGGATGAAATGTTTTTTGAACGTTTTTTGAAGATTCATCCAACTGCGCCAATGTTAATAAGAAACCAAAAAATCAATTTCCGATGGAAACATGGTCCTACCTATAACCACCTTTATATAATTTTTATGGAATGAAGTTTATAGGTGGCAGAACATTTTTTGTTTAGTTAAAATAACGTTAGATATATTCCATTGTAGATGTAGAGATTTTTATATGTTTGTTACTGTAAATTGTAATTATGAATCTCTATTTTTTTATTTTTTTTTATTCAGATTGGCATTTTCATTTAGCTTTATTGATATTTCGAAATAAATATTAATAGAGTATGCAGGTTTATGTGTTATGGAAGTAAATTTCTAATATTATTTAATGTATTTTTTTTTAAGAAGGATTCTTTTATTGAGTCTAGATACTATTAGCCTGGAATGTTAGTAAAGAGTCTTACTTTGAATGCTAAGAGTTCATTGTTGTTAAATTGTTTTGGAGAGTTTTGGTATGAGTTCGGTTAGGGATTATTTTATTCTTACTCCTGGTAGCTTTGTTTTTTTAAAGTATTTCTAGGAATTTGGGGAGTGTAGGTTGACTTCTTTTAAGTGTTCTTTGGAAGGAATTGTGCTACTTTTCCACTATGTGATATGTCTTTGTTTCTTGAAGTAGGGTACTGTTATAGACATTTCAACATGGAGAGTGATTTTTAGATTGGCGTGCCTGGCCTGATCTGTGAAGGCAAACAATCCAAAACTTTGCAAAATAATTCATTAGTGGAACTAGATTTGATTCATGTTCATAATAGAGGCATTCAATTCAATTCAATTAAATTTTATTTAAGATCACGGAACTCCAAAGAGGTCCTCATAAATCACATACACAACCATGTACAAACAAAAAGGAGAGTCTTTTGTTATACAGATAAATTGACTCGATAAAAATAGTCCTCCCCAACAAAAATCGAAGAGTTCTAAACCATACCCGAAGAGCAGATAAAAGTTTCAAGTGACCTCATATTAGCATCATAAAGTGACCATCGGATCATCAGTACATGGGTTTGAAAGATATCAAAGAAATTCATTTACATAAAATACCATCCAACAATAACTAATAAATAAGGTCATCCCTGTTTTAAAAAATGTTAGCACCTACATCCTAATTTATTAAGACACCTTAAGATAATTTAAGAAAACACTTAAAAAAGTTAAAACATTCTATAACAGAACATTTCATTTGGAGGATCATAAAGCGATTTTAATAATGCAGAAACGGAGAGGATAGATAACTGTAAATATATTGGTCTCAACCATTTCCGTTGGCAAACTAACAAAACTGGACAAATAAATAGTGTGTGGTTTACATCCTGTGGACCATTATTACATAAGTTACAGGATGGGGAAGAACCGTACCCTTTTGCAAGAAGAGGATTTAAGGGTAACATGCCCTGCCCCAGTAGGTACCAAAAACGTCACACTTCATGTGGCAAGTTCCATGTAATGTAAGCCTGTGCTTTATTTATCAGACAGGAGTCAATGGCTGGATGATTACCCTCCATTAGGGAGCAGGCTTCCCTATCTCATGAGAAACGTGGAGACCATGTGGCCTGCTTCAAAAAAGCTTTTAACTGGTATGTTGATGAGTTAAAGATTGAAGCCTGGTCTAATTGCAACAAGTCTATTGCAATCATAGTGTTTCTATATTTTGATGTCTTTTCTTTTAAACCTTCAGAGATTTCTTTTCTCAGCCAAGACCGAAGTGTGCCATCTTCACTCTTTACTAAACCCATCACAAAATGGACTACCCCCGCAAAGGCTCTGTGCCCAAGTACTTCTCAATCCAAACTCTAACTTAAGGAGAGGTGTGGAACATGCTGAATTCACTGAAGTTATATTTCTAAGAATTCGGTCTTCCACTGTGTTTAAAAAAATCCCATATTCCTACATCAATCAATTCTGTGCCGTACCACAGAGAGGCAGGAGTCTTTGCACAGGAGCCTTCCAATAAAGGTGCAAAATGTCTTCTCCTGGTATGCCTATAGAGAGAGGGAAAACTTTTCGCCTGAATATCAGCTTTAGATATATTATGTCCTATATGGGCTTCATTGCTTAGGTTACCACACACTATTTTCCCCAGGAATATACCACCTAAGGACCACACAAACCTTCATATTTCAACTTCTTCCTCCCATCCATACACATAATGTTACTGTTGGATACCTTAATCTTTAAATTATGAGCCTCAGAACATTTTGGGAGGGCCTGTTGGTGACTATTTAAACCCTTAGGAGTTAATTCGAAAAGTATGATGTTGTCTGCATAAAGTAGTGGTTAGTATCAAAAGGAGGGAATACTAGAAGGTCTTATGTAAGGTCCAGCGCACTCGCCCTAAATGCAGTCAAACAAAAACGGGGACGCAGTTCCTACGTGAAATAATATTCACCCACTGAGGCTAAGACGGGGATGTCTGGCCTGGTAGATAAAAACGTGAGAAAACAGGGGTCAGAAAAGAAAATGTTTTAAAAAATAGAGGAGGAGGGGAATCGCTCCTCTCGGAACTAGGGCTCTCACACACCCAGCAAGCTAGGTGTCATGCTTCATCATTTGAGCCTGCTCCTTGTTGGGCCGGCACTGCAATGCCCAACGGGCACCCTTAAAGGGGCTCTTTGCCGGAGATCTTCTGTTCCTTGCCGTAAGGGTGCAGTGCGGGTGAGGGGCCTAGTCAGATGTAAATGAGTGTAGTGTGATGTAAAATAGGTTAAGGATTCCTATGGAAGACTTTATTCTGTTGGGTACCTTACCTAGATAAAATATAATGGGAGGGGTAGTAAGTTCTGTGAACTATGTGGTAGAATTAACTTTCGACTCCCAGATGGTCGACATGTTTCTCGCCTTGCAAATGTCCGGATTGGGACGGTGGCGATTCTTCAGGACCGTGAAAAAAACAATAAATAAGTGCAAAGTTCTATCTACATAAAAGGGTGGTAGGTGTACTAAGCTACCTGCCACTTGTCATTCACCTGGAGGGGATCCTCCTAGGGAAGGGAGACCACCTATAACAGTGTTGAGTCTGGCCTCATCCGGCGCAGCGGTAGTAAGGACACCCAAGCAGTGGTGTCGCTGTTCCAAATGTAAACCAGCCTCACGACCTACCCCTGCCGCTGCTCCACGGGAAGGTCTGCATAAAGTAGACAGACAATTGATTTTCCCCTGATTACTAGAGGAATGCCCTCACTTTGTGCTAAATAGTCTGGAAGGTCAGAGATAGATATAGGGAGAAGAGCAAGGGGGCAAGTAAGCATCCTTGTCTTTAGTCATTTGCAATAGGGATAGCTTGCGATAGTCCTCTATCCTCTCCCAGTAAAACTTTAAACCTGGTATCAGTAGTAGAACAAAAACTAGTTCCAGAAGTGTGCCCGGCAAACCCAAGATTAAATGCTTACTCCACAGCAAGGGATGATCAAAGGCTGTGGAGAAGTCGATAAAAACAATATACACCTTTCCCCCTCTGACTTTAACATACTTTTCGTTTAATACCTGGAGGGCGGTGATATTATAAATAGTTCTGTGCTTCTTCCTAAACCCTGTTTGTTCCATGGGTATGATTTTATTAACTTCTGCCCAATCGCTAATTTGGGTAAGGAGGCATTTGGTGAGGATTTTACCCACTGCATTAAGAAATGCAGTCTGACGATAATTTTGTAGGCGATCACAGTCTCCTTTCTTAAATAATTGGACTATGATACTCCCTTTGCAGGAAGGGGGAACCATTTTTATTTCATAACAATCTTCAAAGACCTGGCAAAGGATTCTACAGCAAAGGGAACCATTTTGTTTTATAACAGTAATTAGTATTTCATCAGGTTCCATCGCTGCCTAAGGAGGCATACCTTTGACTGCCAGTTCTATTTCTTTTTCAGAAGGCGGTCCATATGGGGCAAAGTCCGCCTTTGGCATAACATGCTTTGTGGACCCCCCATTTGCGGCATAAAACCCTTGAATAAAACCAACCCATATAGATTCTTCAATGGCAATTGGAAAAGATCAAGCTATAGCTCCACAGCTCCAGCATCTTTCTAGGGTATAGTTTAAATACTGCTCCCTAACCAAATCATGTATTTCCTGATTTAATTGGAGAAGGGATAGACGGACCTCATTAAAACTTTTACTTTGATTTGCTGGTTTTGCCTGTTCCCCAACTTGCTGCATGAGAATATTGAAACTTTCTATTTCTTTTCCTAACCAATCTGGCAGCCTAACCAGGGTAGCTTCTAAGAGACCATTGAGACTTGAGACAGCCCTCTTATCCAAACTGCTTCTACCAGTTTTCTTGTCAAAACTAACTGATTCGCCATCTAAAACCCAAGGGCCAGTGGGAGATGAAATTAAATTTAAAGAAAGAGTTAATAACTTGTTATCACTGAAAGAGGAGTCCGAGACTTTTAATTCAACCAACAGAAAAAAGAGTCACCACATAGTCCAATATGGAATCCCTCCTGGGTTTTTGTGTGTGAAGGCTGTGGGCGAATCGGATGGAAGTCTTCCATTTACTATAACACCGTCAACCTTTTTCATTTTGGCTGCCAACAGTTTCCCTCTCTTGTTAGTGCTTATTTGTGGGGGAAGAGGGCTTTTGGAATCCGCATGGCTTCCTCTTTTTCCTTTTCCTGTAGCGGTTCCAGCGTAAAGTTAGCTATCTCACAATTTATATCATCTACCTGAATTATGTGTGGTGGGAATTCTTTTTCACATGTTTTTTAATGAGGGAGAAGACCAAATTTAACAGAGCATCATACAAGGCTTCTGGTGGAATATTCACATTTATCAGCATTACTGGAAGGGGGTTCTCAGATTTCCTTGAGAATTAAATAGAGTTTCTACCATAAATAGACTGCTAGGATTTTTATAACTATCACAACTCCACTGAATCTTATTAGATAGGAGGCAGCCCACCCCACTCTGTGCGTGACCGTTCCTGGAAGGAATTGCTTTGCAATCTAGAGTGAAGCAGTCATTGAAACCTAAATTATCCTTACACCAAGACTCCTGAACAAATACCACATCAGCCTCGAGACAGCTTAATAGTATAACTTGTCCTTACTATTTTTTACTCCTGCTACATTCCAGGATATCATTTTAAGTTCATTGCTAGTAGGATGGACGTTTTAGGTGATTACTTTGGGAGACACTTGACAGTGCACTGGGAAGCAAATTCCATTTGGCGATCTCATAATTTCCATTTCCTTGGGGGAGGGGTGTGGAGGTCTCTAATTAACACTTGTCTGCCATGTTTATCTATACAAGTTTGTATTTCCTTTGCACCCATCTCTGGCCCCCCACTGATACATAAAGGTTGGGATATTGAGAACCTATTACCCGGAACACTGTCTTGCGCCTCCTCTACAAATGGAACAGCATGAATCCCCCTACTTTAAAAGCCTTCAGAACATCTTAGGATCAAATTTGCTGTGCTTTTAGAATTGAAAATTACCCTCGATTTGAAATCAACTTCAGAAGTTTAAAGAAAGACTACGTTTATATCACTACCCTGGATAAGCTTCAAATTCTCAAACTCCGGGAAGCATTTTTAAGCAGTGAGGCCCTATTTAATGTTAGGTCTACATTAAACAGTGGGATAAAATCCAATCTATTGGTATCCACATTACGCCAGGCAGGATCAATACATACTAACTCTGCAGAACCACTCCTTTTGCCATCATTAACGAGGGTGAACGTCAAAGTATTTGATGGAGAAGGACTATAAATGATGGGCGCCCTTTGATCTACCATTGTAGTTATTACGAGCCCCTACACCAAAGCATTAGCAAAACCAGTTACGGAATTGGGGAGGTTGGAGGAAGGCAAAACGGAGAAGGAGGGCATCCTATTTGTCGCAATTGGTTCCACTATAGATATATTGACCAGTGAATTTATGTTGGCACAAACTAACTCATTACCTTGAAGAGACACTTGGATAGATTGAGTAAGAGCCTCCGTAGTAAATCTAACCTCTATATCTTCTCCAAAATGAAGTCTCCTTTGCCTTTTTTTAGAGAATTTTTGCAAGGGTTTTTTTCATTTTCCCTTTTGGCTTTTCCCTCCTCTCTTTCTCCTTGAGTCATGGGGCCCCTAGAGCACCCCCTTTTCCATTATTTAACTGGATTTTAAAAATAGGAAACATTACCTGGTCTGCCCTTCTTGACCGATTCTCCCAATTCTTCATCTTTAGGGTGGTATCTATTATGGGTTGTGTAGCTTCAGATGTGGATTCAGGAAGTACAACTTCGGAAAGATGTCCATGAAGACTCTCTGGCTCAACAGCTTTTTTAACCAATTATTCACATTTTAAAATATTGGCCTGGGTATTAGAAACAGTCTGACAGCTCACATGCACATCAACACAATCTTTCTCAAGAACCCCTTCTATTTCTACTTGTTCTATTTTGTCACTGGAATCTATTTCCTTATCCCGTTTACTTCTTAATAGCACCTTTAGTATTCGTGTCACTGTTTCCAGAACACAATCAGAGCCTCTCACAAATTTCTCAAGCAGCTTTAGGATAGAAGATAGCAAACGTTCTAGACATACCAATGAATCTGATACCATTGCCTCTTTCTTTGGAGGTTGTCTGGGTTTGGTATCACTCACAGCTATATCAGGGGTTAGAGAAATTTGAGAAATCAAAGAAGAGTTATTAGAGAGGGTAATGGAAAAACATTTCTACCCCACCGGTGCTATCATAGCTGGCGTGTGTACCGTCTCTATAATCTTGCTAATATTACAAGAGACATATCTACTACTGAGCTCCAAATCCAAGTCAGGTAGGGTGAAGTCCTCATTTGGGATGCTCTCTACCAATAACGGATGGAGAGGTTCTTCAGGGTTTATATGTGGATCTTCGTATGACACCTCTCACACTAGCGGCGGTGGGTCTGAAGACATCAATTGTCGGGTAGAACTATTTAGTCCCCCAGAGCACCATACTGGAACCTTCTGGACTCCCAGTAATCCCCCTCATATCGGTTCCCACCTTACCCACAATGCCCACATCAACATTCGTAACAACATTTATATCAGCAATTATAACCACATTGGTCTCCCATTTGAATTAGATGATACATTAGTTTCTGCTTGAGAATGCTCTGCCTTCTCCCTCTCTCATTGCGTGAATATTTATTTTTCCCTTTAGCACTGTTACAGGAGCGTCTTTGTTCTAGAGAGGGTTTGATTTAGTCTTTGCGCAAGCTCTGCCCAGGGGCAGGCGACCATATCTTAATTTTCTTGCTGTCATTTTGCTTGGATCAGGATCAGAGACAGCAACATAAAGCACCAATCACAAATTTGCAGTATAGCCTAGAACAAATCCCTTTAATATCCAGTAGAGAGGTTGTGAAGAACTGTGGCTCACTTGCCTAATAAGTAGAGCTTTCGATGGCTGTGGTCATATCAGGAAAGGGAGCCAATATAACGCAAACAAATGCCAGCCGGCTTTGACACAGTGTTGAAAGCTTCAACGGAGGAGTAGAAAACAAGCATTTACAATGCAATGGTCTCGGCATTATTAAAGGTAGAGCTATTGGCATTGCTCATGACTTTTTTTTTATCATACATAAATGGCATTGTCATTTACATTGCCAATAGCTTAATCGTTAAATAAATGGCATTGTCATTTACAAAGCACAGCTCTCACAGCCCACACAGCTCTCACAGCCCACACAGGTCTCACAGCCCACACAGCTCTCACAACCCACACAGCTCTCACAGCCCACACAGCTCACACAGCCCACACAGGTCTCACAGCCCACACAGCTCTCACAGCCCACACAGCTCTCACAGCCCACACAGCTCTCACAGCCCACACAGCTCAGCAACTGTGAATGAGGCAGAGATCTCCAATTCAATGCGTGAAAAGCCACCTAACAGATCAGATTACATAGAAACCCAGGACACTGCAAATTCCTCCCTGACTAAAGTGGGTCAGAGCCATCACAAACACACCCACACAAGTAAAATCTGAACTCAAAGGCATTACAACCTAAAAAACAGTGACTGTGTTCTGCAAACACTCACCCTGTGATTTGGGGTTTCCCAGCACCTTAAGGACCTCTGCATTTGTGGCATTCTGGCCCAAGGCCCGCATGACGGCACCACACTGGCTGTACTGGATCCGGCCATCGTCACTGAGGTCAAAGAGGAGGAAAGCGTCCTTGTACTCTGCAGAGGAAAGCAAGCGAAAAGTCAACACGCCTCATGAGACCGCAGTTACAATGCGAGAACGAAAGGAGTATAGGGAGTGGATCTTTAGGCGCAGAAATAAACTAGGCAGCAAAGCACTGAAAGAAAATATGGAAAACATTAGGAGAAATGTTGTATCAAGTGTCATCTCACTAAGATATTTAAGTGATTGTCCATCATGATGAGTCCCTCACCAAATCTAGTCTTCTGCGGCAAACAGACAGCCCAAGACTGTGAATCAAATAGGTTGCTGTGAAGGACTCGTATGCAGCCAACAGTTAGGAACCTTACCTGAACATGGGTTTTTCAAACCTCAATCTGGCCCACCCAGTGTTCTCTGTCCTAGAGTTAAATCACTTAAATCAAAGGCAAGTGTCTATCCTTAATAGTTAAGTGGTGGGGGTGGAGGCATGCATGCCAGTTTCACTCTTCCGAGTCGTGAGTAGTTAAGAGGAAGTGTCCCCAAATATTACAGAATTTGCACACAGCTCTCACAGCCCACACAGCTCTCACAGCCCACACAACTCTCACATCCCACACAGCTCTTACAGCTCTCACAGCCCACACATTTCACAGCCCACACAGCTCACACAGCCCACACAGTCCACACAGCTCTCACAGCCCACACAGCTCTCACAGCCCACACAGCTCTCACAGCCCACACAGCTCTCACAGCCCACACAGCTCTCACAGCCCACACAGCCCACACAGCTCTCACAGCCCACACAGCTCTCAACGTACAACAGTCGTAAATGTAAAGAAACAGGCATAGAACCCAATTGCTGTATTTCACGCCTCAGAAGCAACACAGGTTCCAAGAACTCATGCTCAGTTTTCGGGAGATTTAAGAAAGCGTGGAACGCTCACTACAAAAGCAACCAGGCCCATTGTCGAGCGCACCATCCACACAGCTGTCAACTGACCCTATGTCATGAGTGACACTGAGCAAGTCCTCATATTCCAAACAACAGAACTAAGCATGCCGGGGCTTGCAGGCTCATACTTACAACGGTAAGATTTAAAGTACCAGCATGCTCAGTGGTGTTAGTAAAAAGTCTGGGCTCTCTGAAAATCACCCTCGTGACAGGGAATGTGAGAGCTACGCATTCAGAGCCCAGACTTCCTATGTGAAAGAACTGCCTTTTCTATATTACTTTGCCTGGTCTCCTTATGAGAACCGCCTGATCGCCATATCATATATGCCGGCAAGGAAGCGCTATGCACAGGGTCTAGTCCGCTTATAGCCATGGTCTGGTAACCCTAAACGCAAGGTCAGAGACACAGGGCTGCAGCACTGAAAGCCGCCTCAAGTCTCTTCCACTCGCATCCCCCGCCCCCTCCCAAAGTGGTGATCGCGGATCGATAAAGGAAATGCTCACAAACCTTCAAAGTCGGAGATGATGCCCTCCAAGTGAGCTTTGACGGCCGGATCGGACATCTTTCTCACCCTCTCTCGGTCCCAAGACAGAAACAAGGTTGCTGGCAGTCACCCACATGGCCTGCAGGACTGGGGGAAGCACTCACCACAGCGGGGAAGGAGATGAACCGCGCATGAAGCAGATCGGGGAGCCGTCCATGAAGTACCGGCTGGGAGACTTGACGGGTGTAGAGATGGCAGTCAGGAAGTAGCCGTGGGGGGATTTGACGGGCGACGAGGATCCGCTGAAAATTATAACCGCTCCGAATGGAAGTTAAAAACAAGTCGAAAAGCTCCAGACAACAGCGGACATCGGAGGTCAAGGCACGGCGCGTTTTGTAAGTTCAAACAGACTCTGGAATAAAACAGTCCTGGACAAGCTGTTTACTGCTCGCGGGCGTATATGGTTAGCATGCTATGCAAGCATAACGGAAGCGACTCGGGTACAATACGTAAAACTGCCGACCTCCATACGCACTTTTAACAATATTACAGCCAGCTGTCGGAATGGCAAATATTTATTCTGGGAAACCACAAATAATACGCGGCGATTGCAGAAAAGGACTGAGACACAAGGAGCTATTCAGTGACGTGTGGCATACACGCTATGCCTTATTTCCAGGGCTCAAATCCTAAACAAGTGAGTGCGAGGTTAAATACATCACGAGCATGCAGCACGAAGGTCAAAAGCGCCACAGCTTTACCCAAAGATTACAACAAAAACAAGGGCAACCAGCTAGTAAACAGGAGCATTAAGGGATAGTTACCTCATGTCCTCACGCTGTTCTCCAGGCAAAATGGCGGCCGCAAAGCTCCGCAAATTTCGGATTTGGGGGGCGTGGCTTAGAAGTGGAAAGAACAGCACGAACATGCCCCCGAACCCGAAAGAGATGGAGCTTCTTTCGAGGGACGCCTCTCTTCTCCAATGGCTGGCCTCCGTTTAGGAAGCCAGCCAATGGAGGAGAGACAGAGCAGAGAGGCGGGTTAAACTGCCCTACTGAAGATCATAAAATCTCCGACTTCCGGCTAAGCCAGCCTTCGGTCCGAGACCTAAAAAAGGCGAGGGAGTGGATATGTAGACCGTTGGGTGGGGTGGAGACGGGAAGAGAGAGAGTGAGGGCAGAGATCGGCATGGAAGCAGAGCGATCCTTGCCAATGCGCAAGCTGCACCGGCCTAACTCGGGCCCCCTCTGTGCAATCGGAAGGAACTGCGGCCCTATAGCCTTGCCAGTCTGACCCACCGCTCACCTGTCTCAGTGTACGGTTCTTCACCGGCCCTCAGTTTTGCCGTCACGCGTTTAGGCCGGACTGCCTCACAAGACGCAGTTGCTCCCTCCTTCATTCTCTCAGTCCGTGTCTGCGTCTCTCTCTGTGTCCCTCTGCGCCTCCCTCTGTGTCTCGCTCTCTGTGTCTCAGAGAGGACTATGAGGGCCCGCTTGGTGTTGGTGATTGTGATGCTCCTCTGTTTCTCCTCTATTCCTCCCGCACCTCCTGTCCCTCCTATTCCCCTTGGGAGGTGGCCACTACAGCTCGTGCTGAAGTGTACAGCGTGCCCAGACTTGTGAATGAGCACTGACAGCGCTGCCACGCTGCTGCACTACTTCTCCCTGCTCTGCCTCTGCCGATGCCACTCACCGCTTCTGCCCCCTGGGACCACACCAGGTGTCCGGAAGGATGCCGGAGTCACGAATTTGGAACCGGGAGCCGCGGTTTCGGGTCCGTAGTGCTGCAGTAACACTCTGACGTCTGACACTCTGAGGCCTCTCTCTGAATGAGAGGCATTCATTTGGTACATTATAGTATACAATAAATTTTGTTACAAGGGGGTATGCTAATTCTAGGTTAGTTGCGTATTCTATACCTGGGGTGGGTTTTTCTAAGAGCCTACATATGCCATGGTTGAACTAATGCAAAAGAAACAGTTGATGGTTGTTTCCGGTCCAGGGAGGACCTGGCTTGGCAGTTCGGGCTGGACTGTTCCCACAAGGAACAGGGTCAAGACTGATTTGCATATGGCTGGGCCCAAACTAGGGTGGCGTGGTGAGCATCAGAATGATGGATTTAACCCAGATGCTTGGGACTGTGGGTGAATGTTTGCATTTTCCAGCATTCTGTCCATCAATTGTTTCTTTTGCATATGGTTGAAGTAATAGTAATACTGAATTGTAGTGACTGAGTAGATTCCCATGTTTTCGGCGAGAACAGATCCTTTATATGAAGCACCCTACACCACCAACACTCTGTATCTGCTCATCTCAAATGTCTATTTTTAAGGACAGGATTGGCATAGAGCCACCCACGCTGAGCTAGAAAGTGACAAACCCATTTGCCATTTTTACCGCAAAGTCTTTAAGTCTAGGATTAGCTAGTGCCAGTCACGCCGAGCTGAAAAAGACAAAATCCTTTTATCACTCTAGACACAGTATTATAGCTTTGGATTGGTAAAATAACGTCCAAGCTGAATTGGAGGAGTAAAAGCAACACCTGACACATGTGTCTGGCTCTTATTAGAGCTTGTCATAGCTTTGTCCAGACACAAGGGATAACCCAGTCTAAATAAAGAGAATACCTTTTCAGACTTAGAGTGGCGCATAAATTATGCACAAAAGAAAGCAGGGAACTCTGGGTAGTTCCCAAGTTTTAGGTGGAGAGCTGCTTCTTTATATGGAGCACCCTACAACAACAGAGACACCCTGAATTTGTTCACCTCAAATGTCTGTTTTTCTAGGAGAGTTTTTAAGCATAGGATTAGCAGAGGGCTGACCACCCGAGCAAGAATGTGACAAAACCTTTTTCCATTCATGCACAGTAGGATGTGTGCATGAAATATATTAAAGCCAGATGCATTTATTAAGGGGATGTGTATGGGGTAGAGAGAACAGAAGAGGTGGCACTGCAAGCAAAACCTGGGAATGGTGGGCCTTTTTCATTAATCTCCATGCAAACTTTGCTACATCATTAGTTGGTGAGTGTCCAAGGGTATGCTGAAAGGTGCTTAAGCAGCAGGTGTCCATACAACTTTATTCTACAGTCAGCACTGACTGCTAAATGCTGGAAGCTATGCAGGAGAAATTCAATTCCATATCCCTGCGTTTCTCACTGGCAGATGAAAGACACTGGCCTCTGCAGTGTGGATGGGTCCAAGTGGCAAGAAACACTGTGAAGCAGTCCCTATGAATTTGAGTGAAAGGGTGCGACTAGATTTAAGGCTTTGACTACAGTATCTCAATACCCATTGAAAAAGTAGAGGAGTACATAACTTAGAACCTGATTTAGATCTCGGCAGACGGGTTACTCCATCACAACGCTGATAGATATCGGTCCACCGAAATACAAATCCCATAGGGTATAATGTTATGTTATCTTTATTTTGTTGTGTTATCTTTATTTCTATAGCGCTCGACTCACCCTGAGGCATCTCGGCGCTGCCTCGAAATAGTAACCTGAGGATTGGAAGGACCAGAGCGAATCAAAGGAGACACTTAGAACATAAATGCTTTCAACTGTTTCCTAAAGATACAGTAGCTGGAAATTTTGCGCAGGGCCACAGGGAGCTTATTCCAGTATCTTGGTGCAAGATATGAGAATGCTCTGCCCCCTGTACGAGTCAGGCGAATTCGGGGTACCTGGAGAAGGCCTAATGTGCTGGATCTGAGGTAATGGGATATTTATTAAAGTGGACGGGATATCAATTACAGTTATGACGGAGTAACCTGTCCACTGAGAACTAATTCAGGCCCTTAGTCCCATTTCTAAGTGTGGTTGCATGTTAGAAAAGAGTACTGCAATCTTGCTCCCCTACAGGGTCACTTTCTGTGTTTTACAAATGTCTTTGATGACATGGTGCCAAATTCTGCTGAGACCAATGGTAGGGGTTGATACATTTCTAATTGGGCTTTCTAAGTCTTTGGTGTGACACAGCAATGCATTGTGTTAGTAAAATACAAAAATGAAATAAATATTAGTAGGAATCCCAGAACTTAGCATCTGGTTTATTAGATCACAATTGTCCTTGTGTGGAGTCAATCAGGAACATAGTGAACTTGCAGGGGAATTGCAATCGTCTTTTTTTTAGGGAATGCACAGTCCCATTAACTTCCATTCAAACAACTTAGGCTCTTTTTTTAAACATAACCACTTACACACCGGTAATATTTGCACTCCAGTCATGAGAATTATTATTCATTTTAATTAATCAAAGTTTCAAAAATAATTGTTTAGTTAAATTAAGAGTATCAAAAGAATTCCTCTCAGAAAAAAAGAGAGGTTGGGGATGAGAGTAATCAATAGCAATTGATTTGTTAGAAATTTTGGGAATTAAGTAAACCATAAAAAGCAAAGCCTCTGAGCTGGAAGTGAGTGAAACACAGCCTGCCTGGACCATACTCTGGTGCTTTGTCATTGTGGAGCTGAATATTGTCTAATGATCTGAGCGAAGGACAGAGCCTGATGTCCTGGTGTAGCTCCACTGACCTGCCAGTGGCTATTGGAAGCCCACATACACCTGAAGGAGCTTATGGACACAGAGCAACAATAAACCCTCTTAACTGCCCAGGTCGCAAACCAGAAAAGTGGTCACCGAATATGAGATGTTTTTTCGCATGCCATTACTTTGCATGCTATTACTGCGCGTTACTACTAACTACTAACCGTTACTACACAAGTTTTTTCTTCGCATACCATTACATCGAAAGTGTTAATCTATGCGAAGTAAAAACTTGCCTAGTAATAATAATGGTATGTGGAATAACATGTCATATTTAAAAAAAAATGTTTAAAACACAACACTATAGAAAATACACTACCCTACACATCTAAAACACTAAAACACTACCAAAACACTAAAACACTACCCTACCCTACACTACTGAAACATCACTACACTACCCTAAACCCTAAATCACTACCCCCTGCACTAACATACACATTCCCCTACTCCGCTCCCTACACTTATTCACTACCCACTACAACACCCCAAAACTACACTAAACACTAAAACAGTAAACTACACTACACTAACACTACAACACTACCCTAAACCCTAAAACACTACCCCCAGCACGACCCTGCCACTAGCCCCAGTTCTGTCCCTACTCCTAAACACTACCTTGCCCAACCCCAGACACTACTCTACACTACACTACCACACGTACACAACCCACAACTCTACACTACACTAACACAAGTACACAACCCTGAAAGACCCTACACAGCCCCTGCACGACCCTACACAGCCCCTACACGACCCTACACAGCCCCACTTACCTCTTTCCACAGGTGGTCCCAATCTTCTCCCCCTTCCGTCTTCCTCCGTCGTGGGCAGGCAGGATATAAAACTGACAGGGGCGGGCTGGAGGGCAGGCACAGAGAGTGGCACTCGGAAAAGCAGCAGGAGACCCTTCAGATCCAAAACTTGAGCAAATGGCCGCCGTGACGACCTCCAAGAGTGGCGCCTGCCCCCTACGCATGCGGTGTTACTACGCATGCGATGTAACAGCACGCGTACTTAAGGCAATGCATTGTTACATCGCATGCGTAGTAACGCTTGAGAAGTAACGGCATGCGTACAAACAGCTGCGCACTAATGGCTGTTCACCGTGGTCACCTCCCGCCAACAAATCAGAGGTTGGCTGCCCAAGATCCATCTAGAAAGTAAAGGTGAGCAGAGTGATGCTTCTGCCTAGTGACCACTCTCACTCTTTGAGCCAACATTTGCTTTCCTTGTTTAAGCTTGTTTGACCCTCCCCCGCCAATGTCCTGGTACTTGTTAGTCTACATCTGACATGCTGTAAGCAAATGCTCATCATGCTCAACTTTTTTTAACAATTGACTGAAAGTTTAAACTTCTGCAGATTTACAATTGACTAACAGAAAAGATCTTGCAACTGGCTTGCTAATAAAAAAGAGCTGCTGTTGCCCAATGAAGATCTCTTGATACTGTGAAATTGTACCCAACAGAGCTCCATTGCCATTGGACACTAGAGTCAAATGTAATTTTTGACTAATAAACAAGAATATCTGTTTCCAGAAATTATAAAGCAGAGGGCAAGTAAAACCTATATGAATCCAGTCTCTCTTTTCGTCTCTGACTCTAAAGTATTCTGGTGAGTCTAATAAATGGATTTTGTTGAGGAATAGAGGGGTAAGATTCAACATCCATCAACTGAAGAAAGACATTCTCTTGTAGTTAGTTGCACAACTGGCCTTAGAATTCAATTGGTTGTTGAATCTCCATTAAGACGCATCAATCTTACAATGAGTTGTAGATGCAATTTTATGTAAGAAAGGAGGGAAAACCTCTTTGAACAGTTTCTGATGAAGTATACGATACCAGTTGCCCACACTCTTTGGGCATGATACGAAAAAAGCTTCTCTAATGATTTAGGTTACCACCTTATTTCCTACTATGTAGCCACTGCATAAGTTACTAATTTGAATTAAAAATAAACCGCAAATTAGGACTTATAAGGGGGGAGATGCCTAACAATTGATTACACTGAATAAATGTATTGCATTGAAAGAAATCCTTCAGCTTACAATAACAAAGGCTGTCCCACTGAGAATAGAAGCGCTCAGGTGTTGCCCCAAAGCTGTACAATCGAATAAATGAAAATGAAGATAAAATCTTGGGACATCAATCTCTTGTCATATCCTATGGAACCTGTCAATTATCATGTGTGGCTCCTTATATCTAGACCAGAGGTCTTCATCCTTTTCTGTATTGAGAGCTACTTCTGATCAGTGAAAATCATTGTGAGCTACCAAAGGCTAAGCAACTCGCTCATTGTTACCAGACACCCTCGCGCCCAGCTCCATTGACTTCAAACCTAATGTCCATAGAACCAGATACTATGGTTTGAACAAAATACTTTGACTAGGGGCACTATGACAGGACTGCCATGTGTGTCAGTGAGATTGTGGTCTTTGGGGATATATGAACATGTGAATGGGATAAATGTGTATGGGGACTGAGCGCCAATGTCGTATGTATTTGT
Organism: Lissotriton helveticus; assembly: GCF_964261635.1. Taxonomy (NCBI): domain Eukaryota; kingdom Metazoa; phylum Chordata; class Amphibia; order Caudata; family Salamandridae; genus Lissotriton; species Lissotriton helveticus. Next base: position 947,636,662 of record NC_136065.1, read on the forward strand.
GGCACTGAATTCCCTTTTGTCATATGTGGCACAGTTACATGTATAAAAGAAGCATATAACCTTTCTTATAAATGGGAGAAATTTAAAATGCAAAAAAAATCCTGCAAAAATGTTCATGATATGGAATATTTTTCAATTGCAAGGGGATGATGGACAGAGTGCTGAAACTTTTCAGACACTCACCCCCAGTCACAGATCTGGGTTGAATCAATCATCGTTCTTTAGCTCACTTTGCCACCCTGGTTCAGACTCAGCTGTATGCAAATCAGTCTCAACCCTGTGCCTCATGAGAACAATCCAACCTGAACTGCCAAGCCAGGTCATCTTACCGTGTTAGCTAAGGAATATGTGTGCTCACTTTAAATTTCTCCCACTTAAAATAATGGCAGTATTTTTCAGTTAAAAATATAGCACTATGTCTACCAGCCATTGGGGGCAAGTTGCTGTGTGAAATGGGAGAACATTAAACTGAAGAGTTAACTTAATGTATATATAGATTCCATAAAACTCATAATTTAAATTTAATTCCATTTCCAAGTGTCACATTTACAAACACCAGACATCCTGCTCCCTGTGGCCTGTAGACAAGTTGCCATATTTATAACTGAAAAATACAGCCATTTGTATAAATATGAAGAATTTAAAGTGAAGAAACTTGCTTCATAAAACATTAAGACTTAATTTGCTTATTTGAAAATGGACAAAAACAGTAAGGGCCTAATTATGAGTTTAGCAGTCCGATGGACCACCAAACCCACCGTGGTGGTGTGGGCTCCCCCGCATCGGCAGTCTGACGGACCTATTACTAGTTTGGCGGTCGGACCGCCAAAGGCCCGCTGCAACCGTCGGGGATCTGTGATCCCATAGCGATATTGCAGTGGTGTGAGGGCGCAATATGCTGGCCGTGCCACTGCGACACTGCCAAGCATATTACGAGCTTCCTCATATCCACTCTTTTCATGGTGGTGAGCCCACCATGAAATGCCTCAGGGCCAGGGCCTCAGGGCCAGGGGATGCATGCAGGGGGGCACATGTGCCTCCCTGTCTGAATGTACCCCTGTTTCCTGTACAGCATAAACTTCACAGTCCATGCCATGCAGGAACGTGCTTGGCGCTCCAGATGTGGTGCCTTTCTAAGGCCCAGATATGAGCCTTTGAAAGGCACCATCATGGGACCACCAAAGCACCACCCACCAGACTAGTAGAAAACTTCTAATCTGGTGGGGGGGAGTCAGCGGTCGAGTTTGGTGTTGTGGGAGCTGGGGGCTGGTGTGGCAGCCCGCTCCTACAATGCCACACTCGTAATCAGGCCCTAAGACTTAATGTTTCATAGAAAACATTTTCTTAACTTAAAATGTTTCCCCTTTTAAAAAGAGGACTTTATTTGTCAGTTATAAATATGGCATGTGTCTAATAGCTACTGGGAGTAAGAAGCCTGCTGTTTGTAAATATGACACTTTGAAATGGAAGAAAATTCAAATGAAGATTTAACTTTCATTTTAATTTCCTCCCATTCAAAAGCATTCAGCAACATTATTTCATTCTTACACTCCAATATTGAGTTGGCAAGGACTTATTTAAGAGTTAAATACCTCTGAGATATGGGTCATAAATCTGACTCCAGCACTGCTCATTATAAAGCTCTGTTATCTGCAGCATGAATAAAATAATGTAAAATAAACACAGCCTCCCCTTAACTTTAAAAGAAAAAAATGTGACCACTGCTTTTTTACAAGTGAACTTAAGGCTGTGGGCTCCTCTGACGGTGTCAATCAGGTACTCGTAGCTCGCGAGCGACTGGTTGGAGACATGATTTAGAATAATATTTCATGAAAACTACAGCTATTGATTCTGACTACTTTGCCCATGTCTGGATCACAGATCGATTTTATCAAGTTATGATCATTTTATTTTGTCCTATCGACCAAGCTAAGTATTTACTCATATGTGTACTTTCCCCATAACTTTTTCTTTAGTATTTAGCTATTACAGCTGCCGTAAAATGGTCTTTAAAATTCTGCTTTGCTTGGGTTATCTTTAACTTAGCTACCAGAATTTTCTGTGGTGTTAAAGCTAGTCTTGCTGGATTCAGTGAAGACTGTAATTGCTTAAGCTTCGCATTTTCTTGTTGAGTTTGCTTTGCTTGAAAAGAAATAACCTCGCCTCTGTAGAGTGCATTCAAAGCGCCAGTCCGAAAAAGCTAAGGCCAACCCTATATTACGCTTGAGGAATTCTACTAAAGTTAGTCACATGTTATCCTTCCTAGAGTCATAAGGTAATCGAGATTTGTCAAAAAAATCTAGAGTTGGTGGGCGTCCACTCTCCAAAATGTCTGTATGACCAACATGTAATGAATATGATATAAAAAAAAGTCAATTCGAGAGGCTGAATTAAATAATTTGTAAAAGCAAGGGTACTGTTTGTCATGTGGATGGTTGCTGCACCAGGGGTCTATCATAGCTTGATATTGTTCTAGCTTTTCTTAAAACTTGATAGATGTAGGTGTATTCTGCTGCTTGTTCAACAGTGAAGAATCGATTGTAACATTATGAAGAAGACTAAATTCACCTGTCACTACAAATAAACCAGTTGCACCTTTTGTGATATTATACTTTTCTTCTAATGCTAAGGTTGAATCTCCGATATGGTCATAATAACTTATGAAATTAATTAAGTGATTTTGCACCAAAGTTTCAACCCAAATCCATCTTGCTGCTGGATTTCGCACTGCTCTTTGTATTGCACAGCCCAACTTTTTTGCAATTTTTATGACCACTCCTCTAACTGCCGCATCAGACGAGGAAAAAAGGCATTGGTCCCTGAGAATCTTGACTGAGGTGGAATAGTTTTGAAATAGGTTTCCTGAAAGAATTAAACACTGGGATGTGAAGCCCTTAGCCAGGCCGTTATTGAGCTAAACTTAATCCTATTGTTTAAGCCGTTGGTACTGTAAGAAACCACCTTCAATTGGAGACTAATTCCTCTTGATGGATCATCATTAACCGCAGGCATTTTAAAGCAGCACTACCTTCCGAATGTACTATTGCACCGTGAGATATTACTACATCTTTTCTATTTTTCCTTTGAACATGTGCACCTCCCCTCCCCAATTCGAGCACATGCCCTCTGGACCCTAACACATCCTGAGTCCTTGTGGTAGCATTGCTTGACCCACCCTTGAAACATACGCCCCTAAGCTGCCCTCCCCTTTAACCCATTCTTGGTTGAGTGCCTTGGAAGGGCACTCGAGGGTGCTTTCATGGATGTCAGAGGCATGATTTCCTGGACCTTGCTCCCTCTTGTGCCCTCAAACCCCAAATGAGGTAAGAACAATGAGCAGGGCAAAGCGAAAGAGGGCACATAAGAGAGATAAAGAGTGCAAGAGGGTGAGCAGAACATTATTATTATTTATTATTTATTATTATTATTATTATTATTATTATTATTATTATTATTATTATTGTTGTTGTTATTATTATTATTATTATTAATATTATTATTATTATTATTAAATCGATTCTTGGTATAGCACATGGCTACCTTTAGACATCCCAGCACTGGCTGCGACCAAAAACACATTCCTATTTTACTGTAGCTTCTGGAAAAGCCATGTTTTTAGTTGTTTCCTGAAAGAGAGGTGGTGTAAAGTGGATCTAAGCTGTAGGGGGAGTGAGTTCCACAGAATGGAGGCGTTGTATGAGAACATATGTTCCCCCGTTCATACCCTTCGGATCTTTTTGGACGTTGGCTAGGAACAGATTGGCAGATCTCAGGTTACGCAGGGGACGGTGGAGGGAGAAAAGGATAGAAGGAATTTTTGGGCCTGAGTCCCAGAGGGTCTTGTGTGCAATGCAGAGTGATTTAAAAATTATGCGTTCTGAGATGGGAAACCAGTGCAGTGTCCTCAGTGCTGGCTTAACTGATTGTTTTCTGAGGATGTTATATAATAGCCTGGCTGCGCAGTTCTGTAGCACTTGGAGTTTTCTTATTACGGAGTTAAGGGTGCCCAGGTAAAGTGTGTTGCAGTAGTCCAACCGGGGGAGTATCAGTGCTTATACCATCGTTCTGCGTGCGGTTTCAGGGAGAAGTGGTAGTATTTTCCTTAGTTGCCTTAAGATGCCAAAGCATGTGGATGCTACTTGTACAGCTTGGTGGTCTAGTTTAAGTGACTTAATCAGCCAAATTCAAAGGCTCTTTATTCTATCCTTGGGTTCAGGGATTGGTCCCAGGCAGTCCAGCAATTTTAAGTCTGAGGGGCCACTTGCTGTATTGCCGAGGATCATTAGTTCAGTCTTATCCCCGTTAACACTTTCGATGCTGATGACGGAACCGCCCCGTCATCAGCTGCGGTGGTGCTGTGCTGATGACGGAGCGGTTCCGTCATGGCCCTGGCCGCCGCGCCTGCGCGGCGCAGATTCCGCGCCTGCGCTGGGCGTTCTATTGAGCAGGCGGGGCCATGACGGAACCGCTCCGTCATGAGCACAGCCCAACCGCGGCTGATGACGGAGCGGTTCGGTCACCAGCATGCGGCCGCCGCGCGGCCGCCCCGCCCCCTTAGCGCTACGGCGTAATAGCCGCCGCAGCGATGCGGTTAAGCTTCAGGTAAGACTGGTTCAGCCTGATGGCCACCTTTGTCAGACAAGCTTCCAGGTCAATTGTGCTGCCATCAGGGTGGTTGAGGACTACCACCAGTTGGGTGCCGTTGTCCTATGTTACTATCTGTGCTCCATATGGGAGGACTAGATCAGCTAGGGGTCTCAAGTACACCTTGAACAGGGTGAGGCTCAACGACGACCCTTGAGGAACCCCACAGGTAAGTGAGATCTTGGCGTGGCGTGGCGGTTTGTTTGTCGGAAGGGTGAACGCACCGGACGGGTGTACCTTTGTCCCTGGGGCTCCGCAGAGGCGTGCAGCAGCCTGTGGGTCGTGGCTATCGGGTGGCCGGGCTTAGCTCCGCTGTCTGGGACCAACACCTGCTTCCGGCTGGCCGGGCTTGGCTCCGCCGGTCGGGCAGGCTACAAACTACAGCCCCCATCAGCTCTTGCTCCAGGACACCTCCCCTACCATCACTGCACAGCGCCAGGTGGCGCATAAAGACCCACCCACAGCCGAGAACCGGGTGGCGGTTTGTTTGTCGGAAGGGTGAACGCACTGGACGAGTGTACCTTTGTCCCTGGGGCTCCGCAGAGGCGTGCAGCAGCCTGTGGGTTGTGGCTATCGGGTGGCCGGGCTTAGCTCCACTGTCTGGGACCAACACCTGCTTCCGGCTGGCCGGGCTTGGCTCCGCCGGTCGGGCAGGCTACAAACTACAGCCCCCATCAGCTCTTGCTCCAGGACGCCTCCCCTACCATCACTGCATAGCGCCAGGTGGCGCATAAAGACCCACCCACAGCCGAGGACCGGGTGGCGGTTTGTTTGTCGGAAGGGTGAACGCACCGGACGGGTGTACCTTTGTCCCTGGGGCTCCGCAGAGGCGTGCAGCAGCCTGTGGGTCGTGGCTATCGGGTGGCCGGGCTTAGCTCCGCTGTCTGGGACCAACACCTGCTTCCGGCTGGCCGGGCTTGGCTCCGCCGGTCGGGCAGGCTACAAACTACAGCCCCCATCAGCTCTTGCTCCAGGACACCTCCCCTACCATCACTGCACAGCGCCAGGTGGCGCATAAAGACCCACCAACTCCCTCGTCCCGCGAGGACGCGCGCGGGACGCGCCGGGCTAAGCCCGGGCAAAGGGCGGGCCCTCTGAGGCCCTCAGAGACTGAAAGAGACTGGACTGGGCCACCCCCTTGATATCCACTCTCTCTTGTCCACCTAAGGTATTCATTCGCGTTATTATTTTTACCAATATATTAAGCAGTGGGTAATAGGTCTGATGGAGGCCAAGAGCAAAAATAAGGTAGCGGCTAAAAAGACACCTATGCTTACTCGCTCAACCACAAGAAAACAAATTCTGGCGCCGACCCCTCTACCTACTTTAACTGCCATCGACAGGATGTTGCAACAAACGATTGGTGTTGTTGTCAATGCTATCGAAAGCACAGAAAGAAGATTATCACTACCAGCGAGTATGTGCTTAATAAATCAAACCCCACACATAGAAAATGTACATGTTAGCATTCCAAATGAAACTACAATGTCACATGATTCACTTCTATTGGAATCATTTGTAGGTTTGCCAAGGTATGATTTAATTAATTCTGATGTACCACAGTTTACGGGACCTACTGTTCCTTGTACTAGGGAGAGTAGGTTGTCTATAACACCTGACTTATCAGCGAGTATTTTACCACAGCCCCTAATATCTAGTATTGTGTCTGTAACTAATGGGGATTTGAATTTCTGTGTTACTAATTCTGTCACTCCAACTGTACAAATCAGTGACACTAGCCTGTTAAGTAGTGAAACTGACGGTGAGACCGTACCCTCAAAAAGGAAATTAACCCAAAGTCGAAAAAGGTTAATAATAAATAATCAGACTAAAATATATAGACGGAAGAAGAAGAGGGTTATACAAATTTCAGAACCCAATGTAAGAGAAGGTGACAAACAGCAAAATGGTGGAGGGAGACAGGCAAAAGATATAAAGTCACTGGAATTGCAAACTCTTAATGTCGAGGCAGTTATAGAACGTCTCGAGAAAATAGTAAAGGTTTGCATTTTACCAGTGATGGAATCCCTGGGAATGTTAAGTAAAAAAATAGAAAATCTTGAGAAACTGGGAATAGCTAACTTGGATGTCCTTGAACAACTGGGTACACAAGTTATATCTCATTCAGTTAACTTAAATCCCGGGAACCAGAGTAATAGTAAACCAAGAGCAGTAAATTGTGCTCCTAATGCGCCCAATGCGAAGGGAAATCTGGCACCCTCTACAAGTGGAAGGCAAGGGCCAATAACCATCATCCCCAAGGTAGGTCGAGGGCAAAAAGTAGATGGGGGACAAAGTAACATCAATGAATTCGCCCCCACTAACAAGAGCTTACCCGCACTAAGGCGCCATATTAACAATGTTATTCCAGCTACTATTAATCTGCCACCTGATTGCAGACCATTTGTAGCAATACTTGCGAACGTCCCCAAGTTGTTGCCTAACCAATTCGAAAACCAAGAAACTTTGAAAAATAAGACATTGCATTGGTTGGTGAAAAATTGTGGATTCCCATTACGAGGTGCGGAAGAGATTATAACTACACAGAGGGTAGGCTGGGTAGGGCCAAACAAAAAGGAAATAGATGGGGACTGCATAATTATAAATTTTAGGACCACTGAGTGGGCAAGAGATTCGATTTTGCATGCACCTATGCCATCGAATCACGAATATAATATTACATTGTTCCCACTTGATTATTTTTATAGGAACCAGTCAGGAAGACACATCACTACATACAACTTCCAGCATCCAAGAGTGGTTCCTACTAAATATCCAAATGTCGTACCTAATTGTCCCCCCTCAGTGCCCAACCTAGTGCCCAACCTGTATGATAACTTCGCGGTCCCAACTTTTAATAGATTCCAGCTGCTCAGTTCACTTGAGGAGAATGATTGACTGTGTGAATTACCCCTGACCCCGAGCTCTGGAAGCACCGTAACAGGCGATACATTAACATCTACTCAGGGTAAAGAGCAGGGTGATGAAAACTGGGTAAATAATATAACTGAGACGCAAGTAGCTTCATCATGTACTGAGTTATGTATAGGCAATGTTGCAGATAATGAATTAACTGTAACCAATGACAACGCTAATGTTCCTCTGATTGCAAGTTTAGAAGTTTCAGTTTTGTATAATCACATTGAAAGTACAGAGATTAGTAATGCTGACTCGCTTGTATTTAACATTTGGAATATAGCTGGAATTAATTCCAAATTAGGTACTACATTTTGGGACAACTTCATCACCTGTGGTTATGACATTATCTGTCTACAAGAGACATGGCATACAGGATTAATAGAAGTTGAAGGTTACAGTTCCTACAATGTGGCAGCAGTGGCTTCGAAAGCTGGTAGAGCCAAGGGAGGTCTACTGACTTTGGTTTCAACTAACTTGACAGAATTTATGCTTGGGGAACACTCTATAGTCTGTCAACATGCGTCTATATTGCGCCTAAAACATAGCCATGGTAGGGATTTAATCATTGTGAATTTTTACAACAACATTGTGGGCCCTAAACGAGATAGGATTGTCCCGATGTTGAACGTGCTATTGAAGCTGCAATCTCTCTTTCCAAGAATAACTATATAGTTCTGTGGGCAGGTGATTTTAACATTCAAGCCTGCAGATACGCCCGGAAGGGGATATGTGGTCACCACGAGGATTATGTAGGGGGTGACAGTGTTTATGTTAACCATTTCCCGCACAGTAACTATGGCAGCGCATTGAATAATTTAATAGCCAAGTTTAATTTGGAACTGCTTGATTGTATAAAAAACAAAAATAATGAAATTTGTCCAACTTTTAAGGGGAGAGATGCCCATACTAATATAGATCACATCCTGGTGTCTAGTGGCTTAATTTTTACCAATGTTTGGGTAATAGAGCAGCCGGTGAGTGATCATAACAGCATCTCTATGGAATTAATGGGCTGGGGTCAAAAAAGTGTCGTGAGTAGTAAAGCTGTTCACGGGATTTCCGCTGAGAGACCAAATGGAACAAGAATCAAATGGATCAAAATTGACCCCAATAAATTAACAAAGGATATTATTTGTAAATGTACCAGAGAGGTTGAATATTGCCTTGCTCCTAATGTGATAGCGCATGATGTTCTCTCCAACTTTATGAAAATTAAATGTACAGTTGAAAATTCCCTGTTAAAAAGAAACAGAAGGGTTAAAAGAAACAAAACTGTATGGTTTGATAAAAGTTGTGCTGAGACTCTGAAAAGACTAAAAAGTGTATTGAATGCTAGACCTAGAAATAAAGAAAGAGTCAGAGAAGAACGTAATAATTATAAACTGGCCCTGGCAATTAGGAAAAGGGAGCTACAGGACGAGGCCTGGAATAAACTTGATATGGCCGCTGTAACTAAAAACCATAAACTTTTCTGGGAAACAATAAATGGCCCATTCTTAAAGAATGAAAATACCCCCGAGGTTAGTTCCCATGTCAGTTGTCTTGCATGGATTGTACATTTCTCAGAGATTTTTAATTCGGATCTTAAAATTGATGGGTCGATTTTATGTTTTAACTGGAAGAAAATGCAGCAGTTTTTAACTATGAATGAAGTGATAGATGCAATTAAAAAAAGTAAGGGTGGTAAAGCCCCAGGGCCCGATGGGGTACCCATTGACTTTTATAAGCATGAAATAACATTATGGGCACCAATCTTAACTCGTTACTTTAATGCTGCGGTGGAAGATGATCTATCACTGACCTGGGGCCAATCAATTATTATACCCCTTTATTAAAAAGGACCCAGGTCAGAGGCTAGGAACTATCGTCCAATCTCTCTTTTGGACTCGACAGTTAAAATCCTTAGTCGAGTCCTTTTAGTGAGATTGGAAGCCTGGGCCGAGGAGAATAACATTCTGTCTCCAGTGCAGTATGGGTTTCGTAGGGGATTAGGAACACAGGAACAGTGCGTGAACCTGGAACTCATAGTTGGCAAGTATACCAAAGCAAAATCAGGTAATCTTTATCTATGCTTTGCCGACTTGAGTTCCGCGTTCGATCTGGTGGAACACGCACTGCTCTGGCCCATATTAATATCTATGGGTGCCCCTACCGAAATTATCCATCTGCTAGCTCGCCTGTATAGTAACTTATCATGCAAAGTAAGGTTTGGAATAGATGGAGAGTGTACCCCTTTCTTTGAAGTCAAGCGAGGCATCCGTCAAGGATGCGTATTAGCTCCTTTATTATTTTCACTTTTTATTAATCATGTGGATACATTTCTGAAACTGACTAATACAGATGCTCCAACTATAAATGGTAACCCCGTCCCTGTCCTTTGATATGCGGACGATACGGTCCTCCTTTCTAGGACACAGAATGGTCTACAACAACTAATTGACCAATTTCAAATTTTTATTAAGAACAGGAATTTGAAAATCAACAAAGGGAAGACCGTCACCATGGTTTGTGGTAAGAAACCTAGAAAACACAAACCTTTTTTCTTAGATGGAGAGAAATTAGAATCTGTTAATAGTTTTTGCTATTTAGGAATCAATTTTTCGGGTAATGGGAAATGGACAAATGAACTAAATAGCGTCCTTTTCAAAATGGCCCGGAATACAAACTGTATTTTCAGATTCGCAGCGAAACTGGGGGATCGCAGAATTCGTGAAATGTTAACCCTTTTTAATGCTAGATGCATCTCCTCTGCTATCTACGGGGCTGGAGTATGGGGGTATGATGCACAGTGTACTAAATCTATCCAGGTGAGGGAGAATGCGTTTTTAAAAAGATTAATTTGTGCTCCAGTTATGGCTTCAACAGAGTTAATACACAAGGAATTAGATATGTATTACATCAATGATCTAATTGCTCTTCGTCCTCTATCCCTGTGGCGTTCAATATGGGTAAAGGAGGAAACCAGGTTCACACAGGACGTAATAACAGATTGTATTAAACTTGATTGCCGATCGAACATTCCTTGGCTGAAGCATATACATTATTGGTATAAAACTTTATATGGACTGGACATTTATAATGATTTAACAATGGACCCTATTTTATCAAAACGGGAGTTGAAGGTCTCGTTTATGAAATATGCTGAAGAGACCAGGCTGGAAAAATATACTAAACAGAGCACATTCATTTTTTATCAACGCTATAATATTAATGTTGGCTTTCAAACTTATCTTGTAACAGTTAGTATTCCATCCCACTGTTTTGTTTTAACCCGTCTCCGCCTAGGAATTGTGCATCATCTTGTGGCTTTTCCTGTGCCCAAAAAACCTGGAACTTGTGTATGCCCATGTGATGGTAAATCAAAGCAGAGCACATGTCACTTTATACTATCTTGTACTTTTTATACTTTTTTAAGGAAATATTACTTGAAACCCATCTTTTTAAAATATAATACGCATCATCTACAAACAGCAATGTCACTAGTATTTAATCTAGAGTCTTCAGATGTATGCTTTTATGTGGCTACTTATATTTTAAAATGCATCTCTGTAAGAAAATCAATTATTGTATGAATTTTTGTTAGTTGTTAATTGTACTATGCACTTTAAACTTGATGCTGCTGAACTACGTATTTGTATTTTGCACAAAACCATGGTGCACTTTGAATTTGATGCTGCTGAATCATATAATTGCATTTTGCACATATATTGTTGTTGGACTAATTGCTGCTACCAATATTTTCTTGTGTAGGATTGTCTGATTACCTGCAGTTTATTCATTATTATTTTAATCCAATAGTTAGTTTAGGTGTTGCTAATTGGATATGCACTTTAGAATTGTTAATTTGCACATATACTAATCTTGAGATAATACTTAGCACTTTAAATTGTATATTTGCACATAACCAAAGGTCGTAGGATTGTTACGTTTTTAGCCAAATTTGTTGATCCTATGACTATGCATTTTTAATATTGTTAAAATGTTTTTAACATGAGTGCTATTATGCAAGATTATTTTTGAGATAGCTTAATTTAGTATTGTGTTAAAAATTCTCTTGTGTGTATGCTGCTATATGGTTGTATTTCTTTTACAAACCGAATAAAGCATCTTTGAACTGAACTGAGATCTTCCTTGAGGTGAGGTTGCCTTCAAATACTTGGAACGTTCTGTCCGTTAGGAAGGACTTGATCCAGGAGAAAGCGTTTCCTGTCACTCCCACCTCCTTGAGTCTGACTAGTAAAGTGCCATGATGTACCGTTTCAAGTGCGGCACTCAGATCAAGAGGAATTCGTGCCACAGTTCCCCCCATGTCGAGGTCTTTCCTTGATTCCTCAGTCACTGTTATCAGAGCTGTCTCTGTACCGTGGTTGGGCTGGAACCCTGTCTGGGAAGTGTGTAGAATCTATGGACTTCAAGGTAGTTGGTGAGGGAGGTGTTTACATGCTTTTCCAGAATCTTACTGACCAGGGGGAGCAGTGATATCAGGTGGCAGTTGCTCCAGATTTATGGATTTAGGTTGGGCTTCTTTAAGAGTGCTGTGACCATGGCGTGTTTCCAGCTTGATGGTACTGTCGCGGTAGCTGGGGACAGGTTGAGAACTTCCAATGGTGTAGGAAGCATGGTTCCCTTTACCTTATGTAGCAGGTGCGCTGGGGCTGGATCACATGGGGATCCGATTTAACTTTCGTGAAGAGTGTGGAGAGGGTGGTCATATTTAGCATTGGGAGGTCGCTCAGAAAATTCGCTCCCTCCATATTACTTTCCTCTTTGGTACTAGGGCTTTCCATTTGCTGAGGCAGAGGGAAGGCGTTGTATATGTTAAGGATTTTGGTATTAAAAAACTCTGCCAATTCCCTACATCGCTGGGAGGCTGATTCTGAGGGCCTTTCTGGCTGGGGGCAGAGAGATCAATTTTTTGCTATTTTGGCGATTTCCCTAGGTGCGTTGGCTGCCAGGTTAATTTTTTCCACGTAGTATTGAGCCTGGGCTCTTTTGGTTTCTGTGTGGTATCATTTTATGTTTTTTCCCTGGGTTTTAGTCTCTCCTCCATGCCCTCTCCAGTCTTTTGCATTTTTGCTTGGTCTCTCTTATTTTTGGGGTGTACCATGGGAGTCTCTTTTCAGTGGGTTTCTTCGAGCTCCAATTGTATGGTATAGTGGTGTCAAGGGATGTTGTGATCCATTCATTAAATGTATCATATGGTTTGGTGGGATCGGGATTAATTATGGGGCTGGTGGTTTCAAGGGTATTGGCCCAGACTTCGGGCTCTAGTTTTGCCAATGGTCGGTCCCAAGTCTTTGGGGGCTGATTGTTTGGAGGAGTCCTTGATATCTTCCAGATATTGGTATTAAAAAATGGTCTGACCAAGGGACTGGGGAAGGGTTATTTATTGATATAGTATCTAAGTTTGAAAAGACTGGGTCTAGTATGTGGCCTTTGTTATGGGTTGGGCTTGTTACTCTTTGCTTAAGTTGTAATGCCTGCATATTGAGTTTGAGGTTGTGTGGATTGCCTTTATTGAGGTCCTCCAGATGTAAATGTAGGTCTCCTAGGATGGTAAAATTGGTGGCCGTGTTTGCCCTCATTGCTACTGTGTCGGTGAGGGAGTCTATAAACATTCCACATGGGCCGGGGGTCTGTATATTAAAATTCCTGATAGGGAGCATGTAGGGGTGAATATGGGCGCAAAACCCATGCTCTCTCAGTCTTGTATCATAACTTGTTCGATGCGTCCTTTTACATGGTCTTTAAGGATGATAGCAATTCCCCCTCCCTTGCGGGGTGGCCTATCTTTCTTCAATATATAATTTCCTGGGGAAAGTGCTTGCACCACACCTGGTCTGCATCTTTGTGCAGCCACGTTTCTGTCAGGATTAGTGCTTCAGGCCGTTGTTCAGTAAGTAGGATATTAATTTCAAGGTGATGTTTTGGCAAGGATCTACAATTCAGCAGAAGTAGCTTTATTTTCGAATTGATCTCTTTATTAGTCAGGCGCTGCCCTGGGAAGTGCTGTTTAAACAGGCAATTGGTGCAGGTTTTGCTACTGGTGGTTGGCTTAATGCGGTGTTTGCATTTCTCATCGATCAGCTTCCAAAGTGATTTTAAATGGTGCTCTGAGTATGTCAAATGCCTTGCACTTGGTCCAGGGGTTCTATTCATACCAAAAGTGAGAGAACAGAGGAAAGGGATGGAAAGTCAGCCAGACTCCTCTAGCCCTACTCATTGTTAACTCCCCTCACTGCCCCAACCCATCACAAGAGTTACTTTTTTTTATTTTTTATTTTTATTTTACTTTTTATCTTTTTCCAAGAATTCCAATACATGTTACAGTACACATATTTCAAATTACACATTAGTAAACAAAAAAAGCAAAAGAAATAGCAATATAAACATATAAACCTATTTCAGCCGCCCGCTCTACTTTCCTGTAGCAAATATCTAATTCCCTCCTCCAATTTCAGTGATGGCGAGCCCTCCCCTAATCTGCCCTATTCTTCCATTGCTCAATGGGCAACCATATCTTTTTGCCCAGTGATCTTGCCTTTCTACCCTTCCTGCCATATATAGCTTTCTCCACATTGTACGTAGATAGTAACCTTGCGACCCACATCTGAAATGTGGGAGACGTCCTATCAAGCCATGTTTTTGCAATGCCAATCCTATACACTGCCATTACCATAAATAAAAATTCTATGGGGAGGCCTTCTGCTCCTACGATCACCCCTAACATTATGAGTTTATCTGTCATTTTAATCTTAATCCCCAGGGACCCCTCCAAGAATTCCTCAATTGCCAATTTCAGTGTATGCAATTGTGGGCATTGTGCAAACATGTGTACAATGTCAGCATTACTCGAGTCGCAACGCGGGCAGGTTATTCCGGTGGTCCCCCACCACTGTGCAATTCTGGCGGGGGTGTGGTATAATGAATATACTGTTTTATAATGCTGTGCTTGAAGTGTCGCTAAACACAGAACTATACGGCCTAGATCTAAAGAAGCCTGTAATCCCTCAGGACGCGAGCCCACTTTTTCCACCCATTTGCTAGCATGTTTGCCCCTATCATCACCTTTTAGTGCATAAAGCTCTGCATACAGCTGTCTAATTGTGCAATGACTACTTCGTTCTATATAATCCATTATCCTAAAATGGCTAAACCCTAAGAGACCTCCCTGTTTATTATGAAAATAACTCCTTACTTGTAGGTACTTGAAGAAGTTACTTCCCGATATTTCGAATTTACTTTGAATCTCTTGAAATTGTAAAATCCCTCCATCCGAATCCATTAAATCCCCTAGTTTCTTGATCCCCTTATTGTCCCATTCTTTCATGACTGCATCCCTGAAAATCTCCCCTGTGAGTGAGTGATTTGTATACAATCTCATATATCTATTGTATCTGCCTATTCCCAGTTTTTTTGCAACAGCCTTCCAGATTTTATATATTGCTCTTAAAGTCTTAAACCTAGTATGTTTAAAGTAAGTATAGTCTACCGTATTTAATAATGCGTTCTCCGCCTCCCTGCCCACCAAAACTTTATAAACATTCACAAAACCGGGTCTGCCAACTCTTTGACTGGCACTTCCCCCCCGATCAGCCCTTGTGAGTATTGCAGTGCCGCCACCCAGTAATAAAACCTAAAATCGGGTGCCCCCCAGGCCCCCTTGTCCCTGGGGAGTGTCATAAAGCGATAGGCTCTCCTTGTTTTTCCCTGCGCCCATATTAGTCTATTTAGTATTGCTTCTAGTCTATTAAAACATATGCAGTCGAAGAAAAGAGGTATAGCTCTGAAGAGATACAAGAATTTTGGGAATGTGACCATTTTGATCACATTGATACGCCCCATTAGGGTCAGGTGTAGATTATTAATCCTTTCAGTGTTACTTTTTACTTTCCCTAACAAGGGTTCCATATTTATCCCTACCAAACTCTCTAGGTCGGCAGTCACTCTAATTCCTAGATATACCGTTTCAGGGACCACCCTGGCATCCTGATATGTTGTAAACCTGTTCTGCACTACCTGAGTCTTCCCCTTATTTATAAGATATCCTGATATTAAGCCAAAATTCCTTGCCTCTTGCTCTATTTCACCTATCGCTCTCCCTGGTTCCGGAGTTATAATGCCCACATCATCTGCGTAGACGAATAATTTATATTCCTCATCCTGCAGCCTAACAGGGGGGATATTACAATTACTAGCAAGTCTCCTTAACAACGGGTCCAGGTATAAGGCAAACAACGAAGGCGAAGCTGGGCAACCCTGCCTGGTCCCCCGTTTTATCTGCACTGCCTTCGTGTAGGTTTTATTAATTCTTATCCTTGCTGTCGGCTGTTTGGATAGGGCCTGAATTGCTTTTATGTAACCCTTGCCTATCCCCGACCACTCCAAGGCCTTCCACAGATAGTCCCAGGAGACCCTGTCAAATGCATTCTCTGCATCCAGAAAAATGGCTGCGACAGGGTCTCCTGTAACCTCCGCGGCATCTAAGATGGTAATCATTTGCCTTGTGTGCTGGGTGGTGCCTTTCCCTGGAATAAATCCGTGCTGTGATATAATAACTAACCCCTCAATAACCTTACCTAACCTTTGTGCCAACGATTTCGAGTATATTTTTGCGTCCGCGTTCAGGAGTGTTATTGGCCTGTACGACCCTGGTTCTATTGGGGATTTATCCTTTTTTAATAGCACTATTATATCAGCCCCTGCCCAAGAGTATGGTACTACCCTACCTCCCTGTGCCAGTCTGAATATGGCCCACATATCGTCCCCTATTACATCACAAAACGTCTTATAAAATTCTGCGGGGATTTGATCCGGACCTGTTGCTTTTCCTAATGGGAGATTAAATGCCGCTTCTCTTACTTCCTGGAGTGTTAATGGACGATCTAACTTTTCTTTATCCTCCGGGCTTAGCCCTACGTTTGGTATGTGCGACAGATATTTCATAATTCCTATCTCTATATTAGTTAGGTTTTCCTCATACAGGTTTTCATAAAATCTCCTAAAGACTTCCTGCACCTCTTCCACCCTGTTTACTATATTCCCTGTACCATTTTTAATCTCTTTTATTTCCCCTGCTGCTAAGTTTGCCTAGTCCGAATTGCCAGTAGGTGACCCACCCTTTCGTTGTATTCATAACACTTTTCTTTTTTTGCTAGGAAATTCCCTGCTGCCTTCCGTGCCAGGCTTTCGCCTGCCTCTGCTTTATTTAACTCTATTTCCAGCAAAATCAGCTCTATAGGATTTTGCCTACTTATGGCCACAACTAAATCTTCTTCCAGCATCTCCAACTTTCTCACCCTCTCCTCCATCCTGATCTTTACTTTCTTACTCCTCTGTAGCGTATAGCTCAAAGTCTCCGCCCTAACTCCGGCCTTGAACGCATCCCACACCATGTCCGCTGGGGCTGAATCCCTGTTAATATCCCAGAACTGCGTCATCCATTCCTGCATCCGAGTGACGTATCTCTCTTCCTTCAACAGCCCTCGCTCAAATGTCCATGTACTAGTTTCCCTTTCTCCTCTGTTAACCAATGGGATACTTAACACCAGCGGATTATGGTCCGATACTATCCTCGGAAGTCGCTCTATTTGGACCCCGCCTGCCAAAGAACTAGAAATGAAGAAGTAATCCAGCCTAGCAACCCTCCTATCGGGTGCCGAATAATAAGTGCTCCCTGTCCCTATTGGATTATTCTCAGCCCACACATCCACCAGTGCGTTATGCCGAATTAGGTTCTGTAATGCTTTATATGTCTTCTGACCACCATATCCTCCCCCAGCCCCAACCCTTGCACCCAATCCATCCAGCCCGTTAATATTAAAATCCCCACAGCATATTACAGGCTCTGGCCAGAGTGCCAGTTCTAAATCAAGAAATTCCAGCAGTTCAGGTTCATCATCTGTAGATCCATACAAAGAAACAAGCGTAAATCTCCCAGCAGCTGTTTCCTCTTCCATCAATATCCACCTCCCATCTTGATCCTCCTTCTTCCTTTTGAGTTTAACAGCGCCTCTTTTAGCTAGTATAGCCACCCCTTTAGTTCTGGTTTCTTGCCCTGTATAGGCAAGCACCTCAAACCCCATCTGATCTAGCATGAACTTATCTTTTCCCACAACTTGCGTTTCCTGTAGGCATATTACATCCAGTCTCCACAATCTTAGCATGGCGACTACCTTCTGCCTCTTCTCACCATTATTGAGACCGCAGATATTCAGTGAAGCTATCCTTACCGCCATATGTACTTGCTGGAGTTTTCCCTACTAGTCACCCACTTAACTCTCTTTCTACTTCCTTCTATGTGTATGTCTAGCCAACATTCCTCCACTCTGTGTATTTTGAGTTTTTGTGCTGTATGTCCCATACACCCATCACCAACACCCTCATGCTTTCCCCTCCCCTTGCCCCCCCCTCGACGCCCCCCTCCCGCTGGATTCCCTCCGCCCCTTCACCAGGCAAATAGGTCACACATGACCTATGTGTGACTGCTATGTGTTGTAGTGTCGTCTCCCTCTCCTTCCCTTTATTAAACCTGGCTTTCTGTCTGATTACATAATTACCAGCAGTGTCTTGGGCTTATCACTTATTGTTATTTCTCCCCCTGTGCTGCTCAGTAAGTTCTGCTAAGTATTCCCCAGCCTTTATTTCTGAAAAAAACATCCTGGTATGACCACCCGCGATAACCTTTAGTTTTGCCAAGAACATTAAATATGCCTCTGCCCCTTGTCGCTGAAAAGAGGTAATTAATTGTCTAAGTCGCCATCGCCTCTCCACAGTCACTTGGCAGAAGTCGGGTCTTGCAAAGAACGTTACCCCCTCAAATGTTTTCTTAGAATCTGGCCTGGCTTTCTCCATAATTTCTTGTCTTACCAGAAAGTTACCAAAGAACACTAGCATGGCTCTTGGCAAAGTATCTGGATTACCGTCCCGTCTTTTTTTAATTGTTAATGGAAACCTGTGTGCCCTTTGGACTTCCAGCTCCCGTTGCCACAGAGCCTCCGGAAAGGCCCCTTTTAACAATTTGATGACATATCCTCTTGGATCCTGCTCCTCCACCCCTTCGCCTAGTCCAAGAAGTCTCACGTTATTACGCCTCTGGCGATTTTCAAAGTCCTCAACTTTCCATTGTAGATCTTCAACAGGTTTTGTCTGCTCCATTTTAAATGCTTGCCAGTCCGTTACTTCGTCCTCGAGCCTGCCTGTTCTTTCTTCCACTACTTCCAATCTCTCCTCAACCTCTTCATACTTTTTATTTACTTTTCTGATTGCTGCTTGTATTCTTTTGGTATCATGCCTGGCTCTCTGGCTTTCAGCCCTGGCTTCCGCCTGCATTTGCTTTAGAGTCTTGAACAACAGGTCCAGTGTGGCGTGCTGTAAGGATCCCTTATCGTTCCCCCCTACTGCTCCTTCCCCTTGGGTGTCCTCCCGATACACACTTGAGGTGGCAGAGTAGTCCCAAAGCAGCTTCTTATGGGTATTAACAGGGGATTCTCCCCCTCCTCCTCTTGCCGCTGATTTACGTCTTTTCTGTGTAGTTTTCCCTTTAGAACCGCTACTACCCTCCGAATCGGAGCTTATATCGGTAGTGTCCTGATCCTCTCCACTGCTTGCAGGAGTAGAATCAGAGCCTTCATTAACCGAAAAGAACCTATCTCCTTCTGTCTCCCTGTGCTCTTTTTGTGACTCCAGACTTGCCAGGCTCCCCCACTTTGCACATTGAAGCTGTGCGTTATCGGAGCTCATCTCAGCTTCTAGCTGTATCAGTGCATTCAACATCTGGGCATTATTTCGGCTTTCTGTCTCCCCAGTGGCCCCCTCGCTCACCGTCTGTTTGAGGCTGCAGTCCAGTCTCTTCTGCTCGTTTTCTGCCGCTACAGCCATTTCCGCGGAAGCGTGTGTTCCGAGACCGCTCCCTCCTGTTGCCCAGCAACCGCGACGCTTACGTCCTCGAGGACGGCGGATTCCATCACAGCATCCTGCAGAGGAGGGTGGCTCGCCGGGGGTCTGCTTGGCGTAACTGTTAACCCCTTTGTGCTAAATGACTCCGTCAAGGTAGGCTGCCTGAGGGTAGGGTCTTTACCGTCTTTACCGTTTTTTTTCCCCAACGCCTGAGCATTTTGCACGAATGTAGGGCTGACTTTATTTCCCCTGTGTAAATCCTGAGTCGACTCACTACGGGCTGCCGCGTTCTGGGTCACCTTTTTTTCCTTCTCCATCTTCCGCTGCTGTGCTTTAGAAGCCGCGCTTACTGCTGGGGTCGAACGTTTAGCTGGAGGCGGCATCTTAGGAATGGTTCCAGTGCCGAGCACATCCCTCTGGGTCTGTACCTTGATCGCGCTGACAGGCGCCAGCTGTAATTTTTCTTTATCCTTTTCCTGTCTCCCTCGTTGTGCCATTTCTTCAGGAGTCCTGATGCTGTATAGGTCCCACACAAACTTCTTCAGAATCCTCAGCGCCGTTAAAACTCCGCGCTAAATGTGCAACTGAAGCTTGGTGCTGATATTAGTATTTGGCCCTTGTTGCTTCTTAGTCAGTCGGTAAATCAGCCACATACTGCCTCATACTGCCTTCTGCATATCCCAGGTCTGGAGAGGGAGTAGAGTGCTACTTTCCTCTACAACGTTATAGCGGCCATCTTGCCCCGAACACGGATCCCCCATCACAAGAGTTACTAATGAGTTAAAAAAAAATCATTAGCCTGTGCAATTGAGGCAAAAATACTAAACTGTCCAATAACGATGGCCTTCAACTTTGATTGTTGAACCAGCCCCGCTTGCACGCCTGCTTTCTTGAATGAATAAATCATAATTTTAAATGTTCTGCTTCGAAGTGCTGTCATTAAGGGCATATCAGAAAAGATCTTGATTGATTAGTTGTCCAAACTTTGAAAGGCTTTATCTTGCATTGCTTTAGTCAATATCCATTCTTTTATGCAAAAGTCTCATAAATTGACCAGAATAACTTGAGGATGTTTTCCTTTAGGGAGCTGATGGCTGGGAAATCAGTGGGCACACATAATTGTGAGATTCATTTCTTTTCAGAACGATCTGGGATAATTATGTCTGAAATAAACATCTTGCCCATTCTTATGCCCCCCTGAGATCCCAACAAAATGTAGACTAGATTGACGAGATCTGTTTTCATCTCCTTCAGTTGTGATTGTGGCTCCATTATATCTGAATTGAATTTCATTTTCATGGTGATTTGATTTTTTTGATAGTCTTCCTGATCAGAGATTCTTGTGTTAGCTCACTCCCTTTCGAAGATTAAATTGTGATAAGTGGGCATTTATTAGACAAAGCTGCTCATTTATCTCATTGTGCACTTTATTTTTTGAGGCTTTAATTTACCCAATTTACATTAGGTTCTTCTGCAGAATCTGAACTACTCCAGGAGAGTGCAGTAACATAGAAACAATGGCAAGGTTAGAAAGTAATGAGATAGATGTGGGCTACTGGTTGGCAGCTATGATTGCATTGATGAAGCCGCATTCTCATTAGTTGGTACCACCCTTTCAGCAGAAATAATTGCCTTATCCGAAGTAAATTGGGAGCTGCAGAGTTTAGAGGAGGGACTTTGAACTATACTCGTTTGCTTTTGTGCTAGCTTATTGGGGCTTGCGGGGGTAAGGAGTCTGCCTTCATTGCCCCTCTCATTGGTGTAAAGTGCCATTCCATCTGGAGGCAAGATTTTAGTGGAAGAAGAGAATATTGGATATGTTGTTTAGGATGAAGACTCTAATAGAGGTTCCAACGCTTCTTTCCTGGAGACTTCCAGCTGAGCGTGTGGAGTTATTATCTTGTGGTTGTCCCAATAATAGATTATCACTCCTACTGTTGGGGCTGGAGGCTGTGCAGGAAGCTTCAACTTCTCTCATTACATCTGAAACAAGGTTTGACAGTGGAACAACTTTAGGGGTTAAGCTCTTAGCTCTCTGATCTACTGCTGTCTGCATACTTTCTGAAAGAGGCTTCAATCTCATAGAGTTGATCTGTTGTTCATAGTGAGGGGGAGCTTTGGTAAAAGATGCTGCAGAAGCCATTGTAAAAGCAATGTTTTGGTCCTTTAGCTGACTTGACTGGTAGTCTGTTTTTCCCCAAGGCTTCGCTTAACAAGTGTCATTTCATTTGGGTAGAAAGTACCGTTCATTTGAAATAAATTACAACATCACTTTCTCTCATTTGTGCTTTAATAGTCTCTAAGGAATCAGCCACTGTGTTGTGTTTTCATATCCCATTCTGAAATGGGAAAGGCATGCACCCCGTACTAAACTGTTACCATCCAACAGTTAGTCCCCATGGTCCACTCAAACTGAACTCCAAGAGCTGCAGATGCAATCAGCGCAGCAGCAAAAGCTCTAGACGGCCCTCAGCAACTGCATCCTGTATCCCTCCTCAGCAACCCAGAGGCCGACTCTGCCACTGAGCATGGTGAGAGCTCTGTGTGGCCCTCCGATAAACACTACAGAAACGTAATATGAACAATTTGAACAATGACACTCTTGATGTTACCATTATAAAACCCTTTTTCCCAACATTGTGCATCATTTATATTATGTTTATGTTGTAATGATCTTAATGATCACAATCTCCTTGCAAAAAGCATTTCAGGAGTTACTGGTTTGTGGAACGAGAGTTATCCTCAATGTTCTCAATTTAATTTTCAGCGGCACAGTGCTCTCTATCAGGTATTCACTAATAGCTCTATATATTAGCTGTCAAATTGCTGAGTAGCGTTCAGACAAGTATTGTGGAAAGAATATAGTGAAACACAAATCTAGGGGTCCATTATGATGTCGGGCGGATTGCCTCCGCCAGGCTGGCGGTAGCCACCGCCGGCCTGGCGGAGGCAATCCGCCCGACATCCATTGCCAAATCCCCCCCGCCATATTAGGATGGCGGGGGGGACCGCAGCGGTGAAAATCACCGCCCGCCTGTTTTCCGCCCCGGTGGCCTTGCGGCCGAGGCGGAATATGTTTAATATGGTGGCGGTGTCTGTTAGACACCGCCAGCCATATTACAATGCGCATTCTGCAACGCCTTTCCGTGGCGGCAATGCCGCCACGGAAAGGCAGGCGGAGTCCCCCTGCAGGGGCCCGTTGCGGACCCCCAGGGACTCCGTGGGGGTGGGGGGTGCACATGGGGGGTACCTATGGTACCCCCCTGCATTTCAATGCACAACATAACAGGCACCTCGCGGTGCCTGTCATGTTGTGCATTGAAATGCACAACGTGCACTTTACACATGGCAGCGGGCGGAGATTTCTGCTCCCCCCGCCGCAATAGCACCCATACAGGATGCGCCCGCCTGTGTGGCGGGCGCATCCTAATGCCCTTGTGATGTATTCCTATAGGTTCTGTATCGATCCCCCTATTCCTGACCCTATTCTGGTTAACAAGTTAACTAGCAGCCATTCCATGATGCAGAAACCGTTATCTGATTACGCCAGACCACGGCACAGGAGCGCGTTATCTGATTAGGTCATAACGCTTGCCATCTAATTAGGCAAAGCAATATTCCTCCAGCCCCTGATAAGGCATACGGAGTTCTCAAAACAAATCAAACCTATGACAACCTGGGAAAAACCCTGCGGCCATTGTTTTGATTTCACCGAGAACTTCAGTAAAAGAATGTGCTAACGACCAGCTCGTATGACATCCTTATTGACGTATCTATGTCCATCCTTACGTCAATCTCGGCACCTTACAGGTATAAATATTACCGATATTGCCTTAAGCAAACACACGCGGTGGTGACGAGATCGGAGCAGCGAGACTTGCCGAAGCCTAGCAGAGAGCGAAGCCCACTGGCGCTGCCCCGCCTTCCTGACGCGCTGAGAACGAGACGCTGTTTTCTCCGGCCGAGAAATCCAGCTCCAGCGCTTCCGAGCAGCCCTCGCAGGCAGCTTGGAATATCGAGACCTCAGACGAGAGATACTATCCCTCAACCATCCTAGATCACAGGTACAGAGCTGAATAACCCCTTGCAGAGAATTCTTGAGTCAGTCACTTGGCAAAACAAACTTAACTTAAACTGCTACTTTCTATCCCCGCCCACGTATTAGGCTTAGGTCAGGTACACTGGGGTAGGCGTAGTTAGAAGCACCAGTTGAGTACTATTAGTCAAATGTATATGTGTATGTATATATTCTGTCCATTTTAAATAATGTATGGCTTAGAAACCATATCAATGTTTTTACAGTACTATTTTATAATTCTGCTTTTATTGTATGCACTTTACTTAACCATAAGTATTGCGATAATATCGATCCATTTCTCTTGTACGAGAAAAGAGACTGATCAATAAATAACATCTTTTATTGAACACGCCCGTCTCTTCCTTTTCTCTACAATCTGGTGAAACTAAGAATGCACGTACTGACTGAGTAAAATAAGTTGTCTTTTGTTTTCACACGACTCTAGAGATACACTCTTGATTAGGGGAGAGCAAAGTTGTCATGTTCTATGGTTGTCAGAAACTAAATCCCTTCTTGTCTATCCAGGGAGGTTCAACTCCTCCTTGCCTATTCGAGAAAGTTTCTAGTGAACTCTGAGCTAGCTGGCAAACCCAAAACTTTAAGTCTAATATCGACAGTAGAAGACCTAGTTAACGTCTGGTCTAGGTCTATACTATTGGAGGTATTATTCCAATGCGCAGAGCCTATTGGGATAATAGGAACTACACTACATGGCGCCCAACGTGTTTGGATAGGCGATAAAACTAACGCAAGACTTTAGAGTAACTCAGTCGTGCTCTTTCACTCAGACCCCTTTTTCCCATAATACTCCAAAGACGTCTGGAGTGGGTGAGAGGTAAAATCCGCCAAACCTCGCAGGAGGGAACTCCTATGTATGGTTCTTGGTTCAATCAACGTTGAAGGATACACTGTTCCAAAATATTGTGCATCTAATCTTTGTTTCCATAAGGAACCTGATCTGCAAACAAACAGAATAACCTTCCTGACAGTAAAATGCCAGAAATTGATGATGAAAGAGAGAGAGCTAGATTAGCAGCTGAACTAATAGAAGCTGATAATACTATGCAAGAAGCGGACCCGGATATAAAACTCATCCCGGTCAACATAAGAAGATCTATAACGTTAAAACTTATAGACAATGGACTGACACCAAGAGGTGGTACAGTCATATTCGTAATTGAGGCACACGAATATCGGCAGACAGAGGTATTCTATTCATGGATAAACTTTCCAGCAGCAAATGCTGTAACAAAGGAGTTCCACTATTATAAAATAGAGGAACCACCGGATACCTACACTCCTTTCGAGGAAGTGGAAGTACCACTCAAATTCCAAGAGCATCTGCTCTTGTTTAATGGCGCCCTAAAACATAATAATCACATCACCAGGCTCGGTCCACTAGGTAGACCAGGAGCAACATGGCCGGTCCTAGCCGGATACACACCACATCCAGACATCGAAAGAATGTCTGCAGCAGATGTTTTAGTACAACTAAAACAACTAATTAAAATATATAGACAACTAGTCCAATATGTAATGCGGACTTCAACCATCCAACCTGTAGTTAAAATTCCACAGCTGACCCCACATCAGGGGAACACAAATAAAATTACACCACAGAACATACAGTCCTGCCTAGGTAAAGTACCAGCTAAACGGGAACAAATACCATTCTGGTTAGCACAAAAAATCACCCAAATAGAGGCGGTGTTTCCAGACACCACCCCTGTGGATAAACACAGGATTCTGACTAT
The DNA here is from genome assembly GCF_964261635.1 of Lissotriton helveticus. Lineage (NCBI taxonomy): Eukaryota > Metazoa > Chordata > Amphibia > Caudata > Salamandridae > Lissotriton > Lissotriton helveticus. The sequence goes on from NC_136065.1 coordinate 947,661,955, forward strand.
CTGTCTTCCAATGGGAATCGCACCACACGTGGAGGACTGTGACACTTGGGGTACAGTCTTTGCTTCCATTTACACAAAAACACATGGTGTACCATCCATGTCGGTAATACCAGATGTGCTAAAACAAATTCAAGACGAATACGGTCCAGAACCCGCTTTAACTCTCGGTATGAAATTACTAAAAGACTTCAAGCAGGTCTCGGCAATATTACTAGCCAACATAAAAGGAGAAGCAGCGAATGTGGCGATCCGCCAGAGGTTAAAAGAGACAGATATAGCTGACCAACCAGCTGAAATTGCCAGAATTATAGAAAAATCCTATGAAGAACTAGGTAGAGATAGTTTGGGTGGAATACCAGTAAAACCCCAACTAATTGAAAGTCCTGGAAAAATATTTATTAAAAATAATCTAAACAGTCAAAAGAAGAACTGGGATGGAAACAAACAATCCAATCCAAAAGAAAAGAGATTCCAGTCCAGAGGAAGGTCTCCTCGGCGGAGAGAAAGATCTCCGGACCAAGGACCCAAGTCTCCCCAAAGGGAGCCCTCTGTGAAAAAATACAACCTTAGAAATAGGGATAACATAAAGAAACCGGATAGATATCAAGATTTTGATACACGTCCCTCTCAATCTTTTCAGACTTCCTCGCAGAAATCGTAAAGAAGAGGACGATCGGAACCCAGGGAAGGGCACGTCAAGTCCAAAGACAAGGAACCTGCTCATCCAAATAAAAAATTACAGTTTCCAAAGAAGAAGGTAGCCAGTATTAAAGTATTCAACAATGCCGGAATACTGAGGACACAGCTGAAAAACGGAGAGTGGGCTCAGACAATGCTAGACAGCGCAGCAGAAGTGAGCATAGCACGCAAAGTCCTTATGAATCATCTGGAGACAGTGGACACGAATGAATACATTCAGGTGGAAACTGCAGACACCAGAGTTAGCAAACCTCACAAAATATATGAAATAACTTTACGTATAGAAGGGGATAAGACTAGGAAAATAAGGGGCCTTTTTTGGGATAATCTCTCCAAGGGCTATGACATCCTTCTAGCTGAAAAAGATTGGCCACCAGAGTTTGTCAGGGAGTGCCCACATGGCGAAGAAATAATTATGCCTGCCTTCTCAAATAATATTCCAATTCATAAAAAATATACACTTGCAAGAAAGTGGGCAGTAGCTCAAGCTCCTGCTTTATATAAAAATCATGTAGGATGGGATGAGGACTCTCCTCCTCACAAAATCCAGTTAAAATCACAACCTACTGCACAAAGGCAGTATCCAATCAAGCAAGAAGCTAAAAAACAGGTAAAAGTAATTCTAGATCAACTAGAATACCAGGGGGTGATTGAAACTTGCACCTCACAAATGAACAACCCTTTGTTTCCTGTCTCCAAACCAGACAATTCATATCGTCTAGTTTTGGATTACAGACACCTTAACTCATGTTGCAAAACTTTTGCAGTACAAAACTCGCATAGTGCTGCACTAATGAATAACATAGTGCGCAAAAAATATAAAACAACATTAGACATCTCTAATGGATTCTTTTGTCAAAATATAGCACCAGAGAGCAGATACTTATCAGCGTTCTCAATAAATGGCGCTCAAAAAGAATTCTGTCGGTTACCCCAGGGGTACAAGAACAGCCCAGGATTATTCTCAGCGAGAGTAACAGAGTTACTACAAACATATGATGACGAAGCATTATCGTATGTCGACGACATATACCTAACAGACGATGACTTGGATACTCACTTGAAGAGAGTGAACACCATAATACTTGGGTTCGTATCGTATCGTAAGGGGTGCTTGTAAAGCGCACTGACACCATGGGTTTCCTGGCGCTGGGTTCGCGGCAGAGGGTTACAAATTCAACTTTAAAAAATCTAGAATTGCCCATCTAACAGTCCTGTTCTTAGGATATGAATTATCAAGTGAAGGCAAAAGCCTGGCTGACAATTTCCTAGAGAAATGTGCCGTACTCCAAGCACCTAGAACACTAAAAAACCTACAGTCAATTCTAGGCTTCCTAAATTTCGGAAGAACATACATTGCAAATTACGCAGAAAGGGTCAAACCCCTTTATGATCTAATAAAACCAGATTTTAAAAAAACAAATTGGACTCAAAAACACACAGAAATTCTGAGATCCTTACAAACAGATATGTTAATTAAAACAAAATTAGAAACACGTGATAACACACGCAACCTTGTGATTCGAGTCATCCCAGGAAGATGCGGATTCACATACCTGACCTCTAACGAGGGAGAAAAGGTACCAATTGCATTCAAATCACACTTGTACACTAAAGCTGAAATGAAATTTAGCCCAACGGAAAAAATTCTTACTGCAACACAGACAGCTATAGCAAAAGAACGAGCCCTTTCACAAGGTAAACGAATAATAATCGTTATACCGATACCAGCCCTAGAGGCTGTAACAAAAGCAAGCATACCGAATGCTAAAGCGCTCCATCCGAGATGGATACAATGGGCTAATTATCTTGCTGCAACAGACGTGGCATACGAATTTGATCCTAACTTAAAAACACAAGAGTTTCTCCAATACGAATTCGAATGTCCGCCGCCGACCGAAATTCTGCCTCTAGAACGTTACGGCTGTATAATATATACAGACGGATCAGCACAACCCGCAGTAGGAGGTAAACAAGCTTACAGTGCTGCGTGTGCGATTGTAAAAGGTCGCTGGCACGCTGGGAAATTCAAACCAGCGGTCACTAAAACACAATCTCTAGGAGATTGTACAGCTCAGCGAGCAGAACTACTAGCATTCAAGATGGCGCTTGAAAATACCGATCGAGAATTCCCCACACTCATAGTGTGTGATTCGTATTATTGCGTTCAGTCTTACAATGAATACTTACAGATCTGGCTTCAGAATGGTTTTAAGGATGCAAAAGGAGGCACAATCAAGCATAAAATGCTTTGGGAACAAGTAGTTCTTTTACAAAAGGAACTACCAAAGACTCACGTGATACACACACTGAGTCATCAACGTGATGGCGTTCACGTTGCAGGGAATTCATTGGCTGATGAGGCCGCGAAGGCAGCTGTGCAAATGGCTTCCGTAGCTGCCATCACTCGGTCAAAAACAAAAATAGACAGCGATATATTACAAGCTGTCAGTGCTACAGTAAAAGATGCGATAGAAACACTCCTGAAAGGCTTTCCAGTAAAGTACTCATACATAACTGATGCGAATAATGTTCCATTTGCTCGAATCCCTGGAGTGGGGGATAGAGTAATTCCAAACATGGAACATAGGTTAGGACTCATCATAGCGGCACACGAAGGACTTGCTTCTGTACATGCTGGCGTCTCAGCCACAGTATCGTTATTAAAACAAAGATACTGGTGGCCACAAATGAGAAGACAAACCAGGAACTATGTTCTAGAATGTGAAATATGTCAAAAAATGAAAGTATCAACAGTGAGACGACCAGCACAGACGCCCCTTCTAATCTCGGATAAACCATTAGCCTGTGTTTACCTGGACCACTGTGGTCCCTTACAAAGGGATGGTAACTATAAATATATCTTGGTCGCAGTGGATTCATGCACGAGATTCATATGGATGTGGCCCCAGCGAACGGCTGACGCCAGAACTGTTATAAAAGATTTGCGAGTCTTTATCGGCACATACGCAATTGCCGTGCTGCATTCTGACCAGGGTCCTGCTTTTAGCTCTAGAGCTTATAAGGAGGCCATGACCAGCATGGGCATTGCATTGCGGTATTCTTGTCCATTTCATCCCGAGGGAAACGGAATTGTTGAAAGAAAAAACCGTGACATAAAGCAATCTATAACAGCAAAGGTATTAGGTTCGGGAGCTGGGTGGGTCAAACATCTAATAAGTGTCCAACGTAGTCTAAACAACTTGCCAAGAAATTCTCTGAGGGGATTCAGTCCGTACGAATTACTGTTTGGGACTAGGATGCTAGTCTTAGATCTTGACAGTCAGACTTCAGTGGTGAAAGAAAAAAGCTTTGATATCAAAGATCGTTTGGCTATTTTACAGGACTTAAACGAAACAAGAAAAGACCTGAGCAACATAAAGTTGAAACAGCAGCCAACAACCACTGAAGAACCACCACCTGTCCCAGCAAGACCTGTCTGGATTCCAAAAATCGGGGATCTAGTCAGAGAAAAGATCGCGGTAAAGAAGGAATTTGGGCCTTCTTACAGAAAAGCAGTTCCTGTCTTGTCCATCAACGGGACGAGATCAGTTGTACTACCGCCACTTGCTGGTAAAAAGGAGAACCGAGTTGTATCCATCGACCTGGTAAAACCACAATCATGTGGCCGATAACAAACAGTAGGCCAAGTGGACTCCCGATAAGTAGTAGAACACCGAGGTTTGCTACAAGTACAGAGGTGCTAACTAAAAGGCTAATCACATTCGAAACGCCTACAGAACAACAACAAGGACTATGCAACAATGCAATGGAACTCACACCTCTGAAAACCCAAATAAAAACATTTAGTAGAGACACACCAACCTACAATGAAGTAACAAATGAATATGCTGAAGCTGCAAGAAACAGTAATCCTGAAGCAATTGGAACAATAGACAGAACGGCATCCGGCTACTTCATCAACTTTGATGATTCTTCTGAAGATCTAAGTGAATCAAAGACACAGCCATCAACAAAAACTTTTAAAGATAAAGCTAAGGAACTTTTGAAACAGCTGAAAGAAACCTATCTGATTTCTCCATGGATTGAATTTTGGGTGTCCTTTGGTGTATTTATCCTGATACTTTGGCTCATCATGATACTATGTTTGGGACGCTTCATTGAGGGAAAATATGCTAAAATGGACACAGCAAGCCAGAAAATCAACTTGATCCTCAAGCCACACACGTCTTCACACGTCAAGAAAAGAGAACTTTCTTCAGTCAATTTCACAGCCAATCCTATACCGGGTGGGGTAGCATGGGACAATACTGACTATGAAATTTATGGTCCGGTTGAAATCCTCAAATATCCACACCAAATCAAGATCTCGTTGAGTGACTTTGTAAAACCAAACTCATTTGCTGATGATTGGGACTTTGAAAGTATTAATGACATGATGTCTGACCTAGTGATGTCTGCTAAATTTACCAAACATGATTATTTGCAGGGTTCATCTAATTATGATAGTATGTACTGCTACAACCACTATGGTAACCATTTTTTACATAAATCAGCACAACCTAGAAATTTTTTAAATTATAATCAATGGGAACATTGTGCAACCCCTCCAAAAGGAAGCTCAAGAACCTTTTATGACAAATATTCATACTTTTCAGGGTTCAACACAAGTAATGCTGAAACATTTTATTTCAAATTGTCAAATAAGACAGGAACAAAAACCATGCTTACAAACACGAAATTGATATATTCGGACTCATTTTTTGAACAAATGAATACATTTGGTTTTGATTATTGGGACAAAAATGTTGAAGTAAAAAGTGTTTGGGGTACAAAAGAATGGCAAGTACAAGGTATAGAATCATTGTTTAGAGCCTGCATGATCCCAGAACAAATTATATTCTTGAATGAAACTATTCAACAAACTACCTGTCTTGGATTAGCCAAAATCAAAGACTTAAATAAACCGTCTATTCCAAAACCAACAATGAACAGCAATAACTCTGCGGATGAAGAGATAGACGTAAACTATGTATTAAACCAAAACAGAACAAATCCTGATTGGAAACAATGGTTAATCTGGCCCACAGATACTAATAACTGTCAAGACAGATTCCTGAACAAAACACAGGGGTTCACATTGACCAGGCCAGACCCTAGATATTCCCAAAGACAACACCCAGGGATAATCACCACCTACAGTGTGGGCAAACTCTGCCTTCAATGGCTAAAAACTTCCACACTGACAGAAATTAAGCAACACCTAACTTTACTTACTGATGGTGCTGACTTGCGTGATTTCATTATGGGACCGCGCAAACAGCGTAAAAAACGCTTCATAGCAGCCTCTATATATGCAGCTTACAATGAGGCCTGGAAGATAACTCAAATTGAGACAGCAGAAAGTATACGGGAAATTGACCGTATTAATTTGGAAAAATCGCTTTCTGTAGTGGACAATGGGTTAATGACTCTGTCCTCCAGAATCTTTTCATTGGACAGCATTGTGTCATCAGCAATCGACATAATATCGCAAGACTTACTGTTGTTACAACACGGTCAGTCTCAATTGCGTTCTATTGTACAGCTTGGCTGGACGTTACAAAATCTGCGTTCAGGCTATGTGCCTTGGCGTTTAATCAACACAACGTCACTATTCAATATCTTTAACCTTACTGATAAACAAATCAGTATGGCACAGAAGGGTGCTGATTATACAATCCTGAGCATTGAGAAACTCGAGAGATTACCATTGACAATGTCAGAACGACCTGTCATTGAATGGATAATACATGGGATAATTAATATTCCGATATCTACTTTCAGGTTTCAATACTGCCAAAAATATATACAAGCTGGCATGTACGAAAAATTGGGAAAAGGGTACATTAAGACAACATGGAACTTGCCCTATTCACATGCATGTGTCAGTAATAAAGGACAGAAAGTGTTTCTTAGTGGCAATAATTGTGCGATGTCACTAAGCGGTACACTTCTGTGTAATGGAATTAGTTTGCATGGAGCCTGTGAAGGGAACTCAAATAACCTTTCATGTCACCAGCTAGGCACACCTGCAACAGAGATAGAACCATTCTTTAAAAGACTCTATAACGGGAGTTACATTCTAATTGTGGATCGCAGATGTTGTAGTCTACTGCCCGGGGTTCCTTATCTCGTTAGTACGACTGCGAAGGTCATGTGCTGTGGACGCTTATTGTTGCCCAGCTCCTTTCCAGACAGGGAGGCAAGGGCATGGCCTAACTTGAAAATTACTTCTATTCGAGTTGATACTTTAAGCAGAATGAAAACAGTGCTTCTTCAGACGCCGACCAGGCTCACGTCATCAAAAGAAACGTACGATCTCCTAGTCCCAAGGACGACTGCAGAGATTCACTCATTGTTATCGACTAATTCCCCCATACATTTTGCAGAAATCCTGAATGAAATCTTAAATATTTCTGATACCAGTGGAGTCTCAAATGTATTTAAGACAGTATTTTCGATGGCATTAACACCATTCAAAGCCATACTGGGTATTTTTCCAGACTTCGTCCATTTGATTTTTGGAGGAGTTCCCCTCATTTTGGGACTAATTGCAGGAATCCTATTCTTAGTCCTTATATTTCGTTATGGCAAACCATGTCACAGACAAAACACCCGCGACAAGGGAAGAAACAATCCGAGCCATTGGTTACCGGGACCGGATATCAAAAATCCTGGGACTAACCCGGCTCAGAGACCTGAACTTGACTTGGTTTCTTTCATTTCGGCCGATATGGCAAAGATGTGTTTTACCTGTATTAAGGTGCATGCTGTGCGGAGAAGAATGCGTGTTGGACACCTGTCTGACGCTACAATCGGATGCGCCAATGGATGCAGAAACATTGTTGGGTCCGGTAAAGGCTCATGCATTGTGCTGCCCTCAACGGCTGCCAATCCTGATGACGGCATTCGTGGAAACTTCACCACTACGATTAAGGGGTAGTGAAGATCAAGATGAAAGCAGCATCGATCAGGTACAACCTTCTGTCAGCAATACTACTCAAAACGTCAATGGAGACAATCATGCACATGAATGCATGGTTACATCTTTTTCCGAGTTAGTGGAACTCTCACAGGAAGCTGTTGACAGCTTTTTCAGCAGTCTCAATGATATGATGTTCTCACCAGAGCAGAAATAATGACTCTTGAACAAGCTAGCACACAGCGTTCCCGACACCTTGAATTTGGCCTTCAACTTTAATAATAAAGTAGCAAGATCAACTTTTCCTCCAGTCCACGGACAGCAATTTTTTTAGCAGCCCCAAAATATTTTTTTTTAAATTTTACGGGACACTTTTCTTCTGCTTAAAGTAGGAACTATTCTTAGAGAACTAATTTCTGTTTTTAGAAACTTCATAGACATTAGCTGCCTGCTGGTATGCTCATAAATATTTTTGAACTGTGATGAAGTGGTCTCGAACTTTTCTTCTGTATTAAGAGCCATTTCATGTGTAATTCTCATATTCGATTACTAATAATGTATACATGCGTGATTAATTTAGCATTAGTCTACTGCTTAAGTGCATATAGTACATATGGCTATTTTATTTTCCCGTACATTACATAATTTCGAAATACATTATATGTATTTTGGGGTGGTAAGGTATACATGATACTCTACAGTATGTTTTACTATGCCTAGATTCGTAAATATGGCCATAGTTAGCGTGGAGTGGGTGTGATGTATTCCTATAGGTTCTGTATCGATCCCCCTATTCCTGACCCTATTCTGGTTAACAAGTTAACTAGCAGCCATCCCATGATGCAGAAACCGTTATCTGATTACGCCAGACCACAGCACAGGAGCGCGTTATCTGATTAGGTCATAACGCTTGCCATCTAATTAGGCAAAGCAATATTCCTCCAGCCCCTGATAAGGCATACGGAGTTCTCAAAACAAATCAAACCTATGACAACCTGGGAAAAACCCTGCGGCCATTGTTTTGATTTCACCGAGAACTTCAGTAAAAGAATGTGCTAACGACCAGCTCGTATGACATCCTTATTGACGTATCTATGTCCATCCTTACGTCAATCTCGGCACCTTACAGGTATAAATATTACCGATATTGCCTTAAGCAAACACACGCGGTGGTGACGAGATCGGAGCAGCGAGACTTGCCGAAGCCTAGCAGAGAGCGAAGCCCACTGGCGCTGCCCCGCCTTCCTGACGCGCTGAGAACGAGACGCTGTTTTCTCCGGCCGAGAAATCCAGCTCCAGCGCTTCCGAGCAGCCCTCGCAGGCAGCTTGGAATATCGAGACCTCAGACGAGAGATACTATCCCTCAACCATCCTAGATCACAGGTACAGAGCTGAATAACCCCTTGCAGAGAATTCTTGAGTCAGTCACTTGGCAAAACAAACTTAACTTAAACTGCTACTTTCTATCCCCGCCCACGTATTAGGCTTAGGTCAGGTACACTGGGGTAGGCGTAGTTAGAAGCACCAGTTGAGTACTATTAGTCAAATGTATATGTGTATGTATATATTCTGTCCATTTTAAATAACGTATGGCTTAGAAACCATATCAATGTTTTTACAGTACTATTTTATAATTCTGCTTTTATTGTATGCACTTTACTTAACCATAAGTATTGCGATAATATCGATCCATTTCTCTTGTACGAGAAAAGAGACTGATCAATAAATAACATCTTTTATTGAACACGCCCGTCTCTTCCTTTTCTCTACAATCTGGTGAAACTAAGAATGCACGTACTGACTGAGTAAAATAAGTTGTCTTTTGTTTTCACACGACTCTAGAGATACACTCTTGATTAGGGGAGAGCAAAGTTGTCATGTTCTATGGTTGTGAGAAACTAAATCCCTTCTTGTCTATCCAGGGAGGTTCAACTCCTCCTTGCCTATTCGAGAAAGTTTCTAGTGAACTCTGAGCTAGCTGGCAAACCCAAAACTTTAAGTCTAATATCGACAGTAGAAGACCTAGTTAACGTCTGGTCTAGGTCTATACTATTGGAGGTATTATTCCAATGCGCAGAGCCTATTGGGATAATAGGAACTACACTACACCCTGGTCGGGACCCCCGCCCTTAAGGCAGGCGGTCCCAAGTCCCGATGTGATGGCGGGCGGACTAAGTCCGCCCGTCATCAAAATGGACCCCATAGTGTCTTAAATATTGTGATGTCAAAAATATTGTGGGTCAGAATTTAGCAGGTAAGATTATTGTTTTTTAAAATATTTTCCAATGTTGTTTAAAAACTGTGTGTTATGTAGTTGCAGTTTCTGTAATTTTTAAGTCTATTTTGTGTATTTTGTCAAATCAAATCAAAAAGAGCTTTATTCGATGTTAGTCTTGTAAAATCACAAAAGCAAACAGATAAAAACTTATATGTAAAAACATTTCATAAAAACATCTTAAAAAAACAAATGCACACAGTTACATATTAAAGATCAACATTTCAAAGAATTTTCTAAAATACATATGTACACAGTTCTAATTATTCATTATTTACAGCTAGACTTAGTCGAAGCATTTTATCGGTGTAATACAGTAGATGAGACAGTCCTACAAAATTTAAAATATTCTGTTTCTACTTTCGAACAGCATTCAGACATTAATCCTCTTACTTACTCTCAGTATGCTTTTCAAAAAACCCGCCATAACTCCAATACAATAATCATTGTCTAATTGTTGTAGATATAGGAAGGCCGGACGGTATTGTCTCCATCCCCCTGATTTTTACAAGGGCAAGATCCATCTGGTTTTTGCCTTGACATATGATTTGCAGAATAAAATCACATGAATTGTTGATAGTGGGGAGAGACTGTCACAAGGACAAGGGCATCATTCGCTGGACCAAGTATTCATTTCAGGTACACTAATTAATCTATGAAAGGACCCAAACCTAAAACGTGTTAAAACATAACTGTCATATTCCCCCAGACAGGAGGAGACACGGTTGGATATCATATGTGATTATGGTCAATTGGTGTTGGATGACCGCAGGCTTAATAATCTCCGTTACCAACCTATTTGCTTCCAGGTGGGCCATGCAGATTGCTTTAGGCTCCTTCTGGTTAATACTATTCAGTGACTCTTTGGAAGTATAATACTCTAAATGCCCAAGGTCATGCATACAGTTTTTTATGTACTTTAACCAGGTAATCTTTGTAGCGTGGTCCAGCTTCATGGAGTCCCTTATTATTTCTTGATTTAGGCCAGTACTGCTGGAGGCCCAAACTCTATGCCAAAGTAGCACTGGTTGTACACGGATGATGTCAGAGATAAACGGTATCCCTAACTCGCAATGACAGTTATAAACGGGGAAGCTAGCAAGAACAGCCAATATGCATTTTCAACATATTGAATAGGGGAGAGATTGTAAGAACCCCAAACTCCCGCCCCTAAAATGGCCACAATCACACACTTTGCTTGATACATTTTTAAAAGAGTTTCCAAGGGTCTTCTGCATATTTGCTTTGAAAAGTGTTTAAGGACCGCAGTTGATTTCATGAAGAGAAGACTTCTATTCTTAACAGCCTGACCCCAAGTGCCAGTACTGTTAAACAGGACTCCCAGATATGTAAACATATTTGTGGATTCTATCCTGTTTTTCCCAACTTGGACACTCCTGCATTTTTGTCTCCTTCACCCACAGTCATTACATAAGTTTTCTTTGCATTTAGCTTTAACTCTATGTCCTCCATAAAACCGGTGTAGGATACGAGAGCTTTCTGCAGTCCTATCTGGGTACATGCCATTAGCACAGCATCATCTGTGTAGAGGAGGGAGACTATCGGGCGTTTGTTAACATATAGTGGATATCTTGCCTTGGCCACCAACTCCTGCTCCAATGCGTTAGTCTAAAGAGCGAACAGGAATGGGGCCAAGACACATCCCTATCTCACCCCCTTCTCCACATTAAATGGTGCACAGCATTCCCCTTTGGTTCCATATCAGAACTTCACAGTTGCCCCGGTATACAGTTGTCATAGGAACTGAACCAGAACCGTGTCTACCTTTATGTCAGCCAGGATGTTCCATAATTTACTATGGACCACATAGACGAAAGCGGCTGTGAGGTCGACAAATGCCAGGTGAAACATTCCTGGTTTAGCCTGGGTATATTTTCCTTTTAGGATGCTGAGATTTAGGACTGGCTCATTTACACCCAGGCCTGCTCTAAAACTGTATTGTACATCACTTAAAATATTATTATCTTCAGCCCATGTTTGCAATCTTTCTAAAGCAATCCTTCCTGCTACCTTAATCAGGGAATCTAAGAGAGATATCGGTCTGTAGCATGCGGGGCTATCACGTTCGCCTTTTTTAAATATTGGTACTATGGCCGATTCTGACCAGGTACTAATAGAGCCTTTCATGCAACATGCTTGGAGGACCCGTGAAATTTTTGGTGTCCATAGAGATTGAATAGATTTGAAATTAATCAATAGGCAACCTGTCTGGTCCGGGTGCTTTACCGCTCTTGCTTGCCTTTATTGCCCCAATAACATCTTTATGTGTTATCTGAAAATCAAGAGGGAAGGAAGCAAGAGACCCATCCTCCAGCTGTTCTGCGCTTTCTATTTCATTTTCTGTACCCCCTTGCGATTTATACACACTTGAGAAGAAATCCACCCAAACTTTCTCCTCAATTGCCACTTCTAAAAAAAGGTGCATTTACCGCCTGACAAAAAGAAGCGCTATTTTTACTTCTGGAGGCTTCTTGTAGAGTGACCCAAGCTTTTTCTTTAAGTTCCTTCTGCCTTGATCTTCTGGCTTGATTATAGAGTTTCCTACATTCTTTAATCTCCCCCAAATCTCTTTCTGTCTTATGCAGGGACTCTTTGAGCTTTTTGTACGCTTTAGTACAATTTGAATCAAACCACCCCTTCCTGTTGTTACCATTTTCCTTCATACCAGCTCTAAGCAGGTTTTGAACAGTTAAAGCCATTTCAAAGAATGCTAGCAATATGTTTTCATGAGAGGTGGATTCCTCCAGGCATGTTAAAATAGATTCATAGGCCTCGGTTACTATTTGTTTATTATGCTCAGATGGATCCTGGCTGGGCCAACGCAACGTGTATCCATTCAGTTACCCCATTTGTAGATTTTGAGTCCATACCACTTGATTGTTGTATAGCCTTTCTAGAGCAGTTGAAATTGTGATGTCTATACTTAAGGGCAGATGATCACTCGTGACATGTTTATGGATTTTATAGCTCTTGATGTAACTTGTGTAGCAATTTGGGGCAATTATAAAATCTATTGTGGATTCTAACCCCCTTCCTATAAATGTGTGCCCAAAGTCCACTGTAGTGGAGCATAAACAATTCGCAAAGCCAAGATCATGTGTAACTAAGAACTGATTGTACATCTCCTCCCTATCTGATTGAACAAAATGCAGAGGGGGATCATCCTCCTGTACTGTTAGACCACATTTTCCAAGCGCCGCTTGTGGTCATAGCCCAATATTAAAATCACCTCCCCATATGCTAATCTTTTCGATATCACTAGTTAACTTTAATTTATTGAGATCTTCACTAAGCATCTTCATTATGGCCCCCAGACGTTCTTTTTCAACATTGTTATAAAAATTCATTATTACAAGAGTATGTTACTGTCTATGCAAATCAATACTATTTGATAGTAAGTTTCACATTTTATCATGTGAGACTTTATTGCCTCAATCAGATTGGATACATAAACACAGATTCCCCCTTTGGTCTTCAATGTTTCCTACGAATCACTGGCGTGTAAAAAGTCCTGAACCCATTTATATGTACTTCGTCTATTGCCCAGGTCTCTTGCATGCATTGAATGTCAATTTTTTCTATAAAATCTACCCAAGAGGTATTATTCAACTTACTGCGGAGACCAGCTATGTTCCAAAAAAGAATGCTAACAGGTTTGTGGGGGGAAAGCCTAAAAGCCAAATCTGTCTGACAAGTTTCTTCATTTCTAGGTTGCATATCTCGACTATAAGCACCAATCACACCCAGTTTTTTCTCTTCCCTTAATGTTTGTGCTAAGCCAAAATCTTCTCTACTACATAACTCCCATTGGCTCGAGTCAATTTGATCAGTTGAACTAACTTCGCACACAATCTGCGAGTCGTAGCTCATAGTGATTATGTTTGAGTCTTGAATAGGAAGTAGTCAGTCATTCTCATCCAAAGTGTTAGTATTGTTTGCATTTGCTGTAGCGTAAACGTGTTGGGCCTCAAATTAATTTCTGCTACTGAATAAAATTCTCAGCTACCATTTCCTGTTCCCTTTAGGTCCTCCCATGGATCTTGCTCTGTGCTGAAAGGGACAAGACTATTTAGGGGATGAACTATTATCATATGAGGACCTGGAATAAGATAACAGTTAGCATTTATTCATTACCAAATGGACTTGTTCAGGCATAAAATGTTCAGATCAAATGAATTTGGAAACAAATAGCATGAGCACAACAAATGAATGATTCAGCAGAATTATTTTCTCAGTTAGTATCTTCATCGCATTTTATGTGTAATTTTCATGCCAGTTTGATTTACAACTTATGGAGTTTTAATAAGCATTAATAACGCTATAAGAATCAAGCTTAAAGGAAATACTTCCTCCGCCAAGGAAGATTATATCAAGAGAAATTTAATTTTTAATGCATAGAACCCTCATACAAACCCTATAGATGTAAGTTCCGTAATCGCCAAAATGACCAGTTCCAGTTCATGAACAGGTTTGACTGCCCCTGTCCGCACGGCAGCAACAAATGCCTCAGCTGTTGTCGGAAAGGTTCAACTTATGCAAGCATATCAGCTGGCAGCAAACCAGTAATTGTCCCAGTCCGCGTTAGTTGCTGGAAGTCTAAATCATTAGTCTCTGTACCACACGATGGGTCAAGAAGGTGAGCAAGATTGGAACTGCCCCTGTCTGTACTTTAGGCAATTATACTCCATCGGTTTCTACTTGACACCCCTTGACATCACCAATTCGATCGGACCATTCTGTCCCATTGGTCAGTTTCGATAGGATGAGATGATGTAGTAGGTAAAGCATACAAATCCAGAAGATTAAGAAATCCATTACTTTGCATTTTTCCATGAGACCACTGATTGTATTCATCCAATTAGTTATAACATCTAGGAAGTAGGCAAGTCCATGCCTCATCCTCTGTCAGTCCTTTCCCAAGCATTTACTCTAGGAAGTAACACATTTGTTGCAAGTCCGGTCAAGTAAGGTACAAGCGTACATTTTTTTTATTAAGGGGTCGATTCCGATTTGGGAAAAACCGCTCCGAATAGCCGTTCGGAGCATTTTTCCCATACGAATCGTACCCTGCAACGTCCCCCGTACGTACTACTAAGTACGATTCGTACCAGGAGCTGTACTCCATACGAGTCGTACAAGAAACCGTACGACTCTAATCTCCGTACGATTCTCCCTCGGAACCCGCTGTACGCGACATCTGTACGGTTCGCAGCTGGTTTTTACGACCCAGCAAGTATGATACGTGTCGGGTACGCACCGTACGACCCTTTTTCTATGGGAGCTAAAAACAGCCGTAAAAGCAGAGTTCGCGCCGAAACAGGTACGGAACGCCCCCCCGGGTACATAGCGTACCCCACATGATCGCAGGGGTACGCACCGTACCCCTGCTATCATGGGGTGTACGAGTCGTACCCCATTGTATGATGGGTGTACGAGCCGTACCCCCATTGTACGATCGGTGTACGAGCCGTACCCCGATTATACGATGGGTGTACGAGCCGTACCCCCATTGTACGATCGGTGTACGAGCCGTACCCCCATTATACAATGGGTGTACGAGCCGTATCCCATGTACGATGGGAGTACGAGCCGTACCCCCATTGTACGATGGGGGTACGGCTCGTACACCCATCGTACAATGGGGGTACGGCTCGTACACCCCATGATCACAGGGGTACCGTGCATAGCCCTGCGATCATGGGGGTACAAACCGTACGGTGTGTATGTGTTTGTGTGCTTTTCCGTACGACTCGACCTTACCTGACGTGGACCGTACGAATCGCGTCCTCATACCCCGGTCCAGATCGTACTCGTCGGGTCGTACGGCATGTGTACGAGTCGTACGGTATGTGTACGAGTCGTACGGTTCACGTTTTCAGCCTTGCAATACGTACGGATCGCGCCGATTCGGACGGATTCACAGAATACGGATCGTACTTCGCGACTCGGACAGACGGGTACGGTTCGTACGGAGAGGGCTCCGGATACAAATCGTAGGGACGTTTTTTTCCCGAATCGGAATTGACCCCTTAGTGTTAAGGCACAAGTAGAAACTTTACAAAACTTTTTTGTTAGACTTCAGACTATTCAGTTCATTAGTTCAGGCTCGGAAGAAAATGAAGTTTGAGGCCTATATGGAATGCAACTTGTGTGCACTGAATTGTGCTAAAATATGAATTTCGCATCATTGAATACAGTACTTTAGTTCTACAATTAGGCAGGTTACTGACTTGCGATTTCATCATGTAAGTATAAAGTACCCATTATAAAAATGTTTATAACGTCTCATTATTATTTTGAATATTAGATTTGCAAATTTCTCCTCACGTTACAAGTTTAATACATCATTCGGTATTTGGAAGTAAAGCTAAAGTAAACCTTTACGAAGCATAAAATATTATGGTAATTTGTTTTTCTCATCAATATCAGTGCTCACCTGACACATTTTAATGTTAATGTCCATTTTCTTAAAACCTAAAACAACTTGCACGTATAAGGAAATTCATGTTATATTCTGTCTGTTATTGTTAAAGTAAACATATACCAATAGCTTTATTAAACTTCTCTGTGGTTAGGTATCATCACAAATCTACGTCTAACATTCTGCATGCTTTTACGATGCAGTATCTATATCAACTTCATTTGTGCATGAAGCATGATAACTTGACACACATTTGTCATATCCATAAATTATTGTCACAATCAATTTTTCCAGGGTGAATTCATAGAGATCAGAAGAACGATAACATCCAGGCTCTATCACATTTTTTATCTTAAACATGAATAAATGATATTAATCTGTAGTATGATTTTTTTGCTTTTGTTTGTTTTTAATTTTGTTTTTTATAAAGGTATATATTTTTTCACATTTTGTTTTTATATACATTTTCTAAGCAGCTCTTAAATATACTCTTTTTTGCTTTGCATTACTTTTTAATAATTACAGCACATTTTTGGGCTTTTTCTGTTGAAAAATTAACATTTACTTCACAATAATTGCAATTACACACATGACATAGTTGTAGTGCACATACATCTTAATGTGTAGTTATACTTTTTTTAACAAGTATATTACTTTTTTACACAAACATGTAACTTTTTACATTATTTCCATTTTCTAAACAACATAATACATTAAACAGTAGTATCAAAAAGTGCTTATATATTTTTATCAATATTTGTTAATATATATCTATATAAACAGTTTGTAAATGTTTTTAAATATAAGACACTTTTTATCATTTTCAGCATGTTATTTAGTATTTTATAAAATTCATAAATAAAATAATTTCTTATTAGCATTGCTTTTTATATTATTAAATTTTTCCACCATTATTTTCAGTTTCTTTGATTTTCTAGTATTTCTTTGTCATTTTAAGCTGTTTGTGAAGTTTGCACTCATGGTTTTCCGAGGCTGGTCTTCAGTTCTGGTAAGACCATTTAAAAATTATTCTAAACTTATTTTTTAGGGCTTTACGGGTGCAGGTGGTCTTTAGACTTAGTTGGGCTAGTCATTGTAATTGGATATTGTTTTATGTATTTAATTTAGTTTGCATTTGTGTTAGTTAATTTAAGGCATTGAGATAGGCCTTATTGTGAAATTACATATTTTATCATATTGTGCAAGTGTGTTCTGTGTATATAGCAATAATGTTAATGTTTTTGAATTGATGCTTTTTCTTTACAGGTGTTTTTCAGATGTCAGAGTTTATTTTTTACACAGATGTGTTTTTTATCAAGGAAAAGTAAATGATTATTTTAATCCAAATTTATTTCTAACTTTATTTGATGGTTTGGTTTTCCTGGAGAGTTTAATTTTCTTTTAATTTTTCCGGTAAGCAGTACTGAATTGCAGTGGGTGAGTAGATTTTAAGGATGGCCAAACTCAGTACCCGTTCAAAAAATGAGATGATTTTTTGTGGGTTATTATTGTTAGTTTGTTGTTTTTGTGGTTGCAGTGTAAAGTTGCACTTTGTTAGGTTAAAGTGCATACACTAATGGTATATTTGTAATCTGATATTGTATTCTGACCATAGAGTGTGTACATTTGACCGAATGGTGAAGGACACATCTGAAAAGTGCTATCCATGGGGGTTTGATCATCAAGGTGGTGGATCGCACGTAATTCTAATCATCCCGCCATCCCCAAGCCAGAATTAAAAAATCTCCTGAGCAAAACATAACTAAGCTGATGCCCTGTTGCCACTGGAGAACCCTATACATTGGGGTCATCAGCGATTGTGAAGCTAGTGGTGGGGGCATAGGCTAGGAGCCATTGTGACCTGCCAGGCATGTCGCATGGCCACCTCTCCACTCTGCAGTTGGGGCTCACCAGGTTGCGGCTGGCATGGAGGCACACAGGAGCCCCTAGGTGTGGTGCTCAGGTTGGGCCCACCCTGGAATGGCACTGCAAGATATCTGATGGCAGCGACGACTTGCAAAGTGACAGACCAGCCAAGCAGTGAACAGAGCAGAGTCGGAGGGAGCGGCCTGTGGGCGGACAGCGTGGGTGGAGAGAAGTGCTCAGGGCTTCATGAGACCTAGCAGATGCTGTACTCCAGGGAGATGTAGGGAGCCATATTGAATTGGCGTGTGGCTCCCAGAGATACAGACTGGCGGCGCGTGGCCTTGGTGCAGGCCCTGTGGGGGAAACACAGCTGTATGTGGCAGAAGGCCAAAAGACTGGGGTGAGAGCACTGCCACACATGGAGCACATGGGGATGTGCCCGGGCGGGAGTCAGGCCCTGGGCTTGGAGCGACTGCCTCACCCTACCCCTTTTGAGGAGAGAGTGGACTGACACGGAGAGAGCACAGCAAAGGGTGAGTACAAGGGCTACAGGGCCCCTGCTAGGCTGGCACTGATAGGGGAATGTGGACGGTCACTGGCACACTTCGGAGGCACAGACTTGTTATATGCCCCATGGCAGGTGCAGTGCGGTCAAAGTATACACAGCTGGGGAGGTTGCTACATGGGCATACTGGTTGGTGCTGGTCAGGACCTGTATTGCTGTGCTCAGTGCTGTGCTGAGTGGATGGGCCTCACGGGGTAGAGCTGCGACTGGCAGGTGCTGGGTGGGGCCACTGTGACTATCATGGACAAGGAGAAAGTGCCCAAGTCCCCAGGGGATCACCATGATACATTTTATGTACTCACAGTCTACCACACAGACAAAAATGCACTTGATGGATGCTCACATGTCCTATGGACAGATGATGCCAGAGGAGGAGCCATGGAGGGTGGTGCTGTAGGGGGAGATACAGGGCTCCGAGACAGCCCTTGAGAGGAAAATTGAAAGGGTCTCCACTGAAGTGAACCTCCACCACGCCGATCTACGGAAGGTGGTGGACAGAGACCACACAATCAAGGGCAAGGTCACAGAACTGCAAAGTGAGGTTAAGATGCTAATGAACAATTGGCTAAACAAATGACCAGAGCCCTGTAGGATAGCGCAGAATACATGGGAAACTGCTCCTGCCACATCAATGTCCGCTTCCTGGGGTTCCTGGAATGAGCAGAGCAGAAGGATGTGAAGTTCTTTTCGGAGAATTGGAAAAATAGTGAGCTTTCGCTGCAGGGCTTGTCGAGGTGGTTTGTAGTTGAGTGAACCCATAGGGTGCTGGCACTATTGCCCCCCCCCCCCGGTGCCCCTGAGAGCTCTAATAATGCGAATGCTGAACCACAAATATCGAGATTGCATTCTGCTGGCCTCTAGACAGGTGAAACCCCACACCTTTCAGAATGATGCTCTATAAAATTAACCAGAACACACAAAACTGGTACAAACACACAGAAAAACTTATATAGAGGTGAATCAAGAACTCGGGAAGATGGAAGTTCAACATATGTTGGTGTTCGGGCATGCTTAAAAGTCCTTGCACATGACAAACGTTTCTTTGACAACCTGGAGGTGGTCTTGGACTGGTTGAAGGCCTTGAATAAGGCAGGCATACACAGACCTGAGAGCAGACCTGATTGAGGATCTGAGCTACCCTGGCAGACCAGGAATAGAAAACGTGGACCTCTGCGCCGGTTGAGAGCCCATGTAGTGGGTCAAAGATTGACGCCCAGGATCACGGTCCATGAGGATGGGACTGTAGCCAAAGATGGAGGATCTGCATCGGATGACCTGGAGACATCTGGAGAGGGCCCGACATGTTGGACAGTCTGGAAACTGCCCACCTGGATGGGGGGGATGCTTCATAAATGGTGCTGCTGCAGCTGGGATGTCTCCCGAGTCTGGAGGGAGACAGCGATGCTGAACTGCTCAGGAAATGAGGCTACAAACACTGAGTTAGTAAGCATACACTCTGGATAGCCTGGAGGCCTGGAACACTTTGGAACAATTCCTATTGGGATTTGTGCCTATCCACTCTTGTTTACAAACAGATTTGGGGCTGCAGAGGGGGAGGACTGGCCTCATACGCTTGGCACAGGGGTTCAGTTGGTTGGGTCACATCCCCCTCCTTGTGGTTTGGACTAGCCTCCTTATGGAAGAACACTGCTGGTGAGCTTGCATCGGCTGGGGGCACCCTATCCAGAAGGAGATGCCCTAGGTAGGTTGTGGGTAGCCTGAAATAACTGGTCAATAATCTTTGCATTGGTTAGTCAAGCCTAATTGCAGGGCCTTACCCCCCTTCCGCAAGGGGGGAAACAGAACAGGCCTTAGGGGAGATGGGTTATCAAGGGAACAGGGGGTTGGGTAGGTACATGATTGCATTTTAGATTAGAATGTGTTAGCCGATACACCTAGGTGGCCACATGTGTGGAAATTTAGGAACTGCCTGTTTGGAGGGTTGAAGGGTTTTCCTTTGAGGGACTGTTCTTTATTTTTTGTTTCTGGTTCCAAGAGCAATGAAGCCTACTGCAGTGGGGTTCTGGAAGGTGAGGAGAGGTGAGGGAACAGGGCAAGGTTGCTGGCAGGGGCCAACCCTGCTGGACTTTTCACATGGGCAACCTTGATGACTATGGTTAATTTACTAATGTCCTGGAATGTACGGGGTCTCATTGGGTACCTGAAAAGTTTCAGAATGTTATCCATTCTTAAATGTTACAAGGTCTGTATAGTTTTGTTGCAGGAGACACACCTTTTGCAGAACGAGGTAGCGAAGCTAGGTAGACAATGGAAAGGCGGCATGAATGCTGCTACATATTCTAATTATGCTAAAGGGGTAGTGTTGTGGTTGCCACCAGGTGTCTCTTTTGATAAGCGAGAAGTACATGTGAACTCAAAGTCAAATCCATGATAGTGGTGAGGTTGTTAGATGGTTTTGAGACTTGCCTTATGAACACGTACACCCCTAACATTGATGACAGCTCTCTTTTCCTAGAGGTGTTGTGGACAGTGACACCATACATGGTAATGTGGGTTAAGTGAGCAAGGGACTTTAATTGTGTATAAGGTTTGCAGCTGATCAAATCCCCGCAAAAACAAGGCCTTAAGCCCCAAAAGTAACAGGCACTGAAGGAAGTCAAAACCGACCTCAAACTATTAGGTGGTCAGAGACATCACCACCTGAGAGACAAGGTCTTCTCCTACTACCCGACTGTACACAGGTGATATAGTCATATGAACTATGAATTGGGAAAGAGGGAGTATTTGGACTTGTGTATGTCGTAGGCCTACCTAAACCGATATCTGTCAAAGCATTCACTCCTACTCCTGACTCTCCACACTGGGTGAACTAGACCAAAAACCTGGAAATTGAGAATGGATGTGCTGACAGACAGCAATTTTCTCGTGCACATTAAGGAGCAGAGCCTTCAAATTTTCTGGGATAATGGGATACCACAGAGAGTAGAGCAGTGGAATAAGAGGCTTACAACGTTACGTTGCGAGGGGTGAACAGTCTAAATATCGAGTTTTAAATATCGAGTTGTAAAAATATAGAATTTTAAATATCGAGTTGCCAAAATATAGAATTTTAAATATAGAATTGCCAAAGAGGTGTGGCGCTGAGGCCAGGGCGACTGACACTGGCCGATGGGGGTCACTGTTCAATCCCCGGCCCCGGCGGCAGGTCAGCCAGCACCATGTTACGCTGGGCAATAGCTTGCTTAAACTTCCCAACGGCCCCCACTGCCGGGTTGCCTCCAGGTAGCTGTGCGCTTTACAAATACTGGATTTGTTTTTTAAAATATCGGCTTACAAAAATATAGTGGTGCAGAATATCAAAATGGAGGTAAGAAATGTAATTTTTAATAATATCGTAGTTAGTAATATCGAAAGTCCTAATATAGTTGGTAAAAATATAGATTTTTTTAGTGTTTTAAGTGTTAGTATATGTGTTAAAGGTATATATTTTGTTTGTAATGTATGTTGGAATTTTATTGAAGCAATGAATTTTATGTTACATTATTTTTGCGTATTTTTGTTCCGTAGCGGGTTGTGGGTTTATTGGGGAATAAGTTGGGAAGTATTTTATTTATAATATATTATTTAGGATTTTATTTTAATTTATTAATTATATGTTGATTAATTTTTGTGTCATTTTATTCCGTAGCGGGTTGTGGGTTTATAGGGGAATAGGGTGGGAAGTAATTTAATTTAAATTAATTAACTCATAAATTATTTAATTAATAATGTTGTATTTAAATATTTATATGGTTAATTGTGCTAATTAATCAATTAATAAATAATTATAATTTGATTAATAATAAATAATAATATATTGTAAGTATGTTCATTGTGTAACAAAAATTAAATAGTTATAAATTTGAAAATTAAATATTAATAATAAATGTGTTAATATGTTAAAAGTGTACTTTTTTTAGGGAAGGTTTATGGGTTTATAGGGGAATAGGATGGGAAGTAATTTAATTGTAATTAAGTAATTATTACATCTTATTTATTGGTATTGATAATTAATTTATTGTTAAATAATAATTGGTAATTATTTTTTATTAATTAATACATTGATAATTATATTAATTGGTAAATAATGTGTTACTTTCCCTACTGTTACACTGTTTGAAGTGGGAATAGTTATTTTTACCCACCCGCTAACCAACACTTTCTCTACTGTTGTACTCACTGGAGTGGGAATAATAATTTTTACCCTCCCGCTATCCAACACTTTCCCTACTGTTGCAGTGTTTGGAGTGGGAATAGTAATTTTTACCCACCCGCTATCCAACACTTACCCTACTGTTGCACTCACTGGAGTGGGAATAGTAATTTTTACCCACCCGCTATCCAATACTTTTTTTACTGTTGAACTTGGTGGAGTGGGAATAGTATTTTTTACTTTCCCGCTATCCAACACTTTCCCTACTGTACCACTCGCTGGAATGGGAATAGTAATTTTATCCCCTACGTTATGCAACGTTTTCGCTATTGTCATATGTAATGTACTGTAAAATATTAATTAATAAAATATATTTTTAATGTTTTAACTTATTATAATTTATTTTTATATTTATATTATGTTTATTTATATATATGTAATTATTTTTTAAAATATGTTTTAACATTTTAAAATTATAAATCATAATTAGCTTTTAATATTATTTAATTAATATATATAAAAAAATAAAATGTATGTTTATTTTGTTTAGGTGACATTTTTTATTTATTAATGTTTACCTTTTTTACTTAATTTTGAATATGTTTGACTTAATTGTATTTATTATTTAATTAATGTAATATTATTTTTAAGACATTAAAAAATTCGATATTTTAGCATTCTATATTTTAACATCGATATTATTTATTCTATATGTTTGCACTTACGTGTTTGTAGCTAGGGAGTCGATATTCTGTCATTCTATAATTTTACTTCGATATTCTGGTAAGTCAATATTCTTGTATTCTATATTCTGTCAGTGATCGGTTGCGAGGGGAGTGCATGGCCTGGCTGGATGGCGTACACAGACTGTTAGATCGAGATTTAACTGATCTAGAGACAGAATAAGTGAAACTGGGGAATCACTGTATGGCTTAGATGGATGGGTCTGGGCAATTCTTGGACAGTCTAGACGGTTAAGGACTATGGGCAAGGCTGTACAAATGCACACTCATACAGTACAGACTGAGACTGTTCAGAGAGAGCGATAAATACGGCCGACTGTTTGCATGGTTGGTGAAGAAGGACCCCTACAGGGAGAAAGAAGGGATATCCTGATAACTCTAGACCAGATAAATGAGGCATGTTGTGCGTACTTGCTGGAGGCATTCACCACCCCTCATGAAATGTAAGAGGATCCCCTAGAGCAGTTCCTAAACAGTACAGTGCTCGGGAGGCTCACAAAGGAAAAAAGGCACAGCCTGGACAGCCCACTTGAGATGGGTGAAAATAAAGAGGCACTCTCAGAGATGAAGAGAGGGAGAATGACATGAAAGGAAAGGCTGCCGGAGGAGCTGTATCAAGCACTACCCAACTCATCCCTAGAGACAATCCTTGGGGTGCTTGTGGAGGCTTGGGAGAGGGGATTGATTCCCCAGACTATGAGGGAAGCAGTGATAATCCTGATTCCCGAGGAAGGGCCTGATTCAACTCACCTACTAGAGGCCTTTATCTATGTTGTTAAATGCAAATATCAAGCTTCTGGTTAAAGTCCTGGTGAATAGGCTGTTGCGGGTGATATGCGAGCTTGTCCACTCCGACCAGACAGGATTTCTCCTGGTAATAAGCATAACGTATAATATTAGAATGTTGTCTAATGTCATGCACAGAGTTGCTGGTCGGGAAGACGACTTGGCTTTGGCTGCAATGGATTTAGAGTGTGACTCATAAAGGTGGACTGGAGCTACATGTGGGCGATCATGCACCAAATAGGCTTTGGTCCAGGGATTGTCGGATGGCTCCAGTTCTTGTATACTGAGCTGGTGGCTAAAGTCTGTACAGGAAACATGATGTATGAACCCTGGCGTGAGGGTAGGGGAACTAGACAGGGCTGCTCTCTGTCCCGAGCGGTCTTTGTGCTAGCAGTGGAATCACAGCCCTGCTGCTTTTTTGAGTCCTTTGAACCGTGGAGCATATGGATTACAAAAGGTTGGTAGAATTCTGGATATCACTCCTGTTGCTCCTGATGGTGAGGGTGGCCCTGATGAAGATGGTGTTCCTGCCACATTGCCTGTATGTTCTAAAGAAAGTGATGTGCCCAGTGCCGAATGTTTACTCGAGGACAGGTTGCTAATGGATTTTATTTGGGGGTGATGAAAAGGCAAATATGCTTGTCTACATTGAAGCTCCCAGCATCTGACGTTGGGATGGAGCTACCAGATTTCTTTATTATGCTGCCACACAGCTGCACATGCTGTGCAGTGGTTGGCCGTCAGCCCAAACTGGAAAAAATAACTCTTGGCAGGTAAACACAATCCTTACACACTCCGGTAGGTGCTTATAAAGGGGGGTGGGAGTTCTGAAGGAAATTCCCTATCTGCTCCAAAATGTGGCAGCAGTGTGAAAACACATCCAGGATACATATACTGTGAACAGGAGGTATTATTTCTGGACACAAGATATGTGCAGTCTTAACTGTGTGTCCAACATTGGACCCTATTGAATCCCCTTTGGGACGGAAATACAACCGGATTTAAGTATAGCCCTGAAGAAGTCGCTGTGCACAACCGTAAGCATGTCGAAACACGTGTTGGCTAATGCTGTTGTGAATAAACTGAAGAGCATGTTCCAGCAAAGACTCAAGCTTTTGTCACACTCATTGATATATTTGATATACTGTTAGCGTGAGCAGGGGACTGTTGTTCTACATTGAGTTAAGGTTAGTAAACTGTTATTGGTAGCATAAATTAGTATTTGTTATTGTTATTATGGTTGTCATGTAGTAGAAAGGTGTATTTTATGAGTCATATTTAAAGTGTAGGAAATTGTCTATGTTTTAATATTTTTAGGTGATACTTGTGATTCTCTGGCTGTTTTACAATTTTTGGCAATTAACCATTTTTTGGACTGGCATGCCAGATATTTGGCCTGTTTGTTCAGTAATGGTTGGTATAATATTTGTAAGTATTAGTCCTTTTGGCTCTTTTGAGCATGTACTGGCCTCTTTTAGGCCTTGTAAAGTATTTCTAATTTCTACTTCAGTAATATTATTGGGCTGGTTACATTCGCTAATGTTTTCAGTGATTTGCATTTTGATGGTAGTTCAGCCATAGTGTGCATTTTAATAAATAATATTTGGTGCATTTCTAATCTGATTTGTTACTGGTGGTGCTTTCTTTACTATAAGTTTTTCCTTTGTAGTTTAGTAACATCTCCCTATTTTGGGGATTTGGTGTATTTTTTTGCTTCCAACATTTAGGCCCTGTTAGACTTGGCATTTTTTGGCATGTTTCCCCTGACTTTTTGCTTTCTGACCTCCCGGTTTTGACTCTGTTTTTGCTGGTGTAATGATCGGCGCAGTTTCCTCACTGCTGTCCAGTGGTAAAGTGCAAGTGCTCCTGTATAAAATGTGTTATGGATTGGTGTTTCCATGATTGGCCTATTTGATTTATGTGTCAGTCCCTAGTGAAGTACATTGTGAGTGCCAGGGCCTATAAATCAAATGCTGTTGGTGGGCTGCAGCACTGGATTGTGCCACCCATGCAAACAGCCCGTAAAGTGTAACTCTGGCCTGCCATTGCAGAGCCTGTGCGCAGCCTGGGGCTGTCATGTTGACTTAGCAAGTGCACACACTTGCAAGTCCCTAAACCTTCCCTTTTCTACCTGTGAGTCGCTCCTAAGGTAGGCCCAAGGTACCCCCATGTGCAGGGTGCATTGTATTTGAAAGGTAGGACATGCCCTGGTGTGTGTGGCATGTCCTGATAGTAAATTACAGCCTAATTAGTTTTTCAATATTGCAAGGCTACCTCTTCCCCATAGGCCAGAGTGGGCAGTTTGATTATAACATCATATAATCCTAACTGACCCAGGGAACATGGTAGAAATTCGAGTCTAGTATGCCTGAACTCAGAATGATAAAAATACATCTTTTAGTGAAGCTGATTTTAACATTCTGTGTTTGAAAATACCACTTTTAGAAAGTAGGTATTTTCTGACCTAACCATCCAGCCTGCCTCTGCTATCTTGTGTATTCGCTGTCTGGTGTGTGAGTGACAGGGGCTGGGGGAGACTCTAGGAGGCAGGGTGAGTCAGCACAGGGCTGAATAGACATATCTGCACATAGATGGGTGGGAGGAGTATCACCTGGCTCTGAATGGGACTGTGCCTGCCTTCCACAATGCTGGCTCCACCTACTGTGGTGCGTCTGAGGACCCTGACCCACACTGACAAAGGAAGAAGGTGCACACTGGCGGGATGTACTCAAAACTGGTTTGAACTAGGTCCAGGTCCCTCTGCCTTCAGAGGACAAAGGAATTGCTGGTATAAATATTGGGGCCCAGACCCCAAGACTTTAGAACTTGCTGGAATCAAGGAACCTGCCAAGAAGAAGAGCTGGAAGAGCTGCCAGGAGGAGTACTGCCCCTTTGCTGTTTTGTTGCTTTATTGGGTTGGCCCGCAGCTGCTGCTCCTGCCTTGGTCAGTAAAAGGACTGAACTGAAATATCTCTACTTGTGCTGAGTATCTCCAAGGGCCTGAAACCGAGCTGGCCTCCTGTTAAGAAGTCTCAGGGACTGCAAAGACTTCACCATCCTCTGAGTACAGCTCCTGGAACCGCTGTTTCAGTTGCCACAGAGAAGAGGGAACCGTGACCGACTCTGTCACTGACACCGTCGCTAGCATTGTGTCCTGAAGGCACCGCAGGCCGCACCGTCTCGCCTACACCGCAAGCCCTGGTCTCACTGACGCTGTCTGCACGATCGTCACCGAGATGCTGCCTGCACCTCATCGAGAGGACACCGCAGCCCGCACCACCTCACTTCCTGGTCTCACCGACACGAACACCGCTGGCCCAACACCCATGACCGCCTCATCACGCACAGCTGTCGGGCTCGGCCAGTGCCAATTCCCACCAACCGGCTCTGTCGCTTGCATCGCAACCTGCTAGCACTGAATCAAGCCCCATCTCGCCCTGCACCGCAAGCCTTGGTCTAACTGACGCCCTCTGCACGGTCGTCACCAAGCCGCTGCCTGAACCGCATCGAAAGGACACCACTCCCTGCATCGCTAATACTTTGCACCGTAACCGTGACGGACGCCACAACCAGCTCTGTCACCTGCACCACAACCTGCCAGCATCGCATTGATCCTCCTTCTTGCCCTGCACCACCAGCCTTGGTCTCACCGACAGCATCTGGACGATTGTCACCGAGCCGCTGCTCACACTGCATCGAGAGGACACCGCGCCTTGCACCGCTTCCACTTTGAACCGCAACCCCGACGGATGCCAAGACCGACTCGCCCCTCTGTGTGAGCAGCCCTAAGAAAGGTACTGTTAACAAGTCTGTTCATGCTGTTGCTGGCCCGTACCGACGCGGTCAGCTGTAACTGCGAGACTCTGTTGTTTTCAGCACCGCTGTAGGCTGGGACGAAGCTACTGCCTCGTACTGGGTTTTTAACGTAAAGACATCTCGCGAATTAATTATTTTTAAAGTACGGTATTGTGGTCTTGTTTTAAGTATAGAAAAATAGTGGCTATTTTTCTAAACTAGTGTGGTGTCCTTTTTTAGTGCTTACATTGTATTACTGTTGGTTATGTGCAAATGAATTACACACTGCCTCTAAGATAAGCCTGACTGCTCGTGCCAAACTACCAAGGGGGTTAGCAGGGGTTATTTTAGGAGTGTAACTCCCTTATCCTGACTAGGAGAAGGCTCCCTACTTGGACAAAACTGCAAGCCCTTGCCAACTAGAGACCCCCATTTCTAACAGGCCCTGATTACGAGCCTGGCGTTCCGAGGTCTGCCAGACTCACGGGCGATCCAGCCACAATTGCACTGGCGGTCCAACCGCCCTATTATGACTTTGGCAGTCAGACTGCCATTGCACCGCTGCAACTGCCAGGGAACTGTGTTCTCTGGAACGGCTGGTGGTGAGGAAAGAAAGGGGGCCCAACAGGCCCCCTCTTTCCCCTGTGCACGGGGGTGCATTCAGGAGGGCACATGTTGTGTCCCCCCTGTAGATTAGCATCCCCAGTTCCTGCACAGGAAGGAATGCTCGACTTGGTGCATTCCTTCCTTTGCAGGAAAGTGCACTGGTGGTCCTGCAGCAGTGCTGTTTAAGGCTCACAATGAACCTTTAAATATCACCAACAAGGAACTATCAAATTGCCCGCCTGCCAGAACACAAGATTACTTGTAATCTGTCAGGTGGGAAACGTTGAGTTTCTGTGGTCCAGGAGTGGGGCAGTGGCATGCCGCCTGCTCCAGGACCGCAAAATTCGCAATCAGGCTCTACATCTGTGGGTTTTAGAGTACAGACAATATACATTAATTTTATAAACGAAAAGTTATATTAATTGAAACATTTTTATTTGAAGGTATAAATTTTAAACTGTTCTTAATGTTGTCTTTACTTTCATTTAGTTGTAGAATTTTGCTGTGCAGTTCTGCTCTGTGTTGTTTTTGGCACAGTTTTCAGTTGTTTCAGTCTGTTGAGAAGAAACATTTCTTAGTTGTGACGGTTTATTTTATTTATTTATCTGAAATTTAGTGAAGGGTTTGTTTAATTCCTTTCCTTTTTTTTAAATATACCAAAGCACAAAGTTCTAGTAACATTTTTGTTTTTTTACTCCGGTTACAATACATAGGGGTACACTGTCCTCTCGCCACAAGAACGTCACGTTTTTAAACGTTTTTGTGGCGATAGGGGCTTTACCTGATTTACAAGGCAGTGCTAAGCCACATAATGTGGCTTAACCCAGCCTTGTAAATAAGGTACCCATTGATTTTGACGCTGCCCCATTTTTACAAGAGTGGAGTAAATATGGGGCAGTGCCAAAATTAAGACCAGGGAAAACCTGGTCTTAACAGGGCGCAACGAGGAGAAATGCTTTATTTCTCCTCGTTTTGCAGTTTTTATGTGTGCTGCATTGTGCAGCACACATAAAAAAAGCAAAACGTCATGCATGATTGTTTATGTGCCTTCCTGCACATAAAAAATCATTTTAAAAATTATGATGAGCTGCAAATTCTATGTGTGCTGCACAAAGAAGCACACGTAGACGCTACAAATCCCCATTTCAGATTGTTTTTGTGCAGGAAGGGACACCTTCCTGCACATAAACAATCATTCCCCACAACGCAGGCAACCTTCACTATGGTGCAAGGGTGCCTGCATTGGCGCCAGGCTGCTAAATTTAGCGCCAGTGCAGGGAGAAACACAGGGCTGCACTTTATTGATGTAAATACTGTGAAACCCTGTGTTCCAGAAGTGGCGGAGCGCTGCGTTAAGCCAAGATTGCTAATGCCGCACTCCGTCACTTATTAGTAAATATGATCCTAACTTTAGATGTGAATACGTTTAATGTAATATCATGTGGTTAATGTACATTTATTAATTTTTTTGCTGTTTGACATTTCGGTTTTCGTGACGGTTGTTATCGTTCCTTAGTTTTAATATGTATGCAATCTTTGTTATTTATTATATTGCTATATTTTAGATATATATATTTTTTAAAGGATACTTTTGTATTTACTGTTTAGTTTTATGTTTTTTTTGTATTTCTTTTCATTTTTGTATTTTGCGTTTACTGTCGGAAAATGTATGTTCCTGATTTTTTAGTGATATTTGTGTATGTCAATATAGTTTTTCTTTATGTGGTGTCATACAACCGGGTGCCCAATGTTGCAACTGTATGTATTGAGTGACGTGTGTCATCACTTAGCTGTTTATTGATTTCAGTCATTTACATTGATTCTTTGTTTTATTTTAAAATGGCCACTTTCAAGATCTCCCACCCTCCTACTACCTGATTCATGTCTGAACTTGAAGACACTAATATTGTCTGGAAAAGAGCTGAATGCCATTGTTTCACAGATTATGATCCTTCCGTAAGAATGACCTTAACATTAAACCAATATTTGCTGCTTGTGGTGTATATTATTGAAATAGTGCTGTATCCTGTAGTAACACTACCGAAAACGTGTTTAATATATTTATGGAGTTCAGCCCTCCTTCGTGCTCTGTCACCAAAGTAAGTCCTTCTAAAATATTATGTTAATAGTTGTCTTTTCCATACTAAAACTGAGGGAACTATGAATTATTTCCCTTCTCCCTTCACTTTTAACCTCTTATACATTCATGAGAGGCATCATACAAATATTCTTTAACACATTTTTCGCTCCTCTCAACTGAATAAAACAGACCTTACTGTTTCTCAGTTCTGGATCACCACTGCACCCCTATCCGTCTAAACATCTATAAACTGTGGTCTTTGCAGAGGCCCCCCTCATTGTGCTAACCACTAGGTATTCTCTCCCAGCAGCTTAGATACTCCTAAGCTGGTGATAATCTTGCCACTCTTGAAGAAGCCTTATACTGCCCCTAATTAAATGAAGAACCTTCTCCTTTCATCATCTTCAAGCTAAAACTGTAGGAAAATGTGTGAATCCACAACTTTTCATTTTCCTAGAAAATGTAGCAGCCTTTGACACCACTCAATTGGGCTTTTGTTTGGTCCACTGAACTGAAGTAATACTAGTGGTCTCATTGGATGATATCAGAAAGACATTGGACAAGGGCAGTATCAAAGCCCTCATATTGCACAATCGGTCACCAGCTTTTGAAACCAGTGTCCATCCAGTCCTGAATAACAGAATCCAAGATCTAGCCATTTTTAAAATCTCTAATCCTTAAGCGAATCAGCAATTTTTTGACAATCAATCCCCAAATGGTCTTTTTCCCTCCATTGTGATCTGAGTCTAACCTCTAAACCAGTAAAGTGTGGTGTCTCCTTGGTCCCACTGATTCAATGTGTATGTTACACAACTTGCAACCTTAATGTGACATTTTGGTTTCACCTCTTTAGTGCAAATGCCACTAGAATTCTGGAATGCATTCAGTGCCCACAGGTAACCCCCACAATCTCTTTCAAAGGAGCATGTTTGTAGCGTTGACTGGATCTAGAGCAGTGTTTGCAAACTCAGGGACGTGGATTGTGTGGCTAAGACCACAGGCCCTATCATCAAGGATATCGCTGTTTTCCATGGAACATCGCTAGAAAACCAGCGTTGTTCCATGGAAAACCACGATATCCCCGTTATCACTGGAATATTTATTGCCATAGCGCTAAGTGTTGTTAATACAGCGCTAACATGGCGATAAGTTCCAGCGATAGCCGGCGATAGGAAAATCCGCGCTAAGCGCAATCAGCAATAATTATCGCTGCCGCTTGATAATATGCCCCTGAATTGGTAACTTGAGAGCTCTCCATCTAGGAGCTATTAGGAGACTCAGGGACTGATTTAGTTTGGCAGAAAGGGTATTTGACTATTTTGATAACAAAGCCTATTCCAGCTCCTTCGTCAACATACTCTTCCAACAGCCTAAGGGCCCAGGTTTTAAATGGCGGTGAGGGACAGCAAAAAAAAGTCACTCGACTCTCTACTCTAATTTGGAAGGGCAGCAGCCCCGGCTCTAGAATTGTTTCTTTGGAAGGGCCGTAAAGAAGCATGGGTGGGCCATGAAGGTGAGTGGGCACTGGCCAAAAAACAACAAAGTATTTAATCGAATTGACATTTTAGGTATTGGCATTTGTCCACATTAGACATTTTTATTACAATAATCAGCACCCAAAGAGCTACTTACTTTGTTTTTTTTTTATATGCTTCCGGCTTTTGGGGAGGGGAGGGATGCCTCTTGTCAAATCTTTAAGATGCAGAACTTTAAGACTGTAGCATGCTCCTGATCATGTGTAGCAGTAGAAATGTTTCTGCTACCATACTGAGCAACTTTACAGCTTTTTATGTTTTTAAAACATTTTGGCAGCTTTTTACTTTGCAAAGCATTGAAGTTTAAACATACGATGCAATAAGTCCAGAATTATAATTCAGTTTTGAGGAGATCTGTGCTGGTTGTTTGAGCATCATAGCAGCTAAACTCTGCTAACTTCACACCTCTCCCCAGGCTGCACACCCGTGAAACATGAAGGTGAAAACGCTTGTTTTTAAGCTCTGAATGGCATTGGGTGGGTCTGACCCACCCTCTAGAACCAGACCTGGTGGAGAGACAGATGGCTAACGTCGGCTGACCCATATTCCGTCAGAAGAGTATGTTTGGTGATGGAGCATGTGTAGGATGTGTCATTGTCATGCTATTGGTCTGCCCACCTTTGAATTGGGCGGGTGGACTGTGAGTTTGACGGACAGGGTACTACATTTCCATTGCAGCGGAGTATCCTCTCTGCCAAACTTTAAATGAGGCCTCCAGTTTTCAGTCTGGCATCTACAGGTTTTGGGATTTCTTACAGCGGAGTTCTGAGGATGCCTGCAGGTTTTGTGCGATACCCACAGAAGTCCGGTAAATGGAAGGAGGCAAGTGGGTCATGTAACATTTCTAACATAAATAGGAGGGTTTTTGTCTGTTCTTAATAACTGTGAAAAAACAATCCTTGCATTTTGCACTAAAAACCCACTTCTTTAAATCAATATTTAGCACTTGTTGCATGAAACTGTAATTTAAGGCTCTGAGTACAATTGCATTAGCACAGTTTAGCATCAAAAGAACACTACAAAGAAACCTGCAAAATGTAAAACTTTTTTTTACAGTTCTAAGTAAAATATAAAGCTGCAGCAGCTGTGTGACTATTAGGTAAGAGGACTTCTGTTCCATGCGTGGTGTGCTACCCCGTGAAGATTTACAAACGTAACTTGTTAGGAAAGAATGATGTGTTTTCTTTTCTTCCAAAGCCTTGAGACAAGTAGGGAGCGCTAAATGAATATTATCAGTAAACTCGTCGAGAAGATTTGGAGCCTAGCTGGTCATGAGAAATAATAAAAACATTCCGAATCCAAGTATAAACGAGACTGTGCTGTTCTCAAGGATACAACGACCTTGCAGTTCAGCAAATAACCAGTGTGATCGCACAATAATGAGAATGTAGAAATGTTTGGGGCCAGCCTTTCTCAGGGCACAGAGACATTGCAGTCTCTCACAAAAACATGTGCAACAACACCGTTGACCTCTAGCACAGTTGGTGCATCTTTCTTTTTACTGATAACTAAAACAAAAAGTTTGACATTTTGATGTGCAGTTTTCTCTGTCTTGTTATAAGTGTTCTTCTGATGCTAATTTGTGCTAATACAATGTTTTTCACTGCATTAAATTACAGTTTTATGCAACAAGTGCTAAATATTGATTTAAAGAAGTGGTTTACCAGCGCCAAGAAATCCTCTATGGTTATAGTCAACTCTACAAATCTGAATAACAAAACATAAGACTATTAGTTAATTGTTTCTCGACACAGGATTCGGCATTCACGAGTATTTTGTGGCTTGGTGTTTCCATTTCCTATGTAAACTTCATCCACTTGCAGAGTGCACAGGCTGCTGTTAATACAGCATAGTGTTGTGGACAGTCTAGGGCAGTGGTTCTTAACTTCTTGACTTCCCACTTAATCATTACTTGAATCAAGGGACGCCCACTGAATAATTATTGGGAACAGTTGACCCTCACTGAGTCGTTAATGAAAACTGGGGACCCCAGTCTCAGCAATGTTGATGATTTGAACTGCAAAACAGTGCATAAAAATACAGAAACAAGCATTCATCAAACAAATGCACAAATAGTGAAATATGTTATTTACAGCCTGATTCATCAAGCTTAATTGCGCTCGCAAAGGGCCAGATTCTGAGAATCTGGCCCTTTGCGAGTGCAATTTTTGCATTTGGGATTCATCATCCCAAATGCAAAATTCGCTATTAAAGAATTTGCATATTTGCGAGGAATTGCTTTTAAGGAATCTCTATTTGAGATTCCTTAAATGCAATTCATGAACCATTTTAAAATACCGAAATCGCTATTTTGGGCCGCTATTTACCACGAGGTCAAACCTCGTGGTAAATAGCGAAAACTTAGAAAAATGCATTTAAATGCATTTTTCTAAGTTGCATGTTACACACACACATGTCCTTTGGACATGTGTGTGCGCAACACCAATGTAGATTACATTTCAGGGGTGCTACAGGGTGTCCTTTGGACACCCCTGGCACCCTTGAAATCGCTATCTTATTTGCGATCAGCAAATTGCTATTCGCAAATAAGGAATGACTCCCCATTCATTCCTATGAGCCTTTAGGCCGATAGGAATGAATGGGGAGTTATTCCTTATTTGCGATTAGCAATTTGCTAATCGCAAATAAGGAATGTGTAGGAATCGCATTTCTTTATGCAATTTCTACATGAATCCCGTTTTGCATGTCCTTAATAGCGATTCCTTATGAATCGCTATTAGGGGCTCGCAAAACGGGAGAATGATGAATCAGGCTGATAATTCACAAAACACATTAAAAAAATGGAATTTTAATTGGAAAGAGCTTTTCTAAATTCTGAGGATACCAATTTAATTTCCAGGTCCCAATTTAAAATGTATCTCATTAACAGAATATTTTAACTTTTTCAATTTTCAGTTTTGCTTCTTTGCTTATATACACTTTATTAATCTATTAATATTTTTTAATTATCTAGGCATTCGCGGACCCCCTGAGCAGGTGTCTCAGACATCCATTATCCTGGGATCACAGGTTAAGAGCCACTGGTCGAGGGAACTAGCCATGTTTCCTCCCAAGCTAAAATCTGGTGTGTTTGGGCATTGTCTACCAGTTCATCAATTTGCGTGGTGGGAATGTCTTATGTGTCTGTGAGTGTATGATTTTAGTGCTGGCGATGGCTTTACCAATTGGCTATTGCTGGCAATGGTCCTTTTTGCAGGATCACACCCAAACCTTTTGCCTTCCTTCTCCTACCTTTGGCTGAATTTGTTTTTGGCGGCCTTAGAACTCTGAGCACTTTACCATGACTAACCAGTGCTAAGGTGCATGTGCCCTCTCCTCTAAAAATGGTAACACTGGTTCATACTCATTTGGCATGTATAATTTACTTATAAGCCCATAGCAAAGTGCACTACATGTGCTCACAGCCTGTAAATTAAATGCTACTAATGGGCCTGCAGCACTGCTTGTGCCACCCACTTAAGTAGCCCTTTAACCATTTAACAGACATATCCGTGTGCGCGCCGTTTACACTTCCATTTACACTTCCATGTCAGCCTGGCAAAATAAGCCCTTTGTCTTATCCAAACCTTCCCTTTTTGTACACATAAGTCACCTCTAATGTAAGCCATGGACAACCCAGAG
Source organism: Lissotriton helveticus (assembly GCF_964261635.1). Classification (NCBI taxonomy): domain Eukaryota; kingdom Metazoa; phylum Chordata; class Amphibia; order Caudata; family Salamandridae; genus Lissotriton; species Lissotriton helveticus. Next base: position 947,698,067 of record NC_136065.1, read on the forward strand.
GGTAGGGTGCACTGTATTAAAAGGCAGGACATGTACTTTTAAGTTTTACATGTCCTGGTAATGAGAACACCCAAAGTCTTTTTTTTTACTTCTGTAAGGCCTATATCTCCTATAGGATAACATTGGGGTTACCTTATTGCATATTTTCAATATTTTTCAATTTCCTAGAGTGTGTGCCTTATCACTACTCAAATTGTCATGGTGTAGCAATTTAATATCTTAAATACCGGTCAGAATTATATTTTCAGATTCTCACAGGGGTTCAATGGGCACATATATGAAAAACACAAGGCACTGATTGTTTAAGTTTTGCTATCACTCTTAACTTATTGGTTGGAGATTCTTCCAAAAGGAGAACTCACACTTATTTTTTCTCCACACAGAGAGAGAGTGACCGATGATGACAAGTGGGCATACTGGCGAGTACCAGCCAGCAGCCCCCTGGGTGTTTCTACCGTGAAGCACTCTCTCTCGTCTCTCACACTTTTTTCACAATTCTTTGGTGATTTTCCGGTGGGATGCAGCCTCTGATGGTTTTTAAGATATTAAATTGCTACACCACGACAATGTGAGTAGTGATAAGGCACACACTCTAGGAAATTGAAAAATATTGAAAATTCTGTTGGCATAGTCTAAGGAGCGGGTGTAGTGTAGGCTAGGCTATTTGTTGTCTATAATACTTTGAGTGGGGGGCAGCCTGGCCTTCATTTCCCCCTTGACTCCTATTGTGTTGGGGTGTTGCTTTAAGCATTACCTTCCGAGATGCTTAACTTAGAGGTTGTTAGGCCATGGTGGTGCTTGAGTCATGAGATTACTACTCTGGCATTTACTCCTTTGATACGGAATAGGACGAGGATGGGCTGAGGAGCTAATGCGCCAATTACTTATTGGTAATCTTCATTACTCTGAATACCATCCTAATCTCAGTACTTCGCACTAGGCACAAATCCAAACAGAAGAGTGGAACGTGGCATTTGAAACACCCTCTACTCCTACCCAAGAAAAAAGGGGGGGATGAAGGCATTCTTACATCATTTCTTGGATGACATAAAAATCATCCTTTTGTGGAATTACGCTGGTGCATTATGTTCACTGACAAATGAGGAGATACAAGCTCAAGAAAGTACTAGTACAAAACGTTGCCTGCCATAGGAATTTATGGGGTGGAAGAGCTTTGGTTGACCTTAGTTAAGAGCGTAAGAGCACCAACTTCCCTATTTTGGTTTTTTTCCTTTTTGAACTCGGTGTACTTTACCACTGCTAACCAGTGCTAAAGTGTCTGTATAATCTCCCTAAATCATGGTACAATTGGCCTACACCTAATTTACTTGTAAGTCCCTAGTAAATGATACTCCATGTACCCAGGGCCTGTATATTACATGCTACAAGTGAGCCACTAGTGAGCCTGCAGCACTCATTGTGCCACCCATTAAAGTAGCCTTGCAAAACATGTCTTATGCCTGCCACTGCAGTCTGCAGTGCAGTTTTAAATCTACCATTTTGACCCGGCAATACAAACCTTTCGTCAGACATGCATCATCCTCTTTGACACATATGTCACCCCTAAGGTAGGCCGTACAGGTTCATAGGGCAGGGTGCTCTGAATGCAAAGGTAGGACATTTGGCTTTAAAATGTACCTATCCTGGAAGTGAAAATATCCCAAAATTGTTTTTTCACTATTGCAAGGCCTATCTCTCCCATACGATAACACTGGGTTACACGTTTGGAAACAGATATGAAAATGATGTTTATACTCAAATGAGCTACAATTTAAATATCCTCTTTAATGGTAAAGTCAGATTTGAAGTCACAATTCTAAAAAATACCCCTTTTAAAAAGTCCCATTGCAGAAGAAAGAGGGGTTGAGCCAGTTATACCGTCAGCAAGGCTAGGTCACTATAATCTATCAAATATAAATATGCCAGTACTGACTTTACATGTAAAGAATCTGTGTTTACTTTTCTTTTCACGCAAATCAATGACTGTAATCATCATTTATTTTCATCATAGTCTACCAAACATTTTATCAGTTTTCTGAAAATAGTCGTAGACAATGGAACTACAAACATACATAACAAATAGTACATTAAACTTTTTTGGTGTTGATCCCCCACATAACATTTAATGTAGCAAAACAATATCACACGATGTTCACAAATAACAAACTGTTATGCATCAATAACAACAAAATGTGTACCCCAGTTTTGAAATTGGAAGCCCAAAGGGAGCTGACATCACTAAGTCATTACCTACCGCCCCTGCCTAATTGGGCCAAAACCAGACTGTGCATAAACAATCTGAATGTGGACAGGCTGCTGACAGGGATTTTGTCTATTATGCCATTTAATCAACTAATTCCCTATGTGCCAATAATTTCTTTGAAGTGCACTCCCTGGTTCTAAAATCTGCAGATGCGTTTTAAACCCTACACCAATTTCGGAGTTCTCCTCACTACTCAGAACTGCTGGGCACTAAAAGAAAAACATAGAGGACACATTTAATGCTTTTGGCTCTAGTATGTGGTGTGATTGGAATCAATCTAACTATGCCCTTCATGGATTACCTTATTTATTTATTTATTTGTATAGAGGCTGAATCGACCCCCAAAGGGGTATCTCTGCGCTTTGGACACGGCTGCAGGGCTAGCTGAAGTGCAGGATCAAAATAGGATGGTCTTAAGGCGCTTCCTGAAATGAAGATGATCCAAGTATAGTCTCAGGTTGATGGGGAGCTGATTCCAGTAAAGAGGGGCCAGGTGGGAAAATGCTTTATCACCCAACCTGGCTCTTCTGACTCCGGGGGACCACGAGAAGGGATTTGGTTCCCGAGCGGAGGAATCTGGAGGGCACACAGAGAGTGAATTTCTTCATATTATGTAGGGCTATGCACAATGCAGCAGATTTTGAACTTAACCTGCTTACGAACTGGGAGCCAATGCAGCTGATGGAGGAGAGGGAGGCAGGCGGTTTTAGGAGGGGCATTCAAGACCAGGCGTGCTAGGGCGTTCTGAACCACCTGCAATCTGCATAATGAGGGCTCATTGGCTGAGACCAATAAGGCATTGCAGTAATCCAGGCGACTCAGTATAAGTGTCTGCATCAGAGTTTTACGAGTAGAATCAGGATTCAGGGGTAAGACCCAGCGCAAGAGACCCAAAGTGTGAAAACAAGCGCCAACAGTCTGCACAGCATGCTCTTTCAAGGTGAGTGCCTGGTCCAAGCGTATGCCCAGGTTCCCTGACAAGTGACTTGGGGGCGGGAGGGGTGCCGAGGTCCACCGGCCACCATTCAGGAGTCCACAGCAGAGGGGCCTCTCCGAAAAGTATGTTCTCCGTCTTTCCAGCGTTGAATTGGAGGAAGTTACATCTCATCCAGTTGGAAATGGCCCTCATACCAGTGGAAAAAGCCAACTGGAGAGAAGGAGTAAATTTGGTGAAAGGGAATGAAAGCTGCGTGTCGTCGGCATAAGATATGGGAATAAAACCACATGTCCTAAGGAGCTGGGCCAAGGGGGCAACATAGATGTTGAACAAACTAGGGCTCAGATAGGAGCCCTATGGTACTCCCAGTCAGTTTTGTAGTGGCCGTGCGGTACAGGCCTTAGTTGATGGTTTGGGAGCGGGAGGCGAGAAAGCTTGTCATCCACTGGAGGGCAGAATCTCGGAGTCCAATCTCCTCCATTCTCCTGAGCAAGTTCTAATGAGAGACAGTGTCTAATGAGGCAGGGAGGTCAAACAGCACCAAAATCGTAGATTGGCCCCTGTCTAAGGTCATTCTGATGTGATCTGTGACCGCCAACAGGGCAGATTCTGTGCTGTATTTGGGCCTGAAGCCTGATTGAGAGGGATCCAGACTGCCTGTACATTCGACATGGTCGGACAGATATTTATTAACATGTTTTTCAAGTTACTTGCTCAGGAGAGGGAGTAGCCAGATGGGCCAGAGATTAGACTGATCTGTCAAGGGGGCATTGGAGTTTTAGCGGAAAGGTATCACCTGTGCCACATTCCATTCCATGGGAAGATGGGGCTCTCTCAAAGAGAGGTTGAGCACAGACCCTATGGGTAGGGACAATTGATGGGACAAGGAGGCAGTCATTTTAGCCGGCAAGATGTCAAGAGGAGAGCCGGACTTTACTGTAGGTAGGAGTGCTTCAACGTCTTCCAAAGTCAGTGGGGGAAAACTCTCCAACAGTTGAGTATTAATACATTCTGGCAGGTTGTGTGACATAGCAACTGAGGCCCGGTGCCCTGATGAGATAATAGTGTCATATATAAGCGCAATTGTTTCAGAGAAATGCTGTGCTATATCATTACAAAGAGATTGGGAGGGGACCTCTACGTTGTCGCAGGACTTGAGGTTAGTAAAAGACTTTAGAATTTGGTAGAGGGTTTTAGGGGCATTCTCTGCCTGAGCAAGGTGACGCTTTCCGTGCTGCCTTTTTGTTTTTATGATAGCGGGAGAGCGTTACTTTGAATCTGTCCTTGTCCCTCACATCTTGGGTGCTGCGCCACCGCCTTAACAGTTTTTTGCACTGCTGTTTTTTGGTCCTGAACTCAAGGGAAAACCAGGTGCTTAGTGGAGTTGGGGAGTAGTTTCAATGGCGCAAGCTGGTCAATGGCGCAGGAAACCGCAAAGATATACTTAGCAAGTCCCTCCTTGTCTGTGGGCGTATTGAGTGGCGGGACCAAGAACGGCTACTGCCCTAGGGCCCTACATGAAAAATGTAATAGATGCATGAACAGACCAGGTCAGTGGCTTGGGGGTTCACACAGAAAACTGGATGAGTTAGAAAAAATTATATCCAGTATGACCAGCTGTATGTGTTTGACCCTCGTTAAGCTTGTCAAGGCCTAAAAGCGCAAGATCTGCTAGAAGCAAAGACGTCTCAGGGTTAATAGTACATTCGCTATGTACGTTGAAATCTCCCAACAAAAGGAAAGTGTTGGTCGAAATTACATGAGGGGCAATTAATTCAATAGGTTGGAGAGAAAAATCTGCAAGAAGACCAGGGGGCCAGTAAACTAAGGCCCCCTTCCAACTGAGTTGTGAATGGAGGTCGATCCGGAAGATTGTAATTTCAATATTGACATTGCATCGGTGCTCAAGTGTGGTAACTTTAATACCATCCTTATGGATTATTACTATACCGCCCCCCCCCCCACTCTAGGCTGTCTATACATTCTTATAATCCTATAGCCGTCAGGTAGGGCTAAGGTGAAGGCAGGGGTAGAGTGAGGCTTGAGCCTTGTTTCTTGCTCAACACCCGCTCAGTCCACAGACACGCCGTGGAACTCTGGAACCTGCTCGACACAACATCACCAGACGTCGCCTTCCTCACGGAAACCTGGATGAACGTCTCCTCAGCACCCGACATCGCCATAGCCATCCCGGACGGATACAAGATCACCCGGAGGGACCGCGTCAACCAGACTGGAGGAGGCATCGCCATCGTACACAAGAACACCATCCGCATCTCGACCAACTCCAACGACACCTTCTCCGCCGCCGAACACCTCCACTTCCAGCTACACACCGACTCTAAGACGACCCTCAGAGGCACCCTCATCTACAGACCCCCGGGACGACACACACAATTCAGCGAAGACATCGCAGACTTCATCAGCCGCACGCCCTCTCCTCCTCTGACTACATCCTCCTAGGGGACCTCAACTTCCACCTGGAGAACAACAATGACAGCAACACCACCACCCTGCTGGACAACCTCGCCAACCTTGGACTCAAGCAACTGGTGAACACCCCCACCCATTACGCCGGCCAGACGCTTGACCCCGTCTTCTCCTCCAGCAAGCACATCTCCTTCAGCCACTCCACCGGACTTCACTGGACTGATCACAGCTGCGTCCACTTCAGCTTCAGGACAAACACGACCCACCACCACCCACAACAGCTTCTTCGCCGGAGCTGGAGCAAGATCACCGCCGAGCAGCTCACCACCTCCCACCGCCAGAACCCTCCCGCCAGCACATCGGACCCCAACGAAGCAGCCAGCAACCTCACACAGTGGCTCACCAACTGCGCCGACGACCTCGCTCCACTAAAGAACCCTCCCAGCAGGCCCAGAAGCAAGAAATCCCCCTGGTTCACCAACGAACTCAAGGACTCCAAGAAGAACTGCCGCACCCTCGAGAAAGCCTGGCGCCACGACCAGACCTCAGACAACATGACCGCCCTCAAGCACGCCACCCGCAAGCACCACCAGCTGATCCGCACCACCAAGAAGACAGCATTCAAAGAACGACTGGACAACAACGCTCACGACAGCAAGGAACTCTTCAGCATCGTCAAAGAGCTCTCCAACCCCAGCGCCAGAAACAACGACATCACACCCTCGTAAGACCTCTGCGATTCCCTCGCCTCGTTCTTCCATCGCAAGATCGTCGACATACACAACAGCTTCGGCGCACCAACCACGCACCCAACCGCCGAACCAACGCCCCCTACCATCACCCTCTGCAACTGGACCACGGTCAGCACCGAAGACACCACCCACACGATGAACACCATCCACTCCGGATCACCTACCGACCCCTGCCCCCACCACGTCTTCAACAAGGCCGACTCCATCATCGCACCCCAACTGCGGGACATCATCAACACCTCCTTCCACACCGCCACCTTCCCGGAGAGCTGAAAGCACGCCGAGCTCAGCACCCTCCTGAAGAAACCAACATCGGACCCCACCGGCCTCAAGAACTTCCGCCCCATCTCGCTCCTCCCTTTTCCTGCCAAAGTAATCGAGAAGACCGTCAACAGACAGCTCACCACCTTCCTCGAGACGAATGGATCCCTCGACCCCTCGCAGTCCGGTTTCCGAGCCAACCACAGCACCGAGACCGCCCTGATCGCAGCCACCAATGACATCAGATCCCTGCTCGACAACGGGGAAACAGCAGCCCTCATCCTCCTGGACTTCTCCGCAGCGTTCGACACTGTCTGCGACCGCACCCTAGTACAGCGCCTCAGCAACATCGGAATCCAAGGGAAAGCACTAGAGTGGATCATCTCGTTCCTTGCCGGAAGAACCCAGAGAGTCCGCATCCCCCCATTCAGATCCTAGGCCACCGAAGTCATTTGCGGCGTACCACAAGGATCATCACTCAGCCCAACCCTCTTCAACGTCTACATGAGTCCCCTCGCAGCCATCGCACGCCAACACAACCTCAACATCATCTCCTACGCCGACGATACCCAGCTGATCCTCTCCCTCACCAACGACCCCGCCACCGCCAGAACCAGCCTGCACGAAGGGATGAAAGACGTCGCCGAGTGGATGAAGAACAGCCGCCTGAAACCGAACTCAGACAAAACGGAAGTCCTCATCTTGGGATCATCGCCCTCCGCCTGGGATGACTCCTGGTGGTCCCCTGCCCTGGGCACCACTCCCAAGCCAACGGACCACGCACACAACCTGGGCTTCATCCTGGACTCCTCCCTCTCGATGACCAGACAAGTCAACGCCGTCTCCTCATCTTGCTTCAACACCCTGAGTATGCTCCGTAAGATCTTCCGTTGGATCCCCACCGAGACCAGGAAGACCGTCACCCAGGCACTCGTCACCAGCCGGAACCACTGCCAAACTGCAGAAAAGAGTCCAATGCATCCAGAACGCCTCCGCACGACTCGTCCTGGACATTCCCCGACACAGCCACATCTCCGGCCACCTGAGAGACCTGCACTGGCTCCCCGTCAGCAAGAGGATCATGTTCAGGCTCCTCACCCACGCACACAAGGCTCTCCACGACCGGGGCCCCAAGTACCTCAATGACCGCCTGACCTTCTACGATCGACCAGCCTCGCCCTCGCCGCCGTACCACGCATCCGCAGAGCCACCGCCGGAGGAAGATCCTTCTCCTACCTGGCAGCCAAGACTTGGAACTCCCTCCCCATCCACCTTCGGCTGACCCAGGACCATCTTTCCTTTAAGAAGCAACTCAAGACCTGGCTGTTCGTGCAGTAACGTACCCCTCTCCCCCAGCACCTTGAGACCCTTCCGGGTGAGTAGCGCGCTATACAAATGTCATGATTGATTGATTGATTGGTTCTGTTAGGAAACCAATATCTGGGTTCACCTCGGAGAGAAGGTCCCATACCTCAATTGCATGTTTTGTTGGATCTGACGTTACATAGGACCCCTTTCCACCCTAATTTGGATTTAGAGGGTTGCTTCACTGTAGCCACAAATGGAGGAGTGGTATATTTTTTTGGGGGGGAGGCCATTTTCTATAAGAGAAGCACTGGGATTCCCCATTAGTAAGAGCGGCCTATATGAAAGAGCCTTGATACCGGCAAGCAAGGCAGGCAAAATGGCCCTCAATGATTGGCCAGCGCCCAGAATGACAGTGGAGCAGTGAGACTGTCCTCAAATCTAGTAATTCCTTACTTGTGTAGGACAGCAAAGAAATCGGGCCCTGCTCAGAACAAAACGAGCAGGGTCACTGGCTCCTGGCAACGTCAGGACAAGGACGGGTGAAAACAGGCACAGGCGGAGGCAGATGGGCGCAGACGGGCTTGACTTTGGCTCGACTTCGGCTTGCCCGCTGGGCTCGTCTGCTGCGCGTCTGGCCAGGCATCCAGTTTTGTAGAGGGAGCAGGAGCTGCTAGAACGCCGAGCTACCTCGCAAAACCGGAAGTTACCTAATCTCCTTACACAGAAACGAGTGAAACTCACGGTGGACTGGGGAGTGGTAACCTAAGGTGAGGAGCAGTGTTTGGGTGCCCAAGGAGGACTATGTGCTCCAATAAAATAGAATAGATGCCCCAAAGATTTAGAAATTGTTAAAATGAATTGTGCAAAATGCGCAGTACCGCCGCAATCATCCGAATTTTAACAGAGCACCAGCATTACCTGCACTCGTCTGCTGCACGTCTGACCAGGCCTCCGGTTTTTTAGAGGGAGCCGGAGCCGCTAGAACACCGACCTCCCTCGCAAAACTGGAAGTTACCTAATCTCCCTCCACACAAACGAATGAAACTTGCGGTGGACCAGGGAGTGGTAACCTAAGGTGAGGAGCAGTGTTTGGGTGCCAAAGAAGGAGTATGTGTTCCAATAAAATAGATTAGATGCCCCAAATATTTAAAAATTGTTAAAATGAATTGCGCAAAATGTGCAGTATCGCCGCAATCATCCGAATTTTAACAGAGCACCAGCATTACCTGCGCACGTCTGCGCGTGACTTCTGGCATAAAATTTCCAACATATCAATTGTCAATTTTATATGAGATCTGGATGAATCTAAAAGAAGCAGATATGAGAGCTAATTATGTTGGCAGCCCTTAGATAGCTGGATCACACTGACTGTATCACTGGAGCAGTGGGACTTAGTTCAATTAATTCAACGTCGGATCAATCTCTGTCTTTGCATGCAATCAATGTGCTCTGTGACCATTAAACAAAAACCTTCTGTGACAATTGACTGAAACCATGAAACTTGTCTTTTAAAAGCAACACTGCAAGCATTTCTAATCCAAAGGTATAGCAGCAGAATTAACTTCCAAGCTGTGCAGTGATTCGGACCCATATACGAATATACTCAGTCCACCCGGGCTGGACAAGATTCCAGGGGATCTGTTGTAGCATGAAAAAGAAGTATGGGTCCCCTATGTGAATATGCTATGCAACGCAGTTGCATCTGGGGCACTTGTCCCTCCATCATGGAATGGGGTCGAGATAGTACCAAACCACGAAAATGGCAATAAATGTGACCCTGGTAATTGTAGGCCAATAAGCCTTATAGATGTAATGCAAAAAATCTATGTCTGCCAAACACTGGACAGATTGAATGATTGGATCCATGACTGTAGGAGAGTAGGGTCTGCAATCCTATGATCACCCAGATTTTTGCTTTTTGCTTCACTGGTTTACGACTTTCCCTGGCTGTGGGCCTGCTAATCAGACCCACAGCCTAGCTGTTCTCTCTATTCCAAATTGTACCCAGGTACTGAATTGGCACTGGGCCCTCTCAAAGTCCCTGTACCCAGGGCTGAGGTGTACCCAGAAGTCTCCCAGGGGCTGCAGCATGTATTATGCCACCCCTGGACAGACTAACTAAACAGACACAACTGACTGCTTGACAGCTGGGGGCAAGGTGGTGTAATCACCCTTTGCTTTAGATATAGTATCCCTATATCTAAACCTAAATGGGCACACAGATCTCCTATCAGTCACTCCTATGGCAGGCCTTGACAATCCTGAAGGCAGAGTGCTTGGAATCGTGTGAGATAGTGCTCTGGCATGAGCTGAGCCTGTCTGCGGCTTTCGGGATCCATCCCTTAGCCGTTTCCATGATATCGCATACCATATACTCTTAAGTGCATTGTAATCCTCGCGGTTATATGCCAACTCTGGTATCGCTTTATCAAAACATGTCGAGTAAGGTGTCATACGAATTGGAATACTAACCCCTCGCCAATTCTGGCGACGGGGTTAGCATTCCACCCTTCTAGAGGGACACGACATGTTGGTAACCTGTAAACCCGGTTAAAGTCAGACATAGCCTTAGCTCCACAAAATGGATGCTGCCACCGAGACACAAGTCTGCCCTCCTGCTGCTGGGAGTCCTCCCAGAGCAGGAGGCAAGGACAAAGGGTTTCCTGTCAGGGGCGGTGCCAGCACCGTCCCAGACAGGATTTTGTGTATCCTAGGTAGGCAGGGCTTTAGAGGAAGGTGACTGCAAGTGGCACCCCGGTGCTCACTGTGCATAGGCCGGCTAGAACCAGTTCCAGGGGCACACCAGCCCCTGTCCTGGGGAAAGCCCGCCAAGGGAGAGGGGTGTAACCACCGCCCTCCTGGTCCCACCCATAGGGCAGCACTTAGTCGCGTGCCAGCCCCCTTTTTCAGGATAAAGGCAGGAGCTGGCCCCCTTCCAAACTAGATCATCTTTGAATCCTGAAACTACTTTCTGCAAGAAGGAACTCAAGACTCTTCTCAAGATTTCTCCCTTGTGACTAAGGAGTAGTCACCCTGCAGCAGCAGGCACCAACGAAGTATCGCGGTTTGTTGCCAGTCTCTCCTTCGGATCAAGACTGCTCCAGCACGACGAGAACCGGCTTCCCTGGCACCTCTGACCTCAACCTACATCATCAGCCCAGCTGTGATCCGTGTGTGCGACGAGACCTCGAGGGACCAGCCATCTTCAGAACTGCACGACGCTTGTCCAGCACGACTCCCGAGTGACCCTCGACTGAGTGCTTTGGGGTAAGAGAAGCCCCGACCCTGAGCAGCTCCAGCACCGAAGACCAGCCCCCCTTGCATCCACGAGATCTGCGTGGGGCCCTTCTGCTCTTGACTGCTCACCGCGTTGTCCAGGTCACTTTCCCGTTGGCTAGTGACCCCCTCACGACGCTCCACGACAACTAACACTGCTGGTCTGGTTGCTCCAGACTAGCCCGTGCTCCCCTCCAACAGAGGAGCATCCTGGACCCTCCTGGTCCACTCAAGACGCCATTTTAGGTCCACCGCGTGGGCCTTGCATTTGCCAAGACTGTTGCCCCAATCCTGGGTCCAGCGACGTCGACAGCAGAGACCTTCGTGGGACAGCTCGCACCTCCATCCTGGTCGCCGACAACGCCTCCTGGTCCGAGAGACTGCAGAGCCCAGAAGCGCCCACTCACCTGGTTGAGGTGACTTCGCCCGGTGCCACTCTGGTGCCCATCTAATCACTGGCTAGTGATTCAGAACTTGGTCCCCTCTGCTTTCAGGTCTTCCTCTTCCCTGATCCAGGCTTGGATCACCACTAACTTTTCTTCACTGGCCGCCTGCCAGCAACTTCTCCTTCAGGCTCCTGGTTCTTCAACGTGGGTTTCCGACGCAACTTCGACCCTATGCAGCCGCAGCCCCTGGGCTAGGTAAACCAAGTACTCCGGTGCTTCAGCATAGTCCAACACTCCTAGTGTTCGGATCCACTCCCGTTTTCGACCCACCTAGTCGGGTTCGCCCGAGAACAGTAACTTTGCAACTGCTAGCCTCCATAGACTTTTTCCCGCCTTACGCGTGAGAGTTCCCACTCTGCACACGATGTCCACAGGCCTCCTGCATCTAATCCCAGTGTTTAGAATTGTAGGCCTAGCGATTCCTGAGTCTAGAAAAGTATTACTTACCTGCTAGCAAGCTCGCATTCCACTTACTGTGTATATGGTTTTTCGTGCCCCTAGGGCATTTGTGTAAATTGTGCGACTTAAAGTATTTTCGTAAGAGTTTTGTTGTGTGCTTAGCTCCCTGACTCATAAAGAGTTCAGGGTAGTCTTGTTATAAATAAATATCTGTTTATTTTCATAACAACTTGTGTGGTGTCCTTTCACTTGGTGTTCAAGGGGTAATGTGATGGTAAAACAGCTGGCTTAACACGCCCTCTAGAGTCTTAGCCTTAGACTGCTCGTATCCATGCTACTAGGATAGCTGGTCTATAAGGTTGACTTACAACCAATCATCAATAAGGGTTGTTTGGACTGATACAAAGTGCTCACTAGAATAGTGAACATTATATATCAGGCCAACTTCTCACAATGACCATAACATACTTTCACCTTTCCAAGCAGGATTCAGGTATTGTATTAGTACCATCTACCAGGCGTTTAGATTAATGTGCTTGCTATGAAGGTATATAAAATTTAAGGAGGGACACATTTACGTAGCATTCATAGACCTAAAGGCGGCGTTTGACTATCTCTCAAGAGAATTACTGTGGACAACATTAAAGATCCAAGGTGTCCCAGCAGAAATTGCAATTCATATAACTAGGTTACACCAGAATAACTTTGCCAGGGTACTCTGGGGCCAAAACGGCAATCTTACAGAACAGATGCCTATAAGAAGAGGAGTGAGACAAGGTTGTGTGATGGCACCCACCCTGTTCTCACTCTATAATAACGATGTTGTGGATCATCTGAAACAATGTGTCCATGATTCAACTAAGATCTGTGGAAATCCAGTTCCTGCTTTACTTTTAGCAGATGATACCATTCTGGTTTCTCAGACACCTAAGGGACTCCAAAATCTACTTGATAGTTTCCACATTTATTGCAGGAAAAAGGGATTGGATATCAACAAAAGTAAGACAAAATACATGACTGTGAAACCACACAGGTCTTTGAAGAAAAATGTTACAGTGGGGGAACAAAAACTGGAGTAATTTTAAATATCTGGGCATAACTTTAAATCCAAGAATATCATGGGAACCCCAGATAAACCAGGCTAAGATGGCCCACGTATAAAAGTATCGACCAATATTGACTAAGTATACAGATCTGTTATCAAAGCAGTAACACCAGCCTCGGAAATCTACAGGCTCAAAAATCAGGCAGACGTATTATGTGGAGCTGAGTTATTGGGTATAGACAAAGTGAAATCCCTTGCTATAACAGAAACCAAGCTTATGAAAAGCATCCTAGGGTTGCCAACTGGGGCACCACTGATCCCAATGTACCTAGATCTGAATATTAAACAGATATAACATATCCCCCACTAAGATCTAACCTCTATTGGGTAAGAATATGGACCACAGAAGAGCTGGGCCATTATCGAGCCAGTCTAAAGGAAATATTGGAACTAGATGGGAATCAAACTCTCCCATAGTAACGATATGTAAAAGAGTGGTTTATCAAATTTGCTCTGCCTTTATACTGGAATGAGCATGAAACACTATAACCTAGCTCAAAGAAACATCTTAAATTAGTGTACTGGGACTATGTTGCAAACCCCCAACATCACAGCCCAAATGTAGGTCCATTTACAACTCAATTTCTCATTATACAACAAGTCTCTGTATTCAAAGACTTCCTAGATTAAATCCAGCCTTTTTGTGAAGATACTGCATATGAAATTTAGTTATAGAATTCTCCAAATCAGATCTTATACCTCAAAATGGAAGATGAATGCGACCCACGAGACTGAGACTTGCACTCTATGCACTTTGAATCAGGCAGAAAACATTGCACATACTTTATTTTTCTGTACAGCCAACAATAGGCAAAGGAGTAAAAGGATCCATCTGTTATGTAAGAATTTAGGTTATAGGAAATTGGAAGAAGCCCTGAGGGTACTTAAAAGTGACTCATCACCCTACATAATGTTTGCCCTTAGTAGATACTTACTTGCAATCAGTTTTATAAGTAAGAAAGTAGGCTGAATGTTTTTCTCTTAAAGAGTGGTTTTAGATATATGGTGGGCCAGAATGAGCATTTTTATTCTTGTTTAATTCTAGCTCATTTACAAATTGGGGAGGCATACTCAGGTTTTACAAGAATACCTTTATTGCTTCTATTGCTGTAATTTTAGGTTGATGTGGCCAATGCAATATTTATTACAATCACTAGAGTCCTAGGCTGAATCAATCTGTAAATATGATTGCCTAGGAATAACTGATTCTACCTACCGCACCTTAGCACTTGTACTTTATTTATCTAGCTTTTTGGGGGCTTTGCAGGGTATGCATATGTACTTGTGCTTTGATAGTTGAGCTTTTGCTACTCCCCGCTAGCTAAGCTATATTAATACAGTTATAACCGGACAATCGATGCACAAGTACCTATTATGTAGGTGCTGAGTTTAACTTTTCCAATCTATGTAGCCTTGTTCAATGGTTATATGACTTGTGATAACATTTAATTCAAATTCTAGTCAGATGTTTATGTACAAAATTGACCCTCAGGCATGGTGGACCATTCTAAGTTTTTGCCTCCGGTAGTGTATGTACTAATTTGGTGCAATCGGACTCAGAGGTGTATTTGATATTGCCAGTGTGGCGTTCAACATTAGCTACCTAATTTTAGAAAGCTGAAGTAGCAGCACATAACACACATAAAGAATGTGAAAGGTATTAGTGGCTATTCTTGACATGCAATCTTTTTGAAAAAGGGAAGGCCGAGCTTACTTATTTACTACTGCAAGGGGATCCTTTGCTGGGAGTCCTCGATTCCAATGTGGATGTCATTAGGTTTGCTCATTGTCTTTTAAAACCCATCGAGAGCATCCCTCACCGGGAAAAAACTGTTACAACACATGCATTACAATGCATGCTTTTACCCCGCATGCGATTACAGCGAAATGGCTTGCTGTAGGGGGCATAAGGTGTTGGATTTAACTCCAACACCTTCCCTACTGTTGCACAGACTGGAGTTGGAATAGTAAATTATACTATTGCAAACTCCAGCGCACCCCCGACAGCAAGTCGGGGTAAAATATTGCATTAAAACAGCATGCGGGGTAAAAGCATGCATTGAAACGTCATACAACCTACCTCACCACATTGCATGGTGGCCATCTGTTAGCCAATAAGGGCTCCTAACACTTCTGAAGTATTGACCAGGTTGGCTGTGGTAATATTTTCAGGCATCCTGGGACTTGTGGTTTTCAAGCAATTCAGTCTAACCATCTGTCTTAGAGGCAGGTGGCAAAAAGGATTTTGTGCAAGTCATACTCGATTGCAGTGCCTCCTGCTGGGATCGGAGCTAATCTTGCCTCAAAACTCGTTGAAACTGGCTCACATTTAAAGTGTAGTGCTCTGAAGCACAGATCTCAGTGTTAATGTAGTGAGAGATTGTAGGACTCGCAGTGTGAGAAGGGTCCGTGTGGATCCATCCTTGCCAATTGTATGCATAGTTGCAGCTGTAGAGGAACATATCTTAGCTGTAAATTTGCCTCACAGGAGAGATTTCCCTTTTATTCACCTTATCATCATGGTGCCTCTGCTTTTCTTCTAATATAGTGGGCACTGCTATATTCTGATTCTGGATTCCCTTTGTAACAACACTCTAAGATTAAATCCATAACCCTAATTTCAAATTCTGAAGTTAGGTCATCTCATTCAGACCCTCTATTACCGTGTCAAAACTCCATATAAGGTATGCCTCTTTATGCATCAGTAGTCTCTCAAGTTCCCCATCTCTGGGATGAGGTTGGACTACTGCCAGCACTGTCCAGCGGAAATCATTATCCAAATGATGGTTCTCTATGCAATGAGTTACAAGCGGGGCTGTGATGATTTTATGTCGTATTCAAGACTTATTCTTTGCCTGATCTCTTGAGTCATATTTCCTATTTAAAGTCTGGTGCAAGGACAACTTATCCTATAGACCACATTCTTAGTTTCACAATTTGAAAAGACCATATGTTTCCATTTGATATTCTTGTGTACAAACTATGGGGCATTTTACAAGCCCCTATCGCCACCACACCGTCACTTTTTGTGACGTTGTGGTGGCTAGAGTGGATTTGCCTTATATACAAGGTAGTGTTAAGCCACTTAATGTGGCTTAACGCTGCCTTGTAAATAAGGCACCCTTTCACTCTGTACTTAGCATGAGAGCAACCTGCAACGGGTGCGTTGGTGTGCGTTCCACCGAAACATCCATTGATTGTGATGCTGCCCCTATTTACAAGGGTGGGGTAAATATGGGGCTGCACCAAAACGAAGACCAGAGAAAACCTGGTCTTAAAGCAGTGAAACAAGGAGAAATGCTTTATTTCTCCTTGTTTTTGCTGTTTCCATGTGTGTTGCATTGTGCAGCACACATAGAAATAGCAAATTGCCATTGATTGTTTATGTGCAGGAAAGGTCACCTTCCTGCAAATAAATAAACAATAAAAAATTACGTTTGCAGGTGCGTGGGGTTTCTCGGAGGTCGGTGGCATTTTTGTGTAGTATGTTATCAATTATGTTATATGGAACTTGGAAACAAGCATCTAACCCTCTCTTAGAATAAACTCTAACTGCCCCATCACAGCTGCCATTGGCAAGTCATGATCCAAAACAGAGCCTTTTGATCACTAATTAGGAGCAGCGGTATCTAAGGCCCTTGCACTGGAGGGGAACTAGTGGTAGCAATCACAGGCAATGTACAATAATCCATCTCTGTTACAGAACCTACAAAAAGCCTGGCAATTGTTGAAAATGTACTATGAGCATCAGTGAAAAATTTGTCAAATGAAACCACTGAATTCCAAGGATGCTCAGTCTTGATTTCACCTCCTGCTTCCTTCTTCCATCACCCAACACGTCCAGCCTTTTTATGTCATTTTTGTATGTCATGTTTTGGGTCTGGCAGGTCTGTGAGGTCTATTGGTACCAATTCTTTCAAATGTACACAGAATGTGCTTTTCTTCAACTAGTGGAGCATTTATCTCTCACCTTGTGCCATTGGCTGTTTATTGTATTATTCTACCTTCTAGGGAGTGCTCCATTGGTATGTATGTGGGCTGTTTCTCATCTAACAAGCAAGCTCAATCATCACACTGTTAGTCACATGCATTACTTTATCTCTTATATCTCTGACACAGAACACAATCCTTGTTTACTGCGTTTTCCCCACAGGTAAAGTAAATAGGTCAGGCTTATATGTGCTAAAAAGCATTTATACCTGGAATGCATGCAAGGAGCCGAGTGGGTTAATACATTCATCCAAGCACTGACAGCCTCTTTCAGTTCTCGGGGTGCTGCAGTGTGGTGTTGGTTCGAACGTTTTAGCAACGTTTAGTTTGGCTTCCAGTCTGATCCCAAAGAAAGCAATCATGAGAGTGCGTGAACACTGTTTGACCTGTAATGGACGGGAGAACTGGGATGGGGCGAGTAACACGCTGTAAGTAGTTTGGTCAATCTGTATTTACGAAAGGGACTGGCGAGTTGAAATCACACTGGGGCATATTATCAAGAACAGGCAATAAAATGATCGCTGCTTTATCAGCAGGAAACTGCCGCTAAAGCGGCGATAATGGGCTTGATAATATGCCCTTGTGAATTCCCATAGCAGCCCAGGTTAACTCCAAAATCTGGACTGCTATGAGAATTCACAAGGACATATTATCAAGCCCATTATCGCCGCTTTAGCGGCAGTTTCCTGCCGATAAAATGGCGATAATTGTATCGCCTGTTCTTGATAATATGCCCCACTGTTCTCAGTTCATGCATGCGTGGTCGATCTGCTCCAAATTACAGGGTTGACTCAAGGGCTGAAATACGAATTCAAGCGCGTGACACGTTTGAGATAAAGCAGCCCTGATTCATCCCAGCTCTTGGGGTTTCTAACTCTGGCCTCAGATCAGTGACAAGCTCAAAATAAATTGTTCCCCCAGACTAGACCTCTAATAAATCTCTTATTCTACAGCATCGTCACTTGACGCGTCATCGGTCAAGGGCACTCTGAAGTGAAGTAAATACGACACCGCAAGTGATCGTGGCGCGCGACAGTAACTGATTTTAACTTATGCAAAATAGCTTCCAGCTGCTAAGAAAGAGCTACTGAACTTTAGAGAGCCAAGAATAGGAATGAATTGCTCAAATTAAAGAACTAATTTGAAATTGAGCAAATGGTGAGAACTTAAGAATTTGTAGATGCACAGTGTTAGTTTTATCATCAGAAACCCATCTTTAGACTATATACTGTTTAAAAAGAAATATGCATAGGGTCTTTTAACCATAATGAATGAGTTCACATTTACATTCACTACCAAAATCTAAGCACAAAAACAAATAATCGCATGTTCATCATGCCATCATGGAATTTACTGGTTCTTTTTTATACTACAAAGACAATACATTCTCCTCTGCAATATGTTGTGTTATTCTTTCTTGATATATGTCAGTAGAGGAGTAAGCAGACACAGCCAGCTCTGAGGCCTTGCACTGGAGGTAATTAGGTAAACAATGTAAACTGGATATTCTCTTGGCCAAAGTGTTAAGCTTTCATTTGTTTTCATGATCTGTCCTGTAGGGGCTCTTGAGTGGGCATGTAAAGAGGTTAGAGGCTTCAATAACTTCCTTCACATGTGCAGCAAGACACGCATGTGGCATGAGATGTCTTTGTTAAAGGAAGATATATACTTGGGTTCTTTGGCATGTGAAACATCCCTATATGCATTTATATCTCTGTTTCTTGCCAATGGAAACTCTTCATCTAGTAGTGCATATTCCACCGGGCCACCAAATCATAATGATGGTAATCATCCATAATTATGGAAGAGTAGATTTCCCTTCCTGGGATTGCCAAGTGAGGCTTATAAAATAGGAAAAACAAATCAACTATTGGTCCCCATGAGTAGGAAAAAAGTCCCTGAGCCTCAGTCCCCAATAGTTTGACACCACCTACTTTGGGATGATACCGAGCATGGTCTAAAGAACATGGTACCTACTCAAAGTGTCAATGAGCCTACAGTGGAGCATCCAGTGAGGCAGGTCCATTGTGGACTGAGAGATCCCCGCCAGGAAGTCAAGAACCTGTAAATAGGGCAGGCAATCATCCCCCAAGGTAGCTGACCTTGCAGCCCACTGTCCCAATGCCAATACACTTAAGGGCCTTAGGGGATCATTTGCACCTTAGCAGGTAACCTGTCCTACTGCCAGGGCAGTTGACGCTTTGGCCTCGGCTTCTGTAGTGAATAACCTTTTACCATATTTTGAAATTCACTCCAGTTTGGAGGAGTTGCTTGTATGCTGGTGTAGCAGTTACAGTGGCGGCAGAGCACTTTGGTGAATGGGAACCTTGCTGTTTTGACTCTACTAACTTTTTATTTTTTAGAAATAAACTCCCAGAGTAGGTGTTAGATTTTGAAAACCAAGAAAGCAATGGCCCTAACGCATAGGGAGTTTTCTCCATACACATAGGCATCACTGATTAAATTCCCTGCCCCCGAAAGACTGCCACCCCTTCTCAAACAGGCTAAGACAAGCATTTCTACGATGGGGTCTCCCAGTGGTGGAAAGGCTGCCAGGTCAACTGCTCACGGTGGCTAAGCCTACAGAAGCTCTGCCATTGGTAACCCTGTAGTTCTACCATCTCTAAACAAGTCAAGGGGACAAAGGTTTGACAGGATGGGAAGCACCAATTTATGGTGGTCCACACACCCTGCCAAACTTTACAAAACCTCTTAAGAGGCTTTATAAATAAACCATTTGAAATGGACTGCAGCATAAGAGATACATCAATCGTTCATTGACATTTTAAGTCTATAAATAGTAAAAAAAAAAACTACAAGCCAGGGTATAGACTGTAATATATTGAAGTTATAACTTTATGGTTTGGAGCTTTTAAACCATTTTTAGACCAAGCTTCCCAAGCAGCTCAAACTGTAAGGGTGTAAAAGACCCATTGAAGGCTTCACAAGAACTTACAGAAGCTTACAGCCTGCCAATTGCTTACTGTTGGTTGGTTTTATTGTTGCTCATTTGCCTGCTTCTTGCATTCTATTGCTTTCATTGTCCCAGCTTGCGCATCTGCTGTTCGTTCTTTCTCTGGATCATAACCTCTTTATCATCTCTGTGTTTGGCTTTCATCGATCTTTATACTGCTCACTCCCTCGTATGCTTCTCACCCTTTGTACTTCGCATTGCCCTCTCTCCCTTGCGTTATTTGTTTCCCCGCCCCGTGTTGCTCTCCCTCATGTGCAGCTTGATCGGGTTTAATGTCTGTTGTTCACTCTTCTAATATAGCAGGCCAGGTGTGGCTCACTGCCTTAAATAAACACCAATATTGCACATACTTCAATTCTATTGTCATTTATGTGTGTAATCTGCATGCATGGAACATACCATCTGTGCCGGAGAACATGCTGTGTTGGAAAGGAGATCAGCACTCTGTTGGGTGGTTGCTCATGTTTGCAGCTGCCCACGGCTTTAAGTGGGCCTGGTCTCACCGGTGTTGAGCAACGGCAGTTTTTAAAGGGGGCCTCGAAACGTGTCTCTATCGGGCTCTGTTTTGTGTACTGGCTCAGGTGTTCCATTTTTTCCGGACTGCAGTGACAGCTGGCACATCGATGTGCGCGTGCTCACACTGCTCACTTCTCACTAGTGGGGAAGTTACGGCATGATGTCATGCCAGGTGAGCGCTGTGGGGGAAGGGAAATGCTTTAAAGAGAGTCATTTTCTCTCTGGATTTCTCTTTTCTTTTTGAAACTCAGGAGCAGCAACATTGTGTGATGTCACTAGGGCTTTAAATGGAAGCTTTTTCAATATTATATACAAGCCATAGTTGTTGCCTATTTATCTTATGCAACTAATAACCATTGAAAAAGCTGTAGGTACGATGTTACTTGTTGTAATATATATGGATGCAATGACAGAAACAGCAAAATACAAGTCGGGCGGCACACTATGCTAAACACAGATTTTTAACTTATGTGTTTTAAGCCACGCCCTTAATTGCATTGGCCACGCCCCTTTGAGAGACCCCTCAGTTTTTTCATCCCACTTAAAGCCCTGAAGCCGTCAAGCTGCAATCACAACAGATAACTCAGTGGACGACCACGGTAGCACTGTCTACTGAGTATGAGAATTAACCACTCCCACCACTCTGCCTTCCTCAGAGGAGGGGCCTACGTCATTTGAGCACATCTTCCCTTGAAAACAAAACAGTGTTTTTTGTACAATTGCTCTTGTTAGACCTGGCATCTTTGGTGTGGTTTCCCGTGTCTTTTTGCCTCTACCACCTGTATTTTTGACGCTGTGCTGGATTTCGTTTTTGCTGGTTTAGATGCTTTGGGCACTGTGCCACTGCTGATCAGTGTCAAAGTTCAAGTGCTCTCTGAATAGATTGTGATTGTAATTGGTTATCCATGATTGGCACAGTTGTATCACCAAAAAGACCCTAGTAAAGTGCACTGAGTGTGCCAGGGCTGGTGATACAAATGCTACTAGTGGACCTGCAGCACTAATTGTGCCACCCACATGAGTAGCCCTAAAATGGTGTCTCAGGCCTGCCACCGCAGTGCCTGTGGGCAGTCTGTGAACTACCATGTCAACCTGGCCAGTGTCCCCACTGACCAGGCCTGACCCTTCCCTTTCTGTACACATTGATCAACCCTATGGAAGGCCCAAGGAACCCCCTTGGGCAGGGTGCGGTGTATGTGAAAGGTAGAGCATGTACTAGTGCAGGTGACATGCTCTGGTAGTGAATTACAGCCATTTTCGTTTTTCACTATTGTAAGGCTATCTTGCCCGTAGGCTATCATGGGGAATGCTGGCTACAGTGGTTACCTGCATATATTCCCATAGGAGCAAGATAGGACATAAAAGTCTGGTATCCCTGAACTCCCATCTGAATATCCCATCTTTTAGGAAAGGTGGTTTTTAAATCCTGTGTTTGAGAACAGCACTTTTTAAAAAAGTGGCTGTTCTCTTGTCTGACCTTTCTGTGTGCCTTGGCCTGTTTGTAAATTGACTGTCTGGTTTGTTAGTGGCAGGGGCTGGGTGGCTCCCAGAGGCTGAGTGGGCCATCCCTGGGCTGAACAGCTCCATCTGCATCTAGAGTGGTGGTAGGGGATAGCACCTGGGCCTGAATAGGGCTGTGCCTGCCTTCCACAATGCTGGCTCCACCTCCTGGAGAAGGAAAGGAGAAGCCAGGAAAACAAAGTGCTCAAGGAACACCCAGAACTGGTTCAGTCCGGGCTCAGAGCCCTCCTGCACAAAGGGAACAAAGACTTTTAGGGGTATAAGTACAGGACCCCAGACTACAGAAAATGAGATCATCCTGGAATCAAGAAGGAACCTCTGTCAAGGAGAAAGCTGGAAGACTGAAGAGGAAGGACTGTCCTGCTGTGTGTTTGTGGGCTGACCTGCAGTTGCTTTGCTGCCAAGGAGAGGGGAAGGACTTTGCTTTGTGCTGTGTCCCCTTGCTTGAAGAGATGCCAAGGTCATGAGTAGAGCTAGCTCCCTGTTAAGAAGTCCCAGGAACAAAAGGATTTCACCCACAGCTTCCCTGAACTCTACTGAGATAGAGTTCCGTCCTTCCTAGAGTGCTTGGGCCAGTTATGGTGCCTCTGGAAGTTGTACCTGTGTTGGGAAGCTGGAAAAGAAGATACTAAAGACTTTCTGAAAATTTACACGCATTGCTCGCTTGCGGAGCGCATCCCCGACAGTGCGAGGAAATTCCCACCGCCGCAAAGCCAGAGATCGTTGCAGTGCCTGTTGCTGCTGCAAGAGCCGTCACATCCTTCACTTGCGGATCGCACCAGTCTGGTGCGGGGAGATTAGCATCGCTGCAAGTATCGACGCAGTGCCTGTCATTGCTGGGTGAGATCGTCGCACCGCTTGCTTGCGGACTGCATCATGTCGCTGCGAGTGCCGTCGCAGAGCCATTGCATCAAGGGGCCGTGAGAGGAGAAGATCGACGCTGCGCCTCGCATTGTCGCTGCACCGGAGATCGTAACCGTCCCGAAGATCGTCGCATCGTACCTTTTGCAAGCCGCTTCCACCAAAACCTGCGCACTGGAATCCACTCAAGGTATCGCATCCCTCCCCATACAGACCGGAGTCATCGCAACACGCCCGCTGCGTTCAGTGGGGTTGTTGCAACGCCTCCCCAGGGTCTAAGGAGTGACGCATCGCTTACTTTTTAACGCTGCAGCTTTCACTTGGAGCTTTTGTCGCATCTAAAGGTACTGTTGGCTAAAACATGATGCAACTGTGGATTATTTTAACACAACCTTAAGAACTCTTTTGAAACCATATGCTTGAACTGTGTATGTTGGATTATTGTTGTTTTGGTCTTGTTTAGTTTAGATTAAATACGTTTATTTTCTAAACTGGTCCATTTGTGGTGTTTTCACTGTGTTACATTGAGTGTTGGTACAAATACTTTACACATTGCCTTTGATAAGCCTGTCTGCTCGCGCCAAGCTACCAAAGGGGTGAGCAGGGGTTATCTAAAGAGTGTATCCTCCTTACCCTGACTAGAAGCAAGGGTCCCTATTTATCACAAGAGCCAACCTGTGCCAACTAGAGACCCCCAGATCTAGCAGCTCTCAATTCCCAAGCCAACTCCGTAATGCTTAAAGTAATGTGCCTCTTTCACCCATGCTCTGTGTTGGTCTCACATGCGCGTGTGCTTCTCACTCACCCCACGCCTTGTGTTTCTCTCTCATGTGCTTCTCCCACCACGTTAATTGTTGGTTTCTCACTTGTGTGCCGTCTCAGTCCACCTGTGCTGCTTTCCCTTGTGTACTTTTCCCCTCCCACCTCTACTCCTCATAGCTTCCAAACCATCAGCTTAACGATGCCCCCACCTACACCCCGCCATCTTTTAAAATATATATATTTTTTGGGGTCGGCGTGGACAAGGCAATAATTTGCTACCTGACCCTATACTTGAAAATAATTGCTTTAACGCTACTTCAATTTCATTTTTTTTAATTTACCGATCTATCACAGATCAGGAAATATAAAAAAAAAATATTGCCTATGTCATTTTGTATGCGTAATGAGACATGCATGCCTACAAAATGACAAGCCTGCTCTAGCCACCTGTTCACACTTTTTTAGGTCGAGCTGCGATCGACCTGTTATATCTGTACTGTGGGGTTTGGCTAACTCACCGATTGCCATTGGTTACTATCTGTGGCAATCATAAATGCTGACTTGTTATTGGTGCATTTGTGGAAAGGCCCCTCCTTTTTGTGCTTCCTTCCTCCCTGGTGGTTTCACTCAGAGAACCTTTTGTTTGGCCATCACACTGTACAGCCCCTATCTCCTTGTTATTTTCAAATACTGTGTCAAATAAGGCTTTCTTTATATGCGTCTCGCCATTGTTCTGCTGTATTTCATTTTTTGGGGAGGCGAAGCGGGTGCTGTGTTAATTAAATAATCTGTGGACTGGTCTATCTAGGACTGGTCACTCTTACACGTGGAGTTTATTGAAAAGTTATAAAACTTTAATTTTTTTGTTGTCACAGAGTACAAATTTTTACATAGGGCTTACCATCAAAATCTCACAGCTTCACAGTCCTGTGACAAGCATATGTTACTCATCAAAGTCCTTGTCACATCAATTAAAAAAAATTAAAAAGTCTAGCATACCGGACAAGTCTGGCACCCATAACCATGAGGTTATACACTCACTCACACCTCTGCAAATGAATTAAATAACGAGCTATCCTGCCAGCTAACACTGCTCCTTTTTATATTGTCGAAAAGGAAACATTAGCACCTTAATTGGGTTTGCATTATGTTAACGTTGTAATGCCTGCATTTCTCGGGCTACCAAGCCACCTCTGCCAGCAGGATACCTACTTTCCAGTCCAGTACTTTCTTTTTAGCAGTCACTTTTCCAAGTCTGTGGGTCCAATTGAAACAAACCATGACAACGACTATCAGAATGCACTCATTTGTGTACAATGAAAACACTGGCCATCTACTGTTGATTTTGAGACTTGTAATAAAGAACTTTAATTTCAGATGTTTGTTATTCTAGTTAAAAATGTTGGAATTTATGATGCTCAGCCACAGCAAGCTCATTCTGTATCCCATATATTACTTCTTTGCCAATACGTGGTACTCTTTCCATATGTATCTCATGCATATACTGAATTAGAAACTATGCTAATGAGAGGCAGCCTGGTGCCACAGGGGCCTTGTTCTCGCGTATCTAAAACTACAAAGCTAAAACAAGCATTGGCAAAGTCAATAGGTCTCACTTAAGCAAGAGCTATTGGCTTTGCCAATGTGTTTTAGACATGTTGTACACCAGCGTGGTTGCTTTTCAGGATGGCTAAAAGTTAGTGTCATAGACCTATACGTTGTACCACACTACCCATGAAGACAAGCGCTTCAGCGACACCCATACGGGTAGTAAACGCTATATAAAATGTTGCAATGCAATTGACAAGCCGGTCTGCAGGCTGGAGCTCTCTGGACGAATATGATGAATCACAATTGCGTCTTTGTGCTCTATTCTGCAGTGTTGTGTGCACGGAGGCGTCAGAGCAGAATGACACTGCAGCATTACGCTGTGCCCCTCTTTGGGGCCCACCAGGAGGGGAGAGTACTGACCACAGACACAAAAATGGTGTGACAAAGGCCGCTTTATTGGAAGCAGGTGCACCTTAAACATCCCAAACCTTGGCCTATGCCGAACAAAACTCTACCTCACTAAATAATGAACTACCTAACAACCCCCCACCCCTAAATGGTTCCCCCAAAATTGCACATCAAACAAACATCCCACCTGCAACAAACCCCCCTGCCTAACTAACTATAACTTGACCTCAGTGTGCTTCACCACCTGCCAAACAGCCCAGGCGTCTTGCAATGCCCCCCCCTTTTAAACTAGGAGAAGCGCCACTCGAAAGCCGCCTAACGACTTTCGACCCCCCATAAGACTCCCACCCCCTCGGATACCTGCGCACCCCTAAAGCCCGATCCAGAGCCTCCTTTACCTGAACAATGTACAGCTCCATCCTGTACCGCGATAGGTGGACCCCATCTTCCATAAAGAAGTACACCGCCCCTATCTAAGCTCAGGATGCTCCAGCCTACCAATGCCCTCTCTGGCACAGAAACCCCTCATCTCCCTGTTGATCTTCCGCCTCGTCCTATCTATGGCCCCTCGGCGCTCTGCTCCCCTCCAACACCTCCTGGGGATAAACTCAGACCAAATCACGTGACATCCCACCCATTGCCTTCTTATCTCCAATAAGTCCCACTTCATCTGCTTGACCAGCGCCAAGCCCTTACACAACACCAGGTCATTTTCACCCAAATGAATTAACACCACATCCGGACACACACCCCCCGTACCACATTGTTCAACAAAAGCATCAACTCATGCCAACGCATTCCCCCCTTTCCCCGCCAATGACATCTAAACAAGCGGTCATCCAACTCCAAGTTAAGTTTCCGATGCTTGTCCCACTCAGCCCTTTCTGCCCGCTTGACAAAGGAGTGTCCCACAAGGGAAATGTCCAGCACACGTAAGATGGCGCATCAGTTATTCAAAGCGCCCCCTCCACCTCCCGCATCCTGACGTACGTCCGGTAGCTATCCGACTTCCACCGCCCCAACCTCTGAATCTCCTCCTTCCCCCAGCCTCTCCGTGCCGCCTCCGTCGCTGCCCCAATCCGAAATGAATGCGTCCAAAACACCTTCGGGTCCTCACCCATACGTCGCAGGGCATGCCGCAAGACCCCCAAGACCTGAGACGCCGTCATTCTGCCACCGATCCGCCGACCAAACACCTCCTCCCCCAACACTCTCCAGCCGGCCGCCAACCGCCGTCCCCACGTCGCGGGACACACCCCCTCCACGTCCCCCGGGCCCATCACCACCCACGTCCCTTTCCCCCGTTGATCCGTCTTAGAGCGTCGCAAGCGCACCGCCACCTCCCAGGCCCGCACCTCCACATCTTCCCACAGGATCCCCGGCCCCTTTTCGTGACCCACCAACTCAGAAACCCAGAAAGCTCCAAAAAACAACCAAGACATGAGCGTCGAGAACAACACCGTCTCCTCACCATTTCGGCACACCGACGGCAAAGCGGATAACACACCCCCCAGCAAAAACACTGTAATGGCCCGTCGCTGCCTCACCCACGCTCCCCTCTCCCTTGCCCAACCTTCCAACAATCGAGCCTCCAACTCCCCCGCCGACGGCGGATACCCCCACCAAAGCTTACCCATAAAAGCCACCGCCGACAACTTGCCCGCAATCGTTACCCTCGACAAACCTCTGTCCATCAAAGCCAGCATGAAGCATACAACCTGCTCCTCCCACTGCCAACGATCCCTGTGCCTTACCGTGCCAGACCGCCGAAACTCCTCCCACGCTTGGACATACGCCTTCCAAGTAGACTCCGCCACCGACGCCCTCATCAGTTGAACGACCCGGAGTCTCCCACTGACCAAAGCTCCTCCGGGACCGGCGTCTTGACCGTCTCCGACTCTGTGGCTAGCCCATGGAACCTCTGCCACTGCGAACAAGACAAAGCATCCGCAATGTCATTGTCCACCCCTGGGACATGGCGAGCCTGAAATAGAATGTAATTCTCCAAGCAACGCATCACAAACACCCTCATCAGCTTCAACACCTGCGGGTCCCTGGCCAACTGCCTGTTCACCACCTGCACCACGGACATATTGTTAACCCTGAACAAAACCGGCTTGTGAACCAAATGAGGTGCCCACACCGTGACCGCCACCACCAATGGGAACAACTCCAGGAACGCAATGCTGAGACCCCCCACCTGCTACTGTGGTGGCCACTGCTCCGCACACTAGCGGCCCGCCCAGTACAAACCAAAGCCACCAACACCCGCCGCATCCGAATACAGCGTGACGTCCCACTCCCAATCCTCCGGCGGCGCCATGGGAACACTGTTGAACCGCCCAAGGAACGCAAGCCACATCCACAAGTCCTCCTTCGTCCCCGCCGACCGACGCACATGGTGATGTGGCAACGTCAAACCGGACAGCGCCAACCCCAAACGCCTGCAGAACGTCCGGCCCGCCCGCACCACGCGGCATGCGAAGTTCAGATGGCCCAGCAGAACTTGCACCTCCCAAACTGTCCCCTTCCGCCTGTCGAGCATTCGGCTCACCAATGCCACCATCACCGACCTTTTGTCCTCCGGTAGGCGTGCTTCCTTGGCCGCTGAGTCGAGCTCTATACCAAGAAAGGACAACACCGTACTGGGACCGTGCATCTTCTCTGGCGCCAGGGGAACACCGAAATAGCCCACAAGGTCTGTAAAACCGTCCAGCTGCTGCTGGCAGTCCGTCAAACTGGGCCGACCCCACCAGAAAGAAGTCATCCAGGTAGTGCGTCATCGTCTCAGAGCCTGTGCGCCTGGAAAACGCCCACTGCAAAAAGGAACTGAACCGCTCAAACAAAGCACAGGAGATAGAGCAGCCCATGGGCAGCGCTTTGTCAACAAAAATGCCCCCGTCGAACTGGATCCCCAGCAACTGGTGATCCGCAGGGTGCACCAGCAGCAGGCGGAAAGCCGACTTAACGTCACACTTCGCCATCAGCGCACCCGTCCCGACTGCGCCACGTCCACGGACGAGTACGACACCGACACGAGCTCTGCCGAGATGAAATCATTTACCGACTCCCCCTCTGTCCATGACAAGTGCTGTATCAGCCGGAACTGCCCCGTCTCCTTATTGGGCACCACCCTAATCGGGGAAATGATCAAACCTGGCAACGGCGGCTCAGCAAAGGGGCCCACCATCCGACCCTCCGTCACCTCCTTGAACAATTTGTCCCGCACAATTCCCTTGTGCGCATGCACCAACTTCAGATTGTCCACCCAGCACGCAACCGTGGGCCTTCGAACCCAACCGAAACCCCTCCCGAAAACCCCGTCGCCAAAACTGCCACGTCCTCCGCCCGCGGATACGCTGCCATCCATGGTTCCATCCGCTCCAGCTTAACCGGCGTACGATCCTTTTCCCAGAGACCCCGTCCCCCCTCGACCCCCCTGTCCCCCACTCTGAGTTCCCCCAGCCGCCGCCTGCTGCCCAGGCGGGCCTCGGACACCCCAGCAGCGAACCACCGGGTGTCGCCTCCCACACTTGGAGCACTCGTGCCTGAAACGGCATACCTGCCGGCCACACGCCCCCTTGTTAAAATCCCAGCAGGCCCCAACCGAATTCTGCCCGGCAGACTCTCCTTGCCCCACCCCTCCGCGGGTGGGGCGGGTCATAAAGAGGGTCGGCACCAGCGGCAGACCGCTGGCCGTGTAGACGGTGTGCCCAAACTTCGCCCCGCCCTTAGTCTGCTGGTACAAGTCAGAATCCAGCTCCCCCACTTTGCCTCCGGGTCGGCCGCTATTCGGGCCCGGAATTCATCGTCATAGTGGGACCAGGCGTACCCCCCATAGGTCACCTGTGCCCTTCGCACAACATCCATATACTTGAACAATGCAATGGACCGGTCCGGAAACTTTTCACAATATACGCTTGCGTATATGAGGAAGGCCGCCGACCAATAATCGATCGTCAGGGGCACTTTGGGGCGCCTCGCCAACTCTTGCTCCTCCTCCCATGACCCCTCTTTCGAAGTCAACTCCCTGTGCAACAGCTTTAAAATGTCCACGTACTCCCCCTTCCAAATTTTCTCCTTCGTAGCCAGTGACAGGTGTTCCCCCAGAGGCTTGGTTACTCCTATATACGGAAGCTTACGCACCGGCACCACGCAGCTCTCCTTCCCCCCGACCGCTGACTCCCCCGCCTTCATGAAACCGGCTGCCGGCTCTCCAGTCGTGCCCGACCCATCGTCACACGGCACCGCACCTCCAGACGGTTCTCCCCCATCCGTGCCCACCCCGTGTCTCTAACATAGTGACCTTTCACCAGCTGTCCCCCATCTTCCCCCCAGCATCCGTCCCCACCGACACTTGCACGCAGCACTGCTTGTCCAAACCACACCCCGCTCCGTCCCCAACCTTTCCTGGCGTCAAGGTCGGCATCCTCGCTGGGTCCCGCCGCCTAACCAGTGGAGCTGAGGGGGCCGTCACTCTGGGCGCCTTGTGCCGTGCGCGTACTTGCAAGATAGTGTCAACAACATTACTGTACCCCTGATCTCCCCCTCCTCCTCTGAATCCTCTACACCACCAACACCAACCTCCTGCATCTCCCGGCCGCCCCCTAGGGACTCCAGCCGGCTCAACCCCGCCTTCTCCCTGAACACCCGCATCAAGACAGTCAGATCCACACACTCTCTCCGTCCGTCCATCTCACATGAACCAGAAGTGGTGCCTGCGTTGTCAAAGCGCAACCCCCCGCCTCCGGTGGCTGTCAAAACCCTTCAGGGGGCTGGCGGGGACGTCTCTCTCCGCCGTCCAATGCGTTCCCATGACATGTCCCGCGTTGGAGCGCGACCTCCCGTACAAGGCAGAGCCGGACCATCCCCTCGGTGGAGTGGAGCCTCATGCTGCTCACCCGAGCGCCTCGCCATCAGCTCCTGCCAAGGGAAAAAAATGGAGTCCAGCATGCTGGGGAAGAAACGCTCCCGTCTCCCCCCCACACTCTGCCGCCGCCCCAACCCCGCTAAACCCCCCGCCCCCACCCCGCCGAGTGACCCCCTCCCAGTGCTGGGCGCCCCAGGCCTCACCCCGTGCCCCGACACCCCTCCACCACTACCCCCAAAGCCCCCACCCCGGCACCTCAACCCCCCCACCCAACTGTCATCCAAACTCGCTCCCCCTCCCTCCTGTACATCCCCCCACCCCCCACTGCCCCCCCATCTTCGCACGACTGCCCCCCCATGCTGGAACCCCACCCCACCCCCACCCTCTCCTCAACCACCCTCTGCACCCCTCCCACTCCCCCCATTCCCTCCCCGGCGACGGCGACCTGCTCGGGCCTACCATACTCGCCCCCCCTCCGAGGACGACCCCCAGTCCAACTCACTCCCCCCATCCTAGTCTCCCTGCCCCGCCCAGTCCCCTCCCTCCTCCAGGTGGGACTCCTCAATAAGCAGCGGTGAGCCCACCCCACCCGCCTCCCCCCTCACCCACTTCACCCCCAGCCCCCTCCCCTTTGCTCCCGCACCTCAACCCCGTCCCCCTCTGGTCCCCCCCCAGGTTTCCCCTGTCCACACCAGTCTACCTGACGTCCCCTACCCCCTCTCCCCCCTCCCCCGGACCCTCCCACAAACTCAAGAATCGGGCGTCCCCGTGCCCCCTGCCCCACCGCCCTTCTTGCCCCGCTCCGCCGCCTCGTTGCCCGTCCTCGCCGCCCTCCGTCACCCGCCCCCCCGCCTGCACCTCCCCCAGCCAGTGCCTTCCGCGGACGTGACCG
Organism: Lissotriton helveticus; assembly: GCF_964261635.1. Lineage (NCBI taxonomy): Eukaryota > Metazoa > Chordata > Amphibia > Caudata > Salamandridae > Lissotriton > Lissotriton helveticus. Next base: position 947,729,589 of record NC_136065.1, read on the forward strand.
TGGAGGCTCACACGTGAGCACGGCCGCCGCTGCGCCACTAACCAGCTCGCCGCGGCAGCCTTACCTGGATGTCGGGCCGGACCAGGTCCATGCGGCCCACCTCTCCCAACAGCCGCAACGCCTCCTGGACCCGCAGGTCTGCTAACGCCACCATAGTCCACCCACAGGCACTCTGCGGCACCGCTGACCACAGGTAAAGAAAGCCACAGGACCTCCGCCGACAGCCTGTCAAACCGACGCTCCTGCCCACCAAGCCGGCCGCAGCGTTACTCGCAATACACTTGAGCGACGCTACACACCCACACACTCGCACCAACAGGCTCGAAAAAACTCGCCCCTAAACCGTCCCGGAACCGGCAGCTGTGTCACTGCCACCAAAATGGTGGATAGTGACACAAAATGCCCCGTATTATAGGCCCCCCAGCCCAACCAGCCCAAAAGGAGCACAAAACCCCGCCGCCAGCCCAACCAGCCCAAATCACTTCCCGCTGTCTCCTCCGTGTCCCCCTCCCTCCTACGGGCCCCAAAACCCCCCGGGGGGCAGGCCTCCCTATGGTCAGCCGCCCCCCCCCCCCAAATCCCCATTTGACTGGCAGTTTAGTGTTATCGTATTACTAAAGGTCTTCTAGCAAAGCTTTGCAGCAGCTTCATTTCTACATCAAGAAAAAGATAGCACACGATGCGGACTATGGGGGCGAGTCTGGGATTTTTAAATGTCATTGGATTGGAGCCGTGTTGATATAGAAAAGGGACAATAGAGCGATTCCTCAGCCGCTCGAAGGGACCCACGTTCACCATTTCATAGAATTGAGCGGTATAGTTTAGAGATTATTTATTTATTCTGCTTCCGATACAACTTCTTTCCAAGTTGCCCGAGAGTGTCTTCCAGAACCGCAATGCCACTGCAAGTGCCTCCCACAAAATCAGACTCAAGCCTGCATGCCACAAACTCAGTAAAATACATTGCAATTTACAATGCCAATAGCTCAAACTCAAGCAAATGCGAGACTAATTTGCATTGCAAATGCTTTTTATTCTTTTGCCCATGCTACACACATCGTGCCGATACCTTATTGCATCACCATAAGCTATGGGCTAAGCCAACAGATCCTAAAGGCTTTGCCAATGCTTGTTAAACTAGGAAATGCTCAGTAATTACGCTTCACTTCCTATGCAAAAACATGGAAGCTTACCAATGTACTTGGTAATTCTATCTTCCTCATTGACCCGACAAATTATAAAATTTAAATCTGCACGATTTTGCCTATTGCCTCACACAGCCATTAATTTCGAATGTTTGTGTTGCAATTTAAATTTAACAGTCTTAGGAAACCAAACGCAAAGATTCCAAAAAAGTGAAATCACTTTGAAAATTCCAGGCGAAATAATTTTTGACTCCCTCTCAAAGCAGTTACTAAAATTTTGACTGATCACTTATTTTTTCAAGATTCGCACCTCCTTAGCTCTAGTAGCGAACATTATAGTTGCAGTGTAGGAAACGAAATCACAAAGGCATTTATTGGTGATGCCAAACTAGTGCTCCCAAATAAGCCCACAGCTACAAGCAGAGCTTTAGAGAATGTCCCAATATAAAAATAAATAAATACAAAAATTGTAAGTACAATGCCATTGCTAAAACTTAAAATATATCAGGTAAAGATAATGTCAAATAAGCATCCAGCTTGAAAGCAATGAAAAGTTGTCATTTCCACTTGCAAACTGAATGACTTTTCTATAATAGTAAAACCATCCTTAGAGAAGAGTCATGCAGTATATGGCTCAAACTATCGATTGATGACATTTACACCTTTGTTGAGCCAGGGATGGTCTCCCTGCACTTTGACTATATGCATCATCAACGGGTGACATTTTCTCCTCTGACACGCAATAAATTCTGCGGCCACGTTTCCCAACAGCATTGTTTACAGTCTTTTACTTTATTTGTTGCATTTTTGTGCTATCCGCCTCGCCTCTGAAATGTCGCAACCATTTAAGTCTTATTTGACTTTCTGGATTGGACTCAGATTTGTTGTAACTTTATGTGTAAGCGTTGGCCTTGTCCGTCCTCCATGACCAAAGAATATATTACTTGACAGCTGAGGTTTTAATGGCTCCCTCTCAATATCTCTTGAAGTGATAAAACTAACGTTACCCCCAAATCACCTAGCCGGGCATTTTCCGTAATATAAATTTATTTCATGAATGCACAAAAAAGAATGAGATGTCCCATGAGCGAACATCCATGGATGGGTGAAGATCTCCAGCATGGCAGACCATACGCTAATCTCAGCAGTTGCATTCCCCACCATTCCACCCCATCCCTACAAATCTACACGCAGGCCAACCCAACTAGATAACTACTCCTTGCCATTACAGCTCTAGAAAAACAGCGCTGGTTGTCGGTACCCAGAAGAATCTTTTTTAAATCAGTTTGCTAGGAGCATAAAGCCTTTTACGGAATTGGGCCTCTGTACCTGCAGAGAAATCTGCATCGGCATGATCCTGTGCACACATGATGCCCTTCAGATGCCAATCTTTTAATGGTCAAAAATGTGCGTGTGCGTGTACCCGACTTGGTGGCCAAGCCTTTGCGCTTTATAAACGATAAGCGAAGGGAAGCTTTGTATTATCTAATTCTGGCAATTATTAGCCCCAGTACCTCATCCCAGGTAACAGGGCACCCACGAAATATTATAACAATCACCATCATCATCATCTTAGTAACATAGCAAATAACACAATTTTGCATTTGAATATAATGTTCAGCATCAGGCTGATACTGCATTGTGAATGATTGCCCAATCATCAATGATGAAGATGATTTAATTTGAGTGATGGAGTATTATGCTGCCTCTGCTGCAAAAATAGCAAGGTGATGGAAGTAATGCTTTAATTAATCTTAGCCACTGGCTATCACTCTGGGCCACATTTTGGACCATGGTTTCTCCACCACTATGCCATTGTAAACAGAGACCTGGCTTGTGCAAATCAGTTTTCATTCTGTCCATTAGGAACAGTCCAGTCTGAACTGCCAGGCAAGGTCCCCCAAGATGGAAACACAAGCAACCCGAGGCCAGTTTTGACCTACTTTGTTCTCATCAGTGAGGTATAGCAAACGCAGAACTCAGATCTGGGCATACTTGTTTCACTTAGGGCATCTACAGCAAAAACAAAAAGGTGATGGAAGAAATGTTTGAAATTATTTCAGCCACTGGAAATCACTCTGGGTTTCATTTCAGACCATACTTTTAAGCCCACTGTGCCATTCTAGACAGAGACCCACCTTATATAATTCAGTCTTGGCCCTGCCCTAAGTGTAACAGGTATGAATAGATTTTAATTCCTGTGTTCTTGTTGCCACTGAAGTCAAGCTGTATCTCGACTGATGAGCCCCAACAAGTAGAAAACCGGTCTTGGGTTATTTGTGTTTCGGTCTGAGAATATCTGGCTCAGCAGTTGGGGGTGGACTAGTCTTACTGGAGAAGGTTCAGGGCTGATTTACATATAGCAGGGTCTAATCTGAGGTGGCATGGTGGGCAAAACAAATAAGGACTTGGATGAGGCCCTGAGTAATTAAGCATCTCACCCATCACTTCTTTGTCTACATCAATCCAATGCCCTGAGTGCCACCCGTATGTCCAAACGTTGGTCCAGTGTTCACTTTGTCAATGGAGCCACGGTACACCCAACTGATGAGCCCCAACTAGGGTGAAACAGGTTTTGGGTTGCTTGTGTTCTGATTTAGAGAAGATCCGGCTTGGCGCTTTGGGCTGGTCTATTCCTATTAGAGAAGGATCAAGTCTGATTAGCATATAGCTCAGTCTAAACTGATGTGGCATTGTGAGAAACAAAAGATGGACTGGAATGCAGCTCCAAATAATTACAATGGCTGAGATTAATTCAAGCATTGCAGCCATCACTTTAAAAAAAATGTCAGTGTGACTCCTTTAAGTGTAACAGCTATACCCAGATTAGTGTCCCATGCTCTCTTTGCTACTGAAGCAAAGCAGCACCTGACAAGCCCCCACTGGGTCAACATTTTTTCTCGGTTGTTTGTGTTCTGGTTCAGAGGTGACCAGACTTGGCAGTTCAGACTGGACTGTTCCTATTGGAGAAGAATCAATACTGATTTGCATATAGCTGGCTCTAATGTAAGGTGGCATTGTGGGCAAAAAACAATTGACTAGGATGCAGCCCCAAGTTATATCCAGTGGCTGAGATGTATTCAAGCATCCCACTCATCTGCCTTTTGTATACTTCAGTGTGACGTCTTAAGTGTGACGGGTATTCACAGATGTGTGTCCTGTCCTCACTTTCCCATGAGACCTAAGTTGCACCCGACTCATGAGGCCCAACTCAGGAGAAATCAGTCTTGGGTTGCTTGTGTGCCGGTTCAGAGAGGATGTAGCTTGGCAGTTGGTGCTGGGCTGTTGCTATAGAAAGGAGATAAAAGCTGATTTGCATATAGCTGGGTGTAATGTGAGGTGGCATTATGTGCAATAAAGATGAATTGAAATACAGACTGTGTAATTACCAGTGGTTAAGATTTATTTAAGCATCCCACTCATCACTTTTTGACATACTTCAGTCCAATGCCCTACGTTTAACAGGTGTGCCCAGATGTGTGCTCCGGTCTCACTTTGTCACTGAAGTCGTCAAGCTGCACCCAACTGACAAGCCCCAACTAGGGAGAAACAAGCCTTGGGTTACTCACATTCTGGTTCAGAGAGAATCTGGCTTGGTAGTTTGGAGTTTGTTCCTATTGGAGCAGGATCAAGACTCATTTCCATATAGCTAAGTATAATCTAACGTGACATTGTTGGCAAAAGAATGATGAACTCTTAAGTGGTCCCAAGTATGTGCCAGTGGCTGAAATTAATTAAAGAATCCCACCCATCACTTGGTTGTATACTTCAGTGTGATGCCCTAAGTGATAAGGGTATTCCCAGATATTGGTCCGATGCCCACTCTGCCACTGAGGCTAAGCTGCACCCCGACTGATGAGGCCCAAATAGGGCAAAACTGGCTCTTGAGTTTCTTCTGTTCTGGTTCAGAGTGGATCTGACTTGGCCGTTCGAGCTGGACTGTTCCTCTTGGAGCAGGATCAAGGCTAATTTCCATATAGTTAGGTGTAATTTGAGGTGACATTGTGGGCAAAAGAAAATGATGGACTGAGATGCGGTCAAAAGTAATTACCAGTGGCTGAGATTAATTCAAGACTCTCACCCATGACTGTTTTATGTACTTCAGTATTACGCAATATGGGTGAGAGGTTTGCCCAATTCTGGGTCCCATGCTTACTTTGCCATGGTTGCCAAGCTGCACCCAGCGAATCAGCCAACTAGGGCAATACCAGTTTTCCGTTGCTTGTGTCTGGTTCAGAGTGGACCTGGCTTGGTAGTTTGATGTGGACTGTTCCCATTGGAGCAGGATCCCAGCTGGTTTGCTTACAGATTAATCTAATCTGAGGTGACCTTGTGGTAAAAAAAAAGACAATGGGCTGGGATGCAGCACCAGGTAATTAACAGTAGAAGATATCAATTTAGGCATCCCGCCCCTCACTTTTTTGCATAGATCTATGATACCTCCCTGCCAGTCTCAGCCCCACAGAAATTATTATCAATCCGGGAAACATCAAAGCTAGCAAGTGCTTTTGATGGGTCTGTTTAACTGGCAAGCTCTACCTTAACACTCATGTAATGGTTCTGCTTCATCATCAGTTTAAGAAATGTTGACACCAGTGGTGACCGCCCCCAATCTAAAGTGGAGGGGCAGCACAGAGGGGTTAGGGTAATAATAATACCTAAAAAAAAAAAGATTAGACTTACCTGCCACTGATGCTGCTGCCCGCCTCTGTGCTCCTCCCCAGCTCGCCTCCTGGCAATCTATGGGCTACAGCACAGGCTCCCCACCCAATCTAGATGCTGCTCTTAAGCTATAGCTAGCATGAGAGAAGTGCCTGGATTAGCTGGAGTGGGCTGGTCTGACGCTCGCTCAGGCACAGGGAGCCTGTGGCTTATCTCCAACCCGGCTGTGCAACACAGCTGAGTTAGAGAAACATAGTTGTGCATGTCTGTTTGGACGGCTAGAGACAGCTGGCCAAACTTACGTGCGCCCTTATAAGTGCCCACCACTCCTCCTTCTCATAGCCCACCTCAGCCCCACCCAAGAATCCCTGGCTTCGTCAGGCTACTAAGGCAATGATAAATAAAATTATTATAAAAAAATTTAATATCATTTTATTCATCTGCTGGCAGTTGTGCAACGCTCGTCTGCTATTACAGAGGAGCCGTGCCTTGCTGACACTGTGAGGGACACCGCTGAGCTTTACCACTAGTTAATACAATACCAAGGTAGCTCATCAGAAGCATCTGCCTCCTGGCATGTTATGCTACGGTTATTATTTATAATGCGAAAAGTAATGCCAGGAAGTTCAGCTTCAAGGCACAAGGATGGCCGCTCATAAGTGCATAGTTGCCACTATTTATGGGCCAATAAATACCCTCAAAATACAGACCTCTCTTTTGTGGATGGTATTCTTGAGAGGTAGCTGATGCTGTGAAGGATCTCTTATGACTTAGGTCTGCAGATATGAGAGGTCGTAGTTCACGTAGTACACAGTAGAGAAACGATTATGGTGCTGTGAGTGAGGATCCATGAGCATATTACCACCTTTTAATAGTTTTGGATGTAACTCATGTAAAGAGTGGTTATTTTAATGCTTCTATTAGTAGGTTAGATTGAAGCAAAATCAGAAAGTATCTGACACTTACTTGGGAAATAGGACAAAATCATTCAGCAAATGAGAATCAAGTTCATGATCTGTGATCCTTCATTTGTTCAGCACATTTGGAGGCAGCACATACAAATATGTGCAAACAATTTCATAGTGATTGCTTGTCACATTAAGTTTAGCACCAAAGAGCTTGAAAAGTTTAGGTTCCACAATTGAAGTGACCATATTATTCAAACAATCATTGGTTGAAGTGCCCTAAGCAGCTTTTATAAGCAGATCAAGACGCCTGCAGAGAAACATTTTGAATTGAACAAAGCAACAACCACCTCACTCAAAGGTACACTTTTCACTAGTGTCTCAGATGAAGAATAGGTTTGCAGGCCGGAACAGGATTTATTGATAGCATTAGCTAGTAAACACACAACAAAGGGATACCACTCTCAAGAAACCACAAACACTCATGCTTTTTGGTGAGAATGTCAAAAAGAGGAGAATCTCCCAAAAGTGGTGTGTAGGCCTGTCCTCTGAGAAAAGAGCAAAAAAAAATGTAAAAAATGTTAAAGGTATGGCCTCTGAGACCCACCCGGGTGTCATGCTTCATCACTCACCCAATCGTTGTTATAAGGGAGTGAGTGGGCTCATCAGCATAAAGCAAGAGCGCTTTGTGAAAAAAGTGTGTAGTGAAAACTACATTTCTAAGGGAGTCCATTTAAAAGTGAGTGCGGATTAAAAATCCTAACTTCTGGCGAGAATGTAAAACTTTAATTAGGACACATCTGGGTTAGGAAATTAAAATAGTGATAATGAAACCATTTCCTACCTTGGGAACATGTTTTTGCTGCCATTCAGCCCTGATAAAGGTGCTCAACATTCGTCAGGACCACCACAATTGAAGTCACTGCTAGGTGCTCACATCTTGCTCAACAACTGAACATACAAACACTAGGAAAAAAAAGGAAAAAGGGACCTGCAACATAAAGTTAGTTCCTCAATCAGTGTAGGTCCATGGTGTACCAAATAGGGGGCATAGATAACCCCACGAATGGAAGGCAGGGGGGCACGTCCTGTAGACACACAGTCGTCAAGGTGCCAACATCCACTCCATCAGCTATATGGTCTCCCGCCCACCCCCGCAACTGCCAAGCACCTTTGTCAGGGCATAATAGCAGCAAAAACATGTTGACCTGTTAGGAACTGGGTTCAATATCAACCTTGAGTTCCCCACACTATTGAAATATTCTTACCTGATGTGTACTAATTAAAGTTTTATGCTCTTGCCTGAGGTTAGGATTTTTAACCCGCACTCACTTTATATGGACTCCCCAAGAAATGTACTTTGCACTGCACACTTTTTTCACAAAGAGCTCTGGCTTGTGTTTTGAAAAATGCGATTGGACGTCCCACGCCCAACATTCCCATTCCTGCGTAAAAGTGTCTCATGAGATGAGACATAAAAGCAGTGTTGAAAAAGGACACTGAGGGGGAGATTTACCATGCCGTGTGAAAAGGAGAAAGGAGGAGAGCGCCCAATTTAGTAAAATAAGGTACTCTTCTCCCCTCTACCTTGCGCCGGCACTGAAATCAGTTGCCGTGTGCCACGCAGACACTTTGCGCCATGGTGCAAGTGTATCTCCGTGAGTCTGGCATAGGTTTTGTACTGGAAGGGAAACCTTCCAGTGCAAAATACTATGCTTAGCACTTGCATGTGTGCAATACAGTGCAGCACACATGCAAAGTCGGGAAAGGAAGGAGAAATGAAAGCATTTCTTCTTCCTTGCGCCTACTTTAAAAGGGCGCAGTTTTCTCCCGCTAAACCCTGTTTACTTTGTTTAGTAAATTGGGCTTAGAGTGAATGCCCATGCTCAACTCATGGTACGCCCCCCTTGGCGCTAAGTAATACAAAGCAGCGCATTCCCATTATTTCCAGTGCTAAACAAGCTTAGCACTGGAAAGTAAATCGGGGAAATAAATGTTGTGCCGTTTTGCGTCACTTTTGTGACACAAAAACGGCATAAAATCTTAGTAAATCTCCCTCTAAATGTATGCAGAATTAATGTATGACCTGGTGTACAAGTCACGGTTTTTAACTGCATGACATTTTTGAGAGAGTTTCACTCTTCGTGATTGATAAATGTATTTAAAGTTAGGAGGCTAGTGATAATAAGGAGGGTACACAATTGTAGCTTCAAGTGGGAAATACACGTTGTCATTTTAGTTGTGTGCTCCTTGTGACAGCATAATCCAGGGGTGTCCTTTGTAAATTCATGAGGGCAGGACTCATGACAGAATTTATAATATAATAATTAAAACAGCTATTACTTTGTGACCGTGATGTAAAATTATGTACATTCTAAAAGCAATAAAAGTGAAGTTATAATTTATTGTATACGCTCCGACATAGTTTTTATCGGAACTGCTTCTTGGCAGAAAATGTAGTCCATGCCAGCTACCGGAAGAGGAATGGAAAAAAAAAGTGTTTTTGAGTGAAACTGTTCTAGTTTGCAGCGGGATGAACAGAAAAGTATTTTGTAACATTTTACTAACTGACTGGACACTTCTTTTACTCTCACAATGGATTCCTATTTACTTTCCCAAGGGAAAAGATATGTGTTCAGAGATGTTGCTTTCGCATGCCCCCACGACCCAAGGGCGGTTTGTAACTGAATGAATCCATGGAAGGAAAGCCTCGTCTCTCACCTTCATGGGAATAATGCTGAGACAAAGGACAGAGCTGAGGAGAACCTACAAGGAATAACATTAAAAGTATAGCAAACCTTCTTATATCGACTACATTAAGAACATACAGTGCAGCTATTTGTTATTCACTGTGACTTCACCTTTATTTGAAAGTCCTAGTAGACCACCAAACCTGTGATGGCCTCAGATGCATAGCTACCCTTAGTGCATCAGGTGCAGTGGCACCTGGTCTCGGAGCCTTGAGAGGCTCATCGAGCCCTGATAGTTGCAGTATTTTACTACCCCCAACAATAGTTAAATGGGTCATTTTCCTTGCTTGCACCAGGTCCATGGCATCTTTTCTACACAACTGGATGACCTCCAATCAAAGTGAGTCCCAATTTGCCATATGCATTAGGTAGGTCAGATTGTACCCACCCCAATTTGGATTTTTAATAACAGACCTATTATTACATAGGTCGGTTCTTTCAAATCTTTACTGGCAGCAAAAATACAGGTCACAGTGTGTGACCAGAATTTTACAACCAGTTGTCCACACATATGGCCCACTGTTTGATAATTTTGCCCCAGGGAAAATATGCTGCCCTATGATTCTGAACTTTCCAACTTCAAATACCGAATCATGGGTGGAGGCCTTTCAACTCATCGCCAGTTATTGTTCCTTTTCCAACTTGTTGCTCTCAAATGTTGTCAGTTATTACTTGCCACACACGGATGGTGAAAAATAATGGTGATTGGCTATGACCATTCAGCTCGTAATACCGGGGTGGCAAACAGCGTTTATGAATGATTCCAGTATTTCTAAGCAACTTGTTATGAGGTACATTATATATTTTTTATGGAGGGGGAAATTCTAGTGCAAGTAAATACAACTTAACCATACCGTCTATATTAATACCTTGCTCCAAAAAACATTCCATGTGTGTTTTCGTGCTGTTTTTAGATGCCTGTGTGTTTTTATTTTTATTCTCTTTTCCCTTTTTTGTAGCCTGTAACGTTTCCCAGTTTCTTTTCGCATTTCTCTGCATTGCGAGATCCCTGTAATAAAATCCAGATAGAATCGAACTAAACTAAGCACAACCATAAGGATACAATAATAATTGCAGCATATTTGTATCATAAACCCATGCTGGAAAAACGCATGCAGAAATGTTCTTTATAAATTTAAAATCTGGGAAGTTTTTATGAGCATAATCAAAGCATCAAGGAGAAGACAGGAGAAGACAGTTTTCTGCATAGTATGTGTTCTTAGAACAATAAAAGAAGAATATATGAATTAAGATTTCAGCAAATGTCAGAATTCTCACTACTGGTAACCAGACAACAATTGGGATGGCAGTTTAACGACCGTCCTCCACTTTACCGTTGTGTTTCCCTTTATCTTCTGAGACAGGGAGAAGGTCTTCTTGTGGGGAAGTACAGGGTGCTGCATTGGTAGACACAAGCACAGTGCCGAACCAATGGCGGCATATCATCAGAAGCTGTTCCTCACCAAAAGCCGTTGCAACACACTAATCCTTGTTGGTTTTGTTGTCTTTATTCTAATTAACTCATTTTTTTATTGTTAGCCAGTGGCATCAATTCACCAAAATATCTGAGGCAGCAGAAGTGACATCATCCATTGATGACATCACAGGAATTGACATCACGTTACTTTTTTATCCTGATGATGTTAGAGACCTTATTGCATATGACCTTTGACATAATGGCATTAAGACAGCGACACCACAGAACTAAAAAAAAAAAAAAAAACTAAATGAAAGATTAAACATTAATTGCAAGATTAATACAATGTTATACATATATATATGTGTGTGTGTGTGTTTATGTGGGGGGCACAGCAATTGATTTGTATCTTGTATCGCCTCTAGAACCTTTTGTATTAGTTTGTTAATCTATAAAATGATAAATTAATATATGTATATAATACACACTTTGGCATAATCCTAATGTATATTATAGGTGGCCCCACCACTTGTATCTGTGGCTACCGTGTGTGTCCCAAAAAAATCCCTTCTAGAGATACTGAGGATACAAACAAATGAAATAAAACATCCCAGTTTTGGACGAGCAACAAAATGTCAAAAGGCTAATTTCTCCTAAAATTCCTGCCACCGCCTTTGTGATCTCTCAGGCCAGGGGTTTCAAAGTCAGTGTCAGGGGGTCACAAGGAGCACGCCAGGGGTCGCAGTTGGAACCCTAAAGGATGTCCCAGGTTGTAGCCCAAGAGTCAGTTTGCCACTGTAAATCGCTATGCGTAACCTCTGAAAGCGTGACCCACCCAAAGCCCCGTCCTCTTCTCGATAGCCAAGCGCCATCATGGATGGCGAGCTATTGGACTCAAGGGTCCACATCCTCCCGAGGCCCCTCACCCTCCCGGTTCCCTCATCTCACATGGTAAGTTTCTTTTGTAGGTTGGTAGGTCTGAAGGTTTGTCACAGTCAGTCTACATTATAAGTATTATTCAGGCTCTCAAAATTACCCTGGCCCAGTGCTTAATTTGTAAAAGAATAAGTATTGAGTTCAAAGTGTTGCTTCGAGGCTCTCGGCTGACTCCTTTGAATGTTGGGGAGCTGAACATCAATGCTGCTTCATAGTGGTGTGTGAGGAGGCTTCAAGGAGTGACAGGAGCAGCGGTGGTAATAGATGTTAGTTACAAAGGTTCCTCACACTACAGCAGCTACCTTTGGTGGATCTAGTGGGGCAAGAGGGGTAATATTGCCATATAAGTGTTGTGAGCAGCTGTGAGGGACCTGTCACACAGCTCCCCAAGGCCTGGTCACACTCATGCTGCCCTCCCTCACAAGATACATTACAGCACCCAACAAATGTCTACCATGTGTCCCGGTGTCCTGCTGACTCTGTGCAATCCACAGCAAGTGCATATTGTGCATGTGTGCGTGCATGCCTGTGTGTAGCTCAGTCTGTGCGTCGATCTGTCTGTTAGGTTGAGCAGCTGCCTGTAAAGGCATAGGGCACTATTTTCCCACTATAGTGCACCATTGCTTACCAATGTGTGACTTCATGTGTGATCACTAATTCCTTTTTGTCTGAGTTGTTCCTTTGGGGGCACAGGTATGGGGGCAATCACAAGTAACATAACATATTTTACCACCCTTAACCTAATAAAACATTATCTTGATCTGCAGCTTACCTGCAGCTTTTTGCAACCAGGGATGTAGCTTGCACACATCAAACTACATAAGCATGTCTGCCACAACCACAGTAATCCATTGAGCCATCTTACCTAGAATACAAATCTCTGACCCACGTTACAGGGAATGCTCTATAGTAGCCCCCCTTAAGATCTTAGTTTAGGATTCATACCTATGACTAAAGATTATGCACAGATCTCTCCAGCATGAGCATGAACTCTCTGAGCTATCTTACTATTAATATATATAGAATCAGAATAACAGATGGGTAGCTGTGAATTACGGGGATGTTTTTCAACAAGGGCTTCAGAGTGACATCAAATAAACAATGAGAGGAAAGCTTGAGTTCTCTACGAAGTCACTCAAAACCCAGTGCTGAAAAACAATCCATATTTCACTTTTCCCTCATCTATAATTTTATGTTATGAATGACCCCCCCCCCCCTCTCCAAGTCATCTGCCTCTGCATTCAACTGCTACTCAAGGCCAGAGGAGTAAAGACAGGCGCGCAACACCCATTGAACTCACCGGGCTTCAGCCCCCCCCTCCCCCCCCCCCCCCCCCCGTCGTGTGTGGCAGCCCAGGATGAGACAGATCCCGGGCACACACACAGCCACACCCGAACGTTTCACAGGTCTTTAAAAGACCATTTGAATGTTAATTAGGCCTTGCTGTTGTTTCACCCCCTGTTGGAGGCCCTGCAGCTCCACTCTACCTACTGATTAAAGGTTCAGCCCCCCCCCCCGAAATTTTTTCTTGCCCCCCCCCGAAATTTGGCTCTAGTTGCGCCTCTGAGTAAAGAGGTGTCGTACAGAACATGGCCTCTCCACCTTGTCCCAAATGTAAAAAAAATACCTATTCTCCTGCCACCCATCCCCGGCACTCTGTATGCCGTCCTTCCTTCTATTGCAGAAGCTGTGCTCCCTGATTTCAGTATTGCTCTGACAGGCTACTAAAAAGCCCTGCCAGAGTAGCGTAGGCTGCAATTCAAGGAGAGAAAGTCCAATAGTATGCTATGATGTAGCAACAGTGCAAAACAGTTTGATTATCACATTATCCACATTGGTAATGTCTTTAGGGGCAGGGTTCATAAAGGTAATTTATAGGCACTTGTATGCCATATGAGGAGGGGATTCATTTGAAAATTGCCTCCATGACACAAACAGCCCTACATTTCAACACTCCGAGGTGTCTTGCACAAAAACTAGAGCTGTCTGGTTGCTTAAGGGAAACTAAAAGCACTAGTTCCCTTCTGCTGAAACCACCAAAATGTAATTAAAAGAAAACTTATAGCGAACCTTCTCAGGCATGGCCCGGGCATCTGGAACGCCCTTCCCGTGCAAATCAGAATGAATCCCTCAACTGTCTCATTCAAGAAAGAAGTCTAAAGGATACTGATGAATGACTCTATGCGGTGAACGCATGAACTATACTCCAGAGACCTTGATCTATCTCTGGCCTGCATGCATGCTTATTTCTCGCAAACCATATTCTTACTCTGTTTTACTGGTTGCTATCCACCTAGAACCTGCAGTTTGCACTCTAGGAGAGGTTCCCACAACTTGTCCCTACTGGATGATTTTTTTATTTTTATACATGTCACCTTGATCATTGTAAAGCCCTCTGATAACCGCAAGGGTCATGTTAACACTATATAAAACTTTATAAATAAAGAAATAAGCCATCGACCGACTGTGATTGACTTTGCTCCTCATGATGCTGCTAGTTCATGACTTTTTGCCTTTTCTGTGTTCCTCAACCTGTATGTATGATCCTTGAGTAAATATTTTCAATTTCTGCCACCTAGCACAGGTCCTAGTCAATTTGCAGGTAACCTGCCGCCATCTTGCCCGTGCCTCCAAAAAAAGCTTTCTCTCAGTCCCACTCACCGAACCAAACTAAGAAACACTACTCTTCCCCTTGTAGTGCGCCACTCGCTAGTAATAAAGAAACAAGAAGAACCCGTTCTGATATTACTTCAAGTTGGGTCAATGTGTAGACTGTTGAGCCTGGAATAACATTTACACTTCAAAAAAGCGGGCAAGGTCCAATGTATTTTTTTTACCATATTATATAGTGCAAACTCAACCCGAAGGTATTGAAACGCTTTACATGAGTAGAAATTACAATATACAAGGACCAGGGGTGTAACACAAGCCACAGCTGGCCCTGTGGTTCAGGGGGACCACAACAATTCAAGGGAACCCGTTCACCTAAAGGTTAATGTATATTTGTCAGATATGGGAAACTCTGGGCCCCTTATCATATGCTGTGGGGTGGGGGTGGCATTATTACTCTTTAATCCTATAGAATTTAAAAAATTTCAACTGGAGCCTTATCTTTTATAACTCACCTCAGGGCTCGGTGGAGTGTGGGCGCCATCTTGAGCTGGGCAGGTCAGGCGACCTAGCTCGACGCCACACCCCCGCGCTCCGACCCTATTTAGTCATCCCCCAATGAGGGAGCTCAGCGGACGAGCGCAGCGGGCGCGACGAAGGCGCGCCGAAGTCAAGTCAAAGTCCTGCCCGTCTGCGCCCGTCCGCGGCCGGACAGGGCTAGGGGCGCGGCCATATGTACCTCCCTATTCCTCCTCGGCTCTCATCGCTCTTCGTGGCCCTTGGCCCTTAGCAGCTCCTACCATCAGACACATCACTGATTCTGGTCTGTATCTTAATCCCCATTATCCGGTATCCCCCACCTTCTCACTCTCCTCGTCCCACCCACTTGACCCTTCCCCTGCACCTCCTCCCCCCCTCTATCTCTTATTTTACTTAATACCAGGTCGGCCGTAAAGCACCATCAAGAGCTATTTGTGCTGTTGGACACCTACCGGCCTGATATGTTATTTCTAACAGAAACATGGTTCTGTGAAACCTCATTTCCCTCTCTGTTGGCTGCCCTCCCTACCTCTTATGTGGCCCTTCGTGCCGATCGATCAGGGGGTAAGTCAGGAGGTGGAGTAGCCCTTATTTCTAGAGCCGAGTATAATTTTCAACTCCTTCCTTCCCTCACTATCAACTCCACCGAGCACCTGGTAGCTCGTTCTCTGGCTTTCTCTCCCCCGCTCACTTGCTTACTGATGTACCGCCCACCCCAACCTACCCAGTCATTCCTGCCGGCTTTTCAGGACCTGTTAGCCACTTTAGCTATAAATCATGCCTCTATCCTGGTACTAGGGGATTTTAATTACTGGCCCTCAGACCCTCAGGAAAGCTTAGCTTCCAAACAATTTTCCGACTCACTCACTTCCCTCAACTTCGCCTCTCACTTACACACTCCCACCCACACTCACGGTCATGTACTTGACCAGGTCTGGTCCCTTAATGTATCGGTCTCTTCCATGACCGTGTCCCCATGTCCCTGGTCAGACCACGCCATGGTATCCTTTTCTCTCCACCCTAGGTTGGCAACTAAGATTCCACCTGCCAAAAATATCTGGGCACGCAATTGGAATAGGGTGGACCTTTCCGCCCTGTCATCTTCGCTGCTAACCTCCGCACCTAACCTTGAGGGTCTATCTTCCACCTCCCAAGCCGCCGCCATTGACACCTGGCTTGCGGGAGGCTGTGATAAGGTAGCCCCACTACGACGGATATCCACTCAAAGACCTAAGGATTCCAATCGCTGGTTTGGTGACGATCTAAAGGCAAAGAAGCTGACTCTTCGGCGTGCAGAAAGGCACTGGAGAACGGACTACTGCCCCTTATCAAAAAAGTCCTATTTATTTTTGCTGAATGACTATAAAAAAGCTATATTGAGCGCCAAAACAGCTAATTTTTCAGCGAAAATATTGGCAGCGGAGAACAAGTCCAGGGAGATCTTCTCCATTGTCCAGGACCTGGCGTATTCTGACAGAGCTTCCCCCAAACCTCCCCCTTCCCAGTCCCTCTGCGATTCATTGAACATCTATTTTTTGGAAAAAATTGTCAATATCAGAGCCAACATCCCACCTCCTTCCCACGCTTTTGCGGAGCCTACTCCTCCGACTGTTCATTGCTCTCTTTCCTCCTTCCCCCCGCTCACTGAGGAGGCATTCCTTGCAACACTCCCCAAAATAAAATCTGGTTCCCCGGCGGATACCTGCCCTGCCTATATCCTCCAACAAATTTACTCGGTCTGCCCCAAACCACCTTTATCCTTTCTTAACAGCTCGCTGGCTCAGGGTGTAGTAATTCCAGCCTTGAAATCTGCCACCGTAGTCCCTATTCTTAAGAAGCCTGGGCTGGACCCTTCTATCCCAGCCAACTACCGCCCCATTTCCCTCCTGCCCTATCTGGGCAAGGTACTAGAGCGACACGTTACATCAGTCCTCAGTGCCCATGTGGAAGCAAATGGTGGCCTTGCGTCCAGCCAGGCGGGCTTTCGGCCTAGGCACTCCACCGAGTCCGTCGTGGTGTCGGTCCTGAACCATCTCAGGGAGGGCATGGACCATGACAACAACCAGGCCTTGGTGCTCCTCGACCTCTCCGCCGCCTTCGACACGGTTGATCATACCATCCTACTGTCCCGTGTCGGAGCGGCGGGGGTCGAGGGCCCAGCCCTGGTGTGGTTAGTGTCCTTCTTAAGGGACCGTACCCAGGGGGTTCGGCTGGGGGATTTCTCGGCCACTCAAATTCAACTCACTTGTGGTGTCCCTCAGGGCTCTTCCCTTTCTCCCCTCCTATTCAATCTCTATATCTATCCTTTGATTTTTGCCCTTCAACAGCTGGAGGTCACTGTGTTTAACTACGCAGATGACCTCCAGCTTATCTTCAACCTTTCCTCTTCTCCTCATTCTATCTCTAACTTTCAGTCTATTATGATTTTTATCAGGGACTGGATGAACCTCAATCATCTGAAGTTGAACCCTGATAAAACAGAGTTGGTCCTTACAGGTGGTTCATCCAGTCCCTGGAACTCCTTCTTCTGGCCCTCCTCTTTGGGACCCCCCCCCCCACACCCTCTTCCTCAGTTAAAACCTTGGGTATCAAACTCAATAACCATCTCAACCTCCATTCACAAATCAGTTCTGTTGTATCTTCCTGCTTTCTTGTTCTCCGCACCATCCGCTCTGTTTCCCGTTTCTTTTCTCCTTCTGCCCTCAGGTTAATCATGTCCGCCCTGGTTGTTTCCCGGCTGGACTACGCCAATGCCCTTTACAACGGCATCCCGGCTTATAGTCTCCAGAAGCTCCAGCTGGTTCAAAACCAGGCGGCCAGATTGATCCACGGACTTTCTCGTTTCCATCATTCCACCCCCCTGCTGAAAGCACTGCACTGGCTGCCTGTAAAGGAGCGAACCTTATTTAAGACTGGCTGCATGGTCTTCCAGGCACGCCAAGGGACTGCTCCGGCCTTCATTTCTTCTTTACTCAAAGAATACACCCCTGTTCGCGAGCTGCGGTCATCCACCCAATCACTCCTACAAGTCCCCAGATACAGACGCAAGAAATGGGGTGGATCCAATTTTTCTGTTTTGGCACCCTCCTTTTGGAACTCCCTCCCTGACCATTTACGTTCGGCTACTCACTACCCTGCCTTTCGAAAAGAGCTCAAGACTTTTCTTTTTACCCAAGCTTTCCCAATGTAATTCCTTCCCCTCCCTGTTATTCTCTAGTCTTGTTTGTGTCACTGCTAAAGTCTGCCTCCATAGCGCCAAGAAACCGCATGGTGAACGTTGCGCTTAACAAATACTTTTTAAATTAAATTAAATTAAATTTCGTTATCAAAGCATTGGTTAAAATGCAATCCCCTTGCCAAATTTGGTGACTCTCACTTTACTTGTGCAGTCCCTGTACTGCATGATCGGAATTTATGCCGCTCCACTTAGAAATTTCATAGGCACACTGTGACAAACACCATTTTTTTAAGATAGACTTCTTTTGTAAGGTACAGAAGCTGCACAGTGTGTCTGTCTTCAAGTCTCCACGCAAACTGGAGGCTTTTGCTATAATTCAGAGAAATGTAGTACAGCAGCTCCAACTGAAACAGATAATCTCACTTCAAGCCCCATACGAACATATAGAGTACCAAACACTACTTTTGGGGGAGTCTAATCTGCTGGCCCAGCGTAGAAAGATAGAAGCATAGTACATGCAATGGGTTAATTAGGGTACCCTGAAGATTACTGTCAGGAGCTTTATTTATTTATTGTGTTCTTTAGCTTGTGGCTGTTGCCACTTGTAGCAATGTTGGCATAAATTATATCTCTGCTTTTCTAAAGATTACACAGCCCTTCCTGATCTTCTGCGTAACCGTCGCCACCAGAACACAAAGATTGTAGGTAGATTAAAATTGGCGTATAACAAAGTGAAATCAGTGGTTCACTAATTTCTTTTGGAGGAGACTGCAGCACCAGAGGAGTTGTCTTGGGGAGAAAGCGCCTCTTTGAATAGTCTTGCCTACACGTTTTTTCTTGAAAACACATTGGGACCTTAGATCTCGGTGAAATCTATTTCACATCTGATTCCGGGTTACCTGCCTGGTTGATCTGGTTTGTGCTGATTGATTTCAGGGACGTCAGGCTTTCAACAATGTGGACAAACACGTTTAGGTGTAGAAGGGGAGGTAAGACTGAGAAAAAATCTTAGTCCAGAGATCATCTAGCCCCACTGGACAATGATAATTTCAGGGGAAAGGCACAATAGGAGAAGTGTTCCTGCAGAAGGAATAATTACTTGCAGCTACAGCCGGGTCTAGCTGACCCATTAGTATTTAAATGAGTTTTAGAGATTTTAGAAACAGAATACTATTGTCTCAAAAAGTAGTTGTAGACCTACCAAGCTACATGTATTTATGAGTCACCCACAACTGATATCTGGAGACAAGGTTGTGTTGGTGGTACCTACATTGGCGCAGGTTGAATAGAAGTGATCTGCAATACTTCTGCCACTCTCAACATGAACAATCACTGGTCCATCTTCCACACTTGTAAAGTTTACAGCAACCTTCCTTTTCCTATGTCTCCCATGGCAGTGCTCAGGGTCCAATAAATGTCATGACAATCTGATAGGGGGCTTGGAGAAAAAGGGGGAGTGCTCCTTTTTCTCAAAGTAGAGAGTGAAGACAATGTGTCCAATGGAAGAGCAGTCAGAACATCCTGCTCTTCTGGAGCAATATCAACTTCCTGCTCTGCTGATGCCTCCAGGAGATTTGGTGTAGCAGTCTCTAGTTGCTGTTCAGTTTCCAAGTGAAGATTCAGTTTGTCGCTGGCACAATTCAAATTCACTACTCTCAGCTATGATTGCAGTCACTAAAAGGCTGAGATACATCTGCCTCGGATCTGGTGGTAGTGTTGTTGATTCAGTGCGAAACTTCTTCTCAGGGTCTTCCTGCTCAGAAAAGGGTGCAGAAAGTATGCTGCATTGCTGGAAACAGGGCAAAGCCTTGATGGCAGTAGGGATAACAGTCGTCTTCTCCTCATTGGCTGATTTCTTGGAAGGTGTTTCACTCTTTGGGGGCTACTCTACAGAGTAAATCCTGCAGGCGTTACGAGGCTTGGTCCTCTTTTACTGTTTTTAATCGTGTTTACATGTTATCTTAGTGCTGCTGCCTATTCGTTTCTGCGTTGTTGCACATTGGGAGGGGGGGCTATTATTATATTACTATATTTGCCTCATCTTAAAAACGACTCACCTTGATTGTTGCGATCACGCCCCGGTCCGACGCAGCTGTGTGCTGTTTGTGCGGAGGGCACTTTGATCACGTAGTCGGTTCCGGCGGACAGAGCCGGGTTAGGATCCTCTACTTCCGGTGGTGCGCGGTCTAGTTTCTCCGCCACCACCATACTTAAGCGCATAGGGAAGGACGCGCGGCGGACAGAGTAAGTCCTGCAGGCGTTCGGAGGCTTGGTACTCTTTTACTGTTTTTAATCGTGTTTACATGTTATCTTAGTGCTGCTGCCTATTAGTTTCTGCGTTGTTGCACATTGGGAGGGGGGCTATTATTATATTACTATATTGGCCTGATCTTAAAAACTACTCACCTTGATTGTTGAGATCACGCCCCGGTCCGACGCAGCTGTGTGCTGTTTGTGCGGAGGGCACTTTGATTGCATAGTCAGTTCCGGCAGACAGAGCCGGGTTAGGATCCCCTACCTCCGGTGGTGTGCAGTCTAGTGTCTCCGCAACCACCATACTTAAGCGCATAGGGAAGAACGCGCGGCGGACAGAGTACGTCCTGCAGGCGTTCGGAGGCTTGGTCCTCTTTTACTGTTTTTAATCGTGTTTACATGATATCCCAATGGGGCTATTATTATATTACTATATTTGCCTCATCTTAAAAACTACTCACCTTGATTGTTGCGATCACGCCCCGGTCCGCCGCAGCTGTGTGCTGTTTGTGCGGAGGGCACTTTGATCGCGTAGTCAGTTCCGGCGGACAGAGCCGGGTTAGGATCCCCTACTTTTGGTGGTGCGCGGTCTAGTTTCTCCGCCACCACCATACTTAAAACGTACATGGAAAGGACGCATAGCGGGCGCGTCGGTGGAGCGCCAAAGGCAAGCCCATCTGCGCCCGTCCGCGCCTGGACCATACCCCTGGCCCTTTAGGTTCTGGTGCTGTGCAATACTCTAGACTAGAGTTGCACATTTTTAATAAGCATAATCTTAACCAAGGCTGTACCAGATGTATGTTGGACAAGGAACTAGGGGCCAGATGTAGGACACCAAATACCGGTCGGTAATGGCCGATTTTGGCCGTTAACGACCGGTATTTGGTGTTTGACATGTAGGGGGCCTTATATTTACAGAATCGGTATATTTACAGATTCGGTAAATTTACCGATTCTGTAAAATACCGAATCGGTAAATTTACCGAATCGGTAAATCCAGATGTAGGTGGCACTTCAAACAGTGCCACAGGCCATTACCGATTCGTTATTTACCATGTAATACTATTGCATCCCCCTATGTACTTCGTTGCGGGGTCCCTCAGGGCTCGTCGTTGAGCCCCACGTTGTCCAATGTTTATGTCTCCGAACTTGCACCTTTAATACAGCAGTTTGGTTTCAAATTGACATCTTATGCCGACGATACACAGATCGTCGTTGCGGCCTATAAAAGCACTTTATCCCCGGCAGTCCAGTTTCAATGCTGCATGAGGGAAATCAGCCTCTGGATGGGAAGACACTGTTTAAAACTCAATTCGGATAAAACCGAAGTGGTTACCTTCGGCAATCTACAGCGAAAATGGGATGGGCTATGGTGGCCGGCTGAACTGGGACAGACTCCTGAACTAGTGATGAAGGCAAAAAACCTCGGAGTTCTGATAGATAACGGTCTCACTTATGCACATCAAATTAACGCTATAGTTTCAGCCTCCTTCTATCTGCTGAAGAAACTTAAAAAGGTCTACCATTTTTTCCTCAGGATCTTAGAAAAACAGTGGTGACCACCTTGGTGTTGCCTAAGTTGGACTATTGTAACAGCTTATACCTTGGGTTACAGAAACAACATCTAAAGAAGCTCCAGATGGTGCAGAATGCTGCAGCCAGGCTTCTACTGAAAATCCCGAAGTACCAATCGATTAAAGAAGAGATACAGAATCTCCACAGGTTGCCTGTGGTGCAACGTTCTAGGTTTAAGGCACTCTGCCTTGCCCATAAATCATTGAATGGGGCAGGGTACCTTTGAAACATCTCTTCTCATGGTACCACCCAGGCAGGCAGTTAAGATCGACAAACGCCAGATTAATGCTAGTTCCTAAGATCCGAACTGCTAGCTGGGGAGGTCGGAGCACGGCCTATTGTGTAGCAAAACTATGGAATGCTCTCCCTGTATCTTTGAGAGGGCTGAACTCCCTCTCCTCCTTCAGAAAACAATTAAAAACCTGGCTATTCTCAAACTAGTCGCATTGTTTCTTTCGTCGTCTTCAAGTACTACTCCGGTCCAGCGCCAAGACACCTCAGGGTATTCGCGCGCTTTATACGTTTCACTAACATTAACATTAACATTTCATTATTCTACTGTTTGTCAGTAGCACAAGCAGAAGTACGTAGCAGAGAGGTCTTTAGAATCTGTATCAGTTAATTCACAGACTTCTCTTTGTCTCAGTCAATATCCTCTTCTGCACTTGAAGACATTAAACATAAGAAAGAGAGTGAGACTTGCAAGACTTTTCAATGCAATACAGGTTGTCATCACAATCTTCATCATCATAACAATATTATGAAAATAGATTAAATTAATACAAACATACCTGGTGTCTCTCAAGGGCTCATGGTGACCCTCTTGGTGCAAGGGGGAGGCAGGCACAAATGTTATGAATTAATTAACGAACAGTAAGTGTCCCTCCAGGGACCACTGGGCACCTATGGGAGCGGGAGCAGACAGGTAAAAATTGAAAAAATTATGTAAAAAACAAAAACAGGTGTCCCCCCCCATGGTCCCCCTATGGGAGGCAGGAGAACATTGAACTGATTAATATAAAAATACTTCAGACCTGATTCACAAAGGTAACTTACACTTTTGAGTAAGTTAAAACTTTTGAATAAGTTTACTAATTTGATATTCACAATCTGCTCTTTTATGGTAACTTAACATTTTGTAGTAACTTATACCTATAGTTTAGCACTACACATGGCCATCCACTAGTACTGCAACACCCTCACATAGAAAATAATGGAGGTAGGAATGTACTATTAAAATGTAAGTTACTACAAAAGTGTCGTTTGTGAACGTAAAAAACTAGTCAACTTACTCAAAAGTGTAAGTCACTACGAAAGTGCAGTTTGTGAATAGCACATTGTAGTAAGTTATGTAGTACTACTGTAGTGGCAGAATGTTTGCTGCAGTTTGTTTGTTACTTGGCACGATTTTCACTGGACCACATTATTGCATGCCTGGGCAGAAACTAAAGACAGTAATGATTTGAAAGGGCAGATAACGAATCTAACAACATTGAGGCTGACTCTGTCTAGAAGGGAAATTAAACTGCACCTACGTTGTGCCCTGACACACTAGGGGCCGTATTAGAGAAAGTGTCCTGGGGCGCAACGGGCTTTTGCACCTGCTTTGCATGACCCAGAGGCACTTTAGTAATACAGAAGGGGACGCTGATGCTTTTGCAGCCCCTTCTTTGATACAGATAGTGCTGGTGCATTTGTAGCGTCAACGCTATCAAGAGAAGGCGTTCCCTTATTTGAATGGGAGAGTGGCCCCATGCAAATGAGGGAATCCCTTAGCATGTGCACCCATACCGTATGACTATGCCCTCAGGAGGCTCACTGAAACTGTGCCACAAAAAAGTGCTGCACTGTGAGTGCACACCCTAAGGACAGACCTCTCAAGGGATGAAAGGGGATGCCATGGACCCCCAAGACATCCCCCTGCAGGCGGGTGCAGTCAGTCACTGCAGCCGCCTGCAAGGGGATCTTTAATACCTTTTGAAATTGCAGCCGGGTTGCCGCCTGCCCAGGGAAACAAGGAGCAGCTTTTAACCCCTTGGCCGCGGTGGTAGGGGGGTCCGCCCGACGCCGCCATGCTCGTGACGGAACCACTCTGTCACGAGCCATGGGCACGCGGTGCTTGTGACGGAGTGGTTCGGTCATGGCCCCGCCTGCTCAATAGAACGTCGGCGCAGGCGCAGAATTCCTGCAGCGTGGGTGGGGCGGCCGCGCCGTGACAGAACCACTCCGTCACCAGCACAGCACGTCCGTGGCTCGTGACGGAGTGGTTCCGTCACGAACACGGAAGAGGTTAAACAGCTGCTCTATATTTCTATTGAATACACTGCCCTGGGGACAGCAAAATTCAGGCGTGTCCGAGGGCAGTGCATTCTTCATGATAGGGCTCACTTTCCCTGTTTGTGCCACGGCGCACCTCTAAGCACATGTGCCAGGTGCAAACAGGGAAAGCGCGCCCTTTTATTAATATGGGCCTAGTTGTGCCTGACCTGACATGAATAAGACAGAGCTAGAACAGAGACTGACAAATGAACCAAAAACCTTTATCTGTCGTATTCACTTTCGCCCCATCACACAGACACAGGAGCAGCCCATTGGTGAGAAGCCCGGAGCACTGAATAAGCTGTACCAGTGTTCCCATGAGGAGTCTCCTACTACACACAGATGCTGCACCCATAATCATGAATACATATGCTCTTTACGCAGGAACATTTATCACATACACGTAGGAATTCCTAGAGGATTAATACATTTACTCCTGTTCCCTCATCTAGGCTCACCGAGGGAGGGCCAGGACCTACTGTTTAATTGATTACGTGAACTTTCCTAATGAGGCTTTTTTTGAGGCTTTTTTGAATGTATGAATTCTGGGGGGAGTGTGCTCCATTATTATCCCATCTCGACTGTGATATAAAGGAAATGATGTATGTGCCTGATAGGTTTCTCTTTTAAATGACTTTTGTTTATTTGTTTATTTATTTATCTTTAAGATGGTTGAGCAAGGCTGCCAGACACTTGAACTGAACTCACTCTTGACACCGACTTCCTATGACCATTCTGATGATGCATTATATAATAAAATTACCACACTATTTCAGTTCCGTTTAGAATGATTATGGTAGTCCATGGTCTGGAACACGTCCACACCATCCATGAAAGTTATATCTATTTACCTCATCCGAAAAAAACATATGGAAAACAACATTTTGAAACAAGTCGAACACTGTAAACTAGTACTGCAACAGGACTTCAGCTGCTTGCCACTCGTGATGAACTTTTCACATTCTCACCATGATTTCTTTATCTCTGCCCTCAATATTAACTTACCTATGACTCCCACAAAACCCTTATCTATGTCAGAGGCAGTGAAAGCACTATGGCGTAGACTGATCTTAATGGTACAAAGCAAATTACGCCTTAAGCTGATCAAAGGTACCAACATCAGTAAACACTAGAGTGCACGCAGTAAAACACACAGAAGGCCCCACAAAAGAGAAAACTTTTAACAATTCAAATAATCTGTAAAATATCACCCACAACCCATGCGTTATCAGCCCCTCACATCATATTTATCTGCTCCCCATTGAGATGCTGTAAGCCACTCTGTGAAGACCATCACTTCCGTTTGTCACTGCTGCTGATTCTGTCCTTCTGTCCAAGTCATTACATGTGTGGTTATGTCACTCAGTAGCACCTGCAGAAATTAGAGTTATCCTATGCATAACCGAGGGCAATTGTGTGTCCTGGGCTGGGAAGGTGTCCTGTGCCCTAATCTGTGTCAACGTTTACTTTGTTTTCTCTTTGTCCTTGGTTGCAAAATTGGTAACTCCGTCACACGGCATTACTACTACATCTATGTAGTGGGTGTCGAGCAAAGGATTACCGTCAAAAAGCAGAAACGTCCCAATTGAAAAATGGATATCTGAAATTTCAATTGGGACGTTTCTGCTTTTTGACGGTAATCTCTTCCCCCCAGTCCCTTACAAGTCTGTGTGGGGTCCTCCTCTCTTTGTTTGTCGAGCAAAGGAGCCAGCAGAACAGCAAACGAGTGATTGTGCATTCTAGAATTGCATGTCTTGATAAGGGCAATTTGAACAGAGTTACAAACTGCAACTATATGTTGAAGTTGCACATATTAAATACATACCAATTGTTGTTATTCCCCAAGCTTCGTTTGAAAAGAAGGGAGTGGGTTTTACAGCCAACCAACCATTCCTTCTGGCATCATTTTCAAAGGGTGTTTATTCCAGGAGTTGCAGACCTGTGTCCTTGGGACTTTGGCAGGGCTTGGAAAGTGCAATTATTGTTCTCACTGATAGTTCCCCACATCTCTAGGCCACTTGGAAGAAATAGTTTTGTAACAACAACGCGTTGGCACCTGAAAGTGACTCACATCGCATTCAATTAATTGTTATATTTTTTTTTAAGTGGTGATCTTGATTTCGAGCCAATGATGACTTGCTGCATTTAGCTTGAAAACGCTTAGAAAATACGCAAACTCGATTCCCTTATAACAGTGAATAGAGTCAAATCATTATTTCCAAAAACATGTGAAATATCTGGTCTTTCTTACGCCTTCTCTATGACCAGAAAATATGCTGAAATGACCCAGGGTGAAAAAAAAATATATATATATATATTTTGTAAATCTGTCTGCCTCCCACACAGTTCAGAATGTTACACCGTGTACAAATGCACACTGGGGATTAAGCAGCCTTAAAAAGTCACATGACGTGCAATAGTATAGTATGCCTGAAAACCTGCACCTGTTGGGGGTTTCCAGGCATCCAATTACATCTGTGTTGAGAAAATTAAAAACGTGAGTAAATACGCTTAACTGGCTTAGGACAACACCGATACTTTTACACTTTTCCACGTGAATTGGGCTCAATGTGCTTATAACCTCGACAGTAATTCTGGCCATCGTTAAACCCAGGGAGAGGATAGCGCGCGCTTTGCTGCTTGCTGTTGTGGTAATGGTCTGAGATGATTACCTGTTGCAGTTCAGCACTAAATTTTCGTAAGTGCATTATTTTAAAGCTGAACATCCACAGAAAATTTCACACTACGCTGCCAAATACCTACATGACCATCATAGGTCCCATGCTTATAATAGAAGCTGATTTAATTCACAACTTTTTCTTTAAAAAGATATTTTTCACTTATGAACAAATGAGCTTCTGCTGGTCATGTGACAATAACTGAAAACAAACCAATAGTTCTCGCCTTTGGGACCTGTTGGCTTTGCCAATTGGTTTTAGCCATGCTGTACAGTAACCCAGTGGCTGCTTATCCGCGAAGGTGGAGGAGCGCTGCCCCAATGCCTTCAAACCGCAAAAGAAAGGAAAAAATAAAATGATAATAACTAGTGTTATTATCACTTTATCTTGTCCTCCTGCTGTGGCAGCTTGTGTGAGGGCGCAGGGAGAGGATGAAGAGCAAAGGAGGAGTAGTACAACCCTCCTAAGTGCGCAATGACTGTTTGGTCGGCCCTCTTGGGCCGCCCAAAACAGTCATGCGCACTTTCCCTGTTCTCCATACAGGATGCATTTCATCCTGAATGGAGAACATGCCAACCCCATCAGCCCCTGGCTGAGCACCATGTCAAGGCGCTCAGACCAATCACAACGCTGCATTGCCTCGTTATGTTGGCTGCAGGGAGCATGGGAGCCCTGGTGCTTCCTGTTTCTCCCAAGAAGCCAGGAAGGGGATGCAGGAGAGGCAGTGGTGGCCGGGAGGTAAGTGATTTTAAGTGACCCCTCCACACACGCCCCACTGCTGCTTCCAGGTAGCAGCTGCGACTGCAGTACACCTGATGCTGTTCAGCATGGCTTTTAAGAAAGGATGAGGGCATGTTTGTTTTCCTTTTTGTTTGCTGATCCGAGTTGGATAAACAAAAAGAATAATTTAGTGCAGGTAGGGTGGTAGCAAAAGAAAAGATAGAAACATGGGCTGGGCAAATGTATGTGAGAGAGTGCAATGTGGAGCTGGTGGGAGAGCCACATGAGCGAAAAAACAATGCAGGGGCACACAAGAGCACCGCAGAGGAGAGAGGGTGAGAAGCACACAGGCAGCGAAAGAGCGACATGAATGAGCCAGGGAGAGAAGTACACGAGGGAGACAGCTGGAAAAGAGTAGAGTGCTTCAGAGCCGGACTGGGAACCAAAACCGGCCCTGACAAAGTGCTCGGCCGGCCACCCCACTCAAACCCGGCCCCTCCTCCAGGTGTGGGGGGGTTGTGGGTGCCGCCGAGCTCTGTGCCAGGGCCGGTTTTCGGTCGATTTTGTTACAGGGACGATTTTACAGCTATGCTGCAAAAACGGCCCTGTAACAAAAACGGCCCCCAGGGGCCCTAAACCGGCCTCCCATCCGTGCGGCGCACAGGGGGATTGCCCTGTGCCCGCTATGGCCAGTCCGGCCCTGGAGTGCTTCAACAGAAAATAAAAAATAAGTGAATTCAACAAAAAGGAAAAATCATAAAATGTATTGGGAACAGTGGCAGGACACAAGTAATGCTTCTATGCTCTTGGGAAGGGGTCTTCAAACTGGGAGGCTAGCCCCCCTAGGGGGTTCATGTGATTCCAAGGGGGAGGGTTGCCAAGTTCTGGCCCAAAAAAAGCATTATGCTGAAAATAGTGCTTTGTTTTCAGCAGGATAAAAAATGAGTTGCAGTTAGCTGTTCTACAAAGGGCCATCACTAACATCTTTTGTCATTTTTATCCTGGCTGAGAATAGGTGTCATAAGGGAAGGGACTCCAAATATTCTTCAACACACCACCCCCATTTCTAATAATCACACTGTGGATATGTTCACATGTTAGTAAGCCCTGCTGGACGAGAATAGTATGTTTGGCAATCGTGTGTTTGATTGCATTTTTAAAATGGTGACAGAACTTAACTGCAATGTATAAATAAGTCTAGACATATTGAAACATTGCCAGTTTAATAGAATAATTGTGAAGAATTTTGAGGGAGGGTCCCAGTGATTTTTTTTCTTCACTGGGGGGGGGGGGGCGCAGCATTAAAAATTTTGAAGACCACTGCTCTAGGGGATGGACAAGGACAAGAAGAGGAAGGAAAGGCCACACACGCTAATGAATAGAAAGCAAGCAAATGAGAGTGACAAAGGAGGCCAACGAAGGGACATTTGATAAAAGTTTGCTTCTGTATTTTAAAGCCTCTCCTTCTTGTCTGTGTCCTTTGAAATATTCCCCAAAGCGTCTAAGACTTTGACAGTTATACTTTAGAGATATTTATTATTATTTGTGCCAAGCAACTTTGAAGGTAGATGTGGTGTGCTCATCATATTCGTGGTGAGATTCCTGTTTTTTTTCAGATGCGTATCAACCATGTGCAGAATATTTTATAGAAGTGCTAGTTATCTAAAGATTTGCTTCAATGTAAATGCATTTTTCTTTTTTATTTGTACTGTTATTGTGTGTTGTGTACTTAGTTGTGAATTATGTCAGAGGTCTTTTAATCTATTAGTTAGGTGCTACATATAAGTATAAATTCACAAGTATCGGAAAAATATGCATATAGGCAGACTTAAATAATGGTACATTACAAGAATGCCCTCTGACAGGTTGTGATTTTGTAGGAGTGAAAGATGTAGGAGAGTTTGTTTCAGAATAAGGATGTGTCATCAGTTGGAAAATTCAATGGTAACAAAATGATGTAGAAGAGAGATTGAGAACTTGTACTGTAGTCCTCTATTGGCTGCCTAAAACCTAGCTTTGCCCCTAAATCCATCCTTTAGGGGGCAGTAGAACTGTGCTTGGGCACAAGAAAACATCATTCCATGGCCCCATTATTACGATCACCCAGATGGCAACTAATAGAATATTGCTGCTTTTTAAAAACAGGTTGCATTGTTTACAAAGTAAAAATCATAACAGACCAAGTTATTAAAAAAAATCTCATTTAAAATTTTGAGGGCCTTGAAAATTTACCGCAATAAAGATGGATCTATCTGGAAAGTGCTTGCTTCAAAAAAAATTCCACACTGCCTACTCCTTATCGGTCTATGAGCCTAAGATGTGGACAAAAACACATATTTATATAAGAAAGCAGTGTCCAGTGTACATAGATGTGTCAATTGGTTTCTTGGATGGATTAAGAATTTGCAATTATAAATAATCTTTATTATGTTTATAAAACTTCATTAAACTCAAGATTTAACAACATAAATCTGAACATATTGTAAGACAGTAAATACTTTAGTTTAAATGGTAATTTTGTTTTTTAAACTGCACATTCAGCATGCAAGTCACACTATAAAACGACAACACCCCTTGCACTTTCAAGCTCTACATCATATTTCATACAAGTATCTCTTATATTAAACAATTTATCCATACAACCCATTTAAGTCATGAAACTCTAAACAAAGAACGTATGTGATGCGCGAACAGCAACAAAGAAGAAAGATGACTGCTTGTTGGGGTACATTTATAGTGATTTAGAATGTTGTTGGAATTCTAATTCTAAAGTTAAAGTTCTAGTTGTTGCTGTGTGTGTGGGGGGGGCAATAAAGAAGATAATGCACAATCTTGACCTCCGTGTCTTGCCATAAAATGTAATAATGCTATCTACGGTTAGGAAACCCTTAGACATGTCATTCTTAGGCTCTTTGTAATATTAAGAATCTAATTCACTGATGAAGTTGGATTTCCATTAAATATTGAGGAAAAGGTAAGTTTAGAAAGTTACTTTTCCCCCTTACAGGTTAACTTGCATTAGCCTCTAGCTGCTTGCCTCTGAGTGCATAGACACTGAATGAGATGTGAAAACTGCTTCCAGAGCAGGGACAAAGACCTGGGTGTGAGGTGGTGTTTCTGTTCCCCTGGCAGGATAGTTGTGCTTAGGAACTTGAATAACGTCAAAGGCGCCTTTCGCATACCCCTTCTTTGTTCCACAGACAGCCAGGATCCAATTGCAGTGGGGATGGACGCCCCCAAGAACTGGTTTGAAGTGACCACAGAGGAGGTTTAGTTCATTACCTCGTCCACAAGCACTGCACAAAGGAATAAGGGTTTCACCATCTTGGATGTAGGCAGAGAGGGTCATTGTGGGATTGTTTGCAGCAGGCCACACATGAAATGCTTCAAAAGTGGGTAGGGTAACCTCTTTGGGAACTTTTACCTCATTGGTTAAGGAGAAGCCAGGAGTCACCACCACCCACGACAACACTATCTAACCACTGTGATGCAGCAACCACCTCTGTCCTAGTAGCTGCTGCTCCGTTTGTGAACTAAGACTGGTGATATAATGTTTAAATAATTGTTGTTATGTATCACGCTTCATGTATTGTATTGTTTGTTACATCACATTACTTCCTCACAAAGTCTGTATGTCTTCGTTTTATTTGTTGCCTTAATATGTATAATTTACTCTTGACTGAAATGTATCCGCACTTACCTGACCCACATCTCTGTGTATTGTCCTCTGTGGGAACCTAGATGGGGAAATTGTTTGGGGATAAGGTCTGCTTGCAAGCCCTATCTCAAGATGATGTTGTGCAACATGCAACAGGCTACAATGATCTTACACACTTCTTCTGTGGATTACTGGAGCACACCCCGTATGACCAGGACATCTTAGACACAACTTGGGGATACCAAAAGTTCTCTCAGTGATGGCTCACTTATTTGTGGTTCATTTATTATACCTCTGTTGATGTACTATGGTTAGACGTTAGAAGGGGGTGAGGGGATGGGGTGAGAGGGCATACCCAGTATCACTTGTAACAAAGACATAACATATGTTACTATGTGGTTACAGAAAATGGTGCACACAATCTATTAATCTATGCATTCAGTTTTAGTGTTAAACAGGTGTGAATCTCTTTCAGTCCCCACTAGTTATACTCAGTATGTCCCTGGATGCCTATCTGGGATTCAATATTCGAGCTAACATGCAGCTAGGACACTTTCCCTCCCCAAATTACCTAGCCCAGGCAACCTTTCCCAAACATCTAACCCCTTGGTCCACCCCTTCTCAAAATTTCAGCAAATTTCTATGAATCAATGCTAGAAAATGGGTACCATGAATCTGAGAATAATCCTCAAGTTTGTAGAGCCAAACAGATCAGTCACTATTTTTCCAATGTAGAGCTCCACCATGCCAAAGTTTGTTGACTTAAGGACCCTTAGTGTGCGCAGGTTATTGCAGCATAAATGTGCCCTTAAACTCTTATTCTTCGCATGTGAGAGTTCCAACAGTTTCTCAAGATGTTGTACAGTTTTTGTCTGCACCCCTAAATCATCTTCTAGGTCAGATATACGCCTTTCAGGCCCTATATCATTTCCTTAAATGTATGCAGGCAATCTTGCATACATCAAGGAGTCAATTTTCTGATCTATAGGCTGCAGGCTTTGTTTCATGTCTAGCAAGAGGAAATCAACATCAGCCACATTCGGGTCAGATCATGGAACATTGATTCTATAGGTGTCCTCTCCTCCTCTCCTACCACACCTTTAGTCATTTTCCTGGATGCGAACATTTTTGCTTGCTTTTGGTCAACTTTGCCTAATGTGCCACCCTCGTTGGCAGCCCTCAGCATTGATTCAAGACCAAGGGGTGTACAGTACCACCTTGTTATAAATAGCAACGTTCTACGCCCAGACCCACATAGTCAACTGCATGCAAATGCGGCGCAATCCCACCTCTCTTGCCCGATTACAGCCAAGGCCCATCCTGGCGCCAACGAAGATTCAAACTTTCAGATCCCGAGCCCCTCTCCATTGAAGGGCCAAGGGGGAATCAACAGTCACAAACTAGTCTTCCCTCTGAGTATTTGTGTCAAAACGAGGCCCAGGACAGCGGATAGGAAAGGCTAAGGAGAAGAAGGGGTGTAGTTAGAGATGTAAAGGAGTCAGGAGAGGTGGGCTCAGCCTCGTTATGATTCTAAGCACCACCGGGGTGGGAAATGAAACTTGTGAGGACCTTTCACCCACCCTACACAAGTAATAGATGTGGTGAGTAGACTATTTGTCACAGAATTTGCCTCAATAGGACAGGTTGCAGAAGAATAGGTGTTTTTTTCGGGAGTGGAGAGTCACATGTGGGTGTATCCACCCATCGGATGGGTGAAGAGAGCACAGGCGAAGGAAGACGGTGTATGGGAATCTTCTAACAGGGAAAAGAGTTTTCCCTGGAGGATGATTGGTAGGGGAAGTGAAGGCAAGGATTAGGGAATGGAAGGAGTTCACTGAGTGAAAGGGGAAAGAATGAAGCAAGGTATGGAGGCATTGGGGTGAAAGTTTGGTGAGATTTGAGAAGTTTTCATTGAGGAAGAGAACGAGGCATTAAAGAGTGTTTGACATTATGTTAAATGTTGTATTAAAGTTGATTAACTGTTTTTGCAATCTTGTCCTAATAAATGGCCTTTTACGCTAAATGGTGTGCGACGAGTGATTATTGCATGACGCAGTCCTTACTATCCACTGTCTGCACGAGATTTAGGTCACCTGTGGCTGCCCTAAAACCCTCTGCCTTCTAATGATAGGCCTGTCATCATCCAAGGGAACAGGGCGCTCCACTACTATCAGGCCAGCCAGTGCACAGCAATGTTCTTCACATCCCGTGCAAGTCTCCAGCCATGGGCAGCAGCCAACAATGTGCCCCCAAGTGTCTGTCTCTCTCTCCTCCGGCCCGAGGACTGGGCAGGGTGAGTGGTAGCACACGTTTCCTCCACAGACACCCCAACAGCCACGCAGCCTACAGGGCCTGCAAGCTGCTCACCAGCCCGGCGGCATGCAGCGAGACATAATACCCATGGCCCAGGGCCTTCACTGCAACAGTGGACAGTAGTACACAGGGCCTAGCTCCAGGCCATCCTTCTGTCCCCTCTCACATCCAGCACCAAGCATGGGGCAAGATAAACAGAGGGTGCTTGTTTCTGACCAGAGTATCACTTGACTGTGTAAGCCACAGGTGCCCTAAGTCAGACCTGTGAAGCAGGCCTCAGCAGCGCATCCTCAGTATAAAAACAACACTTAAAGCAAACAAGTACCACATTTCAGCACTGTCTTTTAAGGCAGGCAGATCCAGCATTTCTGTGGTGGCGATGAGTTATGAAGAAGAGGAAAAGCGAAAGGATTGTGGGCGGAGGTGTGGAGCCACTCTGAAGAGTGGCATCAGGCCCGGACTGGCCGTTGCGGGCACCGGGCAATCCCCCGGTGCGCCGCAAGGGTGGGGGCCGGTTTTGGGGCCCTGGGGGCCGTTTTTGTTACAGGGCCGTTTTTGCAGCGTTGCTGCTGATGGAGCGAGATAGAAAACAGAAATCTGTTTGAACTCGTGAAGTCACATTTCCATAACATAAATAATAATATTAATGATTTGTGATATGTTTTGCTAACACAACCTAGATTAAACTCATTACATGGGGACGGTAACATATGTGCTCATAAACGTGCATAAATGTTGCATCTTTTGTTCGTGCAAAATAATAAATTAATTTTGTCGTTTTCGTTTTGTCATTACTAACCGCAGCAAATTTAAAAGTGACATGTGCTTATTTAGCTTTCCTTGTCTATGTGATGTCATTTCTACTATTTTAGGTGCACATAAGGTTTCATGGATTCATGAAGACTGGTAAATATAAAATGCTGCTTATATGTTGCTAGGTAACATTAGACTAATTGGGTGGGTTAATCAATTAGTAAACAAAGGGTGGATACAGAATAAATGACAATTCTTACATTAATACTTTTCTTGTGTTTGTTTTATACTAGAAAAATAAGTTGCCTGCTTTTGGGCCTAGTTTGCTCGAGTTTGCTAAAAGATGAATTTTACTTCTGCAAGGAGCACGAGATGTCCATTTTGAAAAAAGTGTTCGTCAAAGTCGCATTCACTGAACAAAAGCTGATGTGTTGTCATCATTCTGTCGGACGTGGCCAAGGTCAGAAACCGGTAGAAAAGAACAATTTTGATCATTTGGCATCCGCGGAAGTGGAATGGAGTCAGTGAGAACAGTTGCCTAAAATTGTTGCAAACTAAGGAAGTTTTGGAACACGTACAAGAAAGACAATGGTCCTAAAGAATATGACCTAATGGAAGTTTTGAAATGTGGGTGACATGTCACTTGTCACTCTTGGACAAATGGGACATCGTCGTTTGCAGAAAATTTTCCTTTACTTAGATTAGTTAGCATAGAAAGGTATAAAAAGTCCATGCCCCTAGGGATGGGCTGGCTGCTGCTTTCTGACTTTCCGATGAGGGTGTCGTGCTGCTGGACATTGCGTGGAGCACGTAAGAATCCTCAAAGAACTTTACTTTATTTCCATTTATTTTAGCTCAGTTAGGGACTTAGGATTTAGAAAATGCTAAACTTATATTTTCTTGCTTAAACTATATTTTCTTATGATACTCTTCATACATGCTTGCTTTAATGCTAATAAAATTACATTTATGAAACTATATTTTGAAATATCTACAATTAGTTAATAAAATCTTACTTTTGAACTCAAGCTGGTCTTGATTATTCAGAAGCGCAGGTTACTATTAGCTAGATGTCATCGCCATGGTGGTCATTTAAATAGTTAGGTTTTGTTCATATGTTGTCATCATCTACCGCGGATGTATATAGATGTATATAATTTGTATATAAGGTGTATATAGGTTTAATTTGACCACCTGATTCAGTAGGCCAAAATATGTCATATTTGGTTAATGGGTCCATGAGTTAGAATAGTGTATTATG
The DNA here is from genome assembly GCF_964261635.1 of Lissotriton helveticus. Lineage (NCBI taxonomy): Eukaryota > Metazoa > Chordata > Amphibia > Caudata > Salamandridae > Lissotriton > Lissotriton helveticus. The sequence goes on from NC_136065.1 coordinate 947,765,262, forward strand.
AAGTAGGTTATAGAGTTAGGTGTAGGTTATAAAGTTAGGTAGCGTTGTTTATGATATATTTCCTATAGGCCGCTGGATCAATTCTTCTGGTAGCAGAAATTGATGGTTGCTAAGGGTAACCAAGGTGATATGGTGGTTGCTAAGGTGTTATGGTATGGAAATAGGATCGATGTTTAACACATGTTGAGTTCGTTTTTCGTGCTATATGTATGTACCGGTACAGATTGTGTGATGAGAAGGTAATCACGCAAGACATCTGATCTGTTTGTGATATCGCCGTGTATCACAAGTGATATCGCCGTGTATCACGTGTTGTCGTCGTGCAAAACAGTGTTGTGGTCGTGCAACACAGTTTTAGGGCTAGGTGTAAATCTTGTATAGTGAGGATTTTCTAAGAAATTAGAGCAGCATGAGAATAGGGACAAAGCGCCTGTTGTAAAACTCACTGTGATAAGAGTATTAGTTATATTCGAGCTTGAGTGAAGGGTAGGGTAGCGTCGGTGCATGATTATCTATAAACAGGTGAGAGTCCTGTAGGGGTACATGTTTTATATCTATAAACAGGTGAGAGTCCTGTACGGATAACGTCGTTATTTTGCTAACGGTGCATGATTTCTATAAACAGGTGAGAGTCCTGTACGGATTTCATGTGTGTTTGAATTTAGGGATTTTTTTCGTGTGAAAGTGCATGATTGTTTTGTAAGGTATGTTCAAGTGGAACTTTCGGACAGTCACTTAGTTGTGCGTTCAGAGGGAAATGAGTTCATATTTTACTTGTTAGAAGGGTAGAGTAAGAGTTGCTCTACTGGCAATTGGAAAATATTCTTAATGAGAATAGCGCCGACTATTCCGAAGCGTGAATACTTGAATGTGTGTAAACTATCCTATTTAGAGAAACAGACAGATGAGTCCTTATTGTCATTGTTAAAAATTAATTTTAATAGAGAAAACGTTCTCAAAATGGCGCTGTGAAAAGATTTTGTGAAGGAGGGGTAAGCGCAAGGAGTGAGAAGAGAGAAACCGCAGCTGCTGTGTACGTCACAGAGCCGCGCTGGGATTGGGTGACATACGTCACAAGCTGTGCTCTGATTGGTTCTTGAGACTCTGTCGAACTGTAAGCTGATTGGTTCTTCAGAAATTTTCCATTTTATTGGTGGAGTAAGAGAAGTGACGTAGCTCAACTCTCATTGGTTTGTTGGTGTGTTTCGCGCACAGATTGGTTGCTTTTGCGGAACATCCCGGAAATATTTTTCGAACGAATTTGTTAATTGAATTTAACTCTTAAAAATGAGTTATCATTTTAAACACGTTGAGAAAAAGCCAACGTTGTTCCAGAAATTTAAAAATTTTATTTCGCCGGACAAGAAAATTGAAACGCGAGGTGGTAAATTACTTCATAAGTACAAAACACCTGCAGCGTATATGGAAGGTGAATATGGTTATCATACTGTTCTGTGGTTCAATAGCTGGAAACACTACACAAAGGACGACGGTGTTTTGACTTGGCCTGATGATGGTTCATTTAATGTAAAGATTTTGAGAAATTTGCGAGAGAAAATGAATGCTCTTAAACCCAAGCCGAGACCTACTCAATTTGAGGCTTTAGTTGAGTGGGAGGATGAAATGTACCAGTTACAAAGGGAAGCAAGTGGAATTAAAAGATCTTCTAAACCTCCAAGTTGGAAGAGAGAGACACATGAAGACAGGATGCGAATGTGGAGACAGGGAAACATGAGTGAGGGACTTTTTGTAATTAGAGAAATGGTTTTAGGTTCTCCTGGTGGAAAAAGAACTGAAAAGAGAAATAGTGCTCCTTTAGAAAGTGAATCCGAAGATGCAGTCTTAGAGGAAATATACACTACAGATAAAAGGAATCAGCCTTTGAGACCTCCTAGGTCATGGTCTACTCCGGTGGTTTCTACAGAAACTTCACCAAGTGCACCTCCAATTAATGAAGCTCCTAAACTTTATCCCAATAATTGTGAATTTGTTGAAACTCCAAGAAGACCAGAATTTGAGAATGTACGTAATGAGGGTAGACATTTTTCAGCGACTCCGAGAGCAAGGGAAGCTCCAAAAAATTATGTGAGAGAAACAAGAAACGTTGAGGCTGTTGATTCTTCTGAGTATTTACGATCAAAGGAAGAATTAATTCGACAAATAACAAAAAGCATGGAAGCTGTGACAGTTCCAGTAACTATTGGTCCTGTTCAGCCTGTTTTTGAGCAAAGAGAAGCTAATAGGACAGGTTTAACTGTTCCTTTAAATGCAGAAATCCAGAAGGTTGCTGAAAAATTTTACTCAGATATATCTGAAATAAACTCTTCAAGATCGAGAATGCCAGATTTAACTTTTAATGAGGATTTATCTCCAAAAACACCGATGGGTGCAGAATCTGATGCAGAGAGTCCTGAAGTCAGGGTGACCAAACTTAAACTTGATGTTGCAAAATTAAAAGCAAATATTGAGGAATTAATAATTGGTACGATTGGTCCTGACAGTTTAAATTATTATCGAGATGATGAACTACTGTTCATTTGCAAGAGTATGCAATGGAAAACAAAAAATAAATATGACCAGTTGGAAGAACTGGCAGCTGAACTTGAAATTGATGTGATCAAGCAAAAGAATTTTGCAAAACATTACAGATTAGACTTTTCAGAAAGTGACATTGAAAGCTTGAATTCAATGGGAAGAATAATGCATATAAAAGACCTGATTGTTTACATTAAAAAATTGGGAGAATTGAATAAGTGGAGAGTAAAATGGACTAAAAAGAAGGAAGATGAGAAATTGGAAAAATTGTCAAAACAATTTCCAATGAGAGAGATTGCAGGTGGAGGATATGTTCATGTCCCATGGTCAAGACAGGACATACTGCTGTTCACAAATGATTTTCCGAAATTGAGGGAAAAGCCAGTGGAGTTGTATAGGCAGGTGGACAGGTTCATCAAAGTTTCAAAAGTTCTGTGGATTGATCTGGATGGATTCTTTGACATAGTTGTCCCATCAGATCTTTGGACAGAATGTAAAATATCCATAAGTTGGCCAAAAACGGAACCTGATCGGGTTAAGGAAACAGGTGCTCCAAATCCCCTTGTAATGGATTTCTACGAAAAAGTGATTTACTGGTTGAAAAACAAAATTCCACCAAAAGAGGTTGATTGGGTTAAAATTGAGAGAACAAACCAAGAATCAAAAGAATCAGTTCATTCATTTTATGAAAGGTTGTTGTTGATTTTTAAACAATACAGTGGCTATGAAAAACTAGACGAGAAAGATATGAGTCATTTCGTCTACAGATTTGTTTATGGTTTAAAACCAGAAATTGCAGATATGATCAGGAATAGCATTGTCGGATGGCAAGCACTTTCTGTTGATGACATCTTGAGAAAGGCAAAATACTGCAGCGATGAGCTAGAGGTGAGACAAAAGAAACTCAAGGAGAAAGCCATGTGGGCTCAGGTAAAGGTGGCTGAGCAACAGATTGCAAGTCTTGGTAATAAAAACACAAATTTTATTCAAACTACAAATTCAAATCAAGGGCAAGGGAAGTTTAAAGGTAATAATTTTGTTAGGAAAATTAACCCAAAGATTGAAGAGATGAAACAAAGATTACCTTGTTTTAATTGTGGTGAGATTGGACACTGGAGAGACGAGTGTAAGAAACCGCCTAGGAATTTAAAAAGTCCATTATTAAATCCACAGATGCAGAATGATGTTGACTTGCAGCAACAGCTACAGATGCAACAGGGTTTAAACGAATTTAACCTTCAGCGACAGCTGCAGCAACAGGTGAATCAGGTGAATAATAACCGGCAGAATCAATTGCCACAAGCACCGTTTCCAAATTGTGGGGGAACTCAGAAATATAATTCAGGTGTGGGATTTCAAGGAGATGAACAGGTGATAAAACCACAAAGGCAAAGAGTGCAAATGCAAAATGCAGCACAACAATTTTTGTTAACAGAAGGGCAGGAGAGTGACTCTGATGATTATTACTGACGGTGCCCGAGAGAGGAGGAAGAGTGTGTTGTTGGAGCCACTCTTGAGGTTGACCAGTCTGGTCCATTTGTGAATGGGAAAGTTAATGATGTAGACATCACTTTTCTAGTGGACACTGGTGCTACCCGTTCTACTGTTAGATCAGTAGAAATTGAAAACCTACCTCTCTCTGGGGATACCATCCAAGTTGTCGGAGTAAGCAATCAACAAATCAAGACTGATTTGACTGACCCAGTACCAGTTGAAATTGGAAATTTCAAAGACAAACACAGATTTGTGGTTTGTAACAGTAGTCCAGTAAATCTATTGGGCAGAGATATATTGTGTAAGATGAACTGCAGAATATATTGTTCTCCTGAGGGAGTTGAATTACAAACAATGGAAGAGGATGGCTTGTACAGGATGACAATGATGCTAATGGAAACAGAGGAAACAAAAATGTTTCCTACGTTTGAAAAAGAAAATTTACCTGAAGAGCTCAAGGAAACAGTGAAATCTGAAATTTGGGATTTGTCTGGAAATGAGATGGGTCTGATGAAACATGTTGATCCAGTAAAAATCATACTGAAGCAGGGAATAGAATTTCCTAATATTCCGCAGTACAAAATGAAAGCAGAAACAATAGAGGGAGTCATACCTGTGATTGAGAAATTCATTAAACAAGGTGTTTTGAAAGAAATTGAGAGTAGCCCTTGTAATTCGCCGATTATGGGAATTAAAAAGTCGAATGGAACGTACAGGATAGTTCAGGATTTGAGAAAAATTAATCAGATTGTCGTTCCATGTTGCCCTGTGGTTCCAAATCCAGCAGTTATTTTGTATCAGATTCCACATGATGCAGAATGGTATACTGTCATTGATCTTTGCAATGCATTCTTTACTGTTCCTTTACATCCAGAGAGTCAGGAAATTTTCGCTTTCAGATTCCAGAGTAGGACCCTCGCATGGTGTAGAATCCCCCAGGGGTATACAGAGAGTCCTTCTATCTTTAATGAGCTGTTGAAAAGATCTTTGGAGAATTTAGACTTACCCGGTAGGTCTACATTGGTGCAGTATATTGACGACTTGTTGATAGCTGCTAAAACGAGAGAAAACTGTGTGACAGATACAATTATACTTTTGAATCATCTTGCAGATGAGGGACATAAGGTGTCCCCAGCAAAATTACAGTTTTGCAAACAAGAAGTGAAATTTCTTGATCACAGAATTGCAAAAGGAAAAAGACAGGTAACAGTTGAGAGAATAAAAATGATTCAAGCAATGCAACCTCCAAGAACACAGCGACAGGTTAGAATGTTTTTGGGAATGGTTGGTTACTGTCGACAATGGATAAGTGGATTTTCGGTAATTGCGAAACCACTTCAGAAACTGACAAAGTCTGATGTGAAAGATCCAATTATTCTCAATAAAGCTGAGATGGAATCTTTTGAGAACCTGAAAAAGAGCTTATGTCAGGCTCCTGCTTTGGGTATGCCGAACTATGAGAAAGATTTTGAACTATATTGCAGTGAGAGAGAAGGATGTGCATTGTCTGTGTTGATTCAGAGACATGGGAATCTAAAGAAACCTATTGCATACTTCTCTGCAGTTCTTGATCCCATTGCAAAAGCATTACCAGGATGTTTAAAAGCAGTTGCAGCTACAAGTGTCAGTCTTGAGCAGAGTGAAGGAATCATTATGGGATTTCCTGTGAAGGTTTTTGTACCTGATTTGGTTGAAATATTACTAACAAGAGGTAAAACTCAGCATTTAACAAGCAGCAGATTGACCAAGTATGAGAAAATCATACTAGGAGCAGATAATGTTTCCATTTCAAGATGTTTGAATCTGAATCCTTCTACATTGCTGCCTGATTCAGAAATTGTTAATGAGAATGAAGTGGAACATGAATGTTTGGATGTCATGGAGTTTTGCACCAAACCAAGGCAGGACATTAAAGATGTACCTTTGCCTGAATCAGATGTTGTCTACTTTGTGGATGGCTCCTGTCTGAGGACAGAGGGAGGTGTTTTAAAAGCATCATACTCAGTCTGTACAGTTGCAGATGTGAAAGAAGCATCATGTCTTGAAGGAATTTGTTCGGCTCAAGTAGCTGAATTGATTGCTTTGATTCGTGCTTGTGAAGTGTCAAAGGATATGAGAGTTACCATCATTACTGATAGTCAGTATGGGTACGGAGTTGTACATGATTATGGACAGCTCTGGTCTCAAAGAGGTTATTTGACCTCAGCAGGGTCACCAATTAAAATGCAGTTTTCATCAAAAGATTAATTGAAGCCATACAGTTGCCGAAAGAAATCGCAATTGTGAAGTGTGCAGCACACACAAAAGGGGTGGATTACATCTCAAAAGGCAATGCCTATGCAGATGAGACAGCAAAGTACTGCGCAAGAAAATGTTGTGCATACAATCGGGAAAAGAGTAAAGAAACTGATTCAAATTCATTAATGCTAACAACAGTTGTAGAAACATGGCATGAGATTAGGGATTTACAAAATGAAGCAGACGATAATGAAAAAGATCAATGGTTAAGATCAGATTGTAGACCACGTGAAGAAGATGGAGTGTGGGTCTATAAAGATGGCAGAGTAGTCTTACCAAATTGTTTGATTGCTGATATGGCCAGATTGTATCATGGCCCAGCTCACCTTGGAAGAGATTCTATGATTAGACTTTTCCGAGAGACTTGGTTCAATACTAAATTCAGAACGATTGCAGAGTCTTTTTGTCAAAGGTGTTTGTCATGCCAACAAATGAACCCAAACAGAAAATCAGTTGTGGGTACAGGGATAATTGGTCGAGAGGGTGGTCCCTTTACCAGGTTGCAGATGGATTTCATTGAAATGCCCTTACACAATTGTTTGAAATATGTTCTTGTGATTGTCTGTTTGTTTTCAAGATGGGTGGAAGCTTTCCCTACACGACATTGTGATTCAATCACAGTGGCGAAACTGCTACTCAGAGAAATCATCCCAAGGTACGGTTTTCCAGTCACTATTGAGAGTGATGGAGGAAGCCATTTTGATAACAAACTAATGAAGCTAATATGTGAGGCATTAAGCATTGAGCAGAAAATACACTGTGCATACAGACCAGAGGCATCTGGGGTGGTTGAACAAATTAATGGGACAATTAAAAACAGAATTGGAAAAATGTGTTTGGAAACAGGTGTAAAGTGGACTGATGCTCTTCCACTTGTTTTGATGTCATTGAGAAGTACACCTGATAAGAAGACAGGTTTGAGTCCTCATGAAATACTGATGGGAAGAGTCATGAGGCAAGCTTTTGTACCTGTAGGCAAATTGTTGAGCATAAATGACAGTGCTATTTTGGATTACTGTAAAAGATTGTCTGACATAGTGACTTCTGTGTCTAATCAGTTGGGAACTGAAGTACAATCAAATGAGAAAGTTCTAACACATGATTTGAGACCTGGTGATTGGGTCAGAACAAAAGTACATCGGAGAAGAAATTGTCTGGCTCCTAGGTGACAGAAACCTAGACAAATAATTCTGATTACTACAAATGCTGTGAAATGTAGAGGATTGAAAAGGTGGATACATCCTAGTCATACTATTCCAGTACCAACTCCTGAAAGTACTGATGCTGAGAGTGATACTACAGATGATTCTGATTCTGAAGTAGAAGGTAAAACAAATCCAGATTCTGAAGATCGACAAGGGGGTCGACATCTGGAACTTGTGCCTGTGAATGGAGAACTGACAAGGAAAGACCTTGAAATAATTGAAATAGATTCAGGAGAAGAAGAGAATCTATCAAAAGGAAAATCGACTGAGGACTCAGTCAAGGAGATTAATGGAGTGAGTTCCATTGAAGACAGAGAGGCTGAATCAAAAGAGATTTCTGACCAGGAGAGTATCGAAACGCAGAAGTTAAGCTCTGAAGTAAGGAACAGAAGTCCAGAAGCTGGGAAGTTGGAGGTAATTGAAGAAGAAGAGGAAGACGAATTACCGAGTACCAGTGATGGAAGACAAAGCATAGTTCCTGAAGGAGTGAAACTGCCGAATAGAGAAGTTCCTGAGTCAATAATTGAAGTTTCAGACTGTGAAACTGAAGAAAGTGACGTGGATGGTGAAAGTGGAAGTGCCAAGAAAAGATCTTGGAAGTCAGAGACAAATGCTTCAGAACCAAAGAGAAAATTTGGGAGAAAAGCGGATTACTGGCCTGGTGGAAGATTGAGAGTCAGGTTGATCAAAAAAAACGAAGGACCAGGTGGAAGAAATCAGTAGTCAAAAGGGTTCTGGAAAAGAAGTTGGAGTTGGAAGGAAAATCGAAGTAGTGACAAGAAAAGGTAAGAAGATTATAAGGCCGAATCAGAAATACAAATCTCCTGAGTGGACTTATCTAGTAATTCCACCTGTTATTGACATTTATGATAGTAGTCAAGAAGAAGGAGAAATTGAAGAAATTAGTGACAATGATTGAAGTATAGAATTTTTAATTGGATTTTTGGGTTTTTAATTTTTGGCAAAAGGCTGAAGAAATCTTGTTAGGTGACACAAGGTCGAAGAAAAGTTGTTTAGTTGAGGAAAACTTATTTGTGACATAAGGTCGAAGAAATATTGTTAGGGTTTTGAAAAAAAAATAAAAAAATATATTTTAAAAGGGGGGTGTAAATAATTAATTATTTCAATTTTAAAATAGTTTTTGTTTTCTTTTAAGGCAATATTAATCAAAGATGCCTTACGTTATGGAGCAGAATACTTCGAGATGTTCCATTTTTAAGAGATGCTGTAAGATGACTCTGGTGTGTTTGCTCATTTTAATTCTGCTCTGGGTAGTTTTAGCTGTTATTATTCCATTTGAGTTTCACAAAGATTTTCATAAAGTTAACATGACAAGCAAAGCTTCAGTTAGTCAAAACAAACATAGTGTAACTGGCAAAGTTATTGATCATCAACCTAACATTCATCAGGACAAATCCATTAGTGATTTTTCAAGCAATACATTCACAAAGCTTTTGAGTGAATATGTCAAGGTAATGGATGCAAAAGACTGCTATGTCTGTGTCAAGTTACCTGCTTCTGTTTCTGAGGGAGTGACATACAATATGCTTCCTCTTACATATGGTGTGACTTGCAGTGTGTTAGCTAGTTTGTTCTATCAGACCGGACGTTTAGAATACTATTATTCAGATTTTGACGAGATTTTCGCAAATTTAAAAATTGAGGGTGCTTTGAATAAGCATAAGAAAGCGAAGCAGATGAGGGAATTTTTCCTTGTTACTAATGAACTTACCTATGAGTATGCTTACAAGAACAATTTAACCTGCAAACTAAGTGCTGAAGGAAAGAAGTTTTTGAACCTGGTTGAAGAGAGGAGAGCAATTTACAAGAGAAATGAAATAGTCAAGCAGACTAAGTCCAGGTTCTGGCAGAAAGAGGATGAGAAGCTTAATGGCAAAATGCTTGAAAATGTTGCAATACACATAGACAAACCAATTAGTGGTAAGCTTTGCATTAGAAGAGACAATACACTTTTTGATAACTATTTTGTGGGTGCAAGTAATTGTGAAGATACTTATCAGATCATGGGAGGTTGGGGATTCAAAGGTGGAAAAGATCCAATCTTTCCTGGGATTTATTTTGTTTGTGGTGATAAGGCTTACTACAACCTTCCTGACCATTGGTATGGAACTTGTTATGTTGGGATTGTTTTCCCCAAAGTGTTCCATGTTGACAGAGATTCGGAAGGATTGTTCAAAATTCACAACTATGTAAATAGGGTTAAAAGAGAAACTTTCACAGAGGTTTTGGGAGATATTTTTCAAGCAGTGATACCTTTTGTAGGTATAACCTTAAATGCAGGGAGAATCAGAAAATTGTCCACAATTGTTGACAGATTGTCAACAGATACAGCTGATGGTTTTCAATTAGTGAACGTTGAGGTCATTGCAATCAGATCCATGGTGATTCAAGATCGCCTTGCTTTAGACATACTCCTAGCAAAAGAGGGAGGAGTCTGTGGCATTTTGCATGTGCAACATTGTTGCACATATATCCCTGACGAGAGCAAGAACATTGAGATGTACATTAAAAACATCACAGAAATGCATTCAGAGATAATTCCATTAGAAGAAGAAGATTTTACAGAAAGACTTTCAAAAAGATTCCAAGCGATTAAAAACTGGTTCCATGACATTGGAAGTTCAGTTCTTGGCAAGATTTTGGCACCTATGATTGTGATAATATTCATTTTTATTTTGACAAAAATTGGATGTTTGTTGCACAAAAGAAAGAAACAAATGAAGGAAAAGAAAAGAATTTATAAACTCAAAAAGGAAGAGGAGAGGGAGATTGAGTTACAAGAATTACACAGAGCTCGTTATGACAATTGCAAGGATTTTGCAGAAACAGGTTTTTAGAAATATTGACACAGATGAATTTGAATCATTTTCTAAAAAGACTAAATTTCAAAATTTTGGGTGGTGGTGTGGTGATGTGTTAATCACCAGATGAGGGAGTTGATGGAGCGAGATAGAAAACAGAAATCTGTTTGAACTCGTGAAGTCACATTTCCATAACATAAATAATAATATTAATGATTTGTGATATGTTTTGCTAACACAACCTAGATTAAACTCATTACATGGGGACGGTAACATATGTGCTCATAAACGTGCATAAATGTTGCATCTTTTGTTCGTGCAAAATAATAAATTAATTTTGTCGTTTTCGTTTTGTCATTACTAACTGCAGCAAATTTAAAAGTGACATGTGCTTATTTTGCTTTCCTTGTCTATGTGATGTCATTTCTACTATTTTAGGTGCACATAAGGTTTCATGGATTCATGAAGACTGGTAAATATAAAATGCTGCTTATATGTTGCTTGGTGCTAGGTAACATTAGACTAATTGGGTGGGTTAATCAATTAGTAAACAAAGGGTGGATACAGAATAAATGACAATTCTTACATTAATACTTTTCTTGTGTTTGTTTTATACTAGAAAAATAAGTTGCCTGCTTTTGGGCCTAGTTTGCTCGAGTTTGCTAAAAGATGAATTTTACTTCTGCAAGGAGCACGAGATGTCCATTTTGAAAAAAGTGTTCGTCAAAGTCGCATTCACTGAACAAAAGCTGATGTGTTGTCATCATTCTGTCGGACGTGGCCAAGGTCAGAAACCGGTAGAAAAGAACAATTTTGATCATTTGGCATCCGCGGAAGTGGAATGGAGTCAGTGAGAACAGTTGCCTAAAATTGTTGCAAACTAAGGAAGTTTTGGAACACGTACAAGAAAGACAATGGTCCTAAAGAATATGACCTAATGGAAGTTTTGAAATGTGGGTGACATGTCACTTGTCACTCTTGGACAAATGGGACATCGTCGTTTGCAGAAAATTTTCCTTTACTTAGATTAGTTAGCATAGAAAGGTATAAAAAGTCCATGCCCCTAGGGATGGGCTGGCTGCTGCTTTCTGACTTTCCGATGAGGGTGTCGTGCTGCTGGACATTGCGTGGAGCATGTAAGAATCCTCAAAGAACTTTACTTTATTTCCATTTATTTTAGCTCAGTTAGGGACTTAGGATTTAGAAAATGCTAAACTTATATTTTCTTGCTTAAACTATATTTTCTTATGATACTCTTCATACATGCTTGCTTTAATGCTAATAAAATTACATTTATGAAACTATATTTTGAAATATCTACAATTAGTTAATAAAATCTTACTTTTGAACTAAGCTGGTCTTGATTATTCAGAAGCGCAGGTTACTATTAGCTAGATGTCATCGCCATGGTGGTCATTTAAATAGTTAGGTTTTGTTCACATGTTGTCATCATCTACCGCGGATGTATATAGATGTATATAATTTGTATATAAGGTGTATATAGGTTTAATTTGACCACCTGATTCAGTAGGCCAAAATATGTCATATTTGGTTAATGGGTCCATGAGTTAGAATAGTGTATTATGAAGTAGGTTATAGAGTTAGGTGTAGGTTATAAAGTTAGGTAGCGTTGTTTATGATATATTTCCTATAGGCCGCTGGATCACTGCAAAAACGGCCCTGTACCAAATTCGGCCGAAAACCGGCCCTGGCAAAGAGCGCGGTCGCACCCCCACCCACCCCTGGGGGGTGGGGGGGCCGGCCGAACACTTTGCCAAGGCCGGTTTTGGTTCCCAGTCCGGCCCTGGTGGCCATCATGCCGCAGCTCCCTTGCGCCCACTGTTTATGATGGATATCTATTTTTAATTGTAAATCCACTAAGAATTGATTAAAAGAAGGCATTAGCCCTTCATCAGATTAAAAGAAAAACTTTTCAGTTCATTCTAAGTGACATTACAAACGAAATACTGTTTTTTTCAGCATGATGATAGAAGATGCATAATGTGACAACATGACTTTCATCATGTGAGGGTAATCAGCTCAGCCATGATGTGAGGATAACCAGCTCACCTCAGCCAAGGCCACAGAGATGTGCATGACGCAACTCCATCAATAAAAAACAAACATACTGCTAGATTGGGCATGGTCTAAGGGTTCCCCAAAGTCAACAGCAGAGGAGACAGACGCGTGGTTTCAGAGTGCGGGGGAGGGGCCGTCAGGGTTTCAGACAAAAGGAGGGAATCATGAGGAGACCCTACATGAGGACACGCAGTCACAAGGACTGGGAATAAATAGCCATATACAAAAAGCTCCCATAATAAATCTTTCTGATAAAATATTGACAAAGGCTGAGGTAGATGTTTTAGAAAAAGGGTTAGGCTTTGCGCCCAGCACTCCCGGTTGCAGGTTCTCACTAGAAAAAGATGTACGGGATCTTTTTCGTAAAATCAGGATAAAAAGATTCTTTGAAGATAGGGAAGCTACTCCCAAAGAGAATAAATCAGGCCTTAAATTACCTTCCACTTGGACCCCAAATATAACGATGGTCAGCAATGAGGTTGACACATTTGAGAAAGTGGTGTCCATAGGTTTGGAGAAGCTATTGTCAGAAAAAACTTGGACTGACAATAACCTCTCTAAAAATGAGAGGGTCGCACTAAAAAAATTATCAGAATGTGAGGAAATAACAATAAAACCTGGGGACAAGGGGGGAAGTGTTGTGATTCTAAACACCAGAGACTATACTTCAAAGATGTACTCTCTCCTAGATAATAAACTACACTACAGGAGATCAAGTATGGGTGAATGGAACAATGTCAAAAAGAAAATAAGAGATCTAGTTACTCTAGCAAGGGAGGATTCCATTATATGTGAGGAAGAATTTAGGTTTTTAGTTAATGACCATCCGAAAACACAAGCACTATATGGACTTCCCAAAGTCCACAAAGATATGAAGGACCCCCCTATGCGTCCTATAGTGTCTGGAATTGACTCAAGTACAGAGCCACTTAGCAAATATGTGGACCATTTTATTCGACCTCTAGTAGAAACATTACCGTCGTACATAAAAGATACGACTGATATGATCTCAAAAATTGAAGGAATTAATTTTAATAAGGAAACACAGTGGTTAGTATGCTTGGACATTGAGTCCTTGTATACTAATATACCCCAGCATGATACAATTACAATGATGAGAAATATTTTATGCAAGGACGAGGAAGAACGTAATGCATTAAACACCTTCATTGTTGACTGCATTGAGATCGTCCTAATGAATAATATTTTCCTTTTTAATATAGATTTTTTTGTCAGACAAAAGGCACGAGCATGGGAGCCACATGTGCCCCGAGCCTGGCTTGCCTTTACGTCGGAAAATTTGAAGAGAAGCATATTTATAATGAGGTGAGTCCTTTTTATGAAAATATTAAACACTGGTCTAGATTTATAGACGATGTGTTTTTTGTTTGGGATGGAAACGAGGAAGATTTGAATGCTTTCTTGAACTGGCTCAACTGTGGAGATGTAAATCTCCGCTTTACTGCCAACAAGAGTCAAGTGGCAGTTGACTTCTTGGACATTAAGATCATGGCCCAGGAAGGAAGACTTGGGGTGGAACTATATGTAAAGCCTTCAGATAGGAACACCTTACTCCACCATACAAGCTACCATCCTAAATGTCAAAAGGATGGGATACCCTATAGCCAATTCATTAGAATTCGACGCAACTGTACGGATAGGTCTACATTTGAAAAGCATGCAGAAATTTTTAAAAGTAAACTACTACAGAGGGGCTATCCCAAGATGTTAATACGGGAAAGCTACAAACGTGCGAAGTATCGCAATAGAGAAACATTGTTAGAACCTAAAAACAAAGCCGAGCAAACAAATAATGGTATTGTAATGGTCTCTGACTATAATGGAATGAGTAATAAATTAAAAAACCTGATTACTAAGAATTGGTCGATCCTAAACAGGAAAGGACAGACACCCCTACCTAAACCGACCTTTGCATATAGAAGGAATAAAACTATCCGCAATTGTCTGGTGCAAACCTACAGAGAACCTAAAAAAAGCTACCAGTTGAGTATTGACCATGGTACACCGATTCGTGGAAACTTGCTGTGTGGAACATGTTCCCACTGCAAATCAATTATAAAATCTGATAAGGTTGAATTGAATGGTGTAACACATTGGATGAACGATCATGTAAACTGTAGGACATCCAATGTCATATACCTTCTTATGTGCCCATGTCGCAAGTGCTACATTGGGGAGACAGGCAGAGAAATGCGTCTGCGTCTATCCGAACACAGATCAGCCCTCAAAAATAAAAAGAAGAATGCCCCACTAGTTGAACATTGGGTAACAATGAACCACAAAGAAGATGATCTTAAGTGGTTCATATTAGAAAAAATTAAGACATCGATGAGAGGGGGGTGATACGGAGAAGAGACGCAAACAGAGAGAACAATTCTTCATGTCAAAGTTTAGATCGTATACTGAAGGCCTCAATAGTAGAGAAGAATGGGAGAGAATGGTGAGGTAGCATGTAACTGTACACACATTTATATATAGGGAACATGCCATATTTAACTGTTAAAGAACCTATATGCATTGTTTATACAAAATACATTAAATGTGACCCATGATAGAAAGATGGTTACCTTCAATGTAATTTCTGTTGAATACAATAATGCATTGTTGAATTAGAACATTGGGCTCCTATGAACATTACATTGAATATCTTCATTACTAGGTAAAGTTTCTAAAATGTAATCAGAGTCTGTGAAAGTAATTTGAGTAGTTTGTTATTAGAGTATACCTACATCATTTGTAAAAAGGGACAAACGCTCTCACTCAGCCAGGGCACTTACCCTGTTAGGATTTAAAGTGGGGGACTTGCCTACACTTATGTGTTATTGTGGCACAATATTATAAATATATAGGGCTATTATTTTGGTTTGGTTGTTTCATTACTCTGAAATCCCTTAGGTTGATTGAGTGCGTTCGTCGCTAAAACAAATTGACTCTGAAACTGGAACTTATGTATATTTTTGACTCATGTATTGGAAGATACCTATGTCAAAACATAATGTGAATTCGATTGTTCTGGAAAGTGGGCATCTAGAAACTACTAAAATGGCTGACGAAATCGCGCCCTATGTGAAAATGAAAACACTTCATGTTGCTTAGAATGTTCTTTATTACTGGCAAAGAATAAAGAAGACAACAGCAACTGTCTTAAAATAAACATCTATTTTAAATAACAAAGATGGGCAATATGAAATAATGGTAGGGATACACGGGCTTCGCTATACATATGTCCGCCTTCTAATGTGGACATCTTGTCACTTAGTAAAAAATACATATGATGCAATCGCGCCTTAGGTTAAAATGGAAATACCCTATACGCGTGAAATGTTCTTTATTATTGTTAAAAAAGTCTAGAAAACAATAGCGACTTTCTAAAAAATAAACAACACTTTTTACGGAAACAAAGCAGGGTCATACAAAATAACGATAAGGACATACGGGCTTCGCTAAATATATGTCCGTTTTTTAATGTTGATGTCCTGTCGCTTAGTAAAAAACTACAAACATGGCGCCGGAACAGGATCAACAACGAGCGACTGAAATACAGGTGGCTCGAATGATTACTTAAAAAATTAGTTGGCGGGCGTATATAAGGTCGAAGAGAGATACGGTACTCTAACTGATACGGGAAACCAGGGAGACCGGACGGCCTGAACGCGAGTTCTTTGGCAAGGTAAGGGGAACGCTTGACGAACATAGATAGAATTGCCCCACCGTTTAATCTTGGAAGGCAGGGGAAACCCGCTCGGCATTTGCTAAACCGAAGTGCCGAGACATGGGCAACCTGCGAAAGGCCATACGCTGACTCAACTAAATAAAAAGAGTCTTATACTTTAAAGATGGCCGTTCCCTTAATTTTGTTGAATAATTTAATCAGCCATACTGAGTGCCCAGTAGGGTTTTGATAGCATAAGAACGCGATGTAATCACTATGCAACCGTTTTTTTAATTGTATATATCGAGAGGGGAACCACTAAAATATGTGCGTTATTACATTTTTTTTTTCACAAGGAGGCAAGATGGCCGCGGGTGGGTTGTGGTGAGCAGTCGCACCAGAACCTCTCTCCTATCTGGCATGCTAGCTTGAGAAAGCTGGCGCTAGAATGATAGCGCTAGCCCCCCCCGGATGGTTTTGACTTTTTTGACTTTGCACCTAAACTTTGCCCGCATGTGAAAGGGATGCAAGGCTGGGAAGTGTGCCCCACTAATCACGGCGTTGGGATACTAGCGACGGCGCGGATAAATACCAGCCACCTTGGAGACCTCGGAGATCTGGTGGCAGCTGAACTCGGCAGGCTGACAAGGAGACTGATGTGGAGTCTGAGAGTTTTCGCAGCCAGCCTGCTTAAGCGAGCAGTGAATAGCGCGGCGAATAGTGCAGCTCTAAGGATTAAAGAGTGGAGCGTGTTCCATACCAAAATGCCGCCAAGACCTGTAAGGGTCGACAAGAAGAAGGTAAAAGATCACAGCGAGTCAAGCAATTCAACTCCCACCGCTGCAGTGACACCCGTCATGCTGAAATCGCAGCTACCGGCGAAAAACCCAGGCGCCATAAGGAAGGTGACCGAGCCCATTGTTAGAAAGAAGACAGATGCAAAAGGAAATCCGCCGGGCAGAGAGGAGAGTGTTACGGCGAGAGAGCGCACCAAAATGACTGAAAAGCCTGCGATGCCTAAAAATAAAAACAAAGGGACCCCTCTCAGGCAGCCCACCTTACCGGAATCATTCATCCGCCCAGGCAACCCGGACGGAATTACTAGTAGGAGTCCAGGCGTCTCCGGTGCCCTCAGTGTTACAGAAGCTGAAGCAGAGCCCGAGTTTGAAGTATGTCAGCAGAGCGTCCTCGAGGACGCAACAGCAGCGGCAGCAGCGGCAGCAGCGGAGGCAGTAACAGGAGCTGTGAGCGTGATGGACGCTGAGACAGCGGTTGCCAAGCGACCGCTCGGGCTGACTTCTCCGCTCTCCACAAGCCTCGTGCAGGACGCCAGCAGAAGCGACCAGGAGGCAACAGATGGGAGTACGGGACAGAGGGCTGTGATGGGCGCTGGAAAGGGGAGAGTAAAGGAAATGCCTCAGAGGGGTTTGCCCACAGAAAAGACTACCACAGGCAATGAAAACGGTAAGTGTGCAAAAAGTGTCAAGTGGGGCGAAAGGACAAGAAAATGCTGACATGTTACAGGCAATTATGCAGGTGGAGGCTGAACTAATGGCTAAATCTCCTAACCCCACATGGGGAAGTTCAGTTAGCTTGGTGGCGGATAAATCAACACTCGATCACCCCATGGAGAAGGAGAGGGAAGATGTATGCTCGTTGGAGGGGGAGCGCTTCTTTTCAGTGGGTGAGGACTCTGACTCTACTCAGCAGGAGGGGGAGATATCAGATTTAGAGGAGGAAGATGAGGCGGAGAAAGAGGAGGATAAGGAGGATGAGGAGGATGAATCATGGACGGCCTCTACCTCTTCTGAAACTGACATAGATAAGGACAAAGAGTCTACATTAAAAAAGAAACAGACCTTGCGACGAAGGCACGAAAGAGGTACTGAGAGGAAACTGGACTGGGACTATTCGGCGACATCGCAGACGTACCAAGAAGAGTCAGAGACAGGTCTAAATCAGGATGATGCTTTAGGAAAAGTATTTAACATGTTGAAACAAATACAATCCGAAGCAAGATCTACAAGTCGTAAAACAAGACAAGACTTTAAGAAAATTCAAACGACGCTTAGGAAGACAAATAAACTGTATGAAGGTCTGGTTGGGAGAGTTTCTGAGGTGGAGGAGAGAACAGGCAAGATTGAGGATGACTTTCGCAGCTTTAGCGAATTTAAAGTACAACAGGAAAAGAAGGCGGATGATATCCTCTGGAAAATGGAGGATTTCGAAAATCGCCAACGGCGCAACAATGTTCGAATTTTGGGAGTGGCAGAAGGGCTTGAAGGGCAAGATCCGAGGGGTTTTGTGGTCAAGTTATTAAGGGGTGCTTTCCCTGAGTCCCAGTGGCAGTGGGAGGCAGAGGTACAGAGGGCGCATAGGTTCCCCTTTGTCCAGCGAAAGCCAGACGGAGCTGAAGGAGGGTCCAGAGCGCCACTCCCCCGAGCAATATTAGTGAACGTTGGAAACTTTCTACTCCGAGAGGAACTTATCCAGAAAGCCAGACCAGACAGCAGAAGAACGGCGGAGGGTGTTACATTTTTTACTAGGCCTGACTTTTGTCACGTGACAGTAGAAAGGAGGTGGAGGCTTAGGAAAATGATCTCGGAGTTTCAGGCTTTAGGATCAGAGGCGTATTTGCTATTCCCAGCCAGGTTGAAAGTTGTCACAAAGGGCAGGGTCAGGATGTTTATGTCAGAAGTGAAAGCACAGGAGTTTATTCAGGATTTGAAAAGGGCAAAGAAAGACGGGCACTGAGGGGAAAGGTATTGGTATCGGATTAGAAAAGTTATTAGGTTGTAGAGAGGGGGGGCACACTGGAGATGATGGGAGGGGGGTGCGACTAACACAACCAGGAAGCGTCCACACATAGGTCATTGCTGACCTATTTGCCTGCAGGGGGAGGGGAGGGGGGGAAAGGCAGGGGAGGGGGGAGAGGGGGAAGGGGGGTGTCAAAAAGCAGCTGAAATGTATGGTTTGGGTATGGCAGTTAGCACACATTGTTTATCTATTTTGTTCATTGACTATATTTCTGAGGAAGGGAAAAGGGAGGAAGTTCGGAAGGGGGGGGGAGGAGTAAAGGAACAGTTGGGTTAGGAAGAGATGTCTTTTTTTTTTAATACACAATGGCATGTAGGATAGTTTCTATAAATGTATGTGGGCTGAATGATTCAAGGAAAAGGGCGAATGTAGGAGCTTATTTAAGAACTTTACAAGTGGATCTAGTATGCCTACAAGAAACGCATATAGAAGAAAAGCAGATTTACTTGATGAATCAATTGGGTTTTGATGTACTTGCTGCCAGTAGGCAAGGGTCTAGGACAAGAGGTGTTGCGATACTGGGGAGAAGAAGGGATGTGATAGTTAAAAGAAAGAAGGAGGACCAGTGGGGGAGATGGGCTATGGCGGAATTAAGCGTTAAAGGACTCAATGTAACATTAGTAAATGTATATGGTTCCACCGAGGATGATCCGGAGATATGGCAGTTTTTGGACATAGAACTGGCACAATGGCCCGAATCAGTAATATGTTGTGGTGATTTTAATATGCATGACCCTACAAGTTCATTTATGGGCACAGGAGTGGCGTATAATGGCAGAAAGAGGAAAGTAAAAAGGGCTATTGCAAATATGGTTAAAAATAATCTTTTGGCAGACCCCTGGATAATGCAACACCCATTGTTAGATGGGAGCACTTTCTTTTCGGCACCTCATCAGGTGTTGGTGAGATTAGATTATTTTTTAGTCTCAGGGTCTTTTGTCTTGGGGGTACAGATTGAAAAGCAGCCAAGGATTATTTCTGACCACAGCCCGCTAATACTGACAGTTAAGGTCCCACAAGTACAGAGTAAGAGGTCCACATGGACATTTGAGAGGAGTCTTCTCCAAGACCTCGAGTATAGGAAATACATGGAAGGGTGGATTAGGTCCTTTTGGGAGATTAATCATGGAACTGCCTCTGTAGGGCAAACCTGGGATTGCTTTAAAGCAGGTATTAGAGGTGAGACACTGAGCTATGTGTTGACTAAACACAAGAAAGAGAGGGTAAAGACTGAAGCTATTCGCCAAAAGATAATTATCGAGGAAGGAAAACTAGTTGCTGCAGTAAGATCCAAATCTAGCTTGGAAAATATATTATTAGCACTAGTGGCATTGAGGGCAGACGCAGTAGAAAGTTTCTCGAAACAACTTGCTGAAAAATACCTGGCTAAGAAGGAAGAGGCCTTTGAGTGCAGCGAGAAAGTGGGCCACATTCTTGCGGTTAAAGTTAGACAACAGAGGGCAGCTGCGGAGATAAAAGAGATATTGGATCCAATGGGTGTCACTGTCACAGGCTCAGATAAGATCAGAGATGTCTTTAGAAGTTTTTATGAAAAATTGTATATACAGGAAGACACAGAGGATATAGTGGAAATAAGGAACTATCTTAGTGATATTTGCCCATCTTCTGTCACAAGAGAAGAAAGAGAAATGTTAGAATCTATCTTAGGTTTGGAGGAATGTATTGATGCACTAAATAGTCTACCATCAGGAAAGGCGACCAGACCTGATCAAATCCCGGTTGAATTTTATAAAGTGTTTCGTGATCATTTGTTGATTTATATGTTTGAGGTTATGATATATGTACAACAAGGGGGGCAGTCACCAGATTCATGGCGTGGGGCAGATATAATTGTTATACCTAAAAAAGGGAAGCCCGCAACTCTTCCTGGTTCTTACAGACCCATTACGCTAATGAATTCAGATAGCAAGGTTTATTCCAAGATGTTGGCAAAGAGATTAGCAGGTTGTATTGAACACTTGGTGAGCCCATCGCAGCATGGTTTCATACCCGGGAAGGGTACTACACAGCACGTCAGAACACTGATTACCATGATCGATGCGGCAGAAGTCTCAGGCGACCCTATTTCAGCACTATTTCTAGATGCCGAGAAGGCTTTTGATAGGGTCGCCTGGGAATATCTATGGGAAGTTATGAAGTGGTGTGGTATTGGTCCAGGGTACATAGGAGCTATACAAGCCCTGTACAGAGACCTGGTTGTTAAAATTAGAGTAAATGGAGGGCATTCGGATCTAGTACATATACAAAGGGGGACTCGCCAGGGCTGCCCGTCTTCACCATTGTTGTTTGCCCTGTATATAGAGCCATTATTACGCAAGCTGGAGGGAAACCGAGATATCCAACCTATGGCATTAAACGGCTGTACTGTGAAAACTCTCGCCTATGCTGACGATGTCGCTATATTGACCCCAAATCCGGATATAGCTATGGTGGGAGTAGAAGCAGAAGCGCATGAATTTGGGCTGATTTCAGGATACAGTCTGAATAAAACTAAAACCCAGATTATCATAAACAGGTTTGCAACAAGCTTAGATAGTAGGGTGGTCAGCAATGCAACATACCTAGGGATTGATATATCTGTAAAACTGGAGGAGTTAGTCGAGCGTAATATGGAACCACTGTTAGCGAAGGTTAATAGCGACCTGGAAAGGATAAACAATCTACATCTGTCTCTGGTGGGTTGCACAAACGTGTTGAAAATGATGGTTTTGCCTAAATTTTTGTATCTTTTTAGGTCAATACCTCTAATTTTTGAGAACAAATGGTTCAACAGGCTGGAGAGCGTAGCTAATAGATTTATCTGGGCACGAGGAAAAACCCGCAGGGCTTATAAATTTATCACTTTGCCAAGGGATAGAGGGGGCTGGGGTGCTCCAGACTTTAGATTATACTATTTGGCTGCCGCTCTCCAGTACATGCAGGGAATAATAGGAGGAGGCGTGGGGTCATCAAAGGTCGTCACCATGTCAATCGAAGCTTACTCAGTGGTACTTGGACAAAATACTGCAAATTGTTTCCTGTACTATACGGATTTGGGGCATCTTAGAAGGCAGGCATATAAGACTCTTAGGGCGGCACTTAAAATCTGGAGCACTTTTCTGAAAAAGACAGGTATGGGTAGATTCAATAGGTACACGAGAGTTTATAAAAATAAATCCTTCCCTGAAGAAATTTTTGCGGATGGAGTAATGGCGGACTGGGAGAATAAAGGGATACATCAAATTGGGGATTTATTAAATTCAGAGGGGATCGTACAATTTGAGGAATTGGTTAGAAAATACAAAGTAAACAGAAGGGACTTCTTTAAATACCTCCAGATTAGGAGTTTTCTTAGAAATAAACAAGGGGGGCCGTTGGGCTTTCACACAAACGAACTGATGGAAGGGCTAACTACGGGGGAGGAGTACTCCATTAGGCTAATACATGCCGCACTGGCAAAAAATAGGGCAGATGATTTGGATAAACATAGGGCTAAATGGGGGGATAGGGTAGAGGCTACCCCTGAATCATTCAATGAATCATTGGAATTAGGCCGGTCCATGCTATGTTCTGCCCCCTTGCAATCCCAGCACTACAAAACACTATTCTCGCTGTACCACACCCCAGCCAGGATTGCGAAATGGGGGGGTACTGAGGGTATTATATGCCCCAGATGCAATTCCACAGAGGCAGACATCGTTCACATGTTCGCTACATGCCCTCAACTATATACGCTAATTAAGGATATCGAACAATTTCTAGTCAACTCATTGAAGATAAGGACAACCTTTACAGTAAGCTTAATTATGTTGGGAGTAGACGCAGGAAACGTCCAAATGGATCCAGGTGATGTAATGTTTATGTTTATGGCAGCGGCTGTCTTTAGATTAATGTTAGCCAGGGTATGGCTAGATAAGAATCCCCCAACCATGCAAGTATGGTTAGCAAATCTCATTGCTATATATAATTTAGAGAAACATATATATTTTCCGTTTGTTTTTTCTTTTTATGATTGTGTTTCTTCGAAATGTTTTAATGTGATATTATGTTGCTTTGACCCCCCCCCCTCGGTGCTTAAATGTAGTTAATCTAAAGCTCCCGGCTATATTGCGAGACAAACAAATGTAAGAGGTAACATTTTGTATTTGTATTGTTCTGTAATGTGTGCTTTTTTTTTAAACTTAAAATAAAATATATTTAAAAAAAAAAAAAAAAAAAAAAAAAAAATTTTTTTTAGAAGCTGGGGATTGCCTCCAATTGAAAAAAAGAGGTGGAATCCATACATAGATCCACGAAGCGCAAAAAACTACGTCGTAATTGATTGTCGATTCGATAAGTCTTTATTTCGAATTAAAAATTCATAAAAGACAAAAATACAATCATACACAATGTATAAAAAGACACTCCAGCAATATAATATTATACACAAAATATTCCTAAGAACGAAAAGATACTTTAGACATATGTATATAAAAACAGATGGGACAAAGATAATTTGCACAAAAGTTAATACCACTAAGAACCATACAGGGTGCTTTATACAGCTAAAAAAAGGACATTCAACATACAGGGATACCCAATTTCTTGGATCGGATCAGCCAGGCCCATCTTAAAAATTTTGCAACACCTACCACTACGGTTTCTGATCTAATAACACGAAGTTTGTGGAGTGCGTCTCGGAAGCCACCACTGTTCAGAGTCAAGCAGATCGGCCTTAACCACTTACTTCTTGGTGCACGGTAAGCAGGGCAGCCAAAGAAGAAGTGGCCAACACTTTCCTCCTGGTCTGCACACCAGTGGCATTTATTTCCTGTAGACATGTCCCATTTTGCTGTAAAAGAATTGATGGGCAAGGTGCCAATTCGGAACTGGTGGTATAGTTTACGATCTGATACGCTTGTGATTAGGTCCCAATACTGTTCTAATGAGGGAACAGCCTTAAACACTAAAAAGGAGCCAGTTATGTTAGCGTCCAGGGATTGGTTTACAAGGATAGATTTTCTCCAGGCCCAAAAGAGTGCCTTAAACTCAAGTTTAGAGGGAAAAGTTGCCCCCCCCGGGTTGGACCAAAGCTCCGGGAGACCCATCAAATTCAATACATTTTTAACTACCCAAAACCATTGTATTTTGTGTGCCCCCCACATGAGTTTTACCTCCTCCAACTCTTGGGTAAACAGGCCAAGCTCAGGAGTGGTCCAGATGCGGCGCCAAAAGGCCACCACCCGATACTGGGCCATCTCGTCGATTGGTCTGCAGCCAAGATCCAATAATAGGGGTTTAGTTGGAGTGGACTGAGGGAGACTAACCAGATTCCGTAGGAACCTGTTCTGCGCAGTTGACAAACTGGAGAGATTCTTATGACCCCAAACTTCTGCTCCATAAAGGGTTGCGGGGATGACCTTCGCCTCAAAAATTTTTAGCACAGGGCTAACACACCTAGTAAGGGAGTTCTTCTGTTCATGGAGCAAGCAGCCAGCCAACCTATTAAATTTAAGTTTGGACGTTTCCACTTGAGGGTTCCAGCTGAGTTGGTGATCTAGGGTCACACCAAGATATGTCATGACCCTAACCTGCTCGATATGGACTCCGTTTAAAGAAACGGTACACTTAGGGGGAGTTTTCTTGCAAAAAACCATAAATTTGGTTTTGTCCACATTTATTTGCAAGTCATTCTTGCTACAAAACTCGGAAAATCTATTCAGGGCTACCTGAAGCCCGGCTCTAGTTTTAGAAAGCAGGAGGGTGTCGTCTGCAAAGATCAACATGGGGTACTTTCGACCACCCAGCATGGGAGCATCCGACTGTGTGTTGATAAAGTGTTGTGTAACCTGATTAATAAATAAGAGAAACAACGTGGGGGCCAGGACACAGCCTTGACGCACCCCACGTTGTACAGGGAATTGCTTGGTCACCTGCCCCTGGCTACCCCACCTAACCTGGGCATAATTGTCCTCATGTAGTCGCTGGACTAGGATCAAGAGCTCAGGCGGAAATCCCATGCGGCTAAGGGCCTCCCACAACTTCTTCCTTGGCACCAAGTCGAAGGCCGACTTGAGGTCAACGAAAGCAGCATATAACGTACCGCCACCCAACAGGACCACTTTCCAAAAGAGTAATGTGAACCGGAAGACTTGGTCGACTGTACTCGTCCCAAACCTGAAACCCGCCTGCATAGGGGAAAGTATGTTATTTGAATCGATCCAATCCAGAATTCTTGCTAGGATCATTCTCGACACAATTTTCTGGATTGAATCGATCAAACTAATGGGCCGATAGTTGTTGGGGAGGGAGCGGTCACCCTTCTTATAAACTGGCAGAATTTCTGCACCCTTCCATGAGGGAGGAATCTCGGCCCCTGCAGCTATGTTATTTGCCAGTAGGGTTATATATGGGATCCAAAGGTCAGGTTTGAGTTTAAAAACGTCAGCGGGAATAGCATCGATGCCAGGAGCTTTACCCGACTGAACTGACTCGAGAGCGAGTGCAGTGTCAGATTCCAAAAATAAAAGTCTGTCTCCAGTGTGTGGGGGTTGGCACATCAGTGTAGTTTCCATCGAAGGAACTGCCGCTATATTTGGGTCATTAAACTGTGCGGAGTAGAATTCCACCCACAGTTGGGCGGAGACATGATTTACTGGAACCTGGGCGGCAGGGTCCTTTCTCCTCCTTATAATCAACCAAAAATCCGTTAGGCTGGGGGAGTCGCATGCACCTAGGAGATCAAGCCAATAAGAGTCATCCCATTCACGCTTAGCAGCCTGAATGGTACGCTTATAGCATTGCCTTGTCATCCTTATGGCATCGGAGTTCCGGGCCTTCACAGCAGCTAATAAGCTGCTGTGGGCATCTCTACACTTCTTATTGTACCATTTTTTGTAAACTCTGGTTTTAGCAGGCCTGGATGGTTTCGTGAGAAGGTTTTTAAGGGTCGAAAAACACTCCTCATGAAGGTTGGTGATTATGGGGTCTGCAATACCAGCAGAAGATAACAAAGACATCCTACTCCACACGTCCCTTACCTCTTCCTCTATCTTTGAAATAAGTACGGGGTCCTCCAGAACTCTAGGCCATTTTACACGGCGCCTGTTATGGCACAGAATAACATCAGATGTTAGGATATTAGTCCTCCTGGCAGGTGCCCCCATGCCTGGGACCAATATCCCAAGTGAAAGGGGATTATGGTCGCTCTCCGGGCGGGGCTCTATCGCCATGTCTTGTACAATGGACCAGCACTCAATTTTAATCAAAATATAGTCGATACGGCTTGAGCACAAGCCGTTATCGAAGGTGTTGGACCCAAGGCAATCGGATCGTGTACGCCCATTGGCGGCCCGTAGGCCCCATTCTAAACAAAAACCCAGCCAATGAATAGCTGCCTCAGTACCCTTAACACCCTTTGCAATAGTAAGCGGGGGGATTGCCCAAGCAGTGTCCTCCTCAGAACCCACATCCTCTGCCAAGGAGGAGATGGGCTCAATGGAGGTATTTAAGTCTCCCGCTACAATTACGATCTGGTCGGACCCGAAGTTCTTAAATAAAAGGTCAAGATCGTCCAGGACGTCTTGTTTTTTCCCACCCTGACAGCCACGGGCATAGACATCAACTAAAATGATATCTGGGGTGTTGGGTTTACACAGGCTGATACATAGGAGATCTGCACACGCCACCGGTGTTTCCCTACCATGGAAACCCAAATTATTTTTTATCCAGATAGTAAGACCACCAGAGGCCCTACCCTTGGGGCTCTTAATTGCGGGTTTTGAAAAATTAAAGTAACCCAACTTATACAATGGGACGGTTGACCAGGTTTCCTGGAAGATGACGATGTCATATGAATCAATGAAGTTGGCCCAGTCGTCATTCTCCAGACGTCCCCGTAGCCCAGCAATATTCCAAGAGATGACTCTTAAAGGGCAATCCGTAGTTAGTACACATGGTAACTGTACCACGCTCTGTACTTCATTCATTGCCAAGACAGGAGTGTGTGCTGGATCTAAAGCTGTGCCCGGATTGTTAGGCAACGGTAGGCCGACGAGAGATGGACTTGGGGATGGAGGGCTCCGTAGGTGGGGCGAAATCTTAGAGGGAGATATGTCTCCAGACCACCCAAGTCAGTCCACCTCCTCCAAGCAGCCAAACCTATTAGAGGTTGAAAACCCTTGCCACCAGTTTGGTTGGTTTTGACCAACAAAACTATAAGTTGGGCGACTAACATTCCTAACGGTGGTCCATGATCCCTCACTCACTGGTTGTTGTCTGGGAGGGTAAAAAAAAGTGAGGGGCCTCACCACTATTGCGGAATTGGCCTCAAAGGATGGCCATGCACATAAGTGCTGGGCTGTGTGGGGATCAGAAAAAGAAACCACCACACAGTCTCCGGCTATAGACTTGTGAGTGCGGCCGATCCAAGGAACTCTCCGAACCATAAGTACACTGCTTCTTTGATGGTCGGGGAGCTGTTTGTTGGAATTCAGCCAGTGAATAACTTTATTTTTTAACAAAAGATCGTTCTCCTGGGATTGTTGATCCAACTCTGGGACACCGGCTAATATAACAACGTACGGCCCTGCTTCAGGCGGGAGGTCAATAAACCCTCCTCGAAAGTTGTTGCGACTGGCCTGGCGTGATGGATTGCGCACTGAGGGCGGCCTGAGGGGGTGGTTGACTGGCACCCTGGAGTCAGTGTTCGACCTGTGTGCTGGTTTGTACGGAAGGAAGGGTTTGGGTACTACAAGGCTAGGGGTAGGTACAATAGTTTTAGCAATGGTGGTACGAGGTTTTGGGATGGGTTTGGATATTGACAAAGTCTCGGGAACGATTGGTGCTGGTTGTAAAGGAGATTGAGCGGGTTCTGTAACTAAGGGCTGGGGAGTGGGTTCGGTTGCACATAAAAGCTTAGCGTCCATTTCCTTGAGGCTCAGGCTAGCCAGGGTGACTATGGTCCTATCCATTTCAAGGAGGTTGTTCTCTATACGAGAAAGCCTTAGTTCTAGGGGGGAGAGTAACTGCTTAAGCGTGTCCCATACTAGTTGCAGGAATTCACTATCACCCTCCCTGTCAGACACCGGGCCAGTCACCCGACCCTCCGGGATATTTGTACTATTCTGACTAGGAGAGATGATAAGAACATCATCTACCACCGAACTATGTGTTTCCATAGTAGCTTCCCCATTGAGAGCACTTGGAAACGGTTGGGGGTTAACATCCTTCGCCCCAAGAGACCCCATAGCCCGCCTGTTATTAAAGAATTTTAATCTTGCTATTCTGGCTTTTTTCCTTGCGTGCAAGGTTCTCGCAAGGCATTTCTTTTTGTGTGCTGCCGCTTTCTTAGCACTACAAAGACTTGCTGCTTGGGTTGCTTTGGGAAGGGGAAGGGAGGTTGCGATGCTAAAAAAGGGAGCAGGGCCAGTATTTAAATGAACTGGGTTGGGTTGGGAGATTGGAGGGGAATGTAGAGGAATGATGGGGGGAGCAGGATGCATCACTACCGTTGTTAATAACGGCCGTGGAGCGATTGAACGGTCAGGGGTACGGGCAGATGCAATATTTCCCAGGGATGATTTTTTGGAGCTAGCAATATGCGCTGACAGCCTTCGTGCAGCATCAAGTTCTAAAGAGACCTTGTGCTGCATTTTACTGATTTCCTCATCAATAGCCAAATTGGTTTTGACTAGGAAATCGTCTATGGACCTGTTGGAATTGCTAGCTGCCATAAGGGTCTTGCTCCGACTACCCCGTGAACACATATTACAGAGTACAGGTCAATAAATTAATATACACACAACAATAAAACTGTAAGATGTGCCACACAGGAGTAAACCCAAAATCAAATAAAATTAAGGGGGGGTGGCCCAGCCCAGCCCTCTTAGACCTCGAACGGCCTCAAACGGCCCAGTCTTTGCCCTGTCTTCGCCCGGGCTGCGTCCCGCGCTGCGGGAGTGCTAAAACAATAAATAGGGGGGGCGTGGCAGCAGGGAGAGCGGACCGGAAGCTGTAAAATGGTCTCGCAGGGGCTCCTGGGCAATGGAGTCCCCTGCACGCTCGCAGCCCCGCTGACCGCACTCACCCGGAAGCCTGCAGCCCCTCAGCAAAGTCCCGGTGTGCAGGTAGGCGAAGCGGCACCCGCGGAGCGGGTGCGGCGAGATGTGGCTCCTTGTCCTCAGTTAGCCGCTGGGTAGCGAGGTCAGTCCCTGAAATGCCTCCAATAAGCCTCTGTTGCCTGGAAAAGAGTTTATAAAAATAAATCCTTCCCTGAAGAAATTTTTGCGGATGGAGTAATGGCGGACTGGGAGAATAAAGGGATACATCAAATTGGGGATTTATTAAATTCAGAGGGCATCGTACAATTTGAGGAATTGGTTAGAAAATACAAAGTAAACAGAAGGGACTTCTTTAAATACCTCCAGATTAGGAGTTTTCTTAGAAATAAACAAGGGGGGCCGTTGGGCTTTCACACAAACGAACTGATGGAAGGGCTAACTACGGGGGAGGAGTACTCCATTAGGCTAATACATGCCGCACTGGCAAAAAATAGGGCAGATGATTTGGATAAACATAGGGCTAAATGGGGGGATAGGATAGAGGCTACCCCTGAATCATTCAATGAATCATTGGAATTAGGCCGGTCCATGCTATGTTCTGCCCCCTTGCAATCCCAGCACTACAAAACACTATTCTCGCTGTACCACACCCCAGCCAGGATTGCGAAATGGGGGGGTACTGAGGGTATTATATGCCCCAGATGCAATTCCACAGAGGCAGACATCGTTCACATGTTCGCTACATGCCCTCAACTATATACGCTAATTAAGGATATCGAACAATTTCTAGTCAACTCATTGAAGATAAGGACAACCTTTACAGTAAGCTTAATTATGTTGGGAGTAGACGCAGGAAACGTCCAAATGGATCCAGGTGATGTAATGTTTATGTTTATGGCAGCGGCTGTCTTTAGATTAATGTTAGCCAGGGTATGGCTAGATAAGAATCCCCCAACCATGCAAGTATGGTTAGCAAATCTCATTGCTATATATAATTTAGAGAAACATATATATTTTCCGTTTGTTTTTTCTTTTTATGATTGTGTTTCTTCGAAATGTTTTAATGTGATATTATGTTGCTTTGACCCCCCCCCTCGGTGCTTAAATGTAGTTAATCTAAAGCTCCCGGCTATATTGCGAGACAAACAAATGTAAGAGGTAACATTTTGTATTTGTATTGTTCTGTAATGTGTGCTTTTTTTTTAAACTTAAAATAAAATATATTTAAAAAAAAAATAAATAAATAAAAAAAAAAACTTTTTTTAGAAGCTGGGGATTGCCTCCAATTGAAAAAAAGAGGTTGAATCCATACATAGATCCACGAAGCGCAAAAAACTACGCCGTAATTGATTGTATAAGGAAGAGAACTTCCCAAGATGCAGGATATAATCAAGCTAATGCCTTGAATGGCTTCCTGATAAACCAAAAGTAGGTGGGAATATAAACTCACATATCAGGCATAGGGAACAAGCTAATATCGTTTCTAGAACCATGCATTAAATTCTAAAAATATGTTCTCTTAATATATAGATTCTCTGACGAAATAGCAGGGATGAGGAGTCATTAAAATTCACTACAACTCCTGGATTGAACGTGGCAATACATTACAGTACCACATTTGAATGTAAAACATTTTAGGTCCTTTTCAACAGTTAATGTAAAATTCCCCTGATAGTTTAAGTACTAACAAATGTTATGTATCCATTTTTTAGATAAGAAGATGTTTTAAAATAGTCCTGAGGAAGGTGTTCCAAACGGGAAAAAAACACCGAAACGCGTCGACAAGCTTTTTAATTGTACTAAATGATTGTTTTTATGTATTCTGACATAATGAACTGTTATATTTTGAATGGATTCATGTAAAGTGCTTTTTTGAGAGGAAAAAAATGTACATGACTGTATCTCATTATACTCTAAAAAAAATTCTTTTTTTAATTTCTGATGTATTGTGTGTGTAATCATATGAAAGAAACTGTTTTTTAAAGAAACCTAATAAAATATATTTTGATACATTTAATGTTATGTTTTGATTAGTAATACTATTAGGGGTTAACTGTTGATTGAATAAGCAAGAACAATTTATATGGTTAAAATTGGAATTTCAACACTGAGAAAGGAATTTCCCCCTTTTTTTGTAGTTCCCCAAAGTCAGTCCTGGAGGGCCGGATTCATTCCAGATTTTTAAGATAACTACATTTATCTACATGTGGATATGTTAAATCGACTTTGGAGAACCCTGGTCTAAAGCTTTCACAACTGCCAACAATCATGAAAAAATTACGCATGTAGAGAAGTTCAAGGCCTGTGCACTCAAGAGTTGGCATGAAGAATTTCAAGGAGTGGCACCCAAACCACCTTCCTTAAATAATCGTTTTTGTCAGTTTTAAGGTAGTTTAACAGTTTCTCTTAGGATTTCACCTTTGACTTTAATATATTAGATGTGTATGCCTTACTTCTGTCTGTAATGGTTCTATTCAATATAGGTGTTGGGTTTTCCTCATTTACTTTCTAGGACTTGTTCCAAACACCTCTCTGTGTTGAGAGGATCTGAGAATACACATCTGGGACACCTATTCTTTGTTCTCTTCCCTTGTAAAATTAATCAATGATTGTCAAGAGTGTAGTCTTGTAACTGTGACAGTTTTGAAGGAAGTATTAACAGTTTTTTTTTTTAAGAGCCCCTCTCTTAGGAGCTTGTTTTCTGACATAAAATCTCAAAACTTTGAGGCACAATTTGGAAAGCAATGAAATACTCTATGCACTATAAGGTGAATTCATCTTGGATTTTTCTTTCGTCCCAAGGTGAAATTTGAGAAAGAAGTGGTTCAGCAGGTTAGTGCAACCCAAACCTCTGCCTGAAACCATCATTAACGTGACATGGAATACATTTCAAAGAGTGCTTGACTTCTTCCTATGACTTTTTTATTTTTTATTTTCGTGGCCAGCTATGCATTTATTTGATGTCTTTCGAGGCAAGAAAGCCCCGAAACACACCAAACCTCTTTGCAAGAGAAGAGAATGTTAAATATGCTTTATGTTGAAAAGCATAAACATTACTGGCTGGTAACATCCTTGAGACACTAAAGAATGTCTTGCTCACTGATAGTCACAATATCTAAATAATATTGTGAAATAATTGGGTACGCATACGTCACTTCAGTAATAATCGTTTCTGTTTCAACTTTTTACACAATCAGCTGGGTTTTTTAGATTTGGGACAAATATGTGACCACCTATCTCTTCCTTCTTCCCTTCGTCAGCCAGCTATTTGACTTTTTTTTTTAATACAGATCACAGAAAATACAGCCGTCTGCCTAGGACCAGGGCGACTGACTTCACGGATTTTTACCAGGCAGGGACCTCTTAATGAATGTGGGGGCCCTGGGCCAAACATATTTTGGGGGCCCCTGTTCAGAACAGCGTTAAATTTATGAGCCAATTTCACCTCTTACATGCCCCCTCTTTGACCAGGTCATTGGCAGTGCACAGGCACACTCCTCCACATTTGAAATGTGTTTAAATTGAATATTCAGGGATAGTGAAGTGTGTTTTCAGTATCGTAACACAGCAGCACCTCACTAACATTACTGTAAATAATCTCTGTGACACCCTCCCATTTTTCATATGTGCGGTCCTTCAAAAGGTATATTTTTGTGGCATGAAACCATTTGTGGCAAAATGTCTGTAGTAGACTATCACACATCACCCACATTACAAATAGATGAAAGGGAAACGGTATTTAAAACAATCTATTTTAGAATCATTAAAGGTCTTCAGGAAAAGACTACAAAACAGATCCGGCTCTATCAGCCCCCTGAAAGGCCAGAGCCCACTTTGCCAATGCCTTAAAACATCTCTATCACGAGGGAGCATTTCCTGGTATATGGCAACATTTATCGTGCTTTGTTCCTGATGTCAGTGAGACAACTCGACGCTTCAAAACGTAATGTGAACTGGACATAAAAAAGGAAAAATTGCTTTTATTTATTCTAATATTCTAAGAAATTATTCACTTCAGGCGTCCCAATGTTTCTGTTACCGAAATTCACTCCAATACATGTCAACAGAAATGTATGACACAAGACGACTCTGGGGTTTTCGCCCAAATGTAATAATATACTGGCGCTACCTGTAAATGGAGGATATTTTATCAGTCCCCAGCTGTTGCTTTATATTTTTTTGAGGTAAAGACACAAAATATTTTGATGGGCTTACAAAACAACTCAAGGGATAGGGTGTCTTTGCCGCATTATGTTTCCCCTACGTATTTTTCCATTATTCAGATCAAAAATATTTGCATCCATTGACAAGTTTGTAATGTCGTTTTTTCAAAATTCTAGTGCTGTAAATGGCGCTTTGCACTTGAACAGAACCACAGCAGCACAACACGTATGAATCCAAGCCCGGCCTCCCTAAGTTCCACCTCTACATATCCCCTTCGCCTTGAACTTCTCAACTGCACTGCTGTTCTTTCGATTCTGTAGTTTCAGAGATTTTCATCTAGTATAGTATACTTTTAAGAGAGTTGTACACATAGCTGTGTGAAGTCTCAGCATAGAAACCAGCATTTGAATGGGCATGGACTATGGGTTCCTTTTTCACACTCAAGAGCAGGTGAAGAATAGTGCTAATGTATTTCAGTATTTATAACAGAGATTTTCATCTTGTACAGTATACTTTTAAGAGAGTTGTACACATAGCTGTGTGAAGTCTCAGCATAGAAACCAGCATTTGAATGGGCATGGACTATGGGTTCCTTTTTCACACTCAAGAGCAGGTGAAGAATAGTGCTAATGTATTTCAGTATTTATATAGTGCTTACTTTACCTACCTGGGGAGCTGAAGCACTTGCCTACCTCTGCAACACGATACACCGTGTAGGGTGTGTGGTTGAAAGGATATTGTCTGTTTGATCCTATGTGGCAAATGTCTCTGTAATTCGTGATGACCACTGGGGTGCGGTTATCATGTTATGGGATGCAGAGCGAAGCAGGGTGGTGTGGGGTACACCATGCACCATCAGTGGAAGATACTCTTACACAGAAAATCTACAGGGCGTTTGGCAGCAGGACAATTTTCAATCATAAATGGAGCAAGTGTAGCAGAGGTGGCAGCAGTGCAAGTCTCCCTCCCAAAAACAGACAGGAACTGGTGCAGCAGAACCGGAAGAACAGAGTGACCCACAAGATGAGCTTCTTTGACATAAAGGGGAGCATCAGTCACAAGTTTTACTCACACTTAGTAGGTAAAGTAGAGGCAGATACAATGCTGGCATGGCTCACAATCATACTGGGTCCTGCACAAGACGAGCAAGGCTGGACTGGGAACATAAAGCATCCCCAAAAGTCGTGACACTACACTTGCAATATACTGAGAGAGCATCAGGACTGAGCCGACCGCCAAGAGGGTGATTTGAAGATCAAGGAGGGACCCCTTCATACCCCTTGCAGGACAATCTTTGAATAAATGGGCCAACATATGCAGTTGAACATGTAGGTGCCTAGCTTTTAACCCAACTTACCCCCCTTTGGTAGGTGGTACAGGTCCTGTGGGAGTCTCACCCACCTGCCTCCATTCTTCACTCACTTTGCTGTAGTGTGCTAAGATTACAGCTGCAGTCCCAGAGCTCTGGCACTGAGCAGCAGCCCTCTGATCAAACACCCTGTTAAAAATACTGCTAAGTTGAAGAAAAAAATGTATATCCCGCTAGACATGATGCTGGAAATAGTGGGCTTCAAATAAGTGCAGGGAGAAAAAATACTGAATTTTCAGGATTCCATTTTATGAATATCTGCCTGAATTGAGTAGTGGCATTGACTAAACCACAATCTGATATCTCTCCAGCCAAACAGTGGCAAAGGTTGAGAGACATGCAAATACAGCATGCAGGTACAGCAATGGAAACAGCAGAGCAGCGTGGGAGCAGCAGTGTGGATGCAGGGTACGCAAAACATTTAGACACTCCAAAATTATACCTCAATACGAATGCCAACACTTACCTCAGTGGAGGTGGTGTTAAACCTCAATTTCATGAGGCAATAGGTCCCCACTCTAAGGCACGTCTCAATGAACCAAAAATAAAAAAAATACAATATTTAAGTAAATGGGCTTATTCAATAACCAAGTTCTCGGTCAATAGAAAGTTAAAGGTTTTTTTTACAACACTCTAAAGTAAAGAGGTACAGAGTCAATGCCATGAAAGCTCTCAATAAAAGGGCAATACAGAGAAATGAAAATCAGAAGCTAATCTCCCCAAGTGGGCGGTGCAATTGGGAGAATAATTACCAGCATACCTAGTAGAACAGAAACGTCTTCTGGCTCAACCCTAAAATCAAGGGATTTTATACATTATTTTCACAGATGAAATTAACTAAAACTGCAGAATCACTGTGGTGTAAGCAAATGTATAATTTCAATCACAAATCACAGCATATGAAAAATAAAGGTAACATTGGCTTAACTCTAAGCACTATGCCACTGTATGGATAATTACTCTGTACCCTCTATGTTGCCCAGAAATGCTAGAACAAGCTAGATAAATTAACCAAAGTTTGTTACATGAATCAATAGGGCACAGTGAATGAGCAGAAGGACCTTGAGGTAAAGGTTTCAGTTTGTGCCTGACCCGCGAAAACTTAATCGAGATCAGCATAAACAATGACAGTGGAAATAAACAAGTACATCTCTTCTTGGCTGTTTGCTGCAGAATTCATGAGGAGAGACATAGGAGGGGAGGTAAGACATGAGTGACACGGGTGACTTCCACCCTGTACAAGATGGTGCTTATACCTAATTTGAGTCCTAGTTTATAAATATCAGAAAAACAGACTTTTACACGTAGCAAATCTGTTTCATAAGCAGCAGTGCTATATCAATGTATACATGTATAATCAAGTTTGAAAAATACATTCTGGGCCTTGTTTCGTGAAGCGGCGCTCCACTGCGCCAAATCCGTACAAGGACCTCCTACCATATCAAGTTTTACACAAGTTGAACTCATGATACGGTTGGCGGTCCTTTGCCTTTCCCATGGCGATGCCTGGAAAACAAGCACCGCAATGGGAACGCCCAAAAAGTTCCAGCACTCCATGGACGGTGACGAACCTGCCTTACTGGAACTCTAAGGGAATACAGACAGGGGGGCACATGTTGTGCCCACTGAATGTATCCCTATGGCGGGGGCATGTGGGCCCTGTAGGTCCCCCTTTGTTCCTGCACGCCATGAAAAGGCTGGCATGCAGGAACTCATGATATGTGGAGCCGGACTGCGCTGGTCCCTGCTCAGCATATTGCGTTGTGGCACTCCTACACCACAGCCAGGGAATTACTATTACCTGGTTCAGCCAGCAGTCCACCACCCCTACGACTTCAACAGTCGTAATACTGCAGAAGGTGGACCAAATGCACAAGTCTGGTGGTCGCAAGACCGTCAGACTCATAATCAGGCCCTCTGTGTGTTGTTAATGATGCACAAACATATAAGTGCATACAATTTTTTTACTGCGTTTCTAGCTTTCCCTACTTGTGAAACATATTGAGCATATGCAGGACAGGTACTCCCACATACATACAGAGAATAGTTGCAGTACTGCAGTCTCCTCCAAATACAAAACAGACATCTCACAGGCAGCAGCATTTCAAGAGTAACACATACAGACCAGGTGTATCATGGGAAGCAGCAGTTAAGTTTTCCTCATATGAAAAGGAAACAGAAGTGCAAGCTTTTATTCAGAGGAGGCTCAACAATTTAACAGAGTGCAGCATCAAGGGCAGGGTCACTAGGGAATGTGTAAGCGAGAAAGCAAACATCGAGGTAAAAGGGTGCACTGCCACCACTTTTAATTATAAAGGGCCCACATGGCACATTGTAAAGTAGGTTATAATACAGTGTAATTATTTCTTCAGTACAGTCACCAGGCAGTCAATCTAAGCTGATCTTCTGTAGACTTTATGTGACAGGTGAATGTATGTCTCCTGCATAAGAAACTACCCGACCCTGTCAGTGATACTGACTGTGTAGTTATGTTAGGTCAGAGTTTCCAGTGAAGAAGCATTTTTAGTTTTCTGAAGAACTGCAGGAAATTTGGATACTGATTGAGGTGGTGAAACCCTACTCAAGCAGCATCCACACCTCTTGTCAGGGCGAAACACGACCAAACCCGAAATTACCCTGTGCTAAACCATCTGGTAGCTTGGCACAAAAGCAGTCAGGCTTAAATTAGATGCAATGTGTAAAGTTTTTATGCAGCACTTCAAACAGTAATAGGGTGGAACACAACATAAGTTAAATCCCACATCAAGTTAGAAAAATAGGGTAAAATGTAATAAATGATTTGAGACTAAAACAACTAAAATCCCATCAGGTGACAAGCAATTTTAAATATTTAAGTGAAAACAGTGTTTACAAAGCACAAAGGGCCAAATGTGGTTATATGGTCGCGCCAGAACGGGAGAAGGTCACAAATTCAGGCTGACTGAGATGGAGCATAGGCCTGATGGTACCAAGTTAGATTTGCTGAATAAAGTACCTTAAATCCTGATTTGCGGAGCTGTGCAAAATCCTGCACCAGGGATAAGTTGCACAGTAGTGGTTCTGAGGAAGCTGCGGGGTTGCAATGTAGAGTCCTGCATTGCAGTCAAGGATGCCGTCCATGAGGGACACATGTGGGGTCACCAGGGTTTGGGCAGTTTGCCCACCAACAAAACCTCTGTCTTGTCTCTGTTTAAATTCGGGGGGTTGCCACACATACATGATGAGACTTGGGAGAGGCAGGGATTAAGGGCTTTTGCATTCTTATTGTCCTTAGATGACAGAGATACTACAATTTGCATATGATCTGCATACGAAAAGAGTGAGGCCACCATTTTCCACTATGTCTGCAAAGTCCTGCAGTGAGGATGCATCGAGGATGTTTCGCGCAGAGGCAGTTCCAAAGAAGCTACGGGGCTGAAAGGTGAAGTCTTGCCTTATCGTCAAGGATGCTGTCGATGAGGGTCTTGCAATGTGAAGGCCTGCCTCGAGGATGTGTCATACAGTGCCCATTACAAGGAGACTGCGGGCTGTGATGTGAGGTCCAGCATCGGAAATGTGTCATGCTTGGTGATTCCGAAGCAGGGCTGCAAGGAGATGCATCTTGCTATGTCGGACCTTCCCACAGGACCACAGCTGGGATTGCAGAGAACATTCAGGCCCACTTCCAAGGGTCCAGGACTGCTGTGGCACCACTTGGGGGTAGGACTAACATCAGACAGATACCTTGTGCTGGGTTCAAGGTTGTTGAATTCTTTTCTGTCCTGATCAGGAGGTCAGTCAACAAGCCCTTGGCGTCACTCTGGTGGTCCTGGATTCAAGATGCAGGTCCAGGCCTTCTTACGCCGAAAGCAGGGCAGTAGGGCATCAGAGTAGCAGTCCTTCTTGGAGAGCATTTCTTCTGATTCTTCCACAGTTCCAGAGGTGTACTGAAGAGTTGGGTCTGAGGGTCCACTATTTAAGCGTGGTGTCCAATTTGAAGAATAGGAAGGTTCTGAAGGCCTCCCCAACCCCAGAGGTGGCTGGAATTTCCTGCCTCCCTGCCCAAGCCCCAGCTTGTCTGCGGTCACAAAAGACTAGTATCAAACCCTTTATGAGTGTGCTCAGGCAGAGCCTTTGTGATGTTCAAGTGTGGTAGAATAGGACTTTTCCCATTCATCAAGTAAGAGATGACCCATCCTGCCAACACCTATTCCCGCTTTGTCTCACTGTCAGGGAGCAACACACAAAGAACAGCCATCAGTTACACCTGGTCCTGTGACTCAGAATACAGGCTGCAGGCACCAAATGCTTAGGAAAAGAAAATGTCCACTTTCTAACAGAGAAATTTTCAGAATTGTGACTTAAAATCCAACTTTATCAGTATAGAGGGTTTTAAATTACAATTCTTAAGACGCCACACTTGAACTCCCTACCTGCTTCTAATTGAATGTTATCACTTATTAAATGTAATAAGTTAACACAATGTTATCATATAGGAGAGGTAAGCCTCACAGTAGTGAAGACAAATGTAATGTTTTTTCACTACCAGAACATGTAAAACTTAAAAGTATATGTCCAACTTTTTAAATGCATTTCACCCTGCCCTATGGGTTAGTTAAGGTCTACCCTAGGGGTGACCTACATGTATTAAAAATGGAAGGGTTAGGTCTGGCAAAATGTTTATTTTGTCAGGTCATAATGGCAGTTTAAAACTGCACACATAGGCTCTAATGGCAGATCTAACAGATTTTTAAAGGGGCTACTTAATTGGGTGGCACAATCAGTGCTGCAGATCCACTATTAGCATTTAATTTACATGTCCTGGGTATATGTAGTACCATTTTACTAGCGATTTACAAGTAAATTAAATGTGCCAATTGAGTGTAAGCCATTTACCAGGATTAAAGAGAGAACACAAACACTTTAGCACTGGTTAGCAGTGGTAACATGCACAGAGTCAAAAAGCCAACACCAATGAGTGTAGAAAACTGGAGGGTGAAGGTAAAAAGTATGGCAATGACCCTGCAGAAAGGGCCAAGTCCAACAATAACTTTAGTATCATTCTCAACAAAACTTTCCCAAAAACTTTTATTTAATTTGGGTTTAATATGACAAGTTTTATGCAGCTTTCTCAAGAGGAGGGAAATAACAGGGAGCATACCTTGATACCCAGGCTTATATGGGCTTTGGTGTAAAGGCACTTTCTTGTCATATATATATTTTTTAATAGATAGTACTGCATGCTTTGCGTCCCTGAAATGGGTTTTGCGAGTCTCAGGGTGGCTCCATGGTCTGCAAACTGTAAGTCTAGGTCCATGAACCCCTGGTGGAGGATCAACAAGGATCCAAGAGAACATGCTGGGTTTTCATGAGGCAGGGTTCATTGACCTTGGAGCAGATACCTGGAATTGGCTCGGTTAGCCTCACGGGAGGTCCAATAAAGGTAAACAAGTACGCAAGCATTTGCAAAACCTGCAGCAGGATGTCTGAACCTTGAAAAAAATTTAAATAATAAGAATAATGATAACAAATAACAGGGCCATCCCCTGATTGGCTGTCTAAAGGCCCTGTGTAGTGCGAGATGGCTGCCTGACCTGGTTTGGCCTCAAAGTCAGGCCAGGCTGCCCATTGGGGTTTGTCTACAATATTTTGTTAGTATGATTTTTAAAACTTGATATTTTGATATACAACCACAAGCAGAGACTTCCTGTGGGAGATGCCTGCATCATGGAATTTGTTCCAGACACAGACACTAGAGTGAGCGTGGTTACATATGCACGAGAACTTGAACCATAACCCTAGAAATGTTAGAACACATGGGTTTGTGACATCATTACTGTGTGTAAACTTGTAAGTTAAAAGTAGCTGCACACAGCGGTTTGTGGAATCATACATTTACCACATTTACCAGAGCCTGAGCCTGTACTGCAGAAGTGATTTCAAACACAGGCTGAGCCTCACACTCTTGGCTCTTTGCGGGGGAGGATCTTGAATTACAACATAACAAAGAACAAGTGTTGCACTCTGGTTGAATACACACAGAGTGTTTTGGGATGTAGTACATGCACCAGCAGTTAGATAGGCACTTAGGTTTACGCCCAAGAGCTTGTGGCACATAGAGGCTTGAGTTGGGAATTCACTTACCCGCGTGCTGGACTGAGTCTTCACCCCAAATATGACCGCAGTGGCCTGTAAGGAATCAAAGGGAAAGGGTTACTGTAATTTTAAGAATAACTTGGCCTTATCACAATTACATATCTATGGCAAATTGCATGAAAGTTGAACATAAGGTTAACTCCGGTCTCTTGCACTTGGCACTACATTCGAGTAAGGAACATAACATCACAGCGCTTCATAGGTGAATCTAAATACCCACGAGTCTTGGAAAGACAACTGGTCCCTTTTCTGACACCATAATACACTGTTTACCTTCTACAATAATATCAAGCAACCTTTGGCATAGGGAGAGGTGTGTACATCAAGTGCCCTATTACGTAAAGGGTGCACTTTCCCTTTTTGCGCCACAGTGCATCTTCAAACAGGTGCGCTGTGTGCAAACAGGGAAAGTGTACCCTATTAGGTTGAATGTGTTGCCCTCAGGGCAGCTGCGAACTCGCACTGTCCTTGGGGCAGTGCAATCACGTGAAATACGGAGCGGCTGCTTCAAAGCTGCTCCATGTTTCACAGTGCAGGCGGCCTGCACTTTACAGAGGGGGAGAGGGATCCTCTTTCAGGCCAGTGCAGCGAGTGACTGCACTCACCTGCAAAGGGCTGTCTTGGGGGTCCTGACCCACTCCAGAGGGCTGCTGTCAGGGAGCACACTGACAGTGCATCATGTTTTTGTGTGGCTCTTGACAGCTTCTTTACCTCTGTGCCTGTGTCCATAATATGGCACCGGCTCAGAGGTAAAGAGATTCACTCCTTTGCATGTAGCCTTAACCCCATGCAAATGAGGGAACACCCTCTTGCGATAGTGCTGGCACAACAAGCGGGCCAGTGTTATCTGTATTACATAAGGGCCCACACAAGTGTCTGCAGCCCCTTCTGTAATACCAAAGTGCCTCAGGGGTGCACAAAGAAGGTACAAATGCCCGTTGTGCCCCCGGAGCACTTCTGTAATTAGGTCCCAAATTGGATTTGAATTGGTCCAATTTATAATTTTGGTCTAATTGACATCTTTTAGTAATTCACTGAGAATGCAGAGCATGTTTGTTTGCAGAGGATGAACAAAATAATTCTGTCACTGTTAAACATCAAATGGCACCATCAATTAAAGGCTATACGGGCACCTAATCAATATTTAGATTTGCTCATTAACTGTATGCATACATTTACGTTTCTTTCAGATGGCAGGTACCCAGGAAAGATGGTTTGTTTCTTTTTTAGCTGACTGTCCCTCTTCTACTTTTACTTTACAGAAGACACCCTCCTTCGCGTTCAGCCTGGGGCAACTCAAGGTCGGCTTTAACTGTTCAGGGGTGGGAACTGTTATGATAAAATTCAAAATGTATGGTAATATCGTTCCCATTAGAACATGCCCACTTCAACCTCTGGTCTGGACACATTCGATACTGGAAAAAGCGTGCATTGAAATGGAGTTTTAACTATCATCATCGTACCAAGATATGATATTAATGGCCTGCATGCCTTCAGCCAGAACCCTCATGTCCAGGAAATGAAAGGGAAAACACCAAAAATAATTAACAAAATGTACCACAGATAAAGCAGCAGAAAGTGGGAGGTGTGAATGCTAACATTCCACTTTGAGTAGTATTTAAACTATGAGCAGTGCAGGTGAGTAAAATAAACGGAAAACTGCATCCTAGCTACCCACTCTAAATAAAGTTTTAAGGAATATATACTTAGTCAAGTTAGCAGAATCGTGCCTTTGGAAGGGAAGATATCCCCACCCTTGCAAAGATATAAGCCCTCTAACTAATTATGAAACAACCTTTGTTATTTATTAAGAATAAGATGAAAGAAACAAGAACAAGCAGGGCAGGAGTCAATTAGGCACAAACAAATATCTAGCAGCTGAAAGACAAGGTCAACATACTAAGCAATCCTGCCATGCAATTTAAATTAAATTCCATTTTGTAACATTGCGCACAAATATAAGGAGAAAGAAAAAAGACTCGTGTGCATGTTTTTGCCATGGAGGGAATCGGGGGAAACCAAATGAAAGTGTTCATTTTGAAACTATTGGATGAACAGGCACACCGGCAGACAGAGGCTGCATCCTACTGAAATCATGCCCAGAGAATGGCCGCCTGCCAAGAGTTATTCGGCAGAGAATCCTGCTTTCAGATAAACGCATCCTGCACCTGGTCAGGGGAATAAACAGATACGGGAAAGCCGCGAGATATGGCTTTATCGCGGCCCCTGCCCTTGGACCACAGGAGGGAGTTTGCTGATGCCAGAAGAATTGTACAGTAGCGAGATATCAGACACCTGCGGCGCTTTGCGTCTACCTCATTAAAGGCTCGAATGAAACGCAGACTGATACTCGTGCCAGAATCCAGGGGGAATGAGGTCCGTGTGAAACACGTGAGTAAAGTCTACCGAGAAGGGAAAATAAAAAAAACCCTGGCTCATCAAAGGAAGAAGGGACGAAGATGCAAGCTAACAAGAAGAATCTTCTGCATGTGACACTCAAAGGTGACCAGAGTACAAAGGGAGTCTATGGCGAAGGATGAACAGAGACAATTTTCTTTCCTTTCAAAACAGAAAAAGAAAACAAAGGAGTGAAGGTTCAAGGAGAGGATGGGATACCTGTCCACAAAACACAAAAGACACTTCATCCCTTGACTCGTCAATAGAGGGTCAAGTCATTAAAAAAAACAGTAGTCACATAAACCTAAATCCCCAAAATGGCTCGTGACACAGTAAAAATGCTCAGAGATCCCTGGATTGATAAATGGGCTTTCGTCTCCCAGGAATCCTTTTGTGTACCTTAGGCCAGCATCGGTAAGGTAAATTCAGTTGTAAACTTACATAGATAATCGACGATAATTTTGTGAATAGATCCCTATATCTTTTTTGTCTGTGTCATGAAACTTTCTCAAGCATAGATGCGATGCTCACTCCCCTACCAAATAAAAAAAACTTGGAGTTACACACCATTTTCAATGATTTCTCGCTCAGTTCTTATGTCCTGTTTGGGGTACCACTGAGAGCATGCAGTAGTCAATGATTTATAAATATAGACTAAGCTCTATTACTACTACCTACCACAACATGTCTACCTGTGCATAGATATGTCTTAAATTCACAATACACAATGTTATGAATTCCTTGCCGTGCTGGAACTGGGGGTGCAAAACTACAGAGACCCCCTGCATGCACTTCAGTGCACAGGGGCAAGAAGACTTTCCTCTCCGCCAGCACTTTCATGGAGGAAGAACCTCTATGAGACCACTGGCGGTGAGGAAAGTCGTAATATGCTTGGCGGTGTCTCAGGGCACCACCAAGCATATTGCAGCCCTAAGACCACTGTGTCACGGCCAGTGATCTCTGATCCCTGGTGGTTGCGATGATGCAATGGCAATCCGACCACCTTAGTTGTAATAGGGCGGCCGGACCGCTGGTGCAGAGGTGGCTGGACCGCCACGCCACCATGAGTCTGTTGGTCCGTGGACCACCAGACTTATAGTCAGGCCCTCTGTCTTTTTTGCTCCTAATGCATGTTCTTGTTGTCGGCGCAAATGGGCCACCAATCATTCATACTATATTATGTTTGCTATATTTGCCCTGCTAAATCTCTAGCTAACGATATCAACTTAATGCTTAGCCTCCAAGTGCAAATTCCTTC
The DNA here is from genome assembly GCF_964261635.1 of Lissotriton helveticus. NCBI lineage: Eukaryota > Metazoa > Chordata > Amphibia > Caudata > Salamandridae > Lissotriton > Lissotriton helveticus. The sequence goes on from NC_136065.1 coordinate 947,809,548, forward strand.
AAATTTACAAAGTGTTTGAACATTTTTAATTGTAAGTGTTGCTTATCTTTTTAAAGAAAATGTATTGATTCATGCCCTTTTAGAATGTATCCCATTTGTCTAAATGCAGCAATGCCTTTCGGGGAACCGTTTATCAGAGATCCATATTTCATCATGTATTATCACTTGACACCTCTGGATGCTGGATTTTCTCAATCAGAGCAGTCCTCTAGAGGAAGCTTTCATGCAGTATTACTCTAGCTGCAACATTGCAACGGGTCAAGGTGCTGACCATGATGCTGCAGCAAACGGTCTGCACAATACTAAAGTATTGGCCAATGTGCAGTCACTCTCGAAGTTGCACGTTTAATCAAAAATAACTTGCATTTGTTTTCCTTATGAAATTGGTGTGCAGTGTATTCGCGTGTACAATAGCCGCTTGAATTCTGTAAGCAACTAAATCTGGGAGAAAAAATGTTCATTTGTGACCTAGGTCCTTGATTCTCACTTTGCAGGCATTTGATTTGCATCCCTTACCTTTAACTTAAACTAGCATTATCTTAGTTTTCAGATTAAAGTTTCTCTTATTCAAGTTGTCCTGTAGCCTACTTACATTGTAATGAGATACATAAGCGGTCTTCTGTTTCGGCTGTCCATGGAGTCATCTCTAAGGTGTTTCTTGTGTTTCTCTACAAGGCTGCCAATGGTTAAATAAGATTGTTCCTGCTTTTATCATGCATTGTTTGGCCTTGCTGGTGAATTGTGCTTTTCCTGCCCGTAGCTTACTCCTCTATATTTCTAATAATGTATCAAACTGTTCTGGCATTTGTGTGTGGTAATGTTCATGTCTGCTCCACTTGAGCAATTGTTATACTGCTTGATCAAAACCCACAACCTCGGATGAGGTCGCCATTTTAAGATTTTAGTACATTCATCGATTTCTTGTTATTAAACTATTGTTGAATCTCATGCCTCCATTCTGTGTTAATTGCAAAGCACTATTTATGTTATGTTATTATTGAAATGGTGTACAAAGTGATTCACGTCATGTTATGATATGTTGCATTGCACTAATTGTTTGTATAGCACTTGCAATTGTTATGGCTTAATATGACAATCAGCACTGACAGACCTCCTCGTAATCGGACCACGAGAACCAGGGCCTGACTCTGGGGTCTGGAGGGTTGCACCAAGTGCACTCTATAGTCATCTAGTCGATATGGGACTACAGTCCACATCCCGTGTGTAAGACCTGTCAGGCTTAAGGTGCTCTTCCTCCAAACCTTTTGACTTACTGCTCCATTTTTTTCTGATCTCGTTTTTGTTGGACTTAGGACTCTGCACTTGACCACTGCCAACCTTTGTTAAAGTGTGTGTGTTCCCTCCTTAAAACATGATAACATTGGTTTCTCCTCCGTTGGCATATTTAATTTACCTATAAATCCCTAGTAAAGTGGTACCACATGTACCCAGGGCCTGTATATTAAATACTGCTGGTGGGCCTGCTACACTTGTGCCACCAAATTAAGTATCCTTGCAAACATGTCTCAGACCTGCCATTGCAGCCTGTGCATGCAGTTTTAAACTGCCATATTGTCCTGGCAAAATACACCTCTTGCCAGGCTCAAACCTTCATTTTTAATAGATATAAGTCACCCCTGGGATAGAGTCTCAATAGCCCACAGGGCAAGGGCCAATGTATTTAAAAAGTAGGACATGTTCTTTTAAGTTTTACATGTCCTGATAGTGCAAAACTCTTAATTTGTTTTTCACTGTTGCAAGGTCTACCTCTTCCATAGAATAACATTGGAGTTACCTTATTACATTTAATAAGCTGTAACTTCCAAATGGCGGGATCTAAGCAGTTCATATTTGGTTGTTTTGGGACTTGTAATGAAAAATACCTGTATATGGTAACGTCAGATATTTTGGTTTCAATTATGAAAATGACACTTTTAGAATGTTGAAATGTTCCTGCCTTAGCTATTTAGTGCCTGCAGCCTGTCTCTGGGTCACATGACTGGGTGTAGTTGGCAGTTGGTCTTTGTGTATTCCTCCTAGACAATAGAGAGCTTAGGTTTGCCTGCATGTGTCATCATTGGCAGGATGGAAGGGCGGAGTTAGGCACAGCCCCACTTACACATGGATAGGCTGTGTCCTGCCTTCATACAAAGGATTGCATACCCCTTGTAGTTTGCCCGGAGCTGGGGCAGGGGAGGCAGGAAACCTGTACACTTCAAAGGGTAACCTCTAGAAGTTTCTCTAACTTCAAAAGAGGTACCACATATAAATATTGGTCCTCAGACACCAATTGTTCAGTACACTTGTGGACATTTGGAGACTACAGAAAAAGGACTGCTATGTTGCTTTTGTACCAGAAGGACTGCCACTCTGCTGCCCGGCTACTCTGCTACTCTCCTGCTTCCTGCCCTGTTTGCTGAGAAGGAAGATTGGACCTGCACCCTTTATCCCAGACTCAAAGTATCAGCCAGCTGACCTCCTATTCTGAGCTACAGGGACATAGCATACTTCAGTGGCTGATTGGCCGTGGTGCAGTGCCCTGAGCAGCGAACACCAGCAAAAACATCTGAGGCACATCAGCAAAAAGGGGAAGGGAGACTCACCCCAAGGTGCCAGGTCTAACACAACTGTTATATTTTAAGGAGAGAGAGCAACATACCTGAAGGTGTGAGACCATTTTTAGGTCGCAACTATTTTATCCCGCAGGGATAAATAGATGAGAGTATAGTGGTTGAAACAAACTCTTTGACCAAGCAGATTCCAAGCGGATTCCTCCCAATGCATGTGATCTATTGAAGCGTGACGCTTTGCCAGCGCGCGCTTGCCCTCACTCACACCCCATATGCTGGTTCATTTCCACTCGCTTGCTCCCCTGCTCCCCCGCCCCCACCCCATCCGCCTCGCACACCAGCAGAGCTCCTTCCCTCCCACTCGCTTGCTCCCCCGGTCCCCCGCCTCCCGCTCCCCCCAGTCTGTGCCTCGCATATTGTACTTTCACTTTAACCGCATGCGTGCGGGCGGAATTCCGCCCGCACGCTGAGAATTTGTAAAGTGCACTTTACATGACGAGCTGGGCTCGTCATGAGCGTGCCAGGAGGCTACCTCATGACGAGCCCAGCTCGTCATGAGCGTCGAAGGGGTTAACTAAGAGTTGCAGTCCCTGCTCCCCCGCCCACCCACCCCCATCCGCCTCGCACACCACCATGCTCCTTCCCTCCCACTCGCTCCCCCGCACCCCTGCCTCCCGCTCCCGGCAGTCTGTGCCTCGCATATTGCACTTTCACTTTAACTAAGAGTTGCAGTCCCTGCTCGAACGCCCCCCCACCCCATCCGCCTCGCACACCACCATGCTCCTTCCCTCCCACTCGCTTGCTCCCCCGCCCCCGCCTCCCGCTTCCCCCAGTCTATGCCTCGCATATTGTACTTTTACTTTAACTAAGAGTTGCAGTTCCCTCCTTATTCGCACAATGTTTGTTAAATGGATGGTTCACTGCATGGTCCCGGTGTTCCTGCAGCAAGGTCGACAACCCATTATTTAGTGTTTGATGTGCAAAAAATGCAGACAGCGCGGCTTGGTAGCAATTACCTTACGAATGGTAGTATGATGAAGTGTTAGACGGAAACAGACAAGAGGCGCCACTGTGGCACAAGGCTGACAGAGCCATCCTCCTTGGTTCCAGTTTCCCCTCCGCGGAGCATTTGTTTATGGTTACTTCTCAACACTTCCATCCCCCATAAGCCTGTCCTTTCTACGGTTAGATATTTACCACTGTGTTGTTAAAAGTGCCGTTATTTTGTCTAGTGTATGGGTAAACGCCTGTTAAATGAATGACACAAAAATTGAGCCATTCAAAATTTAACAATCATTCAAAATTTAACAAAAAATGTAATGGGATTTATTTTGTAACATAGACACGGATATGATTTCATTTGTGTTTAGGATTTACTGCGACAGTTTTAACATTGCGTTTTATTACCTTGTGCTCGCTCTTTGGATGGTTTGAATTGTTTTGCTTTCAGCTTTTATTGCTATTTGTGTTATATTGGTAACACCTTGGATGAAAACACTCTTGCTTTCTTCGGCATATAATGCATTATTTCTCGCACATACCCTCGGCGTCTCTGGTGTGTTCACACCTGGAAGTCTACACATTGCAGCATAGACCGCCATTTATAAAGGGCCTTTGAGGGAGTGCGGGTGAAGTCACAGATCTGCATTTGAAATACAGTTTGCTCACACCAGCATCTTTTGCGTTTTACTGCACTGCCTTGTGAAATCTGCAGATGTTAGGGGAATGGGAACTCGCCCGATGAATGCAGACCTTTCTTACTTTTCTAACGCCCGCTTGTTGGTGTGCTCCATTAGTCCATTGCGAGCCCCATAAAACGCTAGCTGTTCGCAGCAGGTTTCACGCGACGCAGTGCTCGGAAAATGGAGGATTGTTTATGAATCTGCAACCCGGATGTTAGGCAAGTGCAATGTGCCTTTACTGTGAATTAGACATACAGGAGCGGCATAGGATATGAAACACTCAGCAACACCACATCATCACTCGGGGCCAAGAATGCATCACTCAACACCACCACAGGATAACTCAGCACCACCACAGGATCACTCAGCACCACAACAGCATCACTCAGCACCAACACAGCATCACTCAGCACCACCACAGCATCACTCTGCACCACCACAGCATCACTCTGCACCACCACAGCATCACTCTGCACCACCACAGCATCACTCTGCACCACCACAGCATCACTCTGCACCACCACAGCATCACTCTGCACCACCACAGCATCACTCAGCAACACCACAGCATCATTCAGCACCACCACAGCATCACTCTACACCACCACAGCATCACTCAGGGCTAGGAATGCATCACTCAACACCACCACAGGATAACTCAGCACCACCACAGCATCACTCAGCACCACCACAGGATCACTCAGCACCACCACAGCATCACTAGGCACCACCACAGCATCACTCAGCACCACCACAGCATCACTCAGCAACACCACAGCATCACTCAGCACCACCACAGAATCACTCAGCACCACCACAGCATCACTCAGAACCACCACAGTATCACTGAGCACCACCACAGTATCACTCAGCAACACCACATCATCACTAAGGGCCAAGAATGCATCACTCAGCAGCACCACAGCATCACACCACAGCATCACTCAGCAGCACCACAGCATCACTCAGCAGCACCACAGTATCACTCAGCAACACCACATCATCACTCAGGGCCAAGAATGCATCCCTCAGCACCACCACAGCGTCACCCAGCGCAACCACAGGATCACTAAGTGCAACCACAGCATCACTCAGCGCCACCACAGCATCACTCAGCACCACCACAGCATCACTCAGCACCACCACAGCATCACTCAGCACCACCACAGCATCACTCAGCACACAACAATATCGCTCAGGGCCACCACAGCATCACTCAGGGTCACCACAGCATCACTCAGGGCCACCACAGCATCACCACCACAGCATCACTCAACACCACCACAGCACCACAACAGCATCACTCAGCGCCGCCACAGCATCACTCAGCGCCACCACAGCATCACTCAGCGCCCCACAGCGTCACTCAGCACTACCACAGCATTACTCAGCACCACCACAGCATCAATCAGCAGCATCACTCAGCACACAATATCGCTCAGGGCCACCACAGCATCACTCAGGGCCACCACAGCATCACTCAGGGCCACCACAGCATCACTCAGCAGCACCACAGCATCACTCAGCAGCACAGCAGCATCACTCAGCGCCACCACAGCATCACTCAGCACCACCACAGCATCACTTAGCACCACCACAGCATCACTCAGCACCACCACAGCAGCACTCAGCACACAACAATATCACTCAGGGCCACCACAGCATCACTCAGCGCCACCACAGCATCACTCAGCACACAACAATATCGCTTAGGGCCACCACAGCATCACTCAGGGCTACCACAGCATCACTCAGGGCCTCCACAGTATCACTCAGCAACACCACATCATCACTAAGGGCCAAGAATGATGCATCACTCAGCAGCACCACAGCATCACTCAGCAGCACCACAGCATCACTCAGCGCCATCACAGCATCACTCAGCACCACCACAGCATCACTCAGCACCATCAAAGCATCACTCAGCACCACCACAGCATCACTCAGCACACAACAATATCGCTCAGGGCCACCACAGCATCACTCAGGGCCACAACAGCATCACTCAGGGCCACAACAGCATCACTCAGCACCACAACAGCATCACTCAGCATCACCACAGCACCACCAAAGCATCACTCAGCGCCACCACAGCATCACTCAGCCCCCGCACAGCAGCACTCAACGCCACCACAGCATCACTCAGCGCCCCCACAGCATCACTCAGCACCACCACAGCATCACTCAGTGCCACCACAGCATCACTCAGCACCACCACAGCATCACTCAGCACCACCGCAGCATCACTCAGCACCACCACAGCATCACTCAGCACCACCACAGCATCACTCAGCACCACCGCAGCATCACTCAGCACATAATATCGCTCAGGGCCACAACAGCATCACTCAGGGCCACCACAGCATCACTCAGGGCAACAACAGCATCACTCAGACCCACCACAGCATCACTCAGAACCACCACAGTATCACTGAGCACCACCACAGTATCACTCAGCAACACCACATCATCACTAAGGGCCAAGAATGCATCACTCAGCAGCACCACAGCATCACACCACAGCATCACTCAGCAGCACCACAGCATCACTCAGCAGCACCACAGTATCACTCAGCAACACCACATCATCACTCAGGGCCAAGAATGCATCCCTCAGCACCACCACAGCGTCACCCAGCGCAACCACAGGATCACTAAGTGCAACCACAGCATCACTCAGCGCCACCACAGCATCACTCAGCACCACCACAGCATCACTCAGCACCACCACAGCATCACTCAGCACCACCACAGCATCACTCAGCACACAACAATATCGCTCAGGGCCACCACAGCATCACTCAGGGTCACCACAGCATCACTCAGGGCCACCACAGCATCACCACCACAGCATCACTCAACACCACCACAGCACCACAACAGCATCACTCAGCGCCGCCACAGCATCACTCAGCGCCACCACAGCATCACTCAGCGCCCCACAGCGTCACTCAGCACTACCACAGCATTACTCAGCACCACCACAGCATCAATCAGCAGCATCACTCAGCACACAATATCGCTCAGGGCCACCACAGCATCACTCAGGGCCACCACAGCATCACTCAGGGCCACCACAGCATCACTCAGCAGCACCACAGCATCACTCAGCAGCACAGCAGCATCACTCAGCGCCACCACAGCATCACTCAGCACCACCACAGCATCACTTAGCACCACCACAGCATCACTCAGCACCACCACAGCAGCACTCAGCACACAACAATATCACTCAGGGCCACCACAGCATCACTCAGCGCCACCACAGCATCACTCAGCACCACCACAGCATCATTCAGTACCACCACAGCATCACTCAGCACACAACAATATCGCTTAGGGCCACCACAGCATCACTCAGGGCTACCACAGCATCACTCAGGGCCTCCACAGTATCACTCAGCAACACCACATCATCACTAAGGGCCAAGAATGATGCATCACTCAGCAGCACCACAGCATCACTCAGCAGCACCACAGCATCACTCAGCGCCATCACAGCATCACTCAGCACCACCACAGCATCACTCAGCACCACCAAAGCATCACTCAGCACCACCACAGCATCACTCAGCACACAACAATATCGCTCAGGGCCACCACAGCATCACTCAGGGCCACAACAGCATCACTCAGGGCCACCACAGCATCACTCAGCACCACAACAGCATCACTCAGCATCACCACAGCACCACCAAAGCATCACTCAGCGCCACCACAGCATCACTCAGCCCCCGCACAGCAGCACTCAACGCCACCACAGCATCACTCAGCGCCCCCACAGCATCACTCAGCACCACCACAGCATCACTCAGTGCCACCACAGCATCACTCAGCACCACCACAGCATCACTCAGCACCACCGCAGCATCACTCAGCACCACCACAGCATCACTCAGCACCACCACAGCATCACTCAGCACCACCGCAGCATCACTCAGCACATAATATCGCTCAGGGCCACAACAGCATCACTCAGGGCCACCACAGCATCACTCAGGGCAACAACAGCATCACTCAGACCCACCACAGCATCACTCAGCACCACCACAGCATCACTCAGCACCAGCACAGCATCTCTCAGCGCCACCACAGCATCACTCAGTGCCACCACAGCATCACTCAGCACCTCCACAGCATCACTTAGCACCACCACAGCATCTCTCAGCACCACCACAGCATCACTCATCACACAACAATATCGCTCAGGGCCACCACAGCATCACTCAGCGTCACCACAGCATCACTCAGCACCACCACAGCATCACTCAGCACCACCACAGCATCACTCAGCACCACCACAGCATCACTCAGCACACAACAATATCGCTCAGGGCCGCCACAGCATCACTCAGGGCCACCACAGCATCACTCAGGGCCACCACAGCATCACTCAGCACCACCACAGCATCACTCAGCACTACCACAGCATCACTCAGCAAAATCACAGTATCACTTAGCACCACCACAGTATCACTCACCAACACCACATCATCACTAAGGGCCAAGAATGCATCACTCAGCAGCACCACAGCATCACTCAGCACCACCACAGCATCACTCAACACCACAACAGCATCACTCAGCAGCACCACAGCATCACTCAGCAGCAGCACAGCATCACTCAGCAGCACCACAGCATCACTCAGCACCACCACGGCATCACTCAGCACCACCACAGCATCACTCAGCACCACCACAGCATCACTCAGCACCACCACAGCATCACACAGCACCACCACACCATCACTCAGCACCACCGCAGCATCCCTCAGCACACAATATCGCTTAGGGCCACAACAGCATCACTCAGGGCCACCACAGAATCACTCAGGGCAACCACAGCATCACTCAGCACCACCACAGCATCACTCAGCACCACCACAGCATCACTCAGCACCAGCACAGCATCCCTCAGCGCCACCACAGCATCACTCAGCGCCACCACAGCATCACTCAGCACCTCCACAGCATCACTTAGCACCACCACAGCATCACTCAGCACCACAACAGCATCACTCATCACACAACAATATCGCTCAGGGCCACCACAGCATCACTCAGCGTCACCACAGCATCACTCAGCACCACCACAGCATCACTCAGCACCACCACAGCATCACTCAGCACCACCACAGCATCACTCAGCACACAACAATATCGCTCAGGGCCACCACAGCATCACTCAGGGCCACCACAGCATCACTCAGCACCACCACAGCATCACTCAGCACCACCACAGCATCACTCAACACCACCGCAGCACCATTCAGCACTACCACAGCATCACTCAGCAAAATCACAGCATCACTTAGCACCACCACAGTATCACTCAGCAACACCACATCATCACTAAGGGCCAAGAATGCATCACTCAGCAGCACCACAGCATCACTCAGCACCACCACAGCATCACTCAACACCACCACAGCATCACTCAGCAGCACCACAGCATCACTCAGCAGCAGCACAGCATCACTCAGAAGCACAACAGCATCACTCAGCACCACCACAGCATCACTCAGCACCACCACAGCATCACTCAGCACAAGCACAGCATCACTCAGCACCACCACAGCATTGCTCAGCACCACCACAGCATCACTCAGCGCCACCACAGCATCACTCAGCACCACCACAGCATCACTCAGCACCACCACAGCATCACTCGGCACACAACAATATCGCTCAGGGCCACCACAGCATCACTCAGCGCCACCATAGCATCACTCAGCACCACCACAGCATCACTCAGCACCACCACAGCATAACTCAGCACCACCAAAGCATCACTCAGCACACAACAATATCGCTCAGGGCTACCACAGCATCACTCAGGGCCACCACAGCATCAATCAGTGTCACCACAGCATCACTCAGCGCCACCACAGCATCAGTCAGCACCACCACAGCATCACTCAACACCACCACAGCATCATTCAGCACTACCACAGCATCACTCAGCAAAACCACAGTATCACTCAGCAACACCACATCATCACTAAGGGCCAAGAATGCATCACTCAGCACCACCACAGCATCACTCAGCACCACCACAGCATCACTCAACACCACCACAGCATCACTCAGCAGCACCACAGCATCACCCAGCACCACCACAGCATCACCCAGCACCACCACAGCATCACTCAGCACCACCACAGCATCACTCAGCACCACCACAGCATCACTCAGCAGCACCACAGCATCACTCTGCAGCACCACAGCATCACTCAGCAGCACCACAGCATCACTCAGCAGCACCACAGCATCACTCAGCACCACCACAGTATCACTCAGCAACACCACATCATCACTCAGGGCCAAGAATGCAACCCTCAGCACCACCACAGCGTCACTCAGCGCCACCACAGCGTCACCCAGTGCAACCACAGGATCACTTAGCGCAACCACAGCATCACTCAGCGCAACCACAGCATCACTCAACGGAACCACAGCATCACTCAGCACAACCACAGCATCACTCGGCACAACAACAGCATCACTCAGCACCGCCACAGCATCACTGGTACAAATATGTTCTCTCAATGTTTCAAGCTTTATTACAAATGTCACAAAAATATGTTAATATTTCACTTCTGTTCTTGTATTTTCGTCACAATAAAATACACTGAACATAATCTTCACAAACGTTATTTACAAAAGTTTAAGCTATTGCCATTATAAATTACAATAACTTTTATATAAGTATTAATTATTAAAAACAAATAAAAAACATTGTTATTTGTAATAGCAAGACATGTAAGTCACGTAAATACAACACATATTGTATTACAAATTCTATAGGTGTCACATTTGCGAAAGTTATAACTATTGGCATTGTAAATCACAAAGTTATTAATTAAGCTATTTTCAAAACCAACACATAAATAAAAAATGTGTCATTTACAATACCAACAGCTCAAACTTTCCTAATGCGAGACCTATTGCATTGCAAATGCTTGTTCAAGGTTGTGGATGAACTGTCTTTAACTGAGGATGGTATTATCATGCGTAGTGACACATTTGTTCCACCATATGGTTTGCACACGAGATTGATTAGTTTAGCCAATGAGGGTCATTTAGGCCAAACAATGACTTTGAAGAGATTGAGGGAGAAGTATTGGTGGCCAAATATGGACCGAGAAGTAAAAGATTAGGTAGAGAGGTGCCAAGCTTGCAAAGAATCGGAGAAAAGATTGAGGGTAGGTTTGGGAGTTTCTCAAGAACCACAGCATGTTTTTCAGGCAGGGAAAGTTTGGGAGAAGGTGTGCTTAGATTTTATAGGTCCTTTTACATTTCTACCGGAAAATCATAAATATGCGTTGGTCTTGGTTGATGCTAAATCTAAGTGGGTTGAGGTAGCTTTTATGAGCTGCATTACCACGAGTGCCACCATTGGTGTGTTGCGTGAGGTGTTCAAGAGGGAAGGATTTCCATCAGTACTCCTTACTGATAATGGCACGCAATTAACGTCTTGTGAGATGAAAGAATTTTTGGATTCTGTAGGAGTTAAACATTCGTGTTGTTCATTGTACAATCCACAAGGAAATGGACTGGTTGAGCGAATAAATAGATTGGTAAAGTGAACGATGCAATTAGCACATAGTGCAGGGTTGTTGGTAGTTGGATCTGTAAGTGAAATGCTTTGGGCATATAGGACAACTCCTAACACTATTTTGGGGGAGAGTCCATTTGGGTTGATGCGTGGAAGGGAAGCTGGTACAAAGTTAGTGCCATCATGGATGCGTGGAAAGTCAGATACAGATGAAATAAGTGATTGTGGGAATAAGCGGAAACTTGCGAGACATTTCATTAATTTTGGTGATTGGGTGAAAGTCAAGCCTGGTGTGCACAGCAATTTGTTGAATAAATTCAGAGGCCCATTCAAAGTGAAGGCAGTTGGGGGTAATTGGGTCAAGTTGATGAATGATCAGACATGGAATTCGAGGCGTGTTGCATTGTATCAGAGGCATAATGGGAAGTTGGGTGAGTTTTCAGAACAGGTTTTGGATTCTGCTGTCTCTTTTCCGTGGATGTTGATGAATGATTCGGAATTTTCAAAGGGACAACCATGGGCCGGTTTAGACCGGCCCATGGGACTGAGTCAGCTCTTGTGATGGTATTGGACAGCCTACGAATGCGAGCGGACAGGGGCGAGTCGGCAATTCTAATTCTGCTGGACCTGTCGGCCGCGTTCGATACGGTGAAGCATGACATTTTGCTGACAAGGCTGGAGACCTTTGGAGTGAAAGGGATGGCGCTTAATTGGCTGCGATCCTATTTGTCCGACAGATGACACTCCCTCCGTACCAATCTGAATTTGCCAAAGTTTTACATGTGGTTCCGCAGGGATCATCCATCAGTCCCATCTTGTTTAATGCTTACATGCAAACCCTGTTGGGAATCATTAAAGCTCATAACATCAGCGTGAATAACTATGCTGATGACACACAGCTTATGATTTCCCTTAATGGTGCTCAGGCAGATTCATTAGATAGCTTTCATGCCTGTATGCACGAAATGGCAAAATGGCTGAAGGGAAATTCGCTCCAGTTCAACAGCGGAAAAACGGAGATCCTACAATGCAAGGTGGGGAGGATTGCCAGAAGCCTGCCAGCAGACTTCTGGCCCTTAGCCTCGGATGGTCCACTGACACCAGTGAATACGGTGCGGAATCTGGGGGTCAGTTTTAATGAAAATTTCAATCTGGAGACCCACGTTAACAAACCTGTGGGCAGTTGCTTCACTCTAATGCGAGGTCTTCGGAAGCTGCTACCTCTACTACCTGTACAGGCAAGAACAACTGTAGTCAGGAGTACCATTCTTAGTCGCCTGGACTACTGTAATGCCTTGTTACTGGAATCACCTGGATATCTGATTGCCAGGCTACAGAGTATCCAGGCGGCAGCAGCTAAGTTAGCACTCTCACGAACCCGCCGATCTTCAACAACACAAGCATTAGCAGACTTACACTGGCTCCCAGTACCTCAGAGGATTTTATTTAAGTCCTTATGCACAGTGTTCAAAGCAGTGCATGGGCAGGGCCCTAAGCCACTCCAGGACAAGTTCCAGTGGTATGAGCCCACACAGGCCCTCCGTTCCTCTTCCGCCAACCTTGTTAGAATACCTAGGATAAAGAAAGCGACCCAGGGCGGAAGAGCGTTTAGCGTAGCAGCGGCCCGTCTTTGGAACAGGCTTCCATTTGAAATCAGGAAAATTCACGAATTGCTGCTGTTCCGCAAGAAAATCAAGACCTGGCTCTTTCCGAGGGTATAATCCCCCAGGGGCAATAGTAATAGACTCCTGTTGATACACCCTACTCTTGCTCTCATGGCTGATTGCTTTCCATTGAACCTTTCTCTCAGCGCCAGGATGCCCGCAGGGTTACAGTGCACTCTACAAATGACATAAATATATAAATAAAGGATCTTAGTTTGCCATTGGATGCTGTTGCTGGGTCTGATGGGGAAGTTATTGATGGAAGGGAGGAGGATGGGTTGAGTGGCTCATCTCGTGTCTTGAGGGAGGCGGGGGAAAGAAGAGCCCTGGCTTATTTGAGTGACTATGTAGCTTGAGAGTTTGTTTGCACTTTCTGTAACAGCTTGTTTGACTTCAACCTATTTCTTTTTGTTATTCATTCATTTTTATTCTTTCTTTTCTTTTAACTCATTCCTTATTCATTTCTGCTTCATTCTTTATTGTTTGCTTTTGTGTTTCTTTTAAGGTAAGATGGGGAGATGTGTTGTATTGTAATACAGCTCTTCCTGCCAGGCTGGGATCACGCTTCCATGTGCATTCAGTGTTTTATATTGATGTCATCTGCTCTGGGATTTATGACAGTTGGCCCAGCTGCGTCTGGCAGGGAAGGTTTGGGGTTTTCTCTGACGATTAAAGTACTTTGTGAAGATTTACTTGAAGTTGTGTCCTGGTTCGAATCACAACAGCGACCTGTATTCCATCAAGTTTGGCCTGCACTTGTAACTTTCTCCCGTTTTTACACGACCGTTAGTCATGAGTGTTGGTTTGTGCTTTTAGGCACTATTTTAACATAACTCTTAAAACTGCGTATTTCAAGTTCCAATCATTGAACTTTTGTTGTTTTGGTCTTGTTTCATTTGTTAATTTCTACTCTACTTTTGTAAATTGGTGTGAGGTTTTCTTGTTGTGTTTTCGCTGTGTTACTGTTTGAAGTGCTGCATAAATACTTTAAACATTGCCTCTAAGTTAAGCTTGACTGCCTTGTGCAAAGCTACCTGAGGGTTAAGTACTGATTAATTTTGGGTTTGCTTGTGACTTCGCTATGACATGTATCATGGCTGGTGCTTGAGTAGGATTTCACCCTCCTCAACCAGGAATTCAGTTTCTTACACTGGTGTTCAGCGGTGGGATTTGGACTTGTGTTTGTGCAGTGCCATATAGTAATTTTGTTTTACACTGCCATCCCATATAAATAATTTGATATCATGTAATTTATTTTTAATTCTCCTTGATTGGGGACTTCAAATAAAGAAGGAGACCTAGAAGCTGGAGCTTCAGAAATGTCTGCGGGCCTGGACAGAGGTCCAACAGTTTATGACAGCCTCAGAGGATGGAAATGAGGATATTAATTTGGAGGGGCAGGATCAGGACCTGGACAGCAGCCATGAAACATAGCCTTCAGGGGGTGAGGATGACCTATCTCCTGAGTTGGAACTTCCTGCCAGAGCAGGAAGCAGTGTGTCCTCACATAGTCTGTCCACAGAGGAGTTGGCAGACAGGAAGGCAGATAGAGAGTTCAGGCTACAGATGCGTAAACTTAAAATGAATGAAAATTTGCTTTAGTGTGACTGGCTCATGCAAGGCCCCCTACAAAGCTGGAACTTAAGGCAAAACAAACGGATTCCAGCAGCAATGGTGGCAGCATACATCGTGTCTGAAGCCGGCAAAAAGGTCTGCACACCTAAAGATCTGCTGATAGATTCATCAAAGACCCGTTTTGCGAGTCTTTAATAGCGATTCATAAGGAATCGCTATTAAGGACTTGCAAAACGGGATTCATGTAGGAATCGCAAAATAAATTGCGATTCCTACAGCTTTCTTATTTGCGATTAGCAAATAGCTAATGGCAAATACGGAATAACTCCCCATTCATTCCTATGGGCCTTTGGCCCATAGGAATGAATGGGGAGTTATTCCTTATTTGCGATTAGCAATTTGCTAATCGCAAATAAGGATGCGATTTCAAGGGTGCAGGGGTGTCCAAAGGACACCCTGTAGCACCCCTGAAATGTGAATTTACACTGATGTTGTGCACACACATGTCCAAAGGACATGTGTGTGTGTAACATGCAACTTAGAAAAATGCATTAAAATGCATTTTTCTAAGTTTTCGCTATTTACCACGAGGTTTGACTTCGTGGTAAATAGCGGTCCTAAATTGCGAATTCGCAATTTTTAAATGTTTCATGAATGGCATTTAAGGAATCTCTAATAGAGATTCCTTAACCCCTTCCACACTCATGACGAGCTGGGCTCGTCATGAAGTAGCCTCCTCGCACGCTCATGACGAGCCCAGCTCGTCATGAATAAAGGGATTTACAAATTCTCAGCACAGGAGGGGAATATGCTGAGCATCCATGGGGTTAAATGCTAATCCTCGCAAATTTGCGAATTCTTTATTAGCGATTTTTGCATTTGGGATGATGAATCCCAAATACAAAAATTGCACTCGCAAAGGGCCAGATTCTCAGAATCTGGCCCTTTGCGAGCGCAATTTCCTTTCATGAATCTAGCTGCTGGTGTCTAAATATGTGGTGGAAGATGACTTAGTTACATGGTTTTCTGCTTATGAGGCAACTCCCAGGGAGCACATGATCCCAGAGGAGCACTGGAGTAGTGGGGTGTGGAAACATATGCCTCCAGTGGGGAGGGACACACTTCTTACACTAGAAGTAGAGGTCCAAACCATGTATAGCTCCATGAAGGCAAATCGTATCTCTAAATTTGGGCTGACCACTGAGAAGTACCATCAGAGGTTCAGGGACAGTCACAAACTCCCAATTTAGTCTTGGGTGGATTTCTTGGACTACTCCAGCAATGCAATGGCTGGGTGAGGAGCATCAAGGCTAATTATTTCAATGAGCTGTACAACTTTATTCTCAGGGAGCACTTGCTAAGTACATGTTTCACAGAGCTGCACCAAGACCTTGTGGACAACAAGTCGACTGACCACAGGAAGCTTGCTGGGGAGCTGAACCCCTGGGTCAGAATCAGAGTTTCCAAGAAGGTATATAGGGGTGACCCCCAAGAAGGGTGATTCAGGCGGTGGGTGACATTTGAAAGTGGTGGGGCGCAAAGTGATTTACATACAGCACTGTAGCGAGCGAGCGCAGCGAGCGAGCCCGAACCCCAAAAGGGGGGTTTAGCGGGGTTACCCCCCCTAAGAATTTTTTTTTAAAAAAAGAAGGAAAATCGTGCATTTTCAAGCAAATTTGAGAAAGCAGGAAGGTTAATAAAGCAATTGTGAAAGTGCAGTTATTACATTAATAGATGGCATAACATAGGTAGCTGCTTATTCAGTATAACCACAGAGCTTCATACATTCCGTCCTATTATGCTCAGGTGCTGAATTCAGACTATAAGACTGTCATGAAAATCTCAGCTCTAAGAGTAGAAGAAGTTGCACAGCAGTTGGGAAACAGCCTTCACAAAGCATTGGGAACCACGCCTTACCTTTACCATTAGAACGCATGCGACTATCACGCATGTCTTTCCACACAGATAATAGTGTTAAGGTGAAACAAAATGTACTTAATATGCCATTTGATCAGTAAAATCTGTGTAGTCTCCAAATAGAACAAACACTACAAAACTTTTAAAAACAGAGATAACAATACATTTCTGAGTACCTCAATCAGTATTTTTTTATTCAACAAACAAGTAGCAGCATTCACTTTTTGTAAACTAAATCAGCACGTCTGCCTTTCAGTGTAGCAAACTTGTCAATTACTTTCATGTTGAAGTCCGGTATTTTTTGGACTAGCTTGCTCTCTACAGAGAGCATCGCCAAAGCATTGAGTCTTTCCTCTAGCATGGTGTTCCTGAGGAATGTCTTTATGCGCTTTAAGGCTGAAAAACATCGTTCAGCTTCTACTGTTGTCATTGGAGTCGTAATCACAATTTTTAGTAAAGTCACTGTCTCTGTAAGTGAGTTTTCCATATGCAGTTTATGTATTAAACTCAGCAAAGTCAAGGCGCTTGTGGCCTTCCGGTACACAGGCATTCCGTAGAGTACAGTCAACTCAGTTCTCAGCTGTTCTTTTTTGAGCATAGAATATGCTTCCACAGCCTGATTCAGAGCACGCTCAGGGAAGGATTCATCATATTGTGCAAACTCTTTACTTTGCAATAAAGTGGCACTCACCAAATGTTTTGTGAATGAAAAACGTTCTTGTGCCTGCACAATTACAATGTCACATATCTCCTTTCCAATTCGAACGTAGAATGCTCCGGCAGTTTGCTCTCTAAATCGTCAATCCCATCTCTCACTTTCTTTATCTTTTGTACAAATGTAGATGTAGCGGCTTTCACAGAGACAGTATCTATGTCTTTTCGTTGTAACTGATCGTATAACGCATCAACATCACGCATTATTTCATGAAATAAAAACAGTAAGAACTGAAACTCTTTGTCTTTTAGTGTTCTAATAAAGCCATGGGCTTCATTCTGACTTATGTGATCAAAGTCTTCTCTGGATCCTATGGCGACAAAACATTTCTCAAGGCCCTCCCTATGTTCAAAGATTAAGTTGACTGTACGAATGTGAAAGTTCCAACGATTTGAGGATCCCCTTGGTACGCTTTTGTCCACAATCTCATAGAGGGCTTCTGTTCTTTTGGGGGAACGTGTGAAGAATGCTGCTATGCCTCCGATATCCTGAAAGAAAACTTGTGTCTCTATGATCTTTGATACCGCCTGTTGCATAATAAGATTGAGTTGGTGGGCGTAACAGTGCACAAAATGAGCATTAGGGTACACATCTCAAATTCGTTTCTGTACTCCACCAAGGCTTCCACTCATTACAGACGCACCATCATAGCTTTGTGCGATAAGTTTTTGTTTTTGAGGCAGGTCCGGGAAAATTAAGTTCAGTTGACACAGTATAGCTTCAGTGATAGTTGCTGCACTAGAGTCTCTTAAATGTGTGAAACCATAGAACCTCTCCACAACGTTTCTGTCACTGTCAAGGTACCGAAACACTAACACAGACTGTGTTTTAGTGGCCACATCAGTGGTGTCATCAGCCTGAATAGCCACAAAGTCTGTGTTTGGCAACTATTGCACAATATGGCTTCTTATAATTTCGAGCATACAGTCAAGGAGTTAATTTTGTATTTTATTAGAGGTGCCCTTAAAGACTGTAGCACGTGCTAAATGTGTTTCCAAATCCTTGTCTATGGTTGCCATTAAATCCACTAGGCCTCGGAAGATCCCAAGTTTTGAGGAAGTTTCTGATTCGTCATGGCCTCGCAATGCCAGTTCGAAAGCACCACAGAAACGAATGCAATCAATGATCTTGGATAGATTTTGTCTGTTCTTATCAACAGCTTCATTGTGTTTTTAAATGGATTTGCGATATGCATCATTTATCTGCTGCTCAATTGGTGCGTCTTCCCCCAACATTCCCAGTCTTGTCAGGTTTTCCATATGATTTCTTGTGAGCGCATGCTTCTTTATTTTTTCAGATATATGCTTCAAGTACATCATTCCTTGACGTGTCCAAGAAAAGTCTCCAACAAACAGCAAGCAGGGGAAGCAGAACAGAGAATTTTTTATAGGGCACCCTGTAAGCCAATCAGCTTTTGGGTACCAGGCATTTGAGAATGTACGTTTTGACATTTTTCCTCGGTCCTGGGTAGTTTGCCATAGGTTTATTTCAGGCTGATGAGGTCCTAATTGCTTTATCTGTAGTTTTTGTTCAAGTGGCCGTGCCTGGAATGACCTTGCAATCAGCTCTTGTACTGTATTCATGATGGTGTGTTGCTGGCCTTACCAATATATATATTAAAGAAACCTGTCAATAATCAAAGTACAACGTATAAGGTGCAGTTCAATAATCTCAAATTTCAGTATAAATACATATATCTTGTGCATTATCGTAATACATCTCCAACAGCTCCCCTTTCCACAAAATGACAGCTAAAAATACAGCCTTACTGCCTCCTGCCTCTCTGTGCCACAGTGGTTGCTGGAGGTACTGAAATAGACACTGCTTGAGGGCCTGGAGAGTGACCACATACATAGCCCTAACTCCCATGCAAAAAAATATAGCATCAGTTTGCTTACCTTTAATACTGGTGTTTGCTGGGTGGTAGCCGGTTTGAAAGAGCAGCAAAGGAGGTTGGGGTCCTCTTGTTGTTTGCTGAGAAATAGCCCTGAAATGCGGTAATGTTTCAGGTTGTCAGGTGCTGAAAATGAAAAGATAACAATTTATTTTTGAAACAGTAGGGTAAGCAAACAAAGACTGTGGGTGCGGCAGGGTTGAGTAAATTATGCAGAAGAAAAGGATAGTTTTGCAGGTTTGCTGCACGATTTTTAATAGATTGACTTCGTTATTTTGTACTTTTTACACTTCTTAACACTGTCTGGGCATTGGGTGCACCTCAGTAGTACTGTTCAATACCCAAATATAGCAATAAGCAACAGAAAGGTGACCGCGCAAAAGTCCTACTACTGCGAGGAATCACGTGCAGATGCGTATTTAGTAACTTTGGAACTGTTTTAGCTAGAAACAAATATTTTTGGTCAAACTCTGCCGAATATGTAACAGATGATGGATTATGAGGCAAATGGAGCAAATCTATAAATATGCTAAAATTGCTGCGGCCGCACAGTCACATAATTCCAGTGGGTTGTCAGTTAGCCCCACTGTAAGTGAACCACACCTCAAGTGGAATCTCTAACGTTGATGCACCCATCTCTGCAATTCACTACTGCCACCATATCAAGTGTGGCCCCCTCGAACCTTGAGTCTTCGGTTCTGAACTTTGATAGGCATGCGGACAAAAATTCAAGCCATGGGCCCTTTACTGGCAGCAGTCTTTCTTCACTTGTAAACATCAGAACTTAAGTCTGTAACACAGAAGCACATGGAATGCATAGCTCTCCCATGACTCTAAGTGAAGGCTTGCTGATTCATTGCTGGTTGCTGCTCACAACTAATCTCGGAAAATTCACTGAGATATATTAATACCATCCCTTCAACATTTCCATTACACTGACAATCAAATCACACTATGAATTAGGCAATATATGAAGCCATATGTTGCCATAGAGGTAAAAAAAGAATACATAATCTCTTCCAACATCCACAAACATGTCTGCTTTGCTTGACAACCTCTGTGCGTCCAACATGCACACAAAAAAACAATTCTGCTAAGAAGCAATGCAATATTAAAGAAGATTAGTGTCAACTCTCACTTGTGACACACTACAGTGCAAGTAACCCAGGCCACCATGACTACCCCATAAAGAAACACTAGTGCACAAGCAGACTAACTTTGTTCAAAAGCACTACATTATTAGCCCAGGTTAGTGCAGACACTCACCTCTGGCTCAAATCCACCCAGCAATCATGATGGTCCCATACACAAACATACAAAATAAATGTAGACACCTTTGTCTATGAATGCACTGTTCTTCTATAAACACGGACAAAAGAATAATAAAGTAGTCGCCGTGTTCTATGGGTGCACTGTTGATTATACATAGGAGAAAATAATAATATAGTAATCACCGTTGTCCAAGGATGAAAGGAAAAACAAATAATGTAGGTATCGTTGTCTTCTCACCTCTACTGAATGCTGCTCAGATTTAATATCTTTCTTAACTATGGCCAATATTTGAAGACATGTAATTTAACATGCATTGAATGATTTCCAAAAGCAAAATGGCAGCAATATGCAGAAAATCACAGAATATCCTAAGTTGTGGCCAACCCAGTATAAAATGAAAATGGCCACCGACAATATGCAACATCATGCTCACAGAACTTCAACTGCACAATGATGCATGCTCGATACCAGATGAAAGAATGCAGAGATAAGAGATTGCACTGAGTGAGTACACCCACGCACTGAATACGGCCAGGCAATTTGATGCACAAGCGTCGCCTCGCCACACTATAAATACAGCCGCAGACACACTCCAAATATGGTTGCAGCCACTACACACAAAATGTTAAACTTCCCAACACTAGCCCAGACTCTATCTAAACGCAGAGAAGGGCACACATTGACTGCATCTCTGACTCTGAGGAATTAAAAAAACACATATTTATTATTTTCTGTAATCCGTGTGTTCCGCTTTTTGTTTCACTTTTTTTTATTTCACTGCTGGTGCTGGGAACAGATTGACGCCTTTGAGACTTCCACAAAGGACTTTGAACACACACTACACACACACATATGGCTCCCTTGGAGGGGCGGTGGCGCCTCATCACTTTTTCATTTAAATTAGATGTATTTTTTGTTACTGTATAATGAAAGTCATAAAACTCTTTATCTTGCCTGGTCCTCCCCGCCCCCCCGTACCAATATTCGGCGCCGAAGGGGTCTGCTCGCAGACAGGCACACCCGCGCGCACAGCAGCGGGCATGCATGGCCGCCTGGGCTGGTTCACAGCACAGGCCTAATTCTCCCTTTGAAGTTCCTGTCCACCACGTAAGCATCATTTGAAGGCGCGCTCCATGCGTGTCCTGGTCCCTGCTGGCCCAGGCTCTATGCCGTGGTATTGCACTGCACTGGTGCAGGTGGTATCCGCATGGGGCCTTGGTCTCAGAGGGGGCCGCCTCTCAGTCGGCCTGTCAATCACACACGAATAGAATGATCATCTAGGTTAATTACCAGGGCTGCCGGCTAATGAGGGAACCTGGCCAGGAAAGGGGGAAGAGAGGCAGGCACTGCTGCGATTACCGCACAGCCTTAATCTAGAACCCTGCCTGCCCCCAAGCGCGACCTGCACCGTGACCTCATCTACTTTGTAATATATTCGAAGAATCGATTCTTCAGTCGGCCACTCAATGGATTGACGATTCTCTCTTAGTCTCAGACTCAATAATAATCGCACAATGTCTCTCTCTCTCTAATGAATCTCACGTGGCGATGACTCAAGACAGAGAGAGCCCCCGCCCCCTACTTGCAACTTAAGTACAGCAAGTAGCAAGCAACCAAACATCACGGCGCGCACCGCGCGCACGTCCCCGATATTTCCCCGAATGGCCAATAACTGAATGGCTTCACATGCTGAAGTCACAGTGATTGGCCATGATTGATATAGTGCTGAGCGGCCTGGGCCAGTGTGACACCACCCACGCGCGGCATCCAATAATGGATTGCCTGTCCTTCGGCGAGCTGGACCAAGCGCCAGGATTGGCTAGGGGGGCACACAGACTACTCGCCCTGGCGCCTTCTCAAACGATGGGGCCCGGCTAAAGATGCACCACCTGGCCCCTTCGGTCCGTGTCAGTCAACTTGACGCTAACGCGCAAGCGCGGGCTAGTTTCTGCCCGAAATTCCTCATGCGCAGCAGAGTCGACTCGCAGACACTGACAGACAGTGTTTGTTATTGTTTGTAACCCAGCTCCACCCCCTGCGCACTCCCTATTCCATCGGGTCTGTCCCGGAACCCCTGATTGAACTGCTGCGCTGCGCTTCATTTTATTTAGGTGCTCTCTCTTGTCAGTAACTCAGTGACCGCAGCCGCAGGTACGTCCACCAGGCTTAGTGGGGCTACGCCCTTACGCCCCAATGGACACACCGCGACTGACCCCCACGCAGAGTTAGGGGGTTATTAAAGATGACCCAGACAAGTCTCAGAGTAAGACAGTGTTGGAACTGACACGTTCTGGTTGGTTGAGGCAATGCCCCAGCCAGGCAGAACTTACCATTCCCATCAGGGGTGGGTGTATAACCTTCGCTCACCCTGGGTAGCTTGGCACTGAGCAGTCAGGCTTACCACAGAGGCAATGTAAAAAGCAATGGCACAGCACTCACTCACTATAAATACCTTGAGCATCACAAAAGAGACTTCATACATGATGTATGTAAACAATGTTTGTATTCAACACATATAATAATTAGCAAAACATGAACATCATGTATTTCTAGGCATAAATTACATTCAGAATTATTACTAGCAGTACTAGGCCTAGCTGTGTTAAAATGACAATAGCAATATACACACATGGATAAGATATTAATATGCACCCCCACAAACCTTATGCAGTGCAACAATTTGCCCACCCCAGGTCAACCCTAGCAAATCTCATACTTTAATATCACACAGTTCGAGGGGGCACCCCGGGCCACAACAAAAGCAGATATATGTAAATACACAAGTTTACCACGTTTCAGCACCACCGCGTGCTGAGGCCATGCGGAGAAAATGTAATGCTTTTTTGGCAAGAAATCAATGTATCGGGTAAACTACTGTCCAGTGCCATGAATCACGGGCAGTTCTCAACTGTCACTCCCACACACACACAAACACACTCCGCACTGCAATGCGGTGCAGTGGATATCGGACAAGTACGTATGGAAGCACTCACTCGCATATGCACTCAGCACCCTAATTCAGTGCAACTGATACCCAGCAGGCCAATTGGTTACACTCTGCAGACCCCATGCTCCCAAGCCTCCAACCGCCCTCCAACTCACCCCGACTATCCTATGCCCACAGAGTGGAGATACGCCTGTCATCCCCTAGGCAGTAGGCCGTACCCGTCTGTAGTCACTCTTAGTAGGGTCCTAGGAAGCAGGTTGGGTTGACAGCAAAGCCAATTAGGAGGCAGTCGGCAAAAGGGGTTTGCCAGCCACTCATCAAGTTCATCCACAGGATGTGGAGCAGACATGGGCCAGGGGCAATAGACAGTCATGCCTAGGGTCCCCAAGGGCCTTCCGGCGCCATCCCAGTTTTGCAAAGTACAGGGGTGTCACACATTCTCTTGACCTGCTTTCAATAGTTCTCTGAGGCATTACTCCAGCCCCGTCAATCACTTTTACCACCCAGGCCCAAGCCAGGTAATACTACCTGGAAACACAGTGCCATAGGTGATGGGCCGGGTTAGAAGAAGACAGTTCACTGCGCTAGGTGTGTAAATGAGGAAACAGTAGATGAATGGAGAATGAAGCAGGGGGGTCACCTCAGAAAAAGGATGCACCCTGTCGGGTACACGTTGATCAGAGTTGCACCCAGGCAATACGAGCACAACGTTCGGTGCACGATGATACAGGTCGCACCAGACTGTTCCAGTCACACAAAACAAAGAGTTGCAAAATCCGTGCACATCGATTTTGGCCACACAAGACAGCTTTGGTGGCTCACACAATCGAAGAGTTGCAAATTCCTTACCTCCCTGGAAATGAGGCACATCATCTAGTGCACGGCAATATTGGTCACACCAGACAGTTCCGGTCACACACACACAGGCGCAAGTTCAGTAATGCCACATGAGGTACAATAAAGCACTACTACGGTTATGCCTCCACCTCCAAGAGTCGCAACCTGTGAATCGGACACTGCACATAATGAGCATGCGCTCAGAGTTTTGCACAAAAGAGATATGGCATGATCGATGAAGTGGGCCACGCTGTGTCCCGCAACTGGTGAATCCGCTCACCTCCAACTAGATGCTTATGCATGCCAAGGTCCACATGATGCGGGGGCCACATGCCTTAGATGCAGGCCAGACTTCGGGCTCAGCACCAGGCGATCCGGTCTCGAGGCGCAATTCTTAGTACCACACCCACGCTGCCCTACCAGCTGGAATCCAGTAGATGATGTGGGCACTTCAGAGGGCACTGTGCTTCAGGTGTCACAGGCAGATGGGGTGGGTCCCTCTCAGGAGATCTTCAATGTTCCAGAGTCCTCCGAGAGAATGTAGGAAAGCTTGACAACGCCATGGAGAGCACACAGCATCACACAGCCGGCCTAGGCCAGCCAGTTTTCAAGAAGGGCATGCAGTCCTTTAAATGGCAGTAAGCCTCCTTGTGCGCAACAGAGTCCTCTGGCAATATGTACCACATGGATACAGTTCTCCAGTCCCACATCCCCATAAGCGTATCTCACACTTTGCTGCAGGATGGCACAAATATTTATACTGGAGTGTGCCTTTGAAGTTGGGGGTGGTTCAAAGGGTCTACCTTTGAACCACAGATGTTTCACCTAAATTTCCATCCTGTCAGCCATGACGCCGTAGAACAAGATCATAATCTTTAGTGGGGCCACGATCTGGCTACGGAGGCCAAGTGTCAAAACCTCCTCCTACAATCTCTGCAGCCAGGCCAGCAAATGGCAGAGGTCGGTTGTTCCAATTGAATGCCCAGTGTTTTATAGCTATTGCTGGGGAATGCCCAGATGTGCTTCCCCAACCTCCAGTGTGGACTGGAGTCAATCACCAAGTCACACAAAAAGTTTCAGAGCATAGAAATGCCTAATGTCTAGTTGTGGCATTTCTACATGAATCACAATAAAGCCACCTTGACAATTGGCAAGGGGTTGTCGCAGCAAATCCAATGATATGAAACATCATGAGGCTGCTCCCCTGCGATCCACTATTGCAGCCTGAAGTAACATCAGCCACTTCCTTATGTTAAGCTAATGAGAAGAGCAACCCTCATAGGTAGCGAAAACACACAGGATTATTCCTCACTACCTGGCAATGGGACACATGTGTACCTACAACAAAAGTCCTGTGCACACATTAAGGTAGGTATATACAAATGTATTCAAAAGGTAAAGAACAGTTCATAATCAATGAGACAAGGTAGACACACGAATGATTTTCAAACATGGAAATGTATTTGAACCTTCCTTTCTTCCTTTCTGGATTGTATTTACCGGTGGGCCCTTGCCACCACTTGCAGAGGTTTTGGGGTCTCCTCTGACCGTGTGGCACCGTTCATTTCTGTTGCTTTGGCTTAAATTTCTTATTGCTACCAGCTGGACGCCAATCTTCCTGTATACGTGAAAACCCTACACAGAACCCTTTACACATGTGTACCTGCCCTGCCTTTCACCTATCACTCGCTTCACCCCTTAGGACATTCCCTCAAGGTACTAGGGTGGAAGTGAAAGGTCCTCTCAGGATGGTTAGTGAGTTAAACAGGTCATTCTGAGTAAGCACACAATTGCACGCATCAGCCTGCATTGACAGGCTGGAAACGCATTGAAGAGTACCATCGGTGCAAAGTGTCCACCAGCCTGCAACGGCAGACTGGTCCCGCATTTAAGAGCACCATTGGTGCAGCATACACCAGCCTGCAGTGGCAAGCTGGCCACGTATTTAAGACACCATCAGTGCACCACGTACACCTGCCTGAAATGGCAGACTGGTTGCACATTGAAGAGCACCATCTATGCGAAGCGCATACCAGCCTGCAATGGCAGGCTGCACATGTATTTAAGAGCACCATCGGTGTAGAGTGCACCTTCAGCCTGCAATGGCAGGCTGGACCTGTATTTTAGGTGCAGCATCGGTGCAACACGCATACCAGCCTGCAATGGCAGACTGGACACGTACTTTAGGAGCACCATTGGTGCAAGTTCGCACACTAGCCTGCAATGGCAGGCTGGATTCTTATTTGGAGACACGAGGTAAGCACCACTTCCTAACATGTGCAGGAAGGCATGAACACTGGCACATTGTGTTTTCAATGGGAAAGTGCTGTAAGTGCTCCCAGTTAAGACACAATCAAGGGGGCTCTCTCTTGCCAAATAAACCAACCACTGGGGGACATCCACAACGGTGGCCATGGTGGCCATTATGGCCTTAGGAGTGAGTGGTCATGCATCATGCCATGATCTCACTTAGCCGGGAGATAGACTAAGAGGGTGAGCTTGTTATCCCTGAGTATGAGAGTCATTACTTATGCCTTGTGAAAGTGAATGGGATCCGTGTCGTTGTTGTGAGAGACACTGGGCTAACCGTACCATGATAGTGGAAAGGTTAGTTTCTCAAGAGCATTACACAAGCCACCCAGTCCCATGGGCAGGACTTTTTCTGCTCCATGTCCCTGGTATCACTGGAGTGGGGCAGGAAGGTGACCCAGAGAATGGTCAGAGTTAGTCCCCAGATGTCCACAAACTGTATTATGGGGAATGAGTTGCCACCATTGATGAAAGAGCTAGGATTGCTAAACGCCCGGGGAACCAGGAAGTTCAGACATCTGGAAGGGGGAAGAAGGACTCAACCATGACCCCTACTAAGCCCCAGGGTACAGATCCTGAGCTGAATGGCCAGTCTCAGGCTAACACCCCTGGACTGGTAAGGAAGAGATTGGCAAAAAGATGTCCCCCCTCCTCGGAGAAACCTCAGAGGTTATAGATCTCTAAATGGCCTGGGGCCTGGCTCTTGAAAGTGACATCTGTCAGTGGCATCTGATTACTGCCCTTAAGGGCAGTGTTTTCCTTAGGTTGCGGCCAGATGTCTGCTCCAAGGGTTAGAATGGGCCACATCAGTTTGTTGGCCATGGTGGTACTGTCTGAATACTGGGATGCATCTGTGAGCGAGTTAAGTTTAGGTGTCGCAGAGATTAGGTCAACAGGTGTGTAGAAGGGTTCCCCATGGGTTGGTTGAGTGGCTCAGAAGAGTGTAGACAGAGGGATTCAACTAAATTCTGAGGGGCATAGAACTGACAAGGGCCTCTGCAGTGGAGTGCCATTGTCCATGTTCTATCGCCTAAGCAGGGAAGCCCATCAAGGTATCAATTAGTCTCTCCTGGCTTTCGGTTGTAGAGGGGATGGCTTTTGGATTTGGTCCTCACTGCAAGGTGCCCATACACTTTTTGCCTTCACTGTAAGGAACTGGCTCTATATATACTGCACCAAAGTAAGGTTCAGTGTGTATAGAGTCCAAGGCTCTCCAGAGGTTTGGCAGACGTTAAAGTTAGATAGAACCTTACTCTCTAAAGTGGTAGCTTGGTCAAGCAGTAAGGCAGTATCAGAGGACAGTGTAAAAATTTGATGTACACACTCTGTCAGCAAATGGTCTCACACACTCAAGAACTGAACTCTAGGCCATTTGTTTGTATAAAAAATATACTGTTGTTTTATTTCTAGAACCAAGCAAGCCTAGTGCTGGTAAGCATGAAAAATACTTTTCAGTAGTAAATTACTTGTATGAACACAGTTCAAAATAGCAGTATAATGTGTACTGGTTTTGGTTACAGGTATAAGAAAGCAGTTTGCAAAACAATGCAGGTATAGTACATTCAATTGAATGGGCTTTTTAAGTAAATTGCAGTTAATTACTTTTCAGATTACTTTTGCTAACACAGGACTGGATCTTAGATTCAGCCCTGGGACATTTCCTGAAAACAGGTGAGTAAATGCGTTTTGGTTAAAGGTACGATTTTTAAAGAATAATATTGTATTTCAAAAGTTGACACTTAGAAACTTTTTCACATAGAATGTTATGTTATCCTACGGGAGGAAATTCACTTAGCAGGTAAGTTAGGATATAGTTACTTTTTCTTACTCAGTGCTGGATCCTGGATTCAGCACTGGAACATTTCCTGAAAACAGTTGAGAAAATGTGTTTTGGTTAATCGGCTGATTTTTAAGGAATATTTGTAGTTTTCAAAAGTCGACACTTAGAAACTTTTTGGGAGAAAAAGTGTCAATGTTATCCTATGATGAAAAATGAGTTATCGGTTTCAAGGTAGGTAATCAGTCTTTTGAGTTAGGGTTCTGGGGTTAGACTCAGGGGTCTCCCAGGGTCAGTGATATACTGTTGTTGCACCCTCAGCGGCACTCGGGCGGCCGGTGCAGAGTGTTGAGACCCAGTGATATCCTATGGAGGATACGGGGGGCTTCAGTTGGTGGTGGCTGGCAAGCAGGCCATAGGGCTGTGGGAGCAAAGCTCCTAGGGTTAAGCTCAGGGCACGTTGGGGACCAGGTTAGCACCAAAGGGGCACCCTCAGCGGCGCTAGGACAGCCGGTGCAGAATGCTGTTTTGAGGTCGGGTGCCCTGATAATTTCTTTTTTTTCTTTTTTTTTTACAGGTTTTTATTGTTTTTAACATACACATAAAACTTACAGTCATCGTGGAATCTTGTTACAGGGTTTCCAGCCAAGGTTCGCTGATTTTGTGGCACCACTTTATCGCTTTTCCGTGTTAGGCTGACCCCCTTATCCAATTACCCCCTTTAAAGGGTAGGTGGGGGGTGTGAGAAAGAAAGACGGAAAAAAGAAAAGAAAGTGAAGAATAATACAAGAAGTTTGCTATTCTTGCTGCTGACTCGGCCTCTGGGTGGGGTTACGCCGTGCTCAGGCTGGTTGTTTTGTGCTGGTACAGTTTAGGGTGGGTCATATGCGTCCAGGTATTTGTCTAGAGCCTCCCACATGGTGGAGGGTGATTGTGTCAGCCCCCCTAAGGTATGTCACCCAGTTGAGCCAGCCCTTGAAGGTTGCCTTAGAGGTGTATTTCCAATTGGTGAGGACTATTTTTACTGCCGCTGTCATTAGCAAGCCCAATAGGTCTCTGTCTTGTTGTGAATCATGCTCTGCAGTTAGGAATGCAGTTGTGAGGGAGGCAAATTCTGGTTTGAGTGTACATCCTAGTGTCTTGTTTATGAAAGTGAAGATCTAAACCCAGAATTTTCTGACCGTGGGACATTGGTATATTAGGTGTGCAAGGTCACCGTTCCCCTTGTCACAATTCCAGCAAAGGTCATTTTCTCTGAGCCCTAAAGTCGCCAGTCGAGCTGGTGTACAATAGATCTTGTGGAGGAGCCAGAATTGTGTCTGTGCTAGTACTGGGGAGATTTTGTTTTGTGTGGGGGAAGACCATAAAAGTTGTAGTTCTCTCTCACTCAGTGTGGCCCCCCTTTCTTTCTCCCAGTATGTGGTTGCTTTGTTGTTTAGCTTTGTGGAGCCGGGTCGTAGTAGGCGGTATAGGTGTAGCACTTGGTGTCCTGTTCTGTTAATGTTAGTCATGTACTGGATGATGGAGGGTTTGTGTTTGTTGAGTTTCGCTTTCGACAGGGCTGTTCTAATCTTAAGGAAGTTTTAAAATTCTAGTTCAGGGAGGTTAAGCTTTGCTCTTAGCATGTTAAAGGTGGACTGGTTATCTTCCACATCTAGCTGGCTTGGGTAGGAGATGCCCATTCTTCTCCATGTCTCTATAGATAAAGGTTTTCCCCTATACTTTATCTTCCTGTTCCCCCATAATGAGTCGCATCTTGTGTTTTTATGCTGATGTCCATTTTCTGGTCTACCTTGAGCAGGGCATTTTGTGTGTTTTTGAGTATTGGGTTCTTGGGTTGTGTACGCTTGTTGGATTGTGAGGAGGGTTATAGGCTCCAGGTTATCTAGTAAGCTCCTCTCAGCTTTGAGTCATACTGGTGTGTAGTCTTTTTCTGGGAGAACCCAGATTGCCCCTTGTTTTGCCAGGAAGGCATTTTGGAACGTTTTGAAGTCTGTCAAGTTAAGCCCTCCTAGCTTCTTATGGAGTCTTAGCTTCTTCAGGCTTATCCTCGCTCTCTTACCCCTCCACAAAAATGTGTTTATCAGCTTGTCTGTCTTTTGGTGGAAGTCATCTGTTAATGTTAGGGGAAGCATGTTGGCTAAGTAGTTGACCATTGGAGTGATCATCATCTTTATTGTCTCGATCCTCCCCCACCATGTTATGTATCTGGGAGACCATGCTTCCAGGAGTCCCTTTATTTTTGCTAATAATTGGCTCTCATTCTGCTCTAGCGTGCTACTGAGGTCCCTGCCGAATTGTATCTCCAGGTATTTAATGAACCCGGTCTGCCAGGCAAGGCCCGAATCCCCCAGTGATTCTTTGGTGGTGTGGATTTTACGGGGCTTACACTCCGATTTGTCCTTGGTTAGTTTGTATCCGGAGTGGTTGGAGTACTTTCCTATGGTCTCCATTAGGGCACTGATAGATGATTGAGGGCTCTCCATGGTTATGAGGATGTCGTCTGCGTATGCGGCTAGTTTTACTGTCACCTCATTGAAGGTAACACCCCTCATCTCGACATTGGCAATGATATCTCTGATCAGAGGCTCTAAGGCCAGCAGGAACAGTGAGGGTGACAACGGACAGCCCTGTCTAGTCCCACGCTGCAGGTTGAAGGGTTCTGAGACCGCTCTGTTGATTACTGTCCTTGCACTAGGGTTTTTGTATAGGGCCATTAACTTATTTGTAAATGCTTCCCCCAGGATTGAATGCCCTCATGCACTGCTCCAGGAAGTGCCAGGATACCCTATCAAATGCCTTCTCGGCGTCAAGTGTTATCGCCACCGCTGGCTCATCAGTCGCCGCAGCTCGCTCTAAAATGTGACACAGGAGTCTTGTGTTGTCATGCGACATGCGCGTTTTTAGGAATCCTATTTGTGCATTGCTTATTAACTTTGGCAGTACCATGTTTAGTCTTGAGGCCAGTATTTTCGCATATATTTTACAGTCCACATTGATTAGTGAGATAGGTCTGTAGTTTTGGGGTAGTTGTGTGTTTTTACCTTCCTTTGGGATGACTACTATGTTTGCTTCCGACATAGACTGAGTCACTGCTCCTACCTTAACTTGGTGGTTGAAAGTTTTCTTCATGGTAGGTGTCAAGAGGCATAGGAATGTTTTGTAAAATGTGGCCGTTTAGCCATACGGGCCCGCAGCCCTGTTGTCTTTTTAGAGACTTCACTGCCCCCTCGATTTCTGCTTTGCTTATCTCCTTCCCTAATGTGCGTGCTTCATCGTCTGTTATCTTTGGTAGATTTAGTCTCTCTAGGTACCCTGTGCATCCCTCCACATCCAAGGACTGGTCTTTCCTGTATAGGTCCTGATAGAAATCGTTGAAGGTTCTTAGTGTCTCTTTATGCCTTGTGTGTGTGTTGTTTTATGAGTCTGTGATATGGTGTGTTGCTTTTGTTTGTACTTTAGGTAAGAGGCTAGAATCTTCCCTGCTTTGTTTGCTTCGCAGAGGTTGATCGTCTTATACTTGTTTACCCACAGTCCTGCCCTTTCGCTCAGGATTTTATTGTATTCATATTTCCTCTTTGTTAGCATTGCTAGTATGGAACTGTTCTTTGGATCTGCGATGTGGGTTGTTTCTAGTCTTTTTATTTCTTCTTTCAGTTACTCTAGTTGTATTTTGCTCTCCTATTCATTTTTCCTTTAAACTCTATTATTGTGCCCCTGATTGTTGCCTTAAGCGCGTCCCATACGGACCTAGGGTCCATGTCCTGTGGGTCGTTAAGTCTTACGTATTCTTTAATGTCTTCTTCTATTTTACTTTTGTTATTCTGCTCTGCCAGGACATCGCTGTTGAACCTCTATCTACGTGGTAGGTCTTCGTTATGCAGTCCGATCAGGACTAGGCTGATGCACGAGTGATCCGAGATAGTCCTAGCCGCAATGTCTGAATGGTCTATTAAGTGTGTGTGCGTGCCCGAGATTAAAATGTAATCTATCCTGCTGTAAGAGTTGTGTGGATTGGAGTAGTCTCTGGTGACTGGGTGTTATAGTCGCTAGGGGTCCTTGAGGTTGTATTTGTTGCAGATATTCCTTAAGGTGCCTTGAGCGTTGGGTGTTAGTGAATAACATTGTGATTGTCTGTCCAGTGTGTGGTCTAGTGCTATGTTGAAATCGCCTGCCATACTAGTAATCCCACTTCGAGGGGTAAGTTGGGATGTAGAGGGATGGTTAGGCACCACTGGGTTGGGCACATAAGGCCATGTGGCGTCGGGTGCAGGGGTGCCTTTGGACATCGGATTTTCTTACCCGCTCTGGTCGTGGTGGGGGGTCCTCTGGATTGAGGCTGCAGGCATCGTCTGGAGGCTTGAGGCAGGTCAGGGGTCACCGGATCTCGGGTCAGGATTGCCGGGGGGACCTCCTCGTGGTGTTTGTTCATTCAAACACGTGCCGGGCTTGGCGGGTGCAGAGTGTGTTGGATTTGCGGTTCCTGGCTGGCAACAGAAGCTGCAGTTTTAACACATCCGGTGTTCACAGGAGAAATAGCTTGGAAAGTGAATGTAGGCAGGTCCTCTGGGGTTTTTGAGGTTGCTGGCCGCTGGACACCCCGGGGTTTCACAGGAGCAGGTTCGAGGTGAGACATGCCTGTAGGGCTGGGGCCAAGTCAGTGGGCGTCATCCTCTTGTTAGCTCTGCACGGCTTTTCGTCCTTCTTCTTTTCTTGTTGTAGCTGAATCGGAGGAAGGAAGGTTCAGGGTGCCCCTAAATACTAAATTTAGGGGTGATATAGGTAGGTAAAGGGCAGGGACTAAAGGGTCTCTTCCCTGGGGTGTGTACACCCCCTATTCTGCCACTCTCCAGTGGGAGGGGGGCAGGAGCCTGTCCCTGGTTGGATGGGTCCCCCCATCCTCAAGATGGAGGAGATTCGAGGTTGTGCTTCACCTCCCCTCCTCCACCTTAGGGGTGGAGTTGGCAGAGGTGGGCACACCTCTCTTCCTCACTTTGTTTTTCCCGCCGGGTCTCCCACCCAAAGTGGGGTGGTAGAACCAGTGGGGACCAGTTGCTGAGTACAGCAAGTGGTCTGGAGAGGCTCACAAAGGCGGTATGCCTTTGGAGCTTCTCCTTCGTGAACCCTGCCCATCCTGGGGGAGGAGGCTTGGCACCTCGTCCCAGGATGTGCATTGTTTCAGGCCCCTGAGAGCAGCAAGCTCTCAACCCAGGGGTCCAGAAACATGTCTGGTGGTGGCAGCCTAGGCAGCCACTCAGTCAGGTCACTGGGAGTTGGTCGAGTTTCAGGGGGCATCTCTAGGATGCCCTCAGTCATGCATTTTACATTAAATCCCACACTGGCCTCAGTGTAGCCATTGTAGCCAGTGTAGCCATTATGGTGCTGTGGAGTTCGTAATGACAAACTCCCAACACCATACACTCTTAATGGCAGCACTGCACTTACAGTGCCAAGGAATGGACCTGGGTACTGTAGGGGTACAGGGCTCATGCACCTGTATCCTCACCACTGGCATAGGGCACCCAGCTAGAGGGGTGACTCATGTATACCAGGGCAGTGTTTTGTGGGCATGGCACACAGGGATGTATGCCATGTCGACTCTTTGTTTTGTTCTGCACCAAGACACGCAGCCTGCAAAGGTAGTGTGTGTGTGTCAGGGCACAGGGTCTCGAAGGGTGGCATAATAAATGCTGCAGCACTTAGGGGCTTTCTCTGGTCACAGTGCCCTGGGTACCTATGGTACCATTTACCAGGGGCTGACATGTGGCCAGAGATGCCAATTGGGTTTAGGCTTCAATGCAGGTTTAGGGAAGGAACACAGGTCCTGGGTACCTGATTGGCAGTAGCCCAGGGCACACTCAGTCAAATCACATCAGCAATTCAGCAAAAGGTGGGGGCATACCATGCAAGAAAGAGGGCACTTTCTCACAGTCACCCTTTCTGTTTTGCTGAATTTATTTTAGTTGGCTCTAGGACTCTGTGCACTTTATCACTGCTAACCAGTGATACAATGATTGTGCTCTCTCCACTAAAAATGATAACATTGGCTTTAAGGAGTTATACAGCCCTTTGTAATCAGTCACTTCACTGCCCTTCACCCAACCTTCCAGGGCCTTGTCAGAGTGATCCACATAATCCACCCAGGAATGTATGACGTTACTATGCATACATTTTCAACGCAGTATTTTACATCGACTTGCGCTGGAGGGCGCCGGACTTAGGAATAGTATGATTTACTATTCCAACTCCAGTCCATGTACAGCAGGGAAGTTGTTGGAGTAGTAAATGATACCATTCCTTAGGTTAGAGCACCATCCAGCGCAAGTCGTTGTAACAACCGCTATGTAAAGGCATTGCGATGCAATGCCCGCGTTGTAAGGGATGTTTCCCTCCACCCAGATCTGTTGGGGCAGTGTCTGCCTGTCTCTAAATTTCTGTTTATGCCTCGCTGGGGTGAGCCTATGTTTCCTGTACAGTGCCTCTTTCATGAGAGGATACTTTATTTTGTCTCCTTACCCCAGGGCTAACAGGGCATCCCTCTCTCCATTGGGAATATGGATCTAGTGATTGCCACCCTACTCTTCTTTAGGCCCTATATTCATCTCCATGGCAACCTCCTATGTCCTAAACCAGTTGTCTATGTCATCCCCCACAACAATGTTAGGTACCAGGTCCTTAGGGATGAGGCCTCTATTTTCTCCAGTGGGCACTGAGTTAATGCTGTTGCCAACAATGCTGGACTCTGCCAGCTTGGTTCTGATGTCCAGCTCCTTGAGACTGAACTCAGAGCCATTCTCCATTTCTCCACAACCAGTCTTCCCTTGCAAAGGCTCTCTCAGCCTTCCTCTGCTCTTCTTCCAGCTTCATATTGGCCGGCTGCATCTTAAGCTCACATTTCTCCTTCCTGTCCTGACACTGGCAGACACTGCTCTGTGCCCCACCCTGCGTACATTCTGGGGGTGAGTTATGCTTCTCCAGCTGCTCAGGATCCAGGTTTGGGTCCTCAATCTACTCACCACTCAGGTTTGCCTCTGAGTCCTCATCATCCTCCTCTGGAGTGGGCTGCCACCTCTGGACTTCCTCAAAGGCTCTGAGGCCTACCTAGAGATCCAGTATGGTAGCCTTCCTGCCTGTCTTAAGCCCCATCTCCTTTCAGATCTTCAGCAGCTCAGTCCTGTCTAGGCTTTAAAATGTTCACCAGATCCATCACCATGTTAAAAAGAGGGAGCTGCTGGACGAAGTCATGGTGATGATCTCTATGATCCGACTTAGTCACTTTATTAGAAGTCAAAAATCTCCAGCGGGCGAGGCAGGAAGCTGTAGCAGAAGAGAGTTCCACAAGGCCAGGTACCCCTTTGGAAAAGGACCACTAAAAAGGATTTGCTGCTGCAGAGAAGAATGTAGAAGGAGCTACCACAAAGTCAGGCTGACCAGCGATGCCCCTTGGGCAGATAGATGAGCAGGTGGGACCTGGTCTCCTTTCGGTTTTCCGAACCGTATTTAGCCCAAAAATGTCTAAGTCCCAAGTTTTGGATTTTGGCTGTCTGGGTAACTTTAGTGCCACCATCAAGTGTCCAGGAATGGGGGGGCACCACTTGAGGGGTTAGGACTCACTCTAGCTGGCTCCAGGTGCCGGTTCAAGATAGTGGGAGCATTTTCTGTTCCTGAGTTTCTTAACAGGAGCCCAGCAAACTAGCCCTTGCAGTAACTCTGGATGTTCTAGGTTTAGGTGGTGATGCAGGGCTCAAGCAGCAGGCTGGCCTCTGAGGGTTCAAAGCAGGCTACAGGAAACAAATCACTCAGCCAGGTCCACCAAAGCAGTCAAGTATAGTACACAGCAGGACACAGCAGCAGGCGGTTCTCCTGTAAGTCCTTCTGCAAGTCCAGAAAGTGAACTGAAGAGTGGGTCTGAAGGTCCATTTTGTATACATGGTGTCTTCTTTGAAGTAGGAGAAGTTTCTAGAGAATTCCCTTTGAAGTGCTTGAGGTTTCCTGACTCCCCTGCTCTGACTCCAAGCTGGCTGTATGAACCATGCAGGAGTGGCAAGTCCCTCTCTTGCACAGCTGTTGGAGAGGGATAAACAAAGTCCAACTGCCTACTTCACACAGTGATGTGACCCAAGACAGGCCGCAGGCACCAAATAGGTTGAGGCAGGAAAATTGCAACTTTATAAAAGTAAGAAAAAAGGGGAGTTGTCCTAGCCATCACATTCAAATGCTACTATACCGCTTTAACCGACTAAAGGCCATCCATTCAATTGATATGGGCTTGAAGCATTCATTTGCTACTTCGTTCTGTACACTTTACTCCACATTTAATCATGGGTCAGGTAAGTGCGGATACATTTCAGTCAAGAGTAAATTATACATATTAAGGCAACAAATAAAACAAAGACATACAGACTTTGTGAGGAAGTAATGTGATGTAACAAACAATACATGAAGCGTGATACATAACAATTATTTAAACATTATATCACCAGTCTTAGTTCACAAACGGAGCAGCAGCTACTAGGACAACCTTTAGCATTCACATTGTGTAACAAATTCAAGAAGCTGCTACCCACGGGGAAAAGAGACATTAGGCCTAGTAGAGAAACAATTGAAATAACATTTCTACTGGGGGAAACCTAATTTAAAGTGAAAGTCCCCGCTTTGTGTAATGGCAACTGTTGTGCTTGCATTTACAGCTGCTCAGCCAGTATGCTTGTGTATGTATGGAACCTTAGAATGCCTGATGACAGTGTGGAACGTTGGTGTGCCTGGTGGAATGGAAGAGTGACTGTTGGTGTGAGTGGGCTGAGCTATGAAGATGCAGCTCCTGGTGGGGCCATGAATAAGCTTGAATTCATCTTGAACCAACCATCATTCTGCTTGTAAGCAACATCTGTGATCCTGTAACTTATAAATAAATCTCTACTTGGATTTATCTCGTGACTACCATTATACTTTATTACAGCAACGCATTTCGATTCCCAAGGTGGTTTGTGGGATTCTCTTCAGGGCGTGGACTGGTTTATCTAAGAAACAAAAAGTGGGTATGAATTATACATGAGGAGGGACTCTAAACTTCCCAATTACCTAATTTGCATGTTGCAGGTGAAAAGAGGCAGGTTAAAATGTGGATAGCACGATCTAAAATGAGAATGGATCCACCAACAGTCATGCACATGGTTTGGTAAATGTAAATATATTGTAACTGGAGGAACAAGAAAAGGCACATACTTGCGCCAGACAAGCGGTGCTTTTACAAAAGGTATAAGAATGCTTGCTGTCGGTTAAATAGAAACCTAGTTGTACTTTGGGTTGACAACCTATAAACCGAAATAAGGGCTGCATCAATAGGGTATCTAAATAGATACATTGTAGCTTTGTGGGCTAAAGGCAACACTTACTTTCGCCATGCCGGCGATGTTTTCTTTGGTACTTCCTTTCAGCTCTGAGTCGGGTCAATAGCTGAACATATAGCTTGAATTGCGCCGCTCCACTGCAAATTTCACAAAGAGGTAAAAAGAGTTGCTTCCTTTAAAGTTCGCACAAAAACGGACCATATCGCGTCTCTCTGTGTAAACAGAAAAGGACGTGTCAGCGTGTGTTTTATTCTATAAAAAGAATTTAGTGCACCCGTGTTGTAACAGTTTACATAGTCTTACTTGCATTCAGCTGTGAAGTTCATCTAATGGTGTCTCATTCCCAGTTTCTCTCTCGAGAATGCTTCCAGGTCACAGGAAGTTAAAGAGTGACCTCATCCCATTGCATTATGGTTAAGTGAGTTTGTGAAGGCATTGAAAATGAGCTGTGCTCTAAGTAAATCAAAATCTAAGGGAACGATAGAACATATATATCTTTTTAAAGATTTGTGTGTTCATCTGTATTAACAATTATACATGGTTCCAAAGATTATTTGATTCATGGTGCAAACTGGAAATGCAAAACCTGGACTGGAACTGTTTTAGCATTTGCCCATTTCTGACATTTCATTCAGACCTCTGGTGAATCTATTGAAGCAAGCTATCATGTAGGTTTCTTTTATTAACAATGAAGCCTCAGCGTCACCCCCTCTTGGTGATGGTTTAATGACTGATTTCACAGTCCATTTAAACTCAAGTTCGTGGTGAATGGAGTCAATGAAGTGGTTCCCCATAGATGCTGATACAACTTTATTTTTTATCCTTGATCTGTGCAGCGCTATGCGTTGACAAATCTCTTGCGTAGTTTTGCCAATGTAAATTCTTGGGCAGGGACAAACAATTGCATAAATGACGGGTTTTTTTTTGCAGTTGAAAAATTGTTTCCTGGTCTACTTAATGTCATTGTGTATGAAGTCAGTACCCACTATAGTGTTACTGCAATTCATACAGGTACCACATTTATGGAGGCCCTACAACGGCTTAATATTGAACATTGTTCTAAGGTCTTTCTCTGTACTGGAAGGGGGTAAGTCCGCTCTTACAATTATTTGTTCAATGCTCATATTCTTCTTCATAGCGAAGAGAGGGACATCAATCTCAAGTTCAGAATTCTGTATAAGGTGCCAATTCTTCCGTATAGTTGACCGGAATGCATTCGCATGTGGCATTTGCCAAATTGTTACTTAAAATCAGACTGTACCGTTAAAGAGGACTTTTAAGTACAATTTCTCAGACACCAAGCATGAAGTACTTATCCAGGACTTGTAGAACATAAAAGTACATCTCCTAACTTTTAATTACAATGCACCCTGCTCTATGGGCTTCCTAAGGCCTACATTAAGGGTGATTTGTATGCAATAAAAGGAGAGTCTAAGGCTTGGTAAGGGGGTTATATTACCAACTCTAGTTGGCAATTTAAAACTGCATTCAGGGTACAATGGCAGGCCTAGGATATGTCTTAAGTAGAGGTGGGCGGAACTCGTGGAGTTTCAGTACGGGGACTTATGCGGAGTTACATGAAACCTCTGCGAGATTCTGTGGAATTCCACGAACAGGCAGAATTAGGCACATTGCGCTGCTCGTGCTGATTTTTAGCACCAGGAGCTCATTCTGTGCTGAAAAAAAACAGTAATGGCACCACGCGTGGTGCCAGAGTACGCTGCTTCTCTAGATGATTTTGCTGATGCTCTAGTAGATTTTCTACTCGAACAGCAGCTTTCTGACCTTGAACGGTCGCGACAGTCTGTATGGGGGGAATCTCACCAGGTGCCCTCCTACTAACCGAAAATCACATTACAGGATGCCAAATCTCACTCACGTTAACTTACCGTTGGTGAGCCATACACGAGAAAAAACTGTGCCCCACAGCGGTTCGTGGAATTTGGCTGCAACTCCACTGGCCAAGCCGAATGGGTGGCAAAATAAGTGCTGCAGGCCCACTAGTAGCATTTAATTTACAGGCCATAGTATATGGTATACCACGCTACATGTCACTTATAGGTACATTCTTTAGTTCACTCAGCCACCCCAGTTCAGACATGGCTATATGCAAATCAGTCTGACCCTGTGCCTCATGGGAACAGTCCAGCCCGAACTGCCAAACCCTGGACCAGAAACAAGCTTCCGAGGACCGGTTTCTGGCATTCCAGCCGTCTTCAGCCCGGCTTGCTTGAATCCAGTGGCAAAGTGAGCAAGGGACCTTGTACCGCTTTGGCCGCCATAAGTGTGGCAGGGTATGCTCAGACGTGAGTCCCTTGCTCACTTTGCCACTGGATTCAAGCAAGCCGGGCTGAAGACGGTTGTAATGCCAGAAACCGGTCCTCGGAAGCTTGTTTCCGGTCCAAGGAAGACATGGCTTGGCAGTTCGGGCTGGACTGTTCCCATGAGGCACAGGGTCAGACTGATTTGCATATAGCCATGTCTTAACTGGGGTGGCAGAGTGGGCTAAAGAATGGTGATGGATTAAACCCAGATCTTTTGACTGGGTGTGAGTGTTTGATTGATTCAGATGCTCCGTCCATTACCACCCCCTTTTGTACCGCAGGCCCACTAGTAGCATTTCATTTACAGGCCATAGTATATGGTATACCACTCTACATGTCACTTATAGGTACAGAGGTACAGAGCACGGGACTTGTAATATTTTATTTAGATAAACTGTCAACACGTTATTTCCCTTCCTAGCGTGCAACTATATCACTTGGCTTTCATCTGGACATTTGTGAACCTTCTATAAATTGTACTCTAGCCTATAATCTTACCTACGTGGGTTAGAAAACAAATTGGAATTATATATCTGTCAGTATGATCATATTTCCAGGAATCAGTCCTGTAAGGAAAGAAAAGATGGAAAAAACATGTGTTATAGTAATAAGTGACTGCTTCTATTAACAATGATGATGCAGCAGTGTACTTTTATCTAATACCATACACAATCCCACATGTGCTCAAAAATATTGCAACGAATGGGCTCATCTAAATTTGGGAAACCATGATCTACAGCTAGCTAGAAGATAGAAGCATCTAAATGCTTTATGTAGCATGGAATAGATTCTATATTAATGAGGTAGACAGTCGGCTTGAATTGACATGTATTACTGATTTAGAACTGTCATCCTTAGAGTGGTCTTCCTGCAATGTTTTCCCTGCTTACCTCCACTTTTTGCTGTA
This sequence comes from Lissotriton helveticus, assembly GCF_964261635.1. NCBI lineage: Eukaryota > Metazoa > Chordata > Amphibia > Caudata > Salamandridae > Lissotriton > Lissotriton helveticus. The sequence goes on from NC_136065.1 coordinate 947,850,847, forward strand.
TTTTTTCATTGGCCTCAGGACTCTGAGCACTATACCATGGCTGACCAGTGCTAAAGTCAATGGGCTTCTCTCCTAAACATTATGACATTGGTGTATACATGATTGGCATATTTAGTTTACTTATAAGTCCCTTGTAATGTTGTATACCATATACCCAGGGCCTGTGATCTAAATGCTACTAGTGGGCCTGCAGCACAGGTTGTGCCACATACACAAGTAGCTATTCAAACCTGTCTCAAGCCTACCATTGCAAGGTCTGTGGGTGCAGTTTACTGACCAGTCCAAAAATTCTTTATTTCGGCCTTTTGAGACCATAAAAGATACAGTAAAAACATATAAAACACATGCGAACATACAATATAAACACAATGCAGGGAAGCGAAGGACTAATTAATTCAGTGCATATAAGAATCCGGAACTAATTAATTCAATGCATATAAGAATCTGGGAAACTAAAGGCCCAGTTAACTACAGTTCATTACAGTTCATTGCACATTTAGAAGTTAAAAGTTACCCTTTCAGTATTTTCCCCCTTATCTGCCACATAGCCATACTTGGTTACAGCAAAAACAATATGGTGCAGGGTACTTGTCTTCAGGTTCTGTATGATTGTAAATAGTTTCTGAAGCCCAGATTCCTACACAGTGGCACTAGCCAGTACTTTCTCGGTCTTTTGTAAGCAGGGCAAAAAAACAGTATGTGTCGTTCATCCTCCACGTTCGTGCTGCACCCAGGACAAATTTTATCGTCCAGCGTTGTCCACTTACTTGTAAAGGCTCTAAGGGGCAGTGTGCCAAACCTCCACTGGATAAAAAGTTTCCTTGCAGTGATAAAGAATATAACATCCATATATCCTTCAAAGTAAAAAGAACTTTTGGTGGCCAAAAATAGTTCAGTAAGGGTGCCGGTGTTTGGAGCACACACGAGCAAAGTTAGGCTCTTGTCCATGAAGTCTTGGTGAGATTTGGAAAGCAGGAGGGTGTCATCGGCAAACATAATTGCCGGAACCCTCCTGCCTGCCAACCTGGGGGCATCGTTGTTCATGACATTGTCAAGATGAGATATTACACCATTAACAAAGAGGCTAAACAGGGTCCGTGCGAGGACACAGCCCTGTCTTACCCCCCTGAGAACTGGAAATCTAGATGACAGCGCCCCCTCCCTCCCGCACCTGACCTGGGCAAAATTTCCATCATGGAGCCTGATTATTGCCTGTAGTAGCTGTGGAGGAACACCTAGCTCCCTGAGCACCGCCCATAGTTTCTTGCGTGGTACCAAGTCAAATGCGGACCTCAGGTCCACGAACACCATGTATAGACTCCCCCCTCGATCCCCACCGTTTTCCAGTAGAGAAGAACGAGGCGGAAAACCTGGTCCATGGTGGACGTGTTTTTCCTGAAGCCCGCCTGAAGAGGACTAAGGATCGCATTGTCCTCCATCCAGTCCAGGAGGTGGGCCAGCAGAAGACGGGCGAAGAGTTTTTGAGGTACATCTATAAGGCTGATCAGCCTGTAGTTGACTGGGAGCAGAGGAGAGCCCTTTTTAAAAATCGGTACTATCTCTGCCCCCAGCCAAGTACTGGGGATCTCCATCCCTCTTAGAATGGAGTTGAAGATAATAAGCAAGTAGGGACCCCATATCTCTGGTTGATGTCTAAACAAATCTCCAGGGAGTTTATCGAGACCTGGAGCCTTCCCCGACGCTAATCTCCCTATAGCATTTAATACCTCACCCAGTGTCAACTCTAGTTTTTCATTGGGCTCAGAGGGGCTATCAGCAACTGCCTCAATGGGAATTGCAGAAGTATCTTGATACAATTTACTGAAGTGGGATTCCCATATTGAGGCAGCGATGTTTGGCTCCACAGCTGATTTCGGTTCCCCTGCTCCTGTATGGACTAGGGACCAGAATTTTCTTGAGTCCCTGGTTTCCAGTGCCACATTGACTTGCCATTTAAAATCATCTACCAACCCTAAGCTCCCCTTTTATTACACATAGGTCACCCTCAAGGTAGGCCCTAGGAAGCCCTAAGGGCGGGGTGCTTTGTAAGTAAAATGTAGGACATGTACTTCTACGTTTTACATTTCCTGGTAGTGGCAAACAGTTTGATTCGTTTATCACTACTGTGGTGCCTACTTCTCTCATAGGCTAGCATTGGCAATTCCTTGATACACATTAAAGCTGTAATTCCTGATTATAAAGGAGAAGCTGATTCATGCTTCATATCTTTGGAATGATCATCATAAGTCCTCTTTAGTGGTAAGGGTGGATTTAACATTATTAATTCGGAAACGCCACTTTTAGAGAGTGGATATTTCTCTGCTCTTAACTTAGCTCTGTGTGCCTGCAGCCTGTCTCCAATACACTTTGTGCCTTCCCTCTAGATAGCCAGACACACAGGAAGGAGGAGTGTGGCAGAGGACTCGCCTGATTGTCGTCCTGGGCAGGAAATGGGAGGTGGCTGACACATACCTCTGAATAGGCTATCCCCACAAAATGACTGACTACCCCCTACAGATAGCCTGGCAGGCAAGGCTGGGATAAAATGGACCTGTGCACTTCAAGGAACAGTTTTGAAGTCACCCCCACTTCAAAGGCACATTTGGATATAAGTACTGGGGCTCTAACCCTACCAGATCAGTACATTACTGGACCTGCGAAGAACTCTGTCAGAAATAAGGACTGCTGTGCTACAAGGATTTCCACTCTGCTTGACTGGCAGTTCTAATTTAGTGCTTCACTGCTGTGCTGAGCTGCCCTGCTGCCTTCTGATCTCTGCCCTGCTGAGGACAAGGACTGGACCCATCTCACTTAAACCCAGAGTGACTCCAAGGGCTTGCTGGCTTGCCTCCTGATTTCTGAAGTCTCAGGGTCATAAAAGACTTCTTGCTACTCTGCTGGTGCTGCTGGACTCCTTCCATGAGTCCTACCCTTGCCTGAGGTGCCCCCTCCAGTCATGGGCCTCAGAAGTGGGTTCTGCATCTGTTTTGCTACAAAACCGACGCATCACCACAGCGCATATAGAAACTGACGCAGTGCCCTTTGATGCAGTACCGTTCCAAAGACATCCGTGTGTGGCTCAACCATGACGTGGCAGCGATCCAAGATCCCGATTGCGAGGCGTGACTTCAACATATCGGCCCAACTGCGTGAATCGGAACCGACGCATTGTACTCTCGACAACAACGTTTTGCTACATCCAAGGTATTTTGTCAGCGGGACCTGTTTGAGTCCTGTAGCCAGCCTGCCCTTCATAGCATTTGGTCTGAACTTAGGATTTACCTCGGTCTAGTGTGACCTCAAGTAACCTTTTAGTGCTACTGGCCTCTAAGCACTATTTTAGTTTCTTCTTTAAAAATTCATAACTCTGGTTCTACTTCTTGGATTTGTCGTTTTTGTCTTGATTTACTCAGATTAGTATCCTCAATTTTTCAAAACCTGTATTGAGTCTAATGTGGTTTATTCATTGTGTTGGTGTGTGTGTGTGAGAGTGTGAGTGTGAGTGTGAGTGTGAGTGTGAGTGTGAGTCTGAGTGTGAGTGTGTGTGTATGTGCGCGTGTGTGTGTGTGTGTGTGTGTGTGTGGTGTGTGTCTGTGTGTGTGTGTGTGGGGGTTTGTGTTGCTATCCTTGTGGGGAGTTGGGCGTGATAACCCACTCACACTGTGGGGACTTGATTGCACTGTGGGGACCTGAACCCAGGTCCCCACAAGGTAATGTCTTCTAAATAATATAAAATCACGTTAGGAACATCTGTGTCAATTTTTACGACTTTTCAAAAATTTGCCTTGTGGGGACCTGTGTTTCACCAAGTGTGTTTAATTTTTTGCTCGCTCTGCCCCTGTAGACAGGAGGTGGTACTGCAGCGTTAAACACACTTTGCATTCAAACACACATTGCTCACCAGAAACACTTGCTAGCAGCAGAAACGACAGACATTTAGAAGGGAAAGCAACCTCATCTTGAATGTATCCAAATATTTGTCATGCAATTAACGTTTTGTCTATTTATTCGAATAGAACTTTTTTACATGACGTTACCAATTTTAAACTCTTTGTCTGAAAATTATTAGTGGTTTTATAAACGTTGATAAAAACAATTTGGGTCAGCTTTGAATCTCAGAATACTTCACTATTGCCTTTTGATCTTTATCTGCAATTAAAGAAAGATGGTGCACTGCACTACAATAAAATAAACAAGCATTGGAAATGCAATAGGTCTCGCATTAGAAAAATTGGAGCTATTGGTCTTGTAAATGACACATATTTTATTTATGTGTTGGTTTTTAAAATAGCTAAATTGATAGCTTTGTCATTTACAATGCCAATAGTTATAACTTTTGCAAATGTGACACCTATATCATTTGTAATGCAATATGTTTTATTTACGTGACTTATATGTATTCATATTACAAATAACAATGGCCTTTATTTTTTTATAATTAATACTTAAATAAAAAGTTATTGTAATTTATAATGGCAATAGGGGTGTAGAGAGAGGGGTGTAGAGAGAGGGGTGTAGAGAGAGGGGAGAGACGCAACACCAACACAAATCCAGTAGCATTAAAATATTTACAATAAAAGTGAAGATAATCAGCAGCTCGTAAAAATGTGATTCTTGGATAACTGCTGCCAAATGGAGGGCAAGAACGCGTTAAAATTACAAAATCGGTAAAATCTGTGCCTGGCTTAATCAATCAATCTTGGGCAAGAACAAAAGCGATTTGAAGAGGACATGACAGGAAACAACAACTGAACAGAAGACTCAGCCCGCTGTAGGGCAAATAATTTTAGAAATGCAAGGTTGGCGATGCATCTAAAATGGGATATGGTTTACCTGAAAATTTCTAATTTCTTAAAAGTCTCAGCATGGTTATAACGTGAATAAAAAAATATGTGAAACAGCCTCAGAATGAATTAATCGTATGTAGGAATTCATAAATCACCAGACAGGATAACTCAGGAGGTTAATGCGAGCAATATAGGAGAGAAAATGTGTGCGCGCGCCTGACCTCTGGCCACAGACCTCAGACACAGCTTACAGTTAACTTGCCTGATTGATACCGAGGGTTGTGAATAACCTGAAGCGATCACTGAATTTAGAGAAGATACCATAGAGGGTTAATTTGTTTATAGCAGGAGTTCTTGTTGTAATTGCAGGTAAAAAGTTCCAGTCCTTGCAAAATAACGCAGTGGGCTATGTCTTTGGAGCAAACATCTCCATGCAAATGGCGAGATTTACGTTTGAATATGTGCGAGGTATTTTCTAAAATGAGAGCGTTTGGTAGTAATTAATACCATTATTTAGTTACCAAAAAAACAAAAACAGTAAGACGAACAAGACGGAGGGCATTGCTGTGGGGAGGGGGGCGGAGAAATGCGAAACGGCCGCAGCAGGGGGCGGAGCGGGGAGAGCGGCGATGGGGGAGAGACACGGGCCGTAGTGTGAAGCAGCAGGGGCCTTTGTGCCACAGACCTCAGACACAGCTTACAGTTAACTTGCCTGATTGATTCGATTCAAAATCTTTATTCGGATTACACAAAAATCCATAAAAGTACAATCCTAAAATACAGTTCAGCATACTCAAAATTACAGTGCCTAAGTGCAATAGATGTTTATACAGTGCATATGAGTACAAGTAACAAATCATATTTTCCATATATTCCCAACTCTTGAATAAAAGGAGATCAATAATCATAAAGAGTACAAAAATGAATTAGGGGCATTCCATACTTCTACGAACATTGAAAAATAACTTTTAAGAAAGTACCTATGCGGAATATAAGTTCATCATTTTCTAATTTTAGGAGCATAAAATAGGACTGATTCTAAAAGCATACAGACACATACCACAATACATTCAAAGACATTTTAAAATAAAATGAATCTCATAAAGGCTTTGGATTTACACAGTTAACGTATTAGACGTACTTTACACTACCTATAGGCAACGTTATAGGTCACAGTATTCCAAAAGATTTAATAATTACGACACAAAGGGCTGTGAGACCACGGTATGGGACAGTTAGTGGGCAGTGAAAAAACTATTGCCGTTACTTAAAAGGGTTCCTCTGCCCACTGGGATGTTTATCAAAGCCCCATGTACTAGTTGAATGATTATATGGCATGTAAGGGTAAAAGTCGTATAGGTCCCAAATAGAAATAAGACCATCTTCGTTTTGAGGTAGCCATGTCTGCAAGTATGGCACAATATGTCTGCTCCTAAATCGAATCAGGATCAAATCCCCCAAGATGTCTTTTTTAAGGGGTCCAAGCCATCCCACCCTCCGGACACTTATTATGTGGCCATCAAGATGGTAAGGTAGAGGTCTATTTTTTGTTAGCCAGAACTTGACCTTGTTCATAAGTTCATTGTGACTCTCAATTTTGCCTTTTGTAAGTTCAGGGACTCCCGATAGGACTATTACAAAAGGTGCTGCTTCTGGCGGTAAATGTATGTGGGTGGTTCGAACATGTTTAGGTGGGATATGACGTGGTGTTGTCACTTTCAAGGGGTCTTTGGGTTTGGTGGGCAACAAGGAAGTGGTGGTTAAGGGTTAAATAGGCGCCGCTTCATAAGGAATGATGGGGTTAGATAGATTTATATGGGCAGTTGTCGGCGAGCAATCAGTTGTAACGACGTGGGCTGATGGTTTCAGAAAAGAATCAATGGAGTTCTCAAGCCCCGTGAGTTTATTCTCTAGCGTATTGATTTTGTCCATCAAGGGGTGTATTAAAGATTTCAACAGTTCCTCAATCATGGTAAAAAGGGCCTGGTGGGGAGGTGATAGCAAATCGTCCAGATGGGCATCAGGTGGCGCAGTAGAAGGAGAATTGATTGAAGGTGGAATTGGGCTTACCGAAAGTTTATCAGATATTTGAGGTTTAGTAAGACTCCCATTATCTTTGTCCTCCTCGATCTTCCTTTTGGCAGGGGTAACCCTGATAGGTATGGGTTTCAACTCCCTTGTAGATAATAGTGAACTGATACGATTTCGCATGGGGGAGAGTGCTACTGGAACATATGTAACTTTGCACAAACTATTTAAGTCCTCCAGCCATGGGAAGTTCGATGATAGATCGGCAAATATATCATCTGGGATTGTATTGGGCATTTCCCCTGCTTTGGGCTTGGGCATGTAGGTATGTAATCAAAGTTGGTAAATTACCTCAACAAACGGCCAAAGGGAGTGGCCCGTCCCCATCCTCCTATGTCCGCTGAGGGCCGTAGAGGGCCCGCCCTTTGCCCGGGCTTCGTCCGGCGTTGGTCCCGCGCTGCGTTTCGCGCTGCGTCAACCTGTTGTTGTTTTATGCGCCGGTGGGCTGATGGGCGTGCCTCGCCGCTATGGTGATCCTGCACGGGCTCCTGGGCAATGGAGTCCCGTGCAACAGTCAGGGGGGTGATGCGTGGCTCCTCCAGGAGCAGGAACAGCTACCCTCTCGGTAAGCCTCTGCCGGCGCTGCGGGACCCGCACCAGCGGGTCCGGCGAGGTGTCTTGAGCGCCGGTGGGCTGGTGGGCGTGCCTAGCCGCTATGGTGATCCTGCACGGGCTCCTGGGCAATGGAGTCCCGTGCAACAGTCAGGGGAGTGATGCGTGGCTCCTCCAGGAGCAGGAACAGCTACCCTCTCGGTAAGCCTCTGCCGGCGCTGCGGGACCCGCGCCAGCGGGTCCGGCGAGGTGTCTTGAGCGCCGGTGGGCTGGTGGGCGTGCCTCGCCGCTATGGTGATCCTGCACGGGCTCCTGGGCAATGGAGTCCCGTGCAACAGTCAGGGGAGTGATGCGTGGCTCCTCCAGGAGCAGGAACAGCTACCCTCTCGGTAAGCCTCTGCCGGCGATGCGGGACCCGCGCCAGCGGGTCCGGCGAGGTGTCTTGAGCGCCGGTGGGCTGGTGGGCGTACCTCGCCGCTATGGTGATCCTGCACGGGCTCCTGGGCAATGGAGTCCCGTGCAACAGTCAGGGGAGTGATGCGTGGCTCCTCCAGGAGCAGGAACAGCTACCCTCTCGGTAAGCCTCTGCCGGCGCTGCGGGACCCCTGCCTGATTGATACCGAAGGTTGTGAATAAGGTAACAAGTTCCAGTCCTTGCAAAATAACGCAGTGGGCTATGTCTTTGGAGCAAACATTTCCATGCAAATGGCGAGATTTATGTTTGAATATGTGCGAGGTATTTGCTAAAATGAGAGCGTTTGGTAGTAATTAATACCATTATTTAGTTACCAAAAAAACACAAGATCACAGCGAAATAAGAAAGTATAACTTGAATCCTAAAACAAAGGTGAATGAACACAGGCGTGCTGGCCACAGAATATGCAAATCGGTTTAATGCAGCTGCACGCTGCGACTAACACGAGTTGATGTCATCAGGTCCAGGCTTTGGTCAAGGTAGCCAGCAACAGAACCTGTAGTGTCAGAGCACGATTATCCTACAAGTTTTGTGCTTCTTTTGGGCTTTTGCTCTCAAGTAAAGTTAATGGCAACCAGGCAGTCACTGGATTCTCAAAAACAGAGTGTCCCACAGTTGCATGGCATTCACTTGGGAGGCGAGGGAGGGAGGAGAAATACGAGACGGCCTTGCGCCCGTGAGACGTGTGAAGCAGGGGGCGGGGGAGCGGATGCCTTTGAAGTGAAGCTAAGCTTCACTTCAAAGGTGTGGGAGGAGTGCGGCTGAGGGAACAGACGGCGATTTGATGATGTGCACGCGCATTTTAGGTCAACGCGCTTGCGCATTGACCTAAAAGCCACGGGCACAGCACCAAATCGCACAGTTAGGTAAAGTCTGTTTAAGACGCTATAGTCTCGCAAGCTCAATGCGCATGCGCATTGACAGGCGAGACCTAAAAATGATCTGATCATTTTTTGTAAATAACCTAAAAGCATCAGTACCTATTGTTACGTTTTAATGCTTGTACCAGTAGTTCTGAAGTCTTTATGCTGGTTTGGATTTGTTCGCATATCAATATGCACTATTTAATAAATTCTTTTAGATGGTGGCTAGATGAGCGAGTGACTAGATTTGCAATGTGCTAAGCGCTATGTTCTCATCGATAGTGAACTGAAGCAATGTAATTTGCACAGCATCAGGATGTTTATTTTTACCAGGAAAGGCATGTTCTTATAAAATTTGTGAACTTCTTAGAAGATATATTCATATATCTCCATAATATTTATTTTGAGGTATTTAAAGAGCAGAACAATATGCAGTTTGATATCTGTGCATGACAGATTAACTACTTACAGTTCAAAATCACTTCCCAATTGCCCATTGCTCTTTAACATCAGTTGTAGCATATCTTTGCAGTAGTCAGTGCATCTAAACATCTTTCCTTTAAGTATGGGTGAATTTTGCACGAAAGCGTACTCGCGGTTCGCAAAATTCGTGAACGTTTGTGAATTTTGCAAATTTGCGGTACGCAAATTCACGCGAAAGCGTACTCGCGGTTCGCAAAATTCGTGAACTTTTGTGAGATTGGCGATTTTTTTATTTTTGTGAGTTCGCAAGATTTTTTTCACCGTGGCTTCGAATTTTTCTGACTTTGGGAAAGCGAGCTGTTCAAATCTCCTGCCGGATGTCAGCTGCGCGTCGCATCTACGTATTCGCTATTGTTTACTCTCGCAATACGTGATCGCGGGCCCTTATGACGTATTTGCGTTCTCAAAATCTCGCAGTGCAAGATGGCGGGACTCCATGACGTACTCGCGGTCCAAAAGTCTTACGCGATCACGTCATGACGTACTCGCGGTCAAAAAGTCTCGCGCGATCACGCAGCAAGATCGAAAATGGTGCAGCGCACGAAAACCGGGGGGAAAACAACTCAGGGAACTGTATTTTTGAAGCGCGACCAAGAAAAAAAAATCGCCAAACCGCAAATTGCAATTTTTTGGGGCACTTTCGTGCGATTCGCAGACTGCGAAATTTCCAAAAATACGCAAATTCCGCGAGCGGAACGAATTTTCAGCCCATGCTTACTTTCCTTATGACATTTGAGTTAAACAGAACACTTGAATTCCTGCTTTTGCATTTAAATGTTAGCATTGTGAAATGTATGAGTTTCTATTGTGGGAACCAATTTGATTGCATGCACTCATACATTAGGTTAATGTATGCTGCTTGGTTAAGTATGTCATTTGGCAAGGAGATAGGTGCTTTGCCTTGTTTACTTAACTTGGCTTAACACTGCCTTGTAAATAAGGCACCCTATCACGCTATACTTAGCGTGAAAGGGGAGGGCAATTGGCATTGCTGTGAGCGTTCCATCGTAACACCCATTGATTTTGACACTGACCCATATTAACAAGGGTGGAGTAAATATGGGTCACTGCCAAAATTAAGACCAGGGAAAACCTGGTCTTACCCTGGCGCAATGAGGAGAAATGTTTAATTTCTCCTAATTTTTGCTGTTTCCATGTGTACTGCGTTTTACAGCACACATGGAAACAGCAACACACTAATGATTGTTTATGTCCAGGAAAGGGTCCCTTCCTCCACATAAATAATCTTTTTTTTTTTTTAATGGCGTTTTGCAACTTCCATGTTGTCTGCATTAAGCAGCACACATAGAAGTTTCAAAATGCCAGTTGAAGATTATTTATGTGCAGGAAGAGACTCCTTCCTGCACATAAACAATTTTTCCCTGCAACGCATACACCCTTGCACTATGGGCAAGAGTCAATGCGTTGGTGATAGGCAGCTACATTTAGTGCCCGTGCAAGGGGAAACACAGGTCTGCACCATATTCTTGTAAATATGGTGCAGTCCTGTGTTTCTAAAGTGACGGAGCGTGTCGTTAGCCTTCTTGGCTTAACGATACGCTTCGCCACTTTTTTTGTAACTATGCCAGAGTGCTTCATAACATCATGTGTCTTTTAATTCTTTGCCTCCCATTATGTTGCCACCTCATTTGATGTTATAGTTTCAGTAAAAACAGCTGGAAGTTTGACAGCCCTTGTGTAAGAAACACACACATGATAGGAATATTTAAATTTCTCTGTAAAATAAGCCCATAATATATGAACCATAATAGTGCTACTTCTATAGTTAATATTGCCTATTCACATACCACCAGAACATAAAGAAGCACTCTTACAACTTACATATTGCTGTTGATGTATCTCTTTCTATGTGACTTAGCAGTTAAGCTGTACATACCAGGGGTCTCACATTTGTCCTTGTCAGTGGACTGAGGTAGTGGTGTAGTGCTCTCATAGAAGTGCATCGCGGGGATTGCACAGAGAGTCTGTGACGCTGCCCCAGTGCCTGCTGAGACAAGGGAGTTCACTGAGACGCAATGCGATGCTGGAGGCGGCCTGCACATCAAGGTAAGTGTTTTTTTTGTTATGACCCCCACGCATGTTCCCCATCCTGGGCTCCCCCGCCCCATCACCTAAAATTGTGTCAGCCGTCAGTGGTGTGGAGTTCATTGGGTTTCTGGTCTGAAGAAGACCAGACCTAGTAGTTCAGTGTGCCTGTGTACATGAACTTTTGAGTGGAGTGAGGATTCCTGTACCACCAGATTCTGGTAAGCTGGCTGAGTGGAGCAATTCATCCATTAAAGTGATGTGGTGTAACCTTGAGGTCACAGCCTCCAATCCTTGAGAGTCCAGTCAGCCTTTCACCCTCCCAGGTCATTGAAATCAGCTCCATTGAGTTGTGTAATCATTAACACCTTCTATGTGTGCTAGAGAGTAACCTCCTCATTAATTGTGCTTTAGTAAGTGTACTTTATATTACTGACACCGTCACCAGACACCAGACACCAGGTGCCAGATTACGTAAAACACCACAATGGAGAGGACTTGAAACTAAGCTCCATTAAGTTCTATATTGTGAGGTTGTGTCATGTTGCTCTGTTAATTTTTGTTGTGGATGGTGATGTTTTATTGTTGCGAAAGTTAATGTTGGCTCTAGTGAGAAGTACACAATTTCATTTTTGCTTCTGCAAAACGACACTGCTGACTTCATGACAAAATGGAGCAAATTCGCAGGTCCTATCTAAATGTTGTATGTTTAGAAGAACATGGGGGCAGGTCATCATGTTCCGGGCAGTTTCTTTTATACAATTCCCAAAGTCGTCTTCATATAGCATCATCTTTGTGGCTCGGTGTCTAAGGCTAATAGAGGCATTGTAGCAAGGATGAGAAATTACGTGAGCCTTTCCTTATATCATTTTTCCTTATTTACCTGGTAGATAAAAATATTTGTGACAAATATTGCACATTCCAAGTGCCCTCTACTCCTTTGGTTCCATCAGAAGTGCTGAGAACTAAGGAGTCGACACAATCACTTTCTTTCCACCTGCATGTAACTTCAGCTGTCCACGAGGTGACGGGACAGTGACAGGCTCTCTGTTGCTGCATCTCACATTCCCACATGACATGTCCACCCGTGCTGCAGCTGCCTAACGACCGGGCAGCACAAGCATGAGTAAGATGCTCTCTCATTGGCTGCCTACCGCACAGGCTGCTGGGAAAGGGCCTGCATCACTTAATCACTTAAACTAGCCCAGAATGGCTAGCACCTACTTGGGCTATTGTCTTACTCCACCTGCCGTGCCACACTTCGAAAACTAGGACAGTTATGCCCCTAATGAGTGTGTGTTGGGCACCAGTGTTAAAACGAGCACTTTTTTCACCCTACTCCTCTTTTTTTTGCAGTTGTTTATAGCACGAACTCGACTCGAAGGTATCAGAGCGCTTTACATGAGCACCAGTTACCTTACACAAGGACACGTTAATTTTATTGTAGGCACAGGGAGATTAAGTGATTTTCCCAGAATGACAGGATACTGAGCCATGCCGAAACTTGAACCTGGTTCCCCAGCTCCAAAGTCGGCAGCTCTGGCTGTTACACCACACCCCCTTAATGAAAAGAAAAATACCGACAGCTAGCAATCAAACCCTTTGAATAATAGGATGGTCCCTGTCACTCCAACCTCAATCTTAATCATACACCCCTCAAACTCATAAACACGTGACACACAGAGCAATCGCTAAACATCACTGCCTACACTCACTTGATACGTGCATTTAGGCCTGCTCGTGTCAACGCTTTTAATAACTGCCATGTGGCCCCATGTATACTTCCTTACACCATCACCCACTGATGTTCATGTAGTGTTGTGTCAGACCATATTAGAAGACATCTTTAAAGAACAAAATGTAGAAATAGCTTTGAGTTGTCAGCCGGGCGCCATGTATAAAATATGCTTTTTCTGCTAGAATTATTAAGTCAGCTCGTTCAGCCTTGGCACCCCGCAGCAGAGCCTCGGTTTCAGACAGATAAGCACGGAGAAGCCTTGCACGCAGGCCTTCGTCTCCGAGTCAACCCTACTCGCGATGAAGGCCGCGCTCGGCGATAAAAAAGGGAAACTGTGCTGTAACTTTCACGAGGCAGCTCTCCCCCCTGCTCGAATGTTCTCTTCTCGGAGATTGACGTAGGAGAAAGGAAAAACACGAGATAATCTCCCATCCTCCGTCCCTCCGGCGGGGCTGGCTCCGGCCAGGCCCTTCCAATTGGCCGGGCGCGGCCGACCCTGCGCCGGGAGAGGGGCCCTCCCCGAGGGGGCCCCGTTACTGTACAATGTATCGAGGTTTATGAAAGGGGCTTCCATGCACCAATCCCGCAGGTGCAGGCAGGACCTTGGCCGGAAGCAGGCCGGTGACTGGCTGAGGAAACAGCTACAGTGTATTGTTAATCCCGGCTCAAGGTCCTGCCGGGGCATAAATGGCGGAGGCGGAGGCAGGCCCTCGCCACAGCGCCTCGCTCCCCGCCAGGTAAGCCTCGCTGCGCTTGTGTTACCCACTCTAGGGATACACGCTAGCACGCTGTCCGCAGGTTTGCTTTTTGCGCCAAAATAACGAGCGGGTGTTTTCAATCTTCTTATGCTATAATGTGACTTTTTATGAATGCAAATGTCTAACATCTCTTGTGCACCTTCCTTTATCATAGGAACCACCCAGCTATGTAAATGTGCCTTTCTTTTAATATTTTAACTGCACGTTAAGGTTGTATTCTGAATTTTGAGATGTCTTTAAGTTGATCATTTTGAATCACGACAGCTATTTAAATATGTATTTGTTTTAATATTTTAACTGCACGTTAATGTTTTATTGTAAATTGTGAAATATGTTTCTGCACGTTAATGTTTTATTGTAAATTGTGAAATATGTTTCTGTTTCTATTTTGGGTGCGGGGACGCTACAGAATAGGCAAAAACGACAAATAGTTATTTGCCTTGCGTTATAAGATGTCAGGTGCAGGTGTCTCATTGGGAATGTGTCAGTTCTGCTCCTGCCCTCGTTTAATTCCGGGTCAGCGGCCGGGACGCTGATTACTCGTCGTTCGATCTTCCTATGCATATACCTCTTTGAGAATTTGGTCTAAAGAGGCATAGGGCATGGGGAAATTGGGCGTACGGGGTCCTCTTCTGTCGCTCTACGAATTGATGGCAGTCAAAGGAATCTGTATCCCCGTTACTTAACATGTAGTGGTAAATGTGACATATGTAAAATGCATGCATGCTCTCGAGTTAACCGTGTGAGAACTTCGTATTGAAAATACCGTTGTTTTCGTTTATATTGATAGTGTGAGAACCCAAACATGTTTCTTCTCTCAATCGCAGGCGTCTTAAAGTGTTGTTTTCAGTTGTTTTTAGAGTCTCATCACGTCACAAATATTAACGAGTTTTGGTTCTAGGACTGTTGTATTTGTTTACTGTATTTTTGCAAATTGGACGTTTGTGCATGTTTTACTTTATAAAGAGAAAGTATGCTCTTTTCTACAGTTAGCTTAGTAAATAAATACTGGTAGCTTAATGTTTACAATTTGCTGGACGTGCAACACTGGTAAAATGTTCGTCTCCTTTCCATTATGACGGAATTTTGCAATTTTATTAAAATTAAGTGACAACCCATATGTTGTTTAGGCGTGTAAAATATTGAAGTACAGCTCGCATTAATGAAATGTTCTTGTGAGTACTTACTGGAAATGGCTAACACCTTTCTTTTCCTTTTCCAACCCTGCTTCCCCTCCAGCTCTCCTTGATTGTATACGACTAGATCACAAACGAGGTAAGCCAACAAATGATGTATTTTGTAGGTGGTCTAAGCGCTATATGTGGGGGAAAAATATCATGAAACTGGGAAACGTAGCACACATAATAATAGATTATTAAGAACATGGAATTATGATTCTACACTAGTATGGAGGGAAAGTCTGTGCAATATATATATATTCGTTCTTGCCACTTTACATTCAGTAACATGCAGATAATGTAAAGAACAGTTCATACAAAAACGGCGGTAGCCCGTCATGGTTTGAATAATTTTGTGGCAGGTGCCATATATAATAAATAACGTTGATGCGGCAAAGGGCACACGTAATTCTAGCTTCAGTGCTCTCCTAACTCATCACCCCCCCCCCCCATCTCAATCTGACAGCAATATGTAATCAACGTTATATTGACTGGGTAGATATTAAACATCGTAAATGTATTTCACGGACCTACAGGGCACAACTTTTCGTAACTTTTTTTTCTTTTCTCGTTACAGGAATTCTCTGTATGTGCACTGTTCAGTCATGTTTCTGTGTTTCGCAATTTCTGAAATAAAGCATTGTAGTTTGAATCCAAATTGTCTGATTTATTGAGTTGTGGCCAGGAGGTGGGATGGTGACCCCGAATAATTGATGGGTGAATTCTAAACATTAGTCATGGGCTATCAGTTGTTCTTCTGACAAATGTATTCAACCTTAACATTATTTATTTTAATGTTCCTGCTATGTAAGCAAGAAAACGGGTAGCAATATATTTACATGTGAACCCAACGCTAACGTGGTCACTGGTTTGTTTAATGAAGAGGCGCACAAAGTGCCCATGCACCGACCCACTTTAGCCTTTCCGGTTTTTCTCAGCGCCCCATCCGTTTGAGCCCCACTAAATGTTACTGTTGAGTGAGCCCGAGGGAGACTGGTGTATGTAGGAGATCAAAGAAATTCAGTGGTGGACTTTTACATTACAACGTGCATATGTTTGTGTATAATAGCGGCAGCATTTCTATACCTCAAAGCATCAGCAGTGGTGCGCGCATTTAGTCTTACTTTTTAGCTTCCACCATTGGATTGTGTTAAGAAGTAGTCACAAAAATAAAATACTTTAAACTGCACATGGCACTGAAAGAGCGAGAAAAGTGATCGAGCCCCAACGTTTCGGTAGGGGGTCGGAGGAACTGTTTCCCTCAGGAAAAATGATGTAAAATGATGCCTTGCGGTATCATTTTAAAATAATTCGTCCAATTAAGAACAGCTGCCTGTTTCCTAGCCTTTGCTTAGTTTTACTTGCCTTTACTTCTTGCCTTTTTCTATTTTTAATTCTTTCATTTTTTCTTTCCAGCTTTCTTTTATTCTTCATTGTGCATCCTTTATTTCTCTCATTTATCCTCTATTGTTTTTTCCTTCTTTATATTAATCTTTCTGTCTCCCTCAATTCTCATTTCATTCCTTCTTTCTTTCTGGCAATTTTTCTTCCATACTGCTTCTCATTCTTGCTATATTTCTAGTTTTATTTCATATTATTTGCATCTTTCATGCTTTCCATCCAGCTACAATTGTTTTTCCTTTCTTCTCTCCATGTACTTCTTTTTCCCCTTTTCGTCATTCCTTCCATTCTTTAACGATGTTTCCTTCCCTTTGCTCTTACTTTCTTTTTCTCAGCTTTATTTCTTCACTGCTCGTTCTTATTTTCCGTATTTCTTCCTTAACTTTTTTATTCGGTTTTCTTGATATCTTTCTTTCCTTCCCTGTTTCATTCCGTTGGCCTGCTTTCTTCCTTTCATTCTTTACTCTTTTCCTATCCGTATTCCTTTGTTTCTGGACATTGCGTATTATCTTTCTGTTTCTGTCTGACACCCCATTAGCATCTTGAATGTTTTTTTTTCATTTTCAACATTTCTCTTTCTTTCTGTCAAGCGTTTCAGCCATTTGGCGTCCCTTGTCCTCGCCCACAGCTTTGCTTTGTTCTCGCGTCTCCTGCAATATTTAATCATAGCTCCTGCCTTGAAACCTGCAAGTCATGTGATAAAAAAGGCAATAGTAAGCTATAAAGTCCAGGGCACCTTATTATGACTCCGGCTGCAGCTTGTAAAGCGAAAGCTTGCCTAGCCCTTTCTTGCAGTTCATGAATGCAGTGCTACCGGGTTTTTTTTTCTTAAAGAAAGTGTATAGAAAAGTTGTTTTCTTTACCCTCTAACAATCACCGGAAGCATTTAGAGAGTTGCTCTGTTTAATGTCATTTGGGCTCTGAGGAATTTTGATATTTATTGGGGCCCCTTTAAAAGTTTACACACACAATCACACTGTTATCCCCATGTATGTGCACCCGAATCCCCTCCACTATGCTTTTAGCAATGACATCATTTGACGAGCTCCTGTGAGTGTCACGTGTGCTTAAACACACGTTAAAATACATGGAGATTTGCTTACAAATTATATTATATAAAATACGGCGTGAGCGACTGTATCACTCACTCACTCATCTTAAATGGCAGTCTCATTGTTCGGATTATTGGCTGTTCAGTGTCCCAATAATACAGAAATACACGCAGGGGGGCCGGTGCTAGCAGGCAAAGGGAGGAGGGAGTTAAAATGCCTGGACTGTTCAGACACCTCGTACCTCACACGGGGATAGGGCCCTGCACCTTAAGCACCCCCTTCAGTACTTATTTTTTCAGCGCTCACTACAAATACGTTCCTTTCCATTGTTTTAAATTGTACATAAAGCGCTTTTTTCGGTTCCTTGGTGCCTCATGGCACTTCACTGAACAACTGCGCTGTGTGTGCTGCGGAGGGAATGTGCCTGAAGGGGTAACCCAAATACGCACAAAGATATTCAATGACTGACTGGAGAACTGGGCCGCAGGGCTCAGGTGCAGTGCGCCATTTGTAAAGATATACGTGCCAGGGCCCTCTTCAGGAGGCCACTGCTGCTTGCACCACACATTGTCCTTGCCAGCGCTGCAGGCTGCAGTAGCAACACAACAACTAACCATCACACTCTTAACAAGTGTGAAATTCTGACTATTCCAAGCCTCTCGAGCTATAAGAGCACCGGAAACCATCGGCACAAATTAAGCACTGCTCCGGGGCCTTTTTTTCCCTGCCAGTTGCAATACCTGTACACCCTGCCTAGACGTCACAGTAGGCGTCTCTCTGGGCCCCCTTCCTGTACCATAATACAAGGCTTTTAAATAACTGCACGTTGCCAGTGACGCTGTGCTCAATTTTGGGTTTTCTTAAAGCAACCAATGCTTTCTGGGAGTTGTAGTCCTGGTTCAATTCATTTGTTATACATGAAGTGACATCTAAAACAATGATTTGTGAAAGGAAAGGCTAGTGCCGGAGCTCTGCCTGATTTATGACATGGGGCCATCTGATGATAATTGTTATCACATGGGGTGCAGCGCCTGGAGTTCTCTTCACAAGCCTCAAAGCAGCAACAGGTTGTGTCCCTGGCCCCTGACGACCGCAGGTCACCAAAGGCTAGTGTTCCCCCCCCCCACACACACAGTAAGCCTCCTTCCCCAGACTAACCGACCCCCTCCTTTTAATCGAGTCTCACTCTCACGCGCCCATACTCAGATAAACGAATTCCCTTTTTATTTTTTTTAAATGACGTTATCACTTCTCTTCGCAGTCAGTCAGTGTCACTTCTGGACATTGCTATCAGGGGGAGGCGGGGTGTGCGCTGGGTGGGGGTCACAGTTCCCATTGTGGTCGCTTTCTTGGTGGCTGCGAAGCGCTGGACCCGAGGCTGGATCCCGTCAGGGGTCTGCGCTCTAGACGTGGCTGCACGCATGGGCCCTCCACTCATGACCCGGAGGCGGTGGCTGCACCTGGAGGCGTGCCCCAGTCATAACCAGAGGGTGGCTGCACCTCGAGGCATGAACCAGAGGGTGGGCTGCATCCCAGAGGTGGCTGCTCCTGGAGGCCTGACACAGAATGTGGGCCACATCCCAAAGGTAGCTGCACCTAGACCTAGAGGCTTGACCCAGAGGGTGGGCTACACCCCAGAGGAAGCTGCTCCTGGAGGTCTGACCCAGAGTGTGCCTTATGCTTACGTCGCTTTGATTCTATGGCATGCTATTTTTATTTGTTCCATTCCTGAAACAGTTCTCTCATGTAACGTAACTGGTTCTACTATTGTACAGTGCTCTGACACCTTCGGGTGAAGTCCGCGCTTTATAAGAATGCATTAAATAAATAAATGAATAAATAAATAAAGAGGGTGAGCTGCACCTCGGAGGTGGCTGCACCTAGAGGCTTGACCCAGAGGGTCAAACACACCCCACAGGGGGCTGCACCCCGAGGCATGAACCGGAGGGGGTCACACCCCAGAGATGGCTGCACCTGGAGCGTGTGACCCAGAGGGTCAACCACACCCCACAGGGGGCTGCACCCCGAGGCATGAACCAGAGGGGGTCACACCCCAGAGATGGCTGCACCTGGAGCGTGTGACCCAGAGGGTCAACCACACCCCACAGGGGGCTGCACCCCGAGGCATGAACCAGAGGGGGTCACACCCCAGAGGTGGCTGCACCTGGAGCGTGTGACCCAGAGGGTCAACCACACCCCACAGGGGGCTGCACCCCGAGGCATGAACCAGAGGGGGTCACACCCCAGAGATGGCTGCACCTGGAGCGTGTGACCCAGAGGGTCAACCACACCCCACAGGGGGCTGCACCCCGAGGCATGAACCAGAGGGGGTCACACCCCAGAGGTGGCTTCACCTGGAGCGTGTGACCCAGAGGGTCAACCACACCCCACAGGGGGCTGCACCCCGAGGCATGAACCAGAGGGGTCACACCCCAGAGGTGGCTGCACCTGGAGCGTGTGACCCAGAGGGTCAACCACACCCCACAGGGGGCTGCACCCCGAGGCATGAACCAGAGGGGGTCACACCCCAGAGGTGGCTGCACCTGGAGCGTGTGACCCAGAGGGTCAACCACACCCCACAGGGGGCTGCACCCCGAGGCATGAACCAGAGGGGGTCACACCCCAGAGGTGGCTGCACCTGGAGCGTGTGACCCAGAGGGTCAACCACACCCCACAGGGGGCTGCACCCCGAGGCATGAACCAGAGGGGGTCACACCCCAGAGGTGGCTGCACCTGGAGCGTGTGACCCAGAGGGTCAACCACACCCCACAGGGGGCTGCACCCCGAGGCATGAACCAGAGGGGGTCACACCCCAGAGGTGGCTGCACCTGGAGCGTGTGACCCAGAGGGTCAACCACACCCCACAGGGGGCTGCACCCCGAGGCATGAACCAGAGGGGGTCACACCCCAGAGGTGGCTGCACCTGGAGCGTGTGACCCAGAGGGTCAACCACACCCCACAGGGGGCTGCACCCCGAGGCATGAACCAGAGGGGGTCACACCCCAGAGGTGGCTGCACCTGGAGCGTGTGACCCAGAGGGTCAACCACACCCCACAGGGGGCTGCACCCCGAGGCATGAACCAGAGGGGGTCACACCCCAGAGATGGCTGCACCTGGAGCGTGTGACCCAGAGGGTCAACCACACCCCACAGGGGGCTGCACCCCGAGGCATGAACCAGAGGGGGTCACACCCCAGAGGTGGCTTCACCTGGAGCGTGTGACCCAGAGGGTCAACCACACCCCACAGGGGGCTGCACCCCGAGGCATGAACCAGAGGGGTCACACCCCAGAGGTGGCTGCACCTGGAGCGTGTGACCCAGAGGGTCAACCACACCCCACAGGGGGCTGCACCCCGAGGCATGAACCAGAGGGGGTCACACCCCAGAGGTGGCTGCACCTGGAGCGTGTGACCCAGAGGGTCAACCACACCCCACAGGGGGCTGCACCCCGAGGCATGAACCAGAGGGGGTCACACCCCAGAGGTGGCTGCACCTGGAGCGTGTGACCCAGAGGGTCAACCACACCCCACAGGGGGCTGCACCCCGAGGCATGAACCAGAGGGGGTCACACCCCAGAGGTGGCTGCACCTGGAGCGTGTGACCCAGAGGGTCAACCACACCCCACAGGGGGCTGCACCCCGAGGCATGAACCAGAGGGGGTCACACCCCAGAGGTGGCTGCACCTGGAGCGTGTGACCCAGAGGGTCAACCACACCCCACAGGGGGCTGCACCCCGAGGCATGAACCAGAGGGGGTCACACCCCAGAGGTGGCTTCACCTGGAGCGTGTGACCCAGAGGGTCAACCACACCCCACAGGGGGCTGCACCCCGAGGCATGAACCAGAGGGGTCACACCCCAGAGGTGGCTGCACCTGGAGCGTGTGACCCAGAGGGTCAACCACACCCCACAGGGGGCTGCACCCCGAGGCATGAACCAGAGGGGTCACACCCCAGAGGTGGCTGCACCTGGAGCGTGTGACACAGAGGGTCAACCACACCCCACAGGGGGCTGCACCCCGAGGCACGAACCAGAGGGGGTCACACCCCAGAGGTGGCTGCACCTGGAGCGTGTGACCCAGAGGGTCAACCACACCCCACAGGGGGCTGCACCCCGAGGCATGAACCAGAGGGGGTCACACCCCAGAGGTGGCTTCACCTGGAGCGTGTGACCCAGAGGGTCAACCACACCCCACAGGGGGCTGCACCCCGAGGCATGAACCAGAGGGGTCACACCACAGAGGTAGCTGCACCTGGAGCGTGTGACCCAGAGGGTCAACCACACCCCACAGGGGGCTGCACCCCGAGGCATGAACCAGAGGGGGTCACACCCCAGAGGTGGCTTCACCTGGAGCGTGTGACCCAGAGGGTCAACCACACCCCACAGGGGGCTGCACCCCGAGGCATGAACCAGAGGGGTCACACCACAGAGGTAGCTGCACCTGGAGCGTGTGACCCAGAGGGTCAACCACACCCCACAGGGGTCTGCACCCCGAGGCATGAACCAGAGGGGGTCACACCCCAGAGGTGGCTGCACCTGGAGCGTGTGACCCAGAGGGTCAACCACACCCCACAGGGGGCTGCACCCATGGGCGTCCGCAGGGGGGGGCAAGGAGGGGTGCTTGCCCCCCCCTGGAGCGCCTCTCCTTGCCCCCCCCTGAGCAAGCCCATCTGTACCAATGCACCCAGGAGTGAGGCCTGACGCTGGGGCTTTTAAGCATTGCAGGGAACAGAGATGTTCCCCTGCAAAAGGCCTCAGCTCCCTGATGGGGTGCCTCACACTCCTCTGAGCACAAGAGCAGCCCCACCCGCCCATTATCATTCTGTGTGGGGCTGATTGCCCCATACAGAATGTCAATGGGTCAGTCGGGGCTGGCACAGCATGCAGTGGCCTCCTCCAGCCTCAGGGCAGGGCATTCTGTCACATGAAAGTGCAAAAACGCCCATGCTGCTGCTAGGTGAGAATCCACTTAGCCAAAGGAAGGCGGTGAAAGAAGGTGAAAGGAAAGGATTATAGTTTTAGTACAGCAACCATGATTGCTTCTTTTTTATTTTATTCAACTAACAACCATTGACAAAGCCAATAGTTCTGGCTTGTTGTAGGTGTAACTTGTTCTAAGTGTAACGTTACTTGTATTATATATCTGGATGCAATGACAGAAGCAACAAAAATACCAGTCAGGCGGCACATTATATTAAGCACAGAATTTTAGCTTATGTGTTTTAAGGCACGCATTTTGTTACATCAAACACCCTTTTGAAGAGACCCCCTAGTTTTCTCATCCCACTTAAAGCTCTGGAAACAACCCATGTCACAGTCGCCCCACCACGTCAAGGCCCTGCGCATCATGCATGACTCATGCCTTCCACTTTTTCAGATTGCCTATGTGCAGGGGCATAGTGAACCCTGCTCCACCCCACCCCTTACTTTAGGAACTACAGCGAGGGTGGAGTCCTTGATGGGTCTCATAATTAATGTGAAAAAGTGAGTGAGTAAGTAAGTTAAAGGATGAGTGGATGGATGGATGGCTGGATAGATGAGTGAAATGATGGATGGATGGATGAGTGAAAGGGTGGATGATGGGCGAGTGGATGGATGGATGGATGAGTGAAATGATGGATGGATTGATGAATTGATAAGTGAAAGGGTGGATTAATGCATTGATAAGTGAAAGGGTGAATGGATGGACGGATGAGTGAAAGGGTGGATGTAAGGCTGGATGAGTGAGTGAAAGGGTGGGTAGATGGACAAAAGGATGGATAGATGAGTGAAGGAGTGAAAGGGTGAATGGATGAGAGAAAGGGTGGATGGATGAGAGAAAGGATAGATGAATGATAGGTTCAATGGATGGATTCATGAGTGGATGAGTAGATGGATGGGTGGGTGGATGGAAGGATGGATGGCTAAGTGAAAAGGGAATTGAAAGAGGAAGGGGGATGTGTAAATGGATGACTGAACAGGTGAATGGCTGGATGAATGAGTTAATGGATGGATGTGTGGAAGAGTGGATGGATGAGTGTACAGATGGATGGAAGGAAACGTGATGGATAGGTTTGTAAATGGATGAATATGGACATGGATCGGCACACAGATGGAAGGACAGAATGAATCGTGAAAGACTGAATGATGGATGAAAGTATGATTACACATTGTAAGCCCCATTATCTTAAGCAACATTTCCTATATATTGACTTTCTCATTTATATGAGTGATTGTCTCTATATAATATGTGTGTTGTAACGCACTCCAAAACTCACCCCCACATATTTGGGATGAGTAGCACTATACAAGAAATTAAATACACATGAGAGAGGGTCTATGTGAAGATGAGGGGCGCCATTGGAGGGTGGTATCAAGGCCAGACTGGCCGGAACGGGCATCAGGCGTTTTCTCTGGGGGCAGTTTTGTTACCATAAAAAGACCTGCACATTTGCTTAAAGCTGCACGTATACTAACAAACCATGAAGTGCACAATTGTCTCAACCTAATATAAACTTATTTTCACTTGTACTTTAGTGGTTGTCTATTTACTTACTTATATACTATTGCGCAACCTTCTCTGATGTGTCTTTAAACCTTACCTTTTGTCCTGAATTTTGACCTCCTGTCTTGAATTTTTGTCCTGAATTTTGACCCTTTGTCCTGAATTTGTACACTCACTCTCCTGAATTTGCACCCATGCCAGTTGGTCACTCTAGGCATCACAGCGACCCCTCCAGGTACCGGTGGTTGGGGGGCGGTGATCCTTGGCGTTCAGATGGAGGGGGCTACCAATGACAGAGGCGACAAGTGCAGGCGCCCTGCAACCCACTCATCACCACCACATGAAGGAAGAAAATAACCCGATCAGCTCGTCGACCCAACTTCCTGAAAAAAACTTTCAGACACCATGGAAAAGCAGCAGCATTTGCTGTCTGCGAGTATGTCAAATTAGATTTGTACAATAAACCTATTTGTAAAGGAAACTGCATTAAATGTCTGCCCCATCACGGTCACCACTCAGTGTCTTCAATCCCTTGTTCACCCCTCTTTTAAACCTCACGTCAACTCCTCTCCCTCAAATTTCGGGAGGGGGGGCTAATTCATCCAGCCAAAGCCATGTGCAGAGTGGAGATGCAGGGGCTCTAAGTAGGGGTGAAAACACAACAAAGCCTCATTACCAAGTAAATGGTCTTTTAAAGACCTGTGTGAAGTACTCAGGTGTAGCTGTGTGTGTGTGGTGTGCGGGGAAGCTGTCTCAGCCGGGCACACACATTCTTATAACATTCACACCCCTCAGAATGACAAATCACCACTTCTAGCTGCCTGGTCATGGCGTGGGAGTGGGAAGATGTGCACAGCAAGAGGAAAGGGATGGTGACGCTTTTCTTTTGTATAGGAATTTCTGCTGGCATCATAGCCCAGGGTTTGCTGTCTGTGCACTTGTATAGGTGTGTATCCATACAAGTGCACAGACAGCAAACCATGGGCTATGACGCCAGCAGGAATGACTTTACAAAGGAAAAGCGTCACCTGCACTGCCATCCCTTTCACCCTGCTGTCTGTGCACTTGTATGGAATACTCATCCATGGCGCTGCTCACCAGATAAATGGTGAACAGGGCCATGGATCTGTCTCTTTTTACATCCAAGGGCACAGACGAAGAAGCAGAGGAGGCCCAGGCAAGGAGAAACCAGGAGACATTTGACCAACACCTATCTAGAAAGTTAGACCTTCGGGAGGGGCTGGATGCCAGGACGACAGTGCTGCTGATCAGCCCGACTCCACCGAATAGTATCAGAAGAGCAGGCAGCAGTTTTTAAGTAAGCTCCAGTAACTTCAATGCATTCTGCAGCATCACCAGCATTACCTACTGGCTGCATATCTAGGTTACAGTGTTTTAGACTTACATGCATGGAAACCTCAAGGAGGACAGTCCCCTCCGAATATGCGAATGTAGTGTAAGCTTTGTAGGGGTAGATTTACAAGCCCCTTGGGCCACTTTTGTGACACTTTTCCCATGTTAATAGTGACGCAAAAGTTGCGCAGGGGCTTGTATATCTGCCCCATAGCGTTCAGCTTTTGGCATGCCAGTGGGGTAATTTTAGGGTTTAGGGTGGGTATGGGTTTTGGGGTGGCAGGGATAATTTTAGGGTTCAAGGTGGGTATGAGTTTTGTGGTGCCAGGGGTAATTTGAGGGTTCAGGGCGAGTATGGGGTTTGGGGTGCTAGGGGAAATTTTAGGGTTCAGGGTGGATATGGGTTTTGGGGTGCCAGGGGTAATGTTAGGGTTCAGGGCGGGTATGAGTTTTGGGGGGGCATGGGTAATTTTAGGGTTCAGGGTGGGTATGGGTTTTGTGGTACCAGGGGGTAATTTTAGGGTTCAGGGTGGGTATGGGTTTTGGGTTGCAAGGGGGGACATTTTAGGGTTCAGGGCGGGTATGGGTTTTGGGGTACCAGGGGGACAATTTTAGGGGTCAGGGTGGGTATGAGTTATGGGTTTTGTGGTGCTAGGGGCTAATTTTAGGGATTAGGGATTGTATGAGTTTTAAGGGGCCAGGGTGTAATATTAGGGTTCATATGTGTGCTCTAATTGTTGTCCAGTTTCAATGCAGAATTCACCACTTTTTTTTCTCAGCTTGGCCTGAGCATTACCCGATCCTGATTGTCTGCCATTTTAGCCCCGCCCCTATTGATTAACATTAGCCACGCCCCTTCATTTGCCAGGTTAGGGCCACCCCTGGAAAAATTTCTGCGGATGCCCATGGCTGCACCCCGAGGCATGAACCAGAGGGGGTCACACCCCAGAGGTGGCTGCACCTGGAGCGTGTGACCCAGAGGGTCAACCACACCCCACAGGGGACTGCACCCCGAGGCATGAACCAGAGGGGGTCACACCTGGAGCGTGTGACCAGTCATGACGCAGAGGGTGGGCTGCAGGTGTGCTCTTGGCTCCGCCTCTCCACCAGTGCCCTTTACCCCGGTGCCTCTGGGATTTGTATTCGTTCGTCTAGTCGCAACATTCTGAAAGCTGAGCCCCCACCTTTTCTTGGCTGCGCCCTAAGCTCGAGGGCACCTGGTCATGGGCAGGCGTGGCCATTTGCAGTAATATAGCGCGAACCCAAGGGCACTGAGGAGCTTTATATGAGCACCAGTTACGTTACACACGGTCCGATGCATCACTTTTAGGCTTAAGTGGGTTGCAGGCTCCCTAGTTCAAAAGTCGGGT
Organism: Lissotriton helveticus; assembly: GCF_964261635.1. Taxonomy (NCBI): domain Eukaryota; kingdom Metazoa; phylum Chordata; class Amphibia; order Caudata; family Salamandridae; genus Lissotriton; species Lissotriton helveticus. The sequence goes on from NC_136065.1 coordinate 947,877,472, forward strand.
ACTTTATCCTTAAGGCCACTTTCAGGGTGAGGGAGTTTGAGGAGCCGTTCGCTCACTCCACTCCATCCTTCCTTCCTTCACCCCGATTGCCAGGACACCGTGTTTCCAGTCCTGGACGCTCCTGTTCTATATATTGTTGCAAGTGTTTCAGCCCTGTTAATAACCCCAGAATATAACTGCCAGATACCACCCTTGCGCTAATACAACCCCACGCTGTAAGCAATGATGTTAACAACCCGACCCCGTTGACACATTTCCCCAAAACAATTACAGTATGGGTAGAGTTATCAAACGTAAGTCTCGCGCACCCCACGCCCCGCCCACCGGGCCTACGCCTCTACACCCGCGGCCCTCCCATCAATCAGTGCCTACCGGGAGCGCGCCTTAAAGCCGTCACTGCGGCGCCAAACCAGAGGGTAACCGGTGACCTGCAGCCCATCTGCAAGTGATTGCCCGATCATACCCACCCCATTCACCCAAATGAAGTACAGCCCTGACAGGTTTTTATGTGCATACGTGACGCGTTGATCTTGTACGCGTTTTTCTCTGAATTCTGGGTTGTGTATTCTTGTAAATTCCATTATTAAGCAATACTACAATACCCAGAGTTCAAACTATAAAAATACTTGGACTGGATCAGTATTTTAAGCATGGGCCTGGGAAACTTGGCTGCTAAGCCTGTGGGGTTCAAGATATTCGGCTACCTCTGTTTTTGTTTAGCTGAAAACACATTGCATTCTGGTGCTTATAGTTTTAGTCCTCTAGAATGCTCAGTGGTGTGAAGTAAACTAGAAAGCCATGAGTGTCTGAACACTGCTCGTCTGCCTGCCATGAATACGATCTGGGCGCCTTCACCACAGTCTTTCTAACCAGAGCGCTTCAGAGCTTGCAGTAGAACCTGCAGGCTGCAGAGTGTGATACCGACTTTCCATTTGGCCTTTGAGACGACAACACTAGAAGTCCCAGAATGCAAGTGCAGTTGGCCAAGTATCCAGGACTGGCTAAACGTAGCATGCATGACATGGCGTCACTTGGCACCTATTTATGTATTTCATTAGGCATTATATTGATGCAGATTGGAGCCTCGATAGTAGTTTTGTCTAATGTTGTAGCTCTGTTACATACACTGTAATACATACATTGTAATCACGCTGCATTGGAGGTAAGATACATAATTACCGAAAATAACTAATATACAGGAAGTAACACGTGAGCCATGCTAGTGGTACACATCATTAGCTGACACCGAGACAGCAAGTAGGACTGGCCTTTCTATATGCAGTACATAGGCGAGTGCCTATGTGGAGAGCTGGGCGTTGTATGGTTAGGGAGTTTGTTTTTCCGTATCATGTGTATATGGATCCTTCGGGTGTATGATTGATAAGTGTGTGTACAATGGAGCTGTTTAAAAGATGTATCACTTTTATAGTGTAACTGGGTTGTGTTCTTAGTAGGGCTGCCACAGAACTCCACATTCCGAGAATAACGCTATTTCTAGTGCCACTCTCCATTTAATGTACAGGTGCATTATGGGGCTTGTAGTTCTGATATAGTTATGTTTTACCCATTGCTATGGCATATCTGAAAACAAGGATTTGCATAGAAAAAAGTCCAAAACTAGATAGGATGGGGCTTATTTACAAGCCCCTTGCGCCACTTTTGCGTCACTTTTCCCATGTTAAAAGTGACGCAAAAGTGGCGCAAGGGGCTTGTAAATCTGTCCCTATGTGTCCTTGAGTCATGGAGTCACGTGACCCATATCCACACCTGAAAAAAAACATTCCGCGCTCACTCCTAGTCTGTTAACCTCCTGAAGCGTAATTCGCCTGGTGGTGGCTGCCCATCCAGAATGAAGTGCTGACCACCTATGCAATGCTGCACAACCTCTCTGATGTCAAAACCACATTTGCTTGTCTCCTAGACTGGTTTAAATACCAGACAATCTGGGAGATGACTCTTCACACTTATGTTACTCGATAGACAAACCCTCTGTCCCTCTCTCCTGACAGCAAGAACCTGCACAGAGTGTGAGAATGAAGACATCCTAATGATGGAATGAAATAATAATGAATCTATAAGGAAGACATGAGAAAAATAATCTTGTATATTTTGGTAATATTGAAAAAAGAATTTTTATGCAATCTACATTCTCGATATTTAAACAAAAAAACCTAACAAGCATTGGCAATGCCAATGGACCTGATGTTGGCCACCAGGCATCTGGTGGTACTTGTTTTGTTTTTATCTTGGTTTTTGCAAAACGTCATAGTTTGGAAATATGTTGGGGCCTCGTCAATGTAAATAAAACTCATTTGCTTTAAGCAAAAAAGTTTCTTTGGGTCTAAAATAGTTTTTGGGGTCTTAAAAAATCATTACTACCCTGGCACTAAAGGGAACTACTTTGTGTGAGGATGTGTTCCCTCTGAAAGGGAAGATGTTGCAACTCATGAAGTCAGCAAGAGGCTGAAGTAGGCTGATCTGTTGCCCCTTAATGCATGCTTGAGTTGGTGAAAGAAAGAAAGAACGAAGGCTGAAAAGAAAGATGGAAAGAGAACGAAAGAAAGAAAAAAGGAAAATAGGAAAGAGAAAGAAAGAAAGAAAGAAGAGAAAGAAAGTGAGAGGAAAAGAAAGAAGAGAAGAGGAAGAAGGCATGGATGAAAGAAGGCAAGAAAGAAGGCAAGAGAAAGAAAGGAAGAAAAAAAAGAGGATAACTGAACACAGAACGCTTTTACAATCGTGTATGCTGTGAAACAACAGCAGTGAGAAAAGCAAAGTACTCCAGAAGTAATTTACAACAGCATCGGCAGGAGATGGAATCTGATAAAAATGGAATGTGCCCTGTGTTCACATCAGATGCACCGTGCTCTAACACAGAGGCCATGCTAAAGTAATATTACAGTTAAAACAAAAACACTGGCACTGAAGGGAACTAGCTTGTGTGCAGATGTGCTCCTTGTGAGAGAGCAAAATGCAGCCACTCAAAGTGAAGGTAACCAGTGGCTTAAGTAGGCAGCCCCACTGCCCCCATGCTGTATGCTGTGCTGGGCAGAAGAAAAATGTGAATGACACAACAGAAGAATGGACTCAGAGAGGTGGCTGACGCCCCTATATGTAATCATATTATACATATTTTAGTAAAATCAAAATGTCTTGGCTAATGCCCGATCTAAAAAGGGTAAATTCATAGGCATGGTTAAGTGAGGAGACAGGTGTAGACAGATCTGTGGTTATAGGTGTAGAGAAGAGGTATTATTCACACTGTGGGCAAGCCTCCATAGAGGATGTGAGTTGATGTCGGTGTAGGGAGAGTGTCAGGCTCTAGCCGAGAGGAACACCGACAAACATCACAATAAAAACGGTCCTGTAATGTTAGTGAATGAAAAAGAGAGTGGCCGCCAGCCGCTATATAACGCGCCATCTGTACCGTCTTTTGTCAGACTTGTATTGGCTGGGTGTAGATGTCAAAGGTGTGGCTGCAAATAACCCTCAAAGTATCCCCTCTGCCACATTTGTGACATAACTGTGGGCACTTTTAAGGTGGCATGTCTACCAATAGCATGTTGTTGATCATGCATTTTAGAAAGGGATACCTGTAAACCAGTGCAATGTTTGAATTGTTAATTATGCTCAGAGCTGCACGTGGCCAGTTTCTTGTGAAACACCTTTGGCCAGTCCAGGTATTTTACCCAACAGTGCATTTTATTTTGGAACTCGAGGCTCATGTGCATCCCTTTACAGAAGGGCTCTATAATTCCAGCATGCAGTCTTCTAGACTAAAATGCCAGGAATGGCTGGAAGTGTGCTACACATGAGCTGGGTTTGAAAGTGTGGCGAAAACAAAAAGGCAAAACTGAACATATTTTTTGTCATAATTTCCTTAAGGTCCTTACCCTTCTTTGCTAACAATATTTTTCAAGTTTACATGTGGCTTGATTTCTCTGTTTTTATCTTGCAAACACTTAAGGGTTGATTCCAATTCCGGAAAAAATGCCTTCCTAATGCTATTCGTAGGCTTACCTTCCGACCGACACGTATCTGGAGCTTTTTCCAACAAACGTGAAAGTACGATGCGTTTTCCTGGCAAAGCATATCCCAACCATAGGGGGTGGATGCCTATGACTCCCATCATATCCCAACCATAGGGGGTGGATGCCTATCACTCCCAGCATTGTCCACCCCATAGGGAGGTGGATGCCTATCACTCCCAGCCCTGTCCACCCCATAGGGGGGTGGATGCCTATGACTCCCAGCATATCCCAACCATAGAGGGGTGGATGCCTATCACTCCCAGCATTGCCCACCCCATAGGGGGGGTGGATGCCTATCACTACTAGCATATCCTAACTAGAGGGGTGTGGATGCCCATCACTCCCAGCATTGTCCACCCCATGGTGGGTGGATGCCTATGACTCCCAGCATATCCCAACCATAGGGGGGTGGATGGCTATGACTCCCAGCATATCCCAACCATAGGGCGTGGATGCCTATCACTCCTAGCATTGTCCACCTCATAGGAGGGTGGATGCCTATCACTCCCAGCATTGTCTACCCCATGGGGGATGGATGCCTATGACTCCCAGCATATCCCAACCATAGGGGGGTGGATGCCTATCGCTCCCAGCATTGTCCATCCCATAGGGAGGTGGATAACTATCACTCCCAGCCTTGTCCACCCCATGGGGGGGGGGGGGTGGATGTCTATCACTCCCAGCATATCCCAACCATAGGAGGTGGATGCCTATCACTCCCAGCATATCCCAACCATAGGGGGGTGGATGCCTATGACTCCCAGCATATCCCAACCATAGGGCGTGGATGCCTATCACTCCTAGCATTGTCCACCTCATAGGAGGGTGGATGCCTATCACTCCCAGCATTGTCTACCCCATGGGGGGTGGATGCCTATGACTCCCAGCATATCCCAACCATAGGGGGGTGGATGCCTATCACTCCCAGCATTGTCCATCCCATAGGGAGGTGGATAACTATCACTCCCAGCCTTGTCCACCCCATGGGGGGGGGGGGTGGATGTCTATCACTCCCAGCATATCCCAACCATAGGAGGTGGATGCCTATCACTCCCAGCATATCCCAACCATAGGGGGGTGGATGCCTATGACTCCCAGCATATCCCAACCATAGGAGGGTGGATGCCTATCACTCCCAGCATTGTCCACCCCATAGGGAGGTGGATGCCTATCACTCCCAACCTTGTCCACCCCATAGGAGGGTGGATGCCTATCACTCCCAGCATTGTCCAGCCCAAAGGGAGGTGGATGCCTATCACTCCCAGCCTTGTCCACCCCATAGGGGGTGGATGCCTATGACTCCCAGAATATCCCGACCATAGGGTGGTGGATGCCTATCACTCCCAGCATTTTCCACCCCATAGGGGGGTGGATGCCTATCACTACTAGCATATCCTAACTAGAGGGGTGTGGATGCCCATCACTCCCAGCATTGTCCACCCCACGGTGGGTGGAAGCCTATGACTCCCAGCATATCCCAACCATAGGGGGTGGATGCATATCACTCTCAGCATATCCCAACCATAGGGGGGTGGATGCCTATGACTCCCAGCATATCCCAACCATAGGGGGGTGGATGCCTATGACTCCCAGCATATCCCAACCATAGAGGGGTGGAGGCCTACGACTCCCAGCATATACCAACCATAGGAGGGTGGATGCCTATCACTCCCAGCATTGTCCACCCCATAGGGAGGTGGATGCCTATCACTCCCAGCCTTGTCCACCCCATAGGAGGGTGGATGCCTATCACTCCCAGCATTGTCCACCCCAAAGGGAGGTGGATGCCTATCACTCCCAGCCTTGTCCACCCCATAGGGGGGTGGATGCCTATGACTCCCAGAATATCCCGACCATAGGGTGGTGGATGCCTATCACTCCCATCATTTTCCACCCCATAGGGGGGTGGATGCCTATCACTACTAGCATATCCTAACTAGACGGGTGTAAATGCCCATCACTCCCAGCATTGGCCACCCCATGGTGGGTGGATGCCTATGACTCCCAGCATATCCCAACCATAGGGGGTGGATGCCTATCAGTCCCAACATTGTCCACCCCATAATGTGTATAGGCAGAACACTCCCCCACCTATGATCAGTCAAAATAGTGTTTATGTGTGTATACTTACACCACAATTTAGACATGACAAACAACATTTGACAAACTTCCATCACTGCAGTGACAAAGAGGTGATTGTGGGGTCAATCCCCCTGCATCATTAATCTCATTGTTGGAATGGGGTATAACCCCACTCATTGTGGTCACAAAGAGGTTAGTATGGGGTTAAATCCCACAGCATAATCAATCACATTGGTGGTATGGGGCTAACACCACCCTCAGTCTAGTGACACTAAGGTGAATGTAGGTCTCACACCCCTAGCATGTTCAAACAAAAATGTGTGTCTGGGTGACCAAACACACAAGCAATGTTGTTACAATTTACTGTTTGGATGCAAAACAAACACAGGACTGTTGCGTCTAACATTGTAGTGTGAGTAAAAATACACACAGCCATGTGCAGACAACTATTGCCATTGTGGGATAACTCTTTCGGCAAACTGCAAATGTACAATGTAAGAAGTGACAATCAAAAAGCATCAACACACTCCTTCATTCACATCAGCTAGACAAAAATACAAATGAGCATATCTGAAACTACCTATTTGCAGTGATCCACTTCCAAACCCTGGGAGCTATGGCAATATGATGAAACATTACAACTCATGAACAGACTGAAGATGCAGGAGTCCCAGGGCCAGTACAGAAAATGACAACTAACGAACATACACCACATGCCACACCAAGCCATGAGAACTACATGGCTGAAGATGTACAAAGACAACCAAACAGCCAAGCTCACTAAAATAGATTACAGATCAACTACACGCTGAACTTGCTAGCACACAGGTGACTCATGGAATACTAAATGTGTCACATGTGAGTTTGCACACAGTGCAGGCCCACATCTCAAACCAACCATGGATTACCCCAAAATGAGCACATTGTACTGGGGCACACACATCACAGACACTGTAAGTGAAATAGGGAGCTGCATTGTAGACACTGTCCGGCGGAGCATTTTCAGGAGCTGGCACATACCTGAGGAGAGCAGCGGGAGTCCAAAGCACGCCGCACCAGAAGCCAGCCACCGCGAGCACCAGGCACGCCACCGCCGCCCCGGGACTTCAGGTCCCGGCAGCCTTTGCGGCGGAGGCGCGTTCCCTGACGCGTCAGCAACGCGCCAGGAGGGGCTTATTTAATCAGGAAGCCCTCAGCTCTGCGGGACGCGAGCGGGACGCCCGGGGCTAAGCCCGGGCAAAGGGCGGGCCCTCTAAGGCCCTCCGAGGCACGAGAAGGCCAGGCAAGGCTATCCCCCTGACATCTATCGCGTGGATATCAAGGTACTGTGTCCCTGTTTGATATTTGGCATAGTCCACTGCATAGAGAACATCCTTTGTTACTACTTCGTTGCCGTATGACCTTCTCACTATATCGTGCTATTGCTATTTACTGATTGCCTTTCTGAGTCACAGCCCAGAGCATGGGGAAAAAACTGGTATCTGCCCCAGTTGAAACTTTGAATACTTTAGATTCATATCTTGTTCAAGTTGTCAGTAGCATTAATAATAAGCGAAGGCAATCTCTGGGCCTAAGTCAATCACCAGTGTTGCCCGCAGATAGTCCATCAACAAGCGCAGTAAGTACTGCAATGTCTGATTCATTGCTAGACAATCCTCCGCTTATTTTAGCTGATTCTGAATCGTTAGATAACTTTACTGAGGCTATTGATGATCCTGAGCCCTCGACGGGTAGAACTGATTTAATAGATTTATCAGACAATGCCCTCATTGATTCAAACAGCCAGATAGCCCCTTTGGACGAAGACCAACAATCCCCGCAGCCAGAAACACGCGCGGTTAGAGCGTGTAGAAAGCAAACGAGGGGGGAAACAATTAGGTCGGAAAAAGCCTGCCACCCCTCCTTCTAGGCGGTCGGGCAAATATACTGTCCTTGAGGCAGATTCCGAGTCTAAACGTATCATTGATGATGACCTTTTCAACAGGATCCAAGATATGATAGATATCAAAATTAGGACTATAATTAAACCTCTGATCGGGAAAGTGGATAAATTAACTGCTGAAGTGAGGAAGTTGAGTGGGGTGCATAGTGTTCTGGTTAAGGAGGTAGAGAACCTATCTTCCCTTGTCACAGACTTAACAGCTACGGACGAGGAGGATATCCCCACTGAAAGTAACCTACAGCCCATTCAGACCATCCAACAAGGGTTGGTACCTTCTCCTTCATTGCTATCACTACCTGTTATGGATCAGAATGTCGAAACTGGAGTCTCCCACACCAGTGTAACTGCCGCAACCGTGGTAGCGCACCAAGAGACTGCCTCAGTAGAATTTATTGTGGAAGCCTCACCGGTAGTTTTGGTGTTGGCTAACGTCCCAGTCCTTTCACAAGATAAAACAGAGTCTAATCAGGGTCTAAAAGACAAAGCTTTACATTGGCTTTCAAATAATATGTATATGGCTCAAGAAGGGCTAGACAAACTGGCTGGGGACATAGTTTTGACCAGGAGGGTATCTTGGATTGGCAGTAAGCCTAAAAAGTACAAAGGCGATTGTGTCATTTTAAATTTTGCTAATGCCGAAGTCCTCCCAGACATCCTGAACAACGTGTTTCCACCACAACGCCGTAGTGGCTCTATAATTCCACTGACTCTCAAGTTCTTCTATGATGAGATTCAGGTGGCCACTTTGCCTAATACCATCAGGCAACACAAGCCCATTAATACCAGTAGCTGGGGGAGGGCCACTAGATTGCGACATCCAACCGAGTGGTTTCAGCCGATAGTACACCGAGATTTAGGTAGATCTAGTTACCCGCATGAGCAAAATCATCAGTTTGGTCACCCGCATGAGCTAAGAGCAAACGGGTGGGGGCCAGGTCCCTTGGGATACGACCATAGTGAGCGGGGTTTAAGGCCCACACGGTGGCAGAGATCGGATCCATTTTTGATCCACCCAAATACTTCACACCCCATCTGGAATCTAGCTCACAACGGACAGTTTCAGCCACCTAATCCATCCGTGTGGGGTTTCGCCACAGGAAATAGATTTGGCCCCCTATCTGACTTAAACACCTGTGACTGACTTGCAACAGGAGCGGATCAGGAACGTGTGGGGCCCAGCAACCCAAAAACTAGTAGTGGCAGTTTTAACATTGAAGATCACTCTAGTTTTCTATCGTTTAAGGTAGTGGCTGAGCCTCATTTATCTACAAATCTTATCCAGCAACTAAATCTATCTGGGTCCGTGACCGGTGTGAAACCGGGCGCCATCGGAGAGGACACACAGTGTCGCGGTCATGGGGAAATTAGAGAGGCACTTCTATCGCAAGATATACTGGAAGGAGTCTCCGAGGGTGGAAATGAGCCAAGTGTAATTATTGATTCGTGTAAGATCATAAGCTGGAATGTAGCAGGATTAAATGCTAAAAGTCAGGACCCTGTCTGGCGGAGCTTTATTTCAAAACATCATATCATTGCTCTGCAAGAAACTTGGGTCACATCCAGCAACATTTGGTGGGATGGGTTCACCAGCTTCATAAGACCCGCAGTCCCCAGCAGAACGGGCAGGGCTAAAGGGGGTTTGGCATTCTTTTTTGCTCTGAACCTAAAAGGAAGCTATAGGCAGATCACCTCTGACTCTGATAATATCTTAATAGTTGAAAGGGTGATCAGTAAAACTAGCAGGACTCTATATGTTAATTTTTACAATTCTGGGAATAGTGACTACGCCGGCCGTAACATTGCTAGCCTGGACAGTATTTTAAATAAAGTCTCACAGAATATCGCATTTGCCTCTGAGTTCATTTTACTAGGTGATTTTAATATTCATTTATGCAATTTAGACTGTAAGGGAATAGAAGTTGATGAAGTGGATGATGCGGTACCATTAGGACCTCACTTTGAACATTCTGCTGAGGGGCAAGAGCTTGAAGATCTACTTGCAAACTACAATCTTTTTGAACCTGACTATGGTTTGAGAATGCCAACTTTTATTGGCGGCAACCATGGAACGGTGATAGACTATATTTTTGTCTCACTTGGTATCTTTAATCGGACCATTGCTTACCGCACAGTAGAAACTCATTATAGCGATCACAACCCAGTATTATTGGAAGTGGCCTGGGGAGCCCAGATGGGTGCATCACCATCAATCGTAAAAGCCTCACACCCCCTGAGGACCACCGACCAAGATAGAAGAGTGAAGTGGGCAAAAGTGATTCCGGACAATTTCTACAAAAAATGCTTCCCTAAAATCAAAGATCAGGTTGAGCTTTGTCAGAATTCGGACGCTCAAGGGAAACAGATTGTAGCAGCTTTTGAGGAGATATGTGTCCAGGTCTCTAACGAGCTTTTAGCTAAACCTATCCAGGGATCTCAAGGACACAAGCGATGGTTCGACTCAGCATGCTCGAAGGCCCACAGAGATCTGATGGTGGCTCTAAAAATTGTACCGAGGGCAACAGATGACATCGTGAGGCTAAGGAAAGCTTATAAGACAGCCATAAAAAATTGTAAAGAATCTATCAAACGCGAAACATGGGAAAACCTCCTGTCAGCGGCAGTGTTGAAGGACAGTAGGAGATTTTGGGAGATCATCAAGCAGCCCCTATTCTCTGAAGACAGTAATGTACCCATGGACTGCGTGATTACTGATGATAAATGGCTGTCTTTCTTTAAAAGTGTATATGGGGGCGACGAAGTGGACGAGGGCTTTAATAAGGGTTTTTTGTCCAACGGGGGCGTACTTCCTATCGTCTTTAACCCACAAGAAGTAGAAAAAGCACTCAAGGCAACTACAAAACACAAGGCACCTGGACCAGATGGAGTCCCGGCTGACTTTTTTATGCACTCGCCTAAATTGTGGTCGAATGTTTTGTGTAATGTGTTTAATGCTGTTATTGACAACTCAGCTCCCGCATCCTGGGCAATATCTACTATCGTCCCCATTTATAAAAACAAAGGTCAGCGGGACGACCCAGCATTTTATAGACCCATATCACTTTTGGACTCAACCGTAAAAGTTTTGGGTAGAGTCCTTTTACACAGATTAAGGGAGAATGTTGAGGGCTGTGGTGGGCTGTCCGAACTGCAATATGGTTTTAGAGAAAGAAAAGGCACCATTGAGCAATGCATTAATTTGCACTTACTCATTTCTAAGTATACGGTGGCCAAGGAGGGTTCCGTGTTTTTAGCATTCATGGACCTCTCCTCGGCTTTTGACCTCGTTAATAGGTCCAAACTATGGTCGAGCCTATTGGAACTGGGCATTGATGAAGTATTGGTCATGTTTATGGCCACTCTGCATCAGGAGCTTTTTGCAGCTGTTCGAGTGTCTAACAACGGCAGGTGCACCCCTTTATTTAAATCTCTAAAAGGGGTACGGCAAGGTTGCATTTTGGCCCCCACGCTTTTTACCATCTATATTAACGGCCTGGGGGCATACCTGCGAGGTAGGGGCACGAATGTTCCACGTGCAGGAGATGTCCAAATCCCGGCACTCCTGTACGCGGATGATGCCGTGTTGATTGCCCGTACTGGTATTGGTCTTCAGGTTCTCCTGAACGCCTTTGGCTCCTTTATGGAGAAATTGGACCTTAAGGTTAATGTGTCTAAATCGCACACGATGGTCATGGGCCGTGATCGTGCCAAAAAAAGCCATAAATCATTCTTTTGCAGTGGGGTTCCAGTCTCCAAGGTCACCACATTTCCCTACCTGGGCGTTCTGTTCGACCATAAAGGGACGTGGGGTCCACAGATAAGCGCAAAACGATTGGCGGTAACTAGATCCGCCTCAGCTCTCTTAGGTTTTGCGGGCAAGTTGGGAGCTAGACCCATGGAAGCAATGTTAAAAATGTACAAGTGTAAACCTGTGGCCATTGCTCTATATGGATCTCCCCTGTGGGGATATGTAAATCTTGACCCCATCCAGAGAGCGGAAAACAGATTTATTAGATCTCTCTTATCTGTCCCCCAGTCAACCCCAACCTACTCCATTCACAAGGAGGTGGGTTTACCGTATTTGTCAGACCTATTGAGTTTAGCGCCCCTGACCCTGTGGATGAAAATGTGGTTAAATGAAGATCTCCCATTGAATCACAGGATCTTGAAGGACGTCCAATCATTGGACAAACATAGCAAAATCCCATGGCTGGACTATCTGATTAAATCATTTACGGATTTGGGTCGTCCAGAACTTTTCTTTAGCCCAGAAAAAATCAGGGCTCAAGATATAGGCCACATAAAAAAGTTATTCTATGAAAGGAAGGATGCGTGCCGCGAGGCAGTTGAACTGCAGAAAGCAGCAGTCAGGGCCCACTACCTTTTGGTAAGTGTACCCCATCTTGCACCTTACCTCAGCTTCGTCACAATCCCTTATCATAGGTTTTTATTAATTAAATTTAGGTTTAATCTTTTACATTTTCACCTTGGTTCTTTTAACTGTTGGCAGAAGCCGGAACAAGCCGCCCCTTGTAGCTGTGACAATTTTTCTGTGCAGGACACAATGCACTTTGTCATGTTTTGTAGCCTGTTTCATGAGCAGAGAAAAAAATACTTGCTCCCCATTTTGAAAGAAGCAGGGTTCACACAGGTGCGCCCCGCGCTGCTCTATTTACAGCTTTTGACAAATCCTCGCACTACTTTTAGTATTGCAAAATTTTTAGTGGCAGCCGCAAGGGTAAAAGCTGTTGGCCAAACTCCGTCCTAAGAATGTCACTTTTATGGGATAAGATGCATCTTTTTACATAAAATGTACCTTTTTAAAATTTGTATATAGTATTTATAATGTGCTTCTAGGTTGATGCTTTTTAGGTAACTGGATGGTTAAGTATGCTTTCAATGTAATGTTATATGTTTGTCTCGTTTTAATGTTTTTTTGTTTCTTTGTATGACTTGGAATAAGTCGAATAAAGATATTCTGACTGACTGAAAACTGTCCCACTCAGCACACAGCAAGATTTACACACATTAACATCTGTAGGGACTACATTCATGGACTGAAATGGTAATTGAACACAGGGACAAATGCTAACATTACACACACCCTGGGCCCCGGATAGGTCACATAGAAAATACATTGCCATTAGAAGATTTACCAAATCTTGAGGCTCAGCTGTGTCATGCATGCCCATGGCAGTGGTCCACCATGTCAGAAGTACACACGGTCATGGATACAAATATCACAAAACACTGCACACTTTGTTTGCATCAGCCTCTGGACATGTGTGTCTCCAGAGTCATTTGCATGTAGTCAAACTTCATGTGAACCAAGTTGTCCTGATGAGACAGATGATTTGTTAACCAGCAAAGCGCTATCATGCATGTCAGCCGTAGAGGATTGTACCAAAAAAATGGTACAATGTGTACAAATGTCAGCACAACCTATCTGTCAAAGTGTAACTCCAATATGGCCATGTCTCAAAAGAATGTCACATTTCTTGAAGAAAACATTGTTGATCTTGACAAGCTTCAATAGCAGTCAATGTTGACTCTGATACCTACGTTAATAGGACACATATACCATTGACAACATGCGGACCATCACATTGCCCAATCTGGATTGTCCCCAACAAACAATTCAACTGCAATCCTAGGACAACAATTCACAGACATAGGAACACGAAATTGAAAGCTCAAATAAAATGAATGCTTTATTCAGCCATTGTATATTGTTTAAAAGAAGAGAAAATACAATGAGGCCAATGGCCAGTCCATTCCAACAAGTCTCTTATGGGGGATATAAGGAACACACTCCCCCTCACCTTCCTGCACTGCTACAAGTAGGGGACATCACCCCTTGGAGGGGCATCTGTAAGGGCATGGCAGGCACTGCAGGGACATGAATATGGGTGAGCCATTACAGTTTAGGGAGGGATGGGAACTGGGGTGCATTCGCTCAACACTGCAATGTCCTGTTTGGGTTGAGGGTGTGTTGGCTCCACTGAAGTGGCCTGTTCATGTTGGGGTGAGGGGGTGGCTCCACTGAAGTGACCTGTTCATGTTGAGGGGGGGGGGTGGTGGCTCCACTGCAGTGTCTGGATCAGACTGCAGATGTGGGGAAGTTGGAGAGGACGTGCTTGTGTTAGTGGGGGAAGGCCTTAGTATCTTTGGGATTTTGTAATGGTGTGTGTGGGAAACTGTCATTGGGTGTGAGGTCTGATCCTTGGTATGTTGTGCCTGGGACTGTAAGGATGTGGAGGTGGGGGTGAAGTGTGTGACCTTTGTGCGGGCACAGATTTGGGTGACCTGGGTGATTTACGGGTGGGGGCTTTGGATTCAGGGGAGGGTGTGTGTTTAGGGGTGGGACTCCTATCTGTGCCTGGAGATTTTCCGCGCCCCTTGCTAGCTGTGATTGTTGTATCCTTGGGGACGAGGCCAAGGTCACAGATGAAGAGCCGCTGGCTAGTGCGTTTTGCAGGAGAGTCAGGGGTAGGGTCTTGGAGGGAGAGGTCTGTGAGGACTGACCTGTTGATTTGGTTGTGCGTGAGACTGTATGCTCCCTCTCGCCTGTGTGTGTGTGCTGTCAGTCCCCTGACTGTGCCTGTGTGCCTGTTTGGACTTTGTCTTGGGTGGTTGTGTGCTGCTTGTGTCTGTTTGGGTGTGTGACTGTGCCTGTGTGAGTGTGCTTTGGACAGATAAGGTAGTGATAACTGTGGATTGGGCAGTGGATGTCTGGGTGAGGTACTGCTGGAGGAGGGACACTGCTGCCGTCAAGGAGGTGGCAATGGACTGATTTCCCTGCTTTAGGGCAGACATGTCTGATGAGATGCCCTCCATGATCGATACCAATTGTGTCAACAGACCAGTGTGTGCATGGAGGACACTCAGAATGGATGTCTGCCCCACATGGATCTTTTTGATCAGGTCCACCGATTCCACACTCAGTTCAGCAGGGGGGACAGATGCAGATGTAGCAGTGCCTGGCACGAAGGAGACACAGATGTGTCCACTGACCTTTGCCCTGTGACTAGCTGGTAGGGTGGAGGTGGTGGTGGTGGGGACAGACGCAGATGTAGTGGGACCTGACATATCCTCAGCCAAAACCACAAGGGAGTCGTCGCCGGTGCTTGACAGTTCATCGGCAGATGTTGTAGTGTCTGACCTGCTTTCGGCGTGGCTACCCTCACCCTCCATGCCACTGGGTCCCTCCTCTTCCTCCGCAGTGGATCCAGTTTGGCTACCCGCTGAGTCAAGGTCTGTGGGTTCGTCTCCTCCACTTGACATAGGTGATGCTGTTAACAAGGAAGATGAACAGAACCATATCAGTCATCTGCATAGACTTGACACGAGTACAAGCACAGGACTAATGAATTAATGAGCTAATAGTGTGAATCTTGAAGCAATCAGTTTAAACCCGACAGAACCATTGTTTACATAGTGTAGTACAAGCACAACACATCGCAGAGCAAACCCTTGCCTAATGTAATTGGCACCGTTATCATTCCTTCCCCATATGTGAAAATGGCACTTGTCAGTCTGCCAGTAAACCTTTGTTTACAAACACATACTGGCAATGGAACCATTTGTCTGATGTGTAACATGGCCCACAAAATACATTACACATAATGCACTTTTTTGCAGTTTGCATGATCTGTAATGCACATGAGTGCAATGTGTCATTACAGACATCTACCTTTCTCATTTAGAGGATACTGGGAAGTGACATAGCAAATTGGATGCACTGAGATTAAAGTTGTAATGATAAATTTACTGCCATCACCAGGCTTCGAGGTGGGCACATGTCCAGAACGTTAATGCTATGATGGTCTGAATGCAGGACTACTGACAACTCCAGATTGTGCATCTTCACATTCTTTCAATGTGGCATGCTGTGCCACTTGCATGTCTGCATAAACAGTCTGTAGTAACAATTGTTCCCGGGCCAGTCAATTCCAAGGTATAAGTCTGCACTGTGGCACAAACATGAAATCACCTTCCATGCAACATCCACATTGCTTACGTCTCTCTGTGCCACACCCAATTTAACGACTCTGACAAGGCCACGTTGGGCTACTTTGGCATTGGACCATATGAATTAACACATCAGTCCACAGGACCTATTACGTAGTAATCAGGAATGAATGTCTTAACAACATCATGCAGAGTCAAGGGATGACACACGCATGTCCTGTCCTGCGTATTTTCGCCAGTTCACATTAATTGGCTGTCTGTCCAGATTAAATGTATACACTACCTATCTTAGTGTACAAAGTCCAGCCTGTTCACACTGTCACAGAGTCACACACATGAGAATCGAATTTGCAATGTAGGACGTGTTGCCGAACACAGTAAAAAGCGATGTGACCTTGTCTTTTTTGGGCTAATTTGGCATTCCCGTCCTTTGGCCATGTGAAATGTGGGATTACACGGAGCAACACGCAGGTGACTACACTGTTTTGTAAATTTATTTATTTATTATTTATTTATTTGTGATATTTATAGAGCGCATGCAATGGCCCAAGGGCGTCTCGGCGCTAAGTGTCTGAGTGTTTACCCTAGAAAATGATGGAAGATTTATTGATTAAAGAGCCAGGTCTTAAGTTGTTTCCGAAAGGACCATAAAGATGGACTGGCTTTAATCGTTGGCGGCAGAGTGTTCCACAGCTTGGGGGCTGAAACCAGGAATCTTCTATCGCCCCATGAGACCGTTTTTGTCCGGGGTATAACAAGATCACCTGAACAAGATGACCGTAGCGTTCTAAGCGGACGATAAGGGATCAGATTACGGACAAGATGTGCTGGTCCTTGGTTATGCAACGCTTTATACACAATGCACAGGGTCTTGAACTTTATCCTGTTTTTGATGGATAACCAATGCAGCTCTTTGATGGTCTTAGAGGCAGAGTGATATTTAGGGATATTTCCCAAAAGCCTCGCAGCAGCGTTTTGTATTGATTGTAACTTATTCAAGACTCCCTCCTGTGCACTGAGAAACAGGGCATTGCAGTAGTCCAAGGTGGACAGCACAAGGGACGTGACAAGGGTTTTTCCGGCTTTATCAGGAAGGAAAGGGAGGATTTTTTTAATTAGCTTCAGCTTATAAAAGGCTGAAGAGGTAATCTGGTTGACATGTGGATGGAACGTGAGTCGGTCATCAAAGATGACTCCCAGATTCCTCACTTTGCTGACAGGCTGGGGGGGGGAGCCTAGAGAGGAAGGCCACCAATTAGATGACCACTCAGGTGTTAATTGTCCAAAGATAACTACCTCTGTTTTATCAGAGTTTAACTTTAAACAATTAGAGGCCATCCAATTTCCTATTGCCATCATGCCAGCTCTAAGGTCACCTGCCACTTTATGGCCATTGTTCTTAATGGCTAGAACCAGCTGGGTATCATCAGCATAGGACGTAAGGCTCATCCCGTAAGCCCGAATGACATTGGCTAAGCCCGACACATAGATGTTAAAAAGTGTCGGGCTTAGGGATGAGCCTTGAGGTACTCCACATGGCAGTGACATAGTGGATGATTGAAATGGTCCCGTTGTAACCACCTGAGTTCTGTCAGCTAGGAAGGAGGCCAGAAGTTTACTGGCCATCCCTTGTACACCCATGCCCTCGACACGGTCAATCAGGGTAGTATGATCGACCGTGTCGAAGGCTGCAGACAAATCAAGTAGTATCAGAACTGCTGTACCCCCAGTGTCACGGATGAGTCTGATGTCATCAGCTGCTTTAATTAGAGCTGTCTCAGTCCCATGACACTGGCGGAACCCAAACTGAGTTTCGTCAAGTAGCTGGTGTTGTTCCAGGAACGCGGATAGTTGTTTATTCATAGCTTTTTCAGCTATTTTGGCCAGGACCAGTAGGTTGGCTATAGGTCGGTAGCTTTTGGGTTCATCCTTGTCCAAATATGATTTTTTTAACAGAGGTTTTATGATGGTTCTTTTTAAACTTTGGGGGTAGATACCTGTTTTAAACATGGCATTGCATATAGAGGTTATGGCCGGGCTAATTTCCTCTAAGACTGGCATTAGAACTTTGACAGGTCAAGGATCAAGTGCTGAACCTGATCTGATTGTGATAATTATGTCCCTTGCCTGGGCTTCTGAAATTTCGACAAATTGAGTGAGCGTTGGACCAGCCTGTGTATTGAATGTACTCTCAGAGGATTTTTTAATTTTGGTGGCAAATGCAGCATATATATCATTAACTTTGCCAAAGAAAAACTTGGCCAATGTGTCACAAAGGAATTGCGATGGGGGTGGGGTCAAGTTAGGGGAATGACCAGCTAGTTGTTTTGCAGGTTCATACAAAATTTTATGTGAGTTTTTTGCGGTTTCAATTTTATGACTAAAAAATAATTTCTTGGCTTCATCAATCATTTGTTTATATTTAGCCACCGTTTCCTTATATTTGATTTTAGCATCTTCGGCATAATCTTTCCGCCAAAGCCTTTCATTTTGTCTACATCGTTGTTTCTGCTGTCTTAAGGCAGCTGAGTACCAGGGGGCTGAGGGAGTAGATCTGTTCCGGGATATTTGCTTAGTGGGAACCAGCGAGGATGCAGCTGCATCAACCCAGTCATAAAATTGAGAAGTAGCTGTGTTTGGGTCCTGTGATAAGGAAGGCCTGGAAGCTACTAAAGAGGTTTTAAAGTTAAGGCTATCTATATCGTTCCATGCCTTGAAAGTTTGATTAGTATTGATGAGTTTCGCAGGGACAGCTGATTGATAAGGGTTAAGTGATGCCATGATGACATAATGGTCTGACCAGGTGACCGGAAAGGTTTGGGTTACAAAGAGGTCGTTAGAATTGGAGAATATGCCATCCAAAGTATGGCCCCTATCATGTGTGGGAGATTTAACCATAAGAGATAGACCAAATGTAGTCATATCCCCAAGGAACATGGCAGTATCCTTGTCATCTGGGTTATCAAAATGGAAATTAAAATCTCCAAGGACAGTGAAAGAGCTGTCAAGAGCACATGATTCCAGAATGGCTCTTAGCTCAGTAATAAATCCTGTTCTTAATCCCGGAGGACGATACAGAAGGATCCCTTTGAAGTTGTCAGATGGAGTCAATTTGACAGAGAATTGCAAAGCTTCGCATGATGGCAAGGGTATGGTGTTAGTTGCGACCGTGGAAGAGTCACGTGCAACAAAAGCTATTCCCCCACCTCTCCCTCGTGGTCTATCCAATCTGTGGATGGAAAATCCCTTTGGGAACGCGATAACAATATCTGGGTCAGATGAGTTGTCCATCCATGTTTCTGTCATGAACAACATATCTAGGTTGTTGTCTTCCATTAGGTCGGATATGTCCTGGCGATGTTTGCCCAGCGAACGGACATTTATGAGTGCCAATTGAAAAGGTTTGGAGGGCCGAGTCTTGGATTTGTTAGGATGAGGTATGTGAGGACTAAGTATCTGCAGCTGGCAACATGGGCAGGTTAGAGGTGAGGCCGTATCAAGATGTATCGGATCTAACATAATACAAGACTGCTGTATTAAAGGCCGTAGACCCTTAAGCGTACTTGACGTGTATGGACCTGGGCGGACAGAGTCACACGGGTCAAAAGGACCAGGGGAACTGGCCCTCGGCCCGGGCCAGGCGCGGACGGGCGCAGACGGGCCCGCCTTTGGCGCGCCTTCGGCGCGCCGCCGGCGCGCCCGCTGCGCCCGCCCGCTGCACGGACGGTAAAGCCTCTTGTTTATAACCGCCATTAGAATGGGAGGAGAGAGGGCGGTACCAGCGAGCAGCTAGACCGCCACCTTCCCCATTCCAAGATGGCGCCTGAAATGCGGCTGGAATCGGCGTGGCGATGTCCAGAAGGCGATGGTAAAGGAGCCTTGGGCGACGCTAATCTCGCACCAAGGTGGGGGCCAAAGTTAGATAATTTAGCTTTTAAAAAAGCTGAAATATTAAAAGATCGCTATTTTTAAATTCAATAACGAAATGCTCTGCAAAGTAAATTAAAAGCGCGCAGGTAGCGCAGAGAACCCCCGGCTTCCGCCTCAAGGGTGAAAATTCTATCAACAAACAAACACCTCGAGGGTGGAGGCAAGCACCCTTTTGTATCCGGGGAGGGCGGGACCAGCGAGCAGCTAGACCGCCACCTTCCCCATTCCAAGATGGCGCCTGAAATGCGGCTGGAATCGGCGTGGCGATGTCCAGAAGGCGATGGTAAAGGAGCCTTGGGCGACGCTAATCTCGCACCAAGGTGGGGGCCAAAGTTAGATAATTTAGCTTTTAAAAAAGCTGAAATATTAAAAGATCGCTATTTTTAAATTCAATAACGAAATGCTCTGCAAAGTAAATTAAAAGCGCGCAGGTAGCGCAGAGAACCCCCGGCTTCCGCCTCAAGGGTGAAAATTCTATCAACAAACAAACACCTCGAGGGTGGAGGCAAGCACCCTTTTGTATCCGGGGAGGGCGGGACCAGCGAGCAGCTAGACCGCCACCTTCCCCATTCCAAGATGGCGCCTGAAATGCGGCTGGAATCGGCGTGGCGATGTCCAGAAGGCGATGGTAAAGGAGCCTTGGGCGACGCTAATCTCGCACCAAGGTGGGGGCCAAAGTTAGATAATTTAGCTTTTAAAAAAGCTGAAATATTAAAAGATCGCTATTTTTAAATTCAATAACGAAATGCTCTGCAAAGTAAATTAAAAGCGCGCAGGTAGCGCAGAGAACCCCCGGCTTCCGCCTCAAGGGTGAAAATTCTATCAAATTATCCATTGCAATTCTCTGAGGTTTCAACATTGGTCTCCCCTGCTGCACGTGTGGTTAGCATTATTTCCAAACAGAAGTATTTATCCAGATCTGCCTCTTCAAAGATATATGTAGGTTACACACAGAGCACATATCATATTACAGTTAAAGTGCGGACACATGTCAGACAATTACAGCACTCATGATGCTAAACTAAATACACCTGTTGGAAAATGTTGAGGATCACATTAACATTGGACTACTGCACATACACATATCCTAAGTGAAACATGTCACATACAGGGAGTGACACACCTGTCCATCATCTGTAATGGTGTTTACTCAGAAATTGCCCATGATGTGTTGTCTAACCAGACATATGAGCCATGAGAGACTGAGCAGGCTGAGGGAGGAAAACAATCATTACATACCTAGTACATAGACCTAGCATATACTCACCCCATTCTTGCTGCTGTCTGTCCTTCAACTGAGCATCAAGGTCAGGGAAGACCACTGACAGTATTCTCAGCATGTGGGGGGTCAGTGCCCGTTGGCCACCCCTCCGGTGAGGAAGTGACAGTTTCAGCTGGACCCTTGCGATCTTCCGGGTCCAGCCACGGAGGTCATACCACCTCTTCTGGCAGCGGTGGCGACTGCGTTGGTAGGTCCCCACTGATCGCACGGCACGGGTTATGGTCAGCCAAATCTTTGCCTTCTGATGGAAGTTGACCTGAAAGGATGACATGGTGATAACTCATTACTCCATCTGCAATATCTTATGCTTCACACATGGACATATGACTCATGGTCAGACTGGCATTTCCTGTCTAAAGGGAAGACAAGTATCTTCATGGACAGTTGTCCTGTGTGAAAACCTCCCTGAGGAACATGAGAACAGGGCAGGGAAGACTGACCCACAACACACACAACCACACGGATACTCATAGTATGGCCTGTGGGCCGCCAGCAGCCCGGCAAGCCTTCCTTGGAGGCCCGCGGACCTTGCAGACATTGTACCTGTGTTTTTTGCTAAAAAATTTGAAGAGTGTCAGCAAACACTGCGGCAGCAACGCGGACTCCGAGACACTCTGCTCAATGGTGGTAGGGCGATTCACAACAAAGACGCATTAACAAGTAAATGGTCTTTTAAAGACCTGTGAAGTACTCGGGTGGGGCTGTCTGTGTGCCCGGGAAGCTGGGGTGAGGTGACAGATGGTGACAGACAGAGGGAGATGGAGATAGGAAGACAGAGGGATGGAGACAGAGGATGGGAGAGGGCTACAGACAGAGGGAAACAGACAGATACAGGCAAAGACAGGAACAGGGACAGACAGATAGAGGCAGAGACAGGGATAGAAAGATAGAGGCAGAGACAGGGACAGTCAGACAGACAGAGGCAGAGACAGGGACAGGGATAGACAGATAGAGGCAGAGACAGGTACAGACAGATAGAGGCAGAGACAATGACAGTCAGACCAATAGAGGCAGAGACAGGGACAGTCAGAAAGATGGAGGCAGAGACAGGGACAGGGACAGACAGAAGCAGAGACTGAGACAGACAGAGACAGAGAGGCAGAGAGGGAGACGGAGGGAGACAGAGAGACGGAGACGGAGGGAGAGAGAGAGAGAGAAAAAGATGTGTGTATGCCGATTCTGGTGGCTCAGTGGACGAAGGAGTCCGCTGCATGGGCCTGTGTTCAACCTCTTGGTCAAGTTTACCTTAGCTATCGCCCCTCCAGACTCCCCCACTGACCCTGCCCCCACCAGTCCGGCCCTCGGCCACAAACCACACTGTAGATTTGGCCCTCAAGTGAAAATTTGTGAGTCCCCATGCATGACCACGTCACTTTACCTCTCCTGTATATATCTACTTACACACTGTAAAACGTACTACAAATGTCTGCCTGCATGCCCTTGGGTTCACAGTGCTCGAGGGCCAGTTTCTAGACATTTAATTTTTTTACATGCAGTGTAACAACACTCACCTGCTCCACTGGTGTGCCATACAGCTTGCTGTAGTTCGGGAGTAGGCTGTCCAGCAGGGCCTGGTTCTCCTCTTCTGTAAATGCAGAAGCCCTCTCCACAGTACGTGCCATGGTGACTCCAATAGGATGCATAAACTGCAGCAGAGAGTTGTAGATCTGCAGTCAGTAGCAGCTAGTGCACTCAAGTGATAAATGTTGTTAGCACACTGACTTATATCTGGGCAGCAGAGGCGAACTCAGTTCCATGCCTCAAAAGCATTAGGTCTGAGTTGTTTGCATCGTATGCATTTGTCCAATCCATCATATTGCACGCCTCGGACACGCCTCCCATGACGTTCAAAATGTGCTCTTTATCACAACCTAAACTTTGATACATTGTAGTGTAGTTCCTATATTCCCAATAGGCTCTGCGCATTGGAATAATATATCATATAGATTAGACGTAGGACTGAGGTCGACTAGGTCTCTATCGAATATACTAAACTTAATAGTGAGTGCCAGCTAGCTCAGAGGTCACTAGAAACTTTCTCGAATTCACAAGAAGGGATTAGTTTCTGACAAC
Source organism: Lissotriton helveticus (assembly GCF_964261635.1). Taxonomy (NCBI): domain Eukaryota; kingdom Metazoa; phylum Chordata; class Amphibia; order Caudata; family Salamandridae; genus Lissotriton; species Lissotriton helveticus. The sequence continues at coordinate 947,900,777 of NC_136065.1, forward strand.
CGCCTAAACATGACAACTTTGTTTCCCAAGAATAAGAAATATATCTCTAGAGTCGTGGAAACAATAGATAAGTATTTCACACGGTCAATCGTGCATGCTTCGTTTCTACAGAGTTGCAGAGAAATATGGAGACGGGCGTTTTTAATAAAAAAGGTTTATTGAACAGTCTTCTTTCTCATGTAAGAGAAGTGAACTGCTACAATCGTTACGCAGACTGTAAAGTATAATGCGTACAGCGAGAACAATATTATAAAATAATACCGTAAGAGCAATGTATGGTTTCTAAGCCATATAAAAATACATACATAAATACATAGACTAAAATACTCAACTGGTGTTTCTAAAATACGCCTACCCCAATGTACCTAAGCTAAAGTCTAGTACGCAGGAAGAAGTAAGTATTGTGTAGCATAGGTTTAGTGTTCTTTGCCAAGAATCTATCCAAGATTTCTATAGGTTCTAATCAGATCCATACCTTAGTTTAGAATGAAGTAGGTCTGGTATCTCTGTCTCGGGATTTGATTTCCCAACACCCCGCAAGGGGAGCTTGGAAACACTGGAGCTGGATTCTCAGCAGGAGAAGACAGCTTCCTGATCAGTGCGTCAGCTGGAGGGTCGGCTTCCTTTGGCACTTGCTGTAGCGAGCTGCGTCGGGAAAGTAGATAGTCAAACTGCTCCAATCCACTGTGTCTTGCTAGAGCAAGTGGAGGTATATTTATACTTTGAAGGTGTTTAGTAATGCCATAGTTTGATGTAAAGTCTGGCATAATAACGTCAGGAAAGAACCCCAAGGGAATAGTTGTTCTTTGCAAAGTACATGAGTTCTTGGACAAATCAATATTCGAGCAAGGGGAAGTTCCCTTACTGCTTAAGCCGATTTTCCAAGAAATTGTTGGGATGTTTGGTACGGGTGGAAGTAGCCATGCCTGTATTTGGTTTGCATGGGCTATGCCTAAATAAGGGATTGATTTCTATGCCTATATTAGGGCAATGCGAATTGTACCTATATAAGGGCATGAATCAGAAAATTCAATCGGAGCCTAAAATGCCACACAACAACATGTGTTGCAAAAGTAAACTGAATTTGTCCACCAAAGATTCATACACGATGCAAAATGCGCATCTGTCGTCATGACGATCAACAGCTATGGAATGCTACCGGCTCGGCCTGGGTGTGCCCCTCGCTTCCATGCTATACTCACGTGTGTCGGATTCCATAGTATTGGGCATGCAATCTGTCTGCCCGGCTCGGTCAGGATGTGGCAGACGTAGTCATGCAATAGTCACCCGCGTCGCACAACACTGTTCAGGGCATGCAATCTGTCTGCCCGGCTCGGTCAGGATGTGGCAGACGCATCCATGCAATAGTCACCCGCGTCGCACAACACTGTTCTAGGCATGCAATCTGTCTACCCAGCTCGGTCAGGGTGTGGCAGACACGTCCATGCAACAGTCACCCGCATCGGACACCATAGTATTGTGCATGCAATCTGTCTGCCCGGCTCAGGCAGGGTGTTGCATACGTGTCCATGCAACAGTCACCCGCATCGGACACCATAGTATTGGGCATGCAATCTGTCTGCCCGGGTCGGTCAGGGTGTGGCAGACACGTCCATGCAATAATCACCTGCGTCAGACACCATACTATTGTGCATGCAATCTTTCTGCCCGGCTCAGTCTGGGTGTTGCAGACGCATCCATGCAAAAGTCACCCGCATCAGACACCATAGTATTGGGCATGCAATCTGTCTGCCCGGCTCGGTCAGGGTGTGGCAGACGTGTCCATGCAACAGTCACCCACGTCGGACACCATAGTATTGTGCATGCAATCTGTCTGCCCGGCTCGGTCAGGGTGTGGCAGGCGTATCCATGCAACAGTCACAGGCGTCGGACACCATAGTACTGGGCATGCAATCTGTCTGCCCAGCTCGGTCAGGCTGTGGCAGACGCATCCATTCAATGACCACTCATCATGTCAGACAGTACATGTAAGATCAATGGCATTCTGTATGCCCTGTGTGGATGGTGTTAAGCACATGTAAAATGGGACACAGACAAAGACATGACTACTCACATTTATGATACTAGCTTACAGTGTAATTGTTGCATTGTTTGTGGGGAGCATAACAAGTCTGAGTGACTAATTCACAGATCATCCTCCTATGCTTGGCCACTGTCCCAGGGGCTCATTGTGTTAACACAGGATACATCGACACATAAGCACACCATCATCTGATCATGATTAAAAGTACAATGTGTTCATTCTTTTGGACTGTGTACACAGTATGTGAGACTTGTACTACGCAAAACTTACTTGTGAGAGTTGTCACAGTCATTTAGATTTTCCACATCGTGTAATTGTTGCTTTAGTGCCTCTGTATCACTGAATTGCATGTATGCATAGTGAAATATATATGTGCTACACATCATCATTGTTAGGTGTCTGTGATAGGACTAGTAGGTCATACATCACATCAGGACAATGTCCACACCATGACAGTGTTGTGCATGGTCACAATCTATCTGTCTGTATGTAGTGTTGTTACTAGGTTGCCATACATTTTCCATTTCTGTGTATCTTCATTACATGTGCTAGTTGAGCTATGACTCTCAGGGCCAGATGTAGGTAGCCCTTTACCGGTCGGTATCGGCCGAAAATCAGTATTTTCGTCCGTTACCGACGGGTATTGAGCAATCGGTATGTAGGTGACCGAAATTAAGCTAAATCGGTAAATTTACCGAATCGGAAAAGTTACCGAATCGGTAAAATACCGAATCGGAATATATACCGAATCGGTAAATTTACCGAATCGCAAGGGTTTGCGAATCTGTAAATTTACCGAATCGGTAAATTTACAGAATCGGTAAAATACCGAATCGGTAATTAAGAATTGGTAAAATTGAAGATTGAGATGTAGGTAAGCTCTTAAATACCGAATTTGCTTGAGTCGGTATTTACCATGGATTCAAATCAGGTGGTAACCAGGTGCAGCCTATAAAAATGGACCCAAAATGCAATTCTGTTTGCACAATGGCGGCATTTTATGTCATTGCAAGACGGCTACGGCTACAGGAGGAAGGAGAGAGGGAATGGCAGAGACAGGAGCAGGTCTACAGGCAGAGGGTTACCCTGTTCATGCTCACAGAGGCAGAGATACTGCAGAGGTACAGGTTGGCCCCAGACACCATCTTGGAGCTCATCAGGGACCTCCAACCACTGTTGCAGCACACTACCCCAAGGGCACATGCTATTCCACCCCATGTGCAGGTGCTGTGCAGCCTCCACCTGCTTGCATCTGGGAGCTACCAGAGCGTGGTTGCTGGGGTGGGTGGGGTGACCCAGAGCAGCCTCTCAAGGTTCTTCCACAAATTCCTTGACGCCATGTTACAGAGGATGGACCATTACATATCTTTTCCTGCTACCCATGCTGAACTGGTTCAAACAAAATCAGACTTTTACCAGATGGCTCGATTTCCAAATATACTTGGCTGCATAGATGGCACGCACATTCCCATTTGTCCTCCTGCTGCCACAGAATATATCTACAGAAATAGGAAGTCCACCCACACCATCAATGTGCAGGTGATTTGCAATGCAAAGTGCACCATCACTGACATTGTGGCCAAATTCCCAGGGAGTACCCACGACTCCTATATTTTTCAAAACAGCGGCATCTATGCACGGCTGGCTGCAGGGGAATTTGGTGAAGGATACCTCCTAGGTAAGACACAGTGTCTGAACCCCATAATACCTATTGCAGTAGGAAGTACATGTATGCATGTGAGTAATGTATTCCCTTTTCCTTTTAGGAGACAGTGCATATGCCCTCCGCTCATTTATACTCACCCCCTACCTCAACCCCTCAACACCCAGCCAAAGGAGGTATAACCGGGCCCACAAAAGCACACGGAATGTGGTTGAACGGACCTTTGGCATCTGGAAAAGCAGATTCAGATGCTTGCACAAGAGTGGAGGTGCAAGGCAGTATACCCCCATCACCTGCTGTAAGATAATTGCTGCCTCTGCCATGTTGCACAACCTTGCAGTGAAGAAGGGTACTGAGGTGGAGTTGTCAGACTACGAGGACCATGACAATGACATTGCTGTGCCTGAAAGACAACCTGCTGGAGTGTCAACACCAAGTGATGGCAGGTACAGGCGTGAGGAGATTACACGCAACTACTTCTGAGTAAGTAATGAGACACAGACAGGTTGTGTGGGGGACCACCGTATTTTAATGTAGCCACAACGTTCAAGCCCTTAAGTGCAACAAAATTAACATCATGAACGTGGGGACTGTATGACCCGGGTTACTTCACCCACACCAGCAATGTCACTTGCGCCCACGCTTTCCCGAGCCACTGGGATGTTGGTCGCTGCTCTCCGCATGGCCTGCAGCCTCAGCTGGTCGCCTGCCACTCCTACGTGGCTCAACTACAGCGCTTGCCAAGCTGCTGCGGCTACTGCTGTCGTCTGCCTCTGCCACATCCAGGGCAGGATTTAGTGCAGTGTGTGATATAATCATAGCCTCTAGGGCACTAGTGATCCTGGCCATGCACCTGGTGACCTCTGCCGTGTTCTGTGTGAGGCTCTCCTGCATATTAATGCCCCTACGGCATAGCTGGGATGTGGCAGTGGCCAGACAATTCATGGCCCTATTGTGAACACGGGCATCCCTGCGCCTTGTGTGTTCCAGGCTGTCCAGTTTTGAGCAGAGCTGGGTGATGGAGTTGCTCATTTGCTGCATTCCTGCTGCAATGTCTGCATTTGTTTTTGCTACCTCCCTATTAGTTTCTACAATGTCTCTGATGCCCTTCCCCATGTCTCCTATTTGTTCATTTAGGACTCTAAATTGGCGGTGGCAGGCCTGTATGGATTTTCCCTGCATCCGTTGTATGCGCACCATGCTCCCCTCCAGCCGACAGAACACTGTGCCATCTCCAGGTCCACCTGCACTGCTGGGTCTGCGTTGGCGTCTGCGCAAGGTGATTGACTCATTGGTGGACTGCAGTGCAGCAGGACTCACATGTACAGTGGCTTGAGCCTCACCCTCTGCTGCCTCCATTACTGGCAGTGGGGCCACGACTCTCCTTCTGGCTGGTGAGGTTGCAGGTGCAGACAGGGACATTGATGGGGAGGTGTCTGGTGAAAAAAACCAATGGAGGGGATTGTGAAAGGTGTGGGGAGTGCGGAAACTCTGGGGTATGTACTGTCTCATCTTCGTGGGAGATGGCAGTCGTGTCTTCTTCCTCCTGCGAGGCTTGTACATGGCTTGGCCCTGCCTCCTCACTCTCCTCCCTCGCCTGTGCAGTCCCTTCTGTTGCTGTGGCTCGACTGCCTGATGTTGCCCCTAGGTATAAATAAGCGTATGTCAACTGAGTGCTACTGTGTCACAGTCACTACAATAAATGCTTTGCACATTTAACTTTCATTTTCCTGAATTACTTTTAGTGCCTTGCTGATGTCTGGGCACTTACACATGGTCTTACATTAGCTGACTACATTTCCCATAATGCATTGCTCCTGTATAGTGCTAGCAGTACTGGACTGGGGTTGGCCTGTACACAAAGGCTAAAGGGAAGCAGATTGGTATGGGGTGTCATGCTGCGCATGCGTCTTACCTTTTCTTGAAGCTCTGGCTGAGCTGTCCACATCTCCAAGTCCCACAACACTGTCTGGCTCGATGGTTGAGGCCACCAACTCCTCCAGGTCAGTCAGGGGGGGCGCTGGGTTCCTGCCTCCACCGGTGACACCAGCCTGCTTATGTATTTCTGACATCTTCTTTTTTGTGAGGCTCCTGATGTCATAAAAGCGTTTCTTCAGGTCCTCAATGTTCCTGCTTGTGACTCTCACTGCATTGACCTTTTCTCCAATTGCAAGCCACATTTTCCTTTTTGCAGACTCAGCTACAGTGAGGGATTGCCTGCCAAAAAGTTGCTTGTGGACTCTCACAACTTCCTCCACCAGTACATGCAGCTCCATGCTGCTGAACTTAATTTTTCTTTTTCTCTCTGCCTTCTGGCTCTCACTGCTGCTTGCCATTTTTCTTGTTGTAAACTCCCAAAAAACTCTCCCTGCTGCTCTGTGTCTCTGCTCAGCTCTGACTGCCTCTCCGGAACCTTCTAATGAGTGGCAGCTGCCTGGGTAGCCACTTCCTGGTAGGGAGGGGGAGGGTGGTAGCACCTGATTGGCTGTTTTCATTGGTTTCACTTTTGCTTGCTTTCCGATGCGGAATTTACCAAATCGGTATTTACCGAATCGGTATTTACCGATTCGATATTTCCAATGCATTCCTATGGGCCTTTTGGCCCATAGGGATGAATGGGAATTACCGAATCGGTAATTGCCGATTCGGTAAATTCCGAAAGTCCGATACCGAATTTTACCAAATCGGTAATAAATTCCGATTTTTTTCCCTACATCTCATTTACCGATTCTTGAATACCGAATCGGTAAAATTCGGTATTTAAGAATCGGTACATGTCATTTACCTACATCTGGCCCTCAGTCTGTTACTTTAGTGTGTGTGTGTTGTGTCTGTCACGATTGAGCACATGGAGAGTGTCTGACAACTATGATTAGTCGCAGTACAACACTGTATTATTAGTTGTACATGACATAATTGAGTGTATGTCCAGGTTCACAAGGCTGTCAATTAATGATTAGCTCAACATCACACATCTGACTTCACTGTGTCTTCATTCCAATTGTAGAGTAATATGTAAATTCATTGTTACATGAATCTATTTTTAGATAGTAATATGTGTACATACTTTGTCACATGTTCCGCAGGGGCCAAATGTCCACAGACCTTTCCATGATCTTGCAACAATGGTGGAACGTGAGTGCCTGAGGAAATACAGGTTCACGAGGGGATTAATTACTGAATTGACAGACTAGTTGTCACCACCCTTGCGACCTGGACGCTCGTATCCCTTCGCCCTGACCCCCAAGGTGAAGGTGATGGAGGCACTACATTTCTTTGCCACAGGATTGTTCCAGTTTACTCTGGCTGATGCTGGTGGCAGGTCCCAGACGATGTTTAGTCGAGTCCTCCGGGATGTGTGTGAGGCCATGTTGAGGTTCCTCAACCTGTACATAGAGTTTCCTACACCGCCACAGTTCCGTGCCATTAAAGAGGATTTCTATGCCCTGGGCCACATGCCACATGTGATTGGATCAATTGACGGGACACGTGTGTTTGGTTGCATCGCAAGTACAAGAACAGGTTTACAGGGATCGTAAACACTTTCATTCTATCGATGCCCTTGTGGTATGTCTTGCGGACCAGATAATCTCCCATGTATGTGTGCGTCTTCCAGGATCTGCACACGACACATACATTATGAGGATGAGTCGAATACCACAAATAATGTCACAGATCAGGAATGAGCATGCCTGGCTAGTAGGTGAGTCATGTTGTCAGATTCTGGGGTGTGTTCATTGTCTGTCATGTTGTACCCTGTTATGGCTCAGATTATCATCTCCATTTGATGAATGTAGGTGACTCTGGATACCCCAGCTTGCCCTGGTTGCTGATACCACTCAGGAACCCAGTCACACCAGCTGATGTACATTACAACAGGGCACATGGGCGTTCCATGTGAGTGATTGAGCGCACATTTGGGCTGCTGAAGATCAGATTCCGCTGCCTTGACCATACAGGAGGTACCCTTCAATATTCTCCAGAGAAGGTGTGCAAGATAATAATAGTGTGCTGCATGCTTCACAACAAGACTGTGAGGAATAAACTCCCACTCATCCAGGATGACAGGGACCAACGGCCTCAATCATGGGAGGATCCGGACCTGGGGCACGTTGCCTGTGACGAGGAGGAGGAGGAGGTTGATGTCAGGAGACATCTCATTAACAACTTTTTCACATGTGTGTAAGTATGCCAAGATGTTTGGTCATGTCAATCCAGTCTAACAAAATGTTGTGAAACGTGTTTGTGTATGCTAATTTACAGTATCATTGTTGTTGTACAGTGCATGTTAAGTTCTGATGGGCACCACTACATTGTTATCATTACTCCTAGCTTGTGTTTAGTTGTTACAATGGCCAATTGTGAGTCAATAATTGGATGTGTCATTAGGGCAAGTTGGATTTCAAATTGTAATATGTCTCTCATTCACAGACTCCTTTGGATGTTGTGTGGATACACACAATGCTGTCCCATCATGGAACTGGTATTTGTAACAGTACTCTCTGACAGACAATGTTTTTGGTCAGTGATAGAATTTGGTTAGTTCATATGAATACTTGGAACTGTAATAATGTATGGTATGTGTTGAGCATTGTGTGTGCCTGTTTAATACAACTGTTACACATCTTGATTTTTTGCATTGTCAGTTTTCACACATGCAACAATGTTTTTTAATCATGTTTTCTGGCATGTAAAAATGTCATGTGGCAATGTTAATTGTCTGTGTGGTTCATTGTTTAGATCTGACAACAGTGTGTGCAATGTTTGAATAGTTTTTTTTTTTTCCGGAGTTTTATATAGCGCGAACTAGAACCGAACCGAATCAGTTATCAGAGCGCTTTACATAGCACCAGTTACGTTACATGAGGACACACTTTCATTTTTTAGGCACGGGGAGATTAAGTGATTTGCCCAGAATCACTGGGGGTTTTTGGCGTCGTTACCGAGACTCGAACCCAGATCCCCAGGTCCGAGGTCGAGCGCCTTAGCCGTTAGGCCAACCCCTCTCCCCTCCCAGTTCCATGTGCTATGTGTTTTGTGAGGAACTTGCATGTCTATCCCTGTTATGTGACATTTCTTCACAAGATGCCAGATGATTCCTTGACTGGTACTTACGTTCATGCTTGATTATGCTAAGTTACCCTGGGCCAAGCTGACATTTCATGTTTCTGTCTAAGATTATAGCACACATTATTTCTATGCTTGTTGTGTAAGATGCATTGGAGTCCACATGATATTATTTTGGTCATGTTCAAGCACAGCGCCACAGGGTTTACAATCCAAGACTCATTGTCAAAGTACATCTTATCTGCACGTATAGTTTATTCATGTCATACTATGTTTTACTTACCATAAGTGGTATACTTGCATCACATTGACGCACAGGTGATTTATCTACACAGATGGAGGTTTTCCAAATTCGCACAATAGCTCTGCTGTGCATTTGCTGTGACCAGTACTCCTAGTTTCTGAGGTTAGGGTTTCTCCGGTATTGGCACAGAGTTCATCATTACTTTGATGAATATCTCGCCTTCACAGGGAAGGTGGTGATTTAAACACTCATGATGTAAACACATTGGGAAACATCCTTTACCACGCAACTTTTACCACGCAGTGCTTTTACAACGCAGGTTTTACAACGAAAACCATTACAACGCATAGCACTGGGGGGCGCTCTAGGATAGGGAATAGTTTTAATTTACTATCCAACACCTTCCCTACTATCCACGGGGACTGGAGTTGGAATAGTAAATTAAACTATTCACTATCCAGCACCCCTAAGCGCTATGCGTTGTAACAGCATGCGTTGTAATGTCATACATCCAAACACATTACATCTTAATGATCTAATTGAATCATGTGAAATGTATATTGTGTGCATATCATGTATTATGCTGCTGGTGCAAGGTTGTATACTGCATCGTAGGACAATAGACAGAGCATGTGTGAGTGAGCTTGGATGTGTGCTTTGCTATATTGACTGTGAGAGTCTGATGGTACTGTGTACTGTGTGGCAGAATCTTTGTGTATCATCTGGATGTACTTTTTTGAGCTGATGAGACACTAGAGTTAGTGGTTATTTGGATTGTGTGTTCTGATGTGCAAATATTGTCCAACCATCCTTCTACAACAAACTATTGTATCATGCTTATTTCTGTAAGTTTTGAATCCCTACCACAGAACTCATGCACCTCATTGGAATGTTTTCCCAATTATACTGATAATATGTTCTACATTTGCTCCAGTGTACAATTAACAGATGACACAGTGATTGTGTGAATATGTATTTATTAATGTGCATGTGAGGAAATACAATTACATTTGAAGGTGATTGTGCTTCCAATTTCTGAATCCACAGTTAATTGATGAGTTGGAAGTGTTGACAGAGGAAAAATAGTCCGAGCAAAGTACACAGTCCATTTGGCATTTGGCCCAACTCAAAGGCTCCATCCCATGTGGGAGAGTCCAGGGACTTCTTCAATTCCTGGGGGGGATGCATGGCCATCAGTATCTTACTTGCCATCCTTCCTTGGACGGCCCCTCCTCTTCTTAGGAGGGGGGGAATCCTCAGGGGAAACATCCTTTACCACACAACTTTTACCACGCAGTGCTTTTACAGCGCAGGTTTTACAACGAAAACCATTACAACGCATTGCACTGGGGGGCGCTCTAGGATAGGGAATAGTTTTAATTTATTATCCAACACCTTCCCTACTATCCACGGGGACTGGAGTTGGAATAGTAAATTAAACTATTCACTATCCAGCACCCCTAAGCGCTATGTGTTGTAACAGCATGCGTTGTAAAAACTGCGATGTATAGGCATGCGTGGTAAAAGCATGCGTTGTAATGTCATACATCCATCCTCAGAAGCAGGCTGACGCGGTGAAGGGGACTCCACGCCAGACTTCTCATCCCTCCCTGTGGCAGTTGCCGATGTTGAGGCAACAGGTGTGGAGTGCACACGGGGAGTTGGGGCAATGTTGGTTGTTATCTGATGTAGGCATGTTAGTATGTCCTTATGCACCGCTGTCAGACCGTCAAGTTTTCCCCAGTTGGACTCCATATGGACGATGCGTTGGTCCATTCTGTCCATGTGTTGCTTCACACGGTCCATATGGTTGTCCATCTGGCCATGATGTGCAGCCTGCTGTTGTTTCATGTCCCTGAGGATCCCAACAACCTGGCCAAATTCTCCAGTGCATTCATGATACACGTTGTAAATGCGATCTAACTCAGGGTCAGCATGATGTACGGCACCAGCTGTGGGATGTGTCCTCCCACCACGCACCCTCACACCACTCCTTACCCTACCCGCATGGACATTACCTGCAGTTGCACGCACTGGCAGCTCCTGTTCTCCCTCATTGTGTCAGGGCTGGTATTTCCAGTCAACTCAAGAGTGTGCTGTTGTGCTGTGCTTCCAGGGTCTTCTTGGCTGGGTGTGTCCGTGGGGATGCTGGGCGTCTGAATGTTCCTGGATGTTGCAGGAGTGGTAGCTGTGTCAGCAGATCGTACTGATGCCACAGACTGACCCACACCGGAGGTGCCAGGTTGGTTCTCATCGCCCGAGGAGGGGTGCGAATCATCCCCACTGGAGGACGCAGTGTCCGCCGTTGTGCTGGAGCTGTTGGCGGACTCTGACTCTGACTCCTCTTCAGCTGGTGACCTACGTTCAGGTGTGCCTGCAGGTAATGGAGAGACACAATGTTATTAGTGTTATTTTTGATGTTATGGTGTCACACACAGACATATGTCACAGATTTGTTCATGATGTAGTGTATCCTTATTATTTCTACTCATCAATGGTCACAGCCAATGTGATATTTGTTAATGTCAACTTGTGAGTGAAAAAATATGTGCTTAACTGAGCAAGTCCAGCTACGTGCATTAATGTGCATGCATTTGCTATCCTTTTATGTTTGTAGTAATTGATTGTGAAGTGTCACACTGTGCATGACACATGTGTGTTGTTATTTCGCACATGAGAATTTTTTACTATGAAATACATACTGTGACAATTCTGATGCTTATCAGTAATTGTGCATCTGTGCTGGCCTTTGTGAATGTTTGAGACTGTAACATTGCTGAGGTGGCATGCAGACTCACTCTCCTGAGTATGTGTCAGCATTTAATGACTTGACTTGGAGGAATGTGTTAATGTGAACAATCAATTACATCACATGTGTAGCCTCAAATGCTATAGCAACAAGTTTCTTCTGACAAATGCATTGTTACATGGCAGTCCATTGAAACACAGATCATTATCTTGACATTCTGTAGGTGATTCACTGACATGGGTATTGGTGATACGAGTTATTTGTATGATTGGACATTCACTAATCTTACACTCACTTGACTTGTTATGGTAAATTGTATCAGTTTGTGATCCTGCGCAGCGCCTACAGCAAGTTTGTGTGCTTTTGGCATTGAGAGTCTCTGCAATTTCACAACATGGTTGTTGTTCTGCCTGTGTTATTAAAGCATTCTTTATCAAGGTGTGCAATGTGAGAAGACATATTGGTGTCAATCGTTTTTCATCACTATGCACACATGTGAATATCTTTCAGTTGTACTAATTCTCGTTGCATACTTTTGCACATGATCAGTTCATGTACAATTTAATTGATTTGCATGGACAGAGGAGTCTCCCAAGGATGAGCATTTGCCTCTTCATGTTCAGAGCTGTGTGGTACAGTGTGTGAATATGTTGAATTGTTCTGCCTGGACTTCTATAGCATTTCCCAATGGCAAACAGACCAGCTTGACCATCATTGTCAGAGGATCAATGACAATGAGGGTAATATTTCTCAAAGCATGCTGACACCGCTGATGTTGGAGTACAATGCAAAAGACAAAATATTGTTGTGGTCTGGGGGGGTGACTAGTGTATGATGCTGACTGTAGGCATTGCTTCCACTCCTCCTCCTACCCAGGACAAATGGGCTATCATATTCCAGCCTTACATAGCAGTGTATACAAAGTTAAATTCAAGATGTGTGGCACTGGTGCCTGCTGTCATACTGGACACGACTGCCGACAGGGCCTTGTGTTCCCCACACCGGATGCCAGTGTCAGACATCGTGTCAGGGCATTTGCATTCACTGTCAGGGACATCATTGTGACAGGTGTGTTGTTGTGGTGTTGAGGGGGTGCGACTGGTGTGTGCTGGTGGCAGTAGTCGTTGCTTCCACTCCTCCTACCCTGGACAAATGGGCCAGCATGTCCCATGGTTCCATGTCAGTGAGTAGAAAGTTAAATTGGGGATGTCTGACTGGCATGTCTGTGGCTGTGTATTTGAGTAAAGTTTATCATATTTGGACATGTAGTGACCAAGTTCTGGTAGTCCAGCTATTCCAGTAAGGGCCTCCTGTGGGATGAGGTCACACACCTTCGTCTCCCAGGATTTGAAACAAACCGGTTTATGACATCCACCGCCAGTCTTGTTGCTCAGGGCATGGTCCCGGCAAATGAGCCTCTTGACCCTCTTGCGGACTTCATAATACCAGTTCCGGATATCCTTCCTTGTGCGCAATGTAGGTGAATGGGCATTCACTTTGTTGACAATCCTCTCCCAGATCTTGGTTTTTGGGCCTGGGAGGTCTGTTGGGCCAGGCTGCCATATAACTGTGGCTCAACTCGGATGATTTTATCTAACATCACTTCCAATTCAGCAGCTAGGAACGCTGGATTCTCCCTTGGGGGCATAGTGATGGGTGGTGTTGAAGATGTATGTGTGTGTGAAGGTGTGTGAGTGTGAGTGGAGTTGTGGTTCAGTGGTGCTAGTTGTGTGGGGATTGTGCTGTGGATGACATGTGTGTTTGTAGTGGTTAAAGGAATTCTCAGTGGTGTGGTGCGGTCTGCTTGCATGTGTGTCTGGCTAGCAAGTGGTGTTGATGTTCATTTGCTCACTTTATATAGTTGGAGTTATGGGTGTGTCATAATATTTAAATGTGTTGAATAATTGGGATGACCATGCATTTTTGGGTAGTCTTTTTTCTGTTTCTATTATTTTGTTTCTTCTACTTATGTAAGTTGTTTTGACGTGACATGTGGCTTGTTTTTGTGACTTGTTTTGTACAAGTCTGTTCCATTCATTCTGGGCTATGTAGCATAGTTTGCGTCCGAGTCTGTTGCGTTGTGTATGTGCTTGGCTACATGGAGTCGTTCGCGTCCGAGTCTGTCTCGTCGTGTATGTGCTTGGATGTGTGGCATCGTTTGCGTCCGAGTCTGTGATGTTGTGTATGAGCTTGGGTGTGTGGCATCGTGCGCGTCCGAGTCTGTGGCGTCGTGTATGTGCTTGGGTGTGTACATCGTTCGCGTCCGAGTCTGTCGCGTTGTGTATGTGCTTGGCTACATGGAGTCGGTCACGTCCGAGTCTGTCTCGTCGTTTATGTGCTTGGCTGTGTGGCATCGTTCACGTCCGAGTCTGTCGCGTTGTGTATGTGCTTGGCTACATGGAGTCGCTTGCGTCCGAGTCTGTCTCACCGTGTATGTGCTTGGCTACATGGAGATGTTCGCATCCGAGTCTGTCTCATCGTGTATGTGCTTGGCTGGGTGGCATCGTTTGCGTCAGAGTCGGTGACGTCGTGTATGTGCTTGGGTGTGTGGCATCGTGCGCGTCCGAGTCTGTGGCGTCATGTATGTGCTTAGGTGTGTGGCATCGTTCACGTCCGAGTCTGTCGCGTTGTGTATGTGCTTGGCTACATGGAGTCGTTTGCGTCTGAGTCTGTCTCGTCGTGTATGTGCCTGGCTGTGTGGCATTGTTCGCGTCCGAGTCTGTCGCGTTGTGTATATGCTTGGCTACATGGAGTCGTCCGAGTCTGTCTCACCGTGTATGTACTTGGCTACATGGAGACGTTCGCGTCCGAGTCTGTCTTGTCGTCTATGTGCTTGGCTGTGTGGTATCATTTGCGTCGAGTCTGTGGCGTCTTGCATGTGCTTGGATGTGTGGCATCGTTCGCGTCTAAATCTGTCGCGTTGTGTAGGTGCTTGGCTACATGGAGTCGTTCGCATCCGAGTCTGTGGGTCGTGTATGTGCTTGGGTGTGTGGCATTGTTCGCGTCCGAGTCTGTCGCAATGTGTATGTGCTTGGCTACATGGAGTCATTCGCATCCGAGTGTCTCGTCGTGTATGTGCTTGGCTGTGTGGCATTGTTCGCGTCTGAGTCTGTCGCGTTGTGTATGTGCTTGGCTACATGGAGTCATTCGTGTCCGAGTCTGTGGGTCATGTATGTGCTTGGGTGTGTGGCATTGCTCGTGTCCGAGTCTGTCGCGTTATGTATGTGCTTGGCTGTGTGGCATCGTTTGCGTCCAAGTCTGTCTTTTCGTTTATGTGCTTAGCTGTGTGGCATCGTTCACGTCCGAGTCTGTGGCATCATGTATGTGCTTGGGTGTGTGGCATCGGTCACGACCGAGGCTGTCGCATTGTGTATGTGCTTGGCTACATGGAGTTGTTCGAGTCCAAGTCTGTGGCGTCATGTATGTGCTTGGGTGTGTGGCGGTAAACAGCATTCATTACAAAACTTTTTTCACACATGGAATCACAACGCAGTTGTTTTTTTGACCGCGTTGTGAATCCGCATACCATTACTCCGCAAGTCGAAACAACGACTTGCGGAGGGGGGGTGTTGGATTTAAAATCCAACACCTTCCCTAGTGTCCGCACAGACTGGAGTTGGAATAGTAAATTATTCTATTCCAACATCCAGCCCCCCCCTCCGCAAATCGTTATTCCGACTTGCGGAGTAACGGTATGCGGAATCACAACACGGTCATTGTAACAACAGCGTTGTAAATCCATGCGGGGGAAAATACTGCGGGACAAAGAGATATATTTGTGTGTGGCATCGTTCGCTTCCGAATATTTCCCGTTGTGAATGTGCTTGGCTACATGGAGTCGTTCGCGTCCGAGTCTGTGGAGTTTTGTATGTGCTTAGGTGTGATGCAATGTTCGCGTCCGAGTCTGTCGCGTCGTGTATGTGCTTGGCTGTGTGGCATCTTTTGCGTCCGAGTCTGTCGCGTTGTGGCTGTCCTTGGGTGTGTGGCATTGTTTGCGTCCGAGTCCATCTCGTCAGGCTCCTTTCCTACCGACTCGTCTATTGATCTTTATTTTCGACCGACTCCTTTGGTGGATTTTAAATTAGCATCGTACTTGCTCATTCGGACGGCATGTATACAATTCGGTAGGAAAAACTGATGGATCCGTGTCAGGTAAACGAGTTTCAACGAATCGTTTGGTGACTTGTTGCTTCGCATCGTACCTGCACATTCGGATGGTGGGTATACAATTCGGTCGGAAAAAATGACAGGTTGTGTCGGGTGAAATGATTTCCTGCAGGAATTGGCCCCTTAGTGTGAGGTATTGAAAAACACTACTCCAAATAAGTTTTTCTTATATTTGTTTGACAGTGTGCCCTCAAACGTCATACATTAGCCTGCTTGTATATTTTTTAATTTACATGGAAAAATTGTGAGAAAATATGTTTGCTATTCTGGGGGCCCAGAAGATTTGTTTTACATGAGGGGGGTGTGGCATTAAAACGTTTGAAGACCATTGGTGTGGAGTGAGGTGAAGGAGTAGACATAACTGTGTGTGGAGAGGTAAGAATAGATGTAGGTAAAAGGGTAGGTGCAAAGTTTGACGTTGATGTGGAAGTTTTCAGGTAGATGTAACGGTAGAGGCAGCAGTAGAATAATCGCTAGGGTTGCTATTAAGGTTGATGATGATGTTGTTTTTAGGGTACTGTTTCTTACGGTTTCTTCATTATCAACTTAAAGCATAATGAAAAAAATTAGTTCTTTAATTTTCATTGCTAAATTTTGTATTTCTTCATTATAGCATTCTTAATTTTTACATAGATGCGAAAATTGAATGTAGAAAAAACAACTCAACTTTTAATGTTTTGAGACATTCAGGATTTAGCCCACACAACTTATATACATTTCAAAGGGAAAAACACTTTAAGGGGCCCACATTTACTAATATTTTGCATTGGGGTAGCATAGACTATTTGGCACAGAACTAGGGCAAAATCTATTTTGGGATTTAAAAGCCACCCAGAGCCAAATTTGTTTGACTTTGCAAGGCTTTGTAAAAAAAAAAGTAATGCAAAGCTGCAATTAGCACTCCCTTGGGTTACCTTGGGTGGGGGAGACGTTACATTGGTGGGCATGGTGTTCCCATGCATCTGCTCATGTATTTTGATGTAAATCCATATTTACTAAAGCCAGTAAACTTGGGTTTGCTCCAAAATGGTGTGCCTAAACAAGGCTGGCATAATGACAAGAAATGTCTTGATTTCTTCTTGTTTTTTACTCTTTGCATGTGTGCTGCACTCTGCACCAGACATGCAAATAGCATCAAAGGATAGGTTTTTTTTGCAGGAAGGGACCCTTTCCTGGACAAAATCTATCCTGTCTACAATGCAGGCACCCTTGCGATATGACACAAGGGTGCCTGCATTGACGCTAGACAGCAACATTTGCTCCAGAGCTAGGAAAGAGCAGAACTGTGCCATATATTCAAAAACATGTCACTGTTCCGCTTTCTCTCTTTTACACGCACAGCAGTGCAGCAACGTCCATTGGTGCGCTGCCTAGCCGCACAGTCTAGTAAACATGCTCCTAAAAGCAGTCGAGGCCAGTAAGAGCAGTGGGGTGGTAGGGAGGGGTCGGGTGGGAAACTGGGGCAGGGTGGGGTCAGGGTGGGGGTCGGGGAAGTCGACATACGACAGGATAAGTTAAATTACATTAAAAAAACGCTTACTGTGCTGTCGCCACAACGCCGAGTCGACAATGCGGCGAGCGCAAGGTGTTTTTTTAAAAACATTTTTACATGTCCTATCATAGTTAGCAAATGTGTTGGCACAATGTAATCAATGCAACTGGCACATAGCTGGACAAACACATTAGATGCAGAATACATTACGTGGCAAAATCTACGCCAAGAACTGGAAACATACTGTCCTGAAAACAATGAGCAAAGCAGAACCCTACCTTGTAATTTGGTAGGAGATGTAGGGAGTTTTTTTTAACAAGAACATACTCTTGATCAACCATTAGACAGTTCCTAAAAGTAAAACAACACTGCTGAGAAGTACTAAAGTTGCTTGGATACAAGTATAGTGAGCTGGCTGGGAACTGCCTGTCCTATCCCTGTGTGGTAAAACATCCCCGCTTCCCAGCTGTGAACTGACAATGTGAGAGGGATTTCACCCAGCCCATATTTTTCAGCCAGCAGCACTGTGCAAGCTGGGACTTTTTGTCCTTTACATATTATAAAAAAATTCCCTTTTGGTGAATTTCTAGCACTGTTTGATTAAATGCATCACCGATCTCCAGATACGTGTTGGGACACTTAGTTAAAGCAGAGACATTATAGTGCTATAGATTTAAAGGGTCATCGGATCCTTCGTGTCACACTACAAAAAGACACCAAAGGAACATTCTGGATTGTTGGTGATTGTTGGAGATACAGGGCTGCTTAAAATAATTGTTTTTTTATATACATAGGCTCTGTAGCAGCAGAAAGGCGGCGGAGGCAGTCTGCCCTGGGCGGCACAAGTTTTGGTGGCAGCGGCCCAGTGGCGGCTCTTGTAGGGAGTGCTGCAGGGAGGTGGGCAGGGGCGGGGAGGGGCAGGGTAGGGGGTAGTAAACTCAGGCATACGGCTGATCGGAGTTAGGTAAATAAATAAATAAATACAATGAATGAAATTGCGCGCGCTGCAACGCCAAATGCGCCAAGCAACCCCCCGCTCTTAAATGCGGCCTCAGCGGGTGGCAAACGCAGAAACCAACATGGGCGGCAAAAGGCCTAGCTACAACACTGCACTTAATTTGTGCCGGAGCTCTCCGGCGCTTAGCACGGGCACTTATTTCTCAGGACCGGGTCTTGACCTGCGTGTGACTGCATAACATGTATCACACAATAAAATGTGTTCACATTCTCACTTTGTCTCTGAGTCTCTGTGAAGAGCTGTACCAGTAATAAATCCATTCTCTGCAGTCATTGCTGCTGTAGGCAGGTCACTGATTGGGCTGGATTTGGTCATGTGGGGCTGCGTGAGGCAGCGTGGGTAACCTTTTTAAATTGTCGCCGCCGCTCGCCTTATGATCAGGACACACGCATGACGCACAGGCAGTTAAGCACTTTTATTTGAAGCTACATGTCCTGCAGCACCTGGTAACCAGTAAGTAACCAACAGTTGATTTTCTTGAGCGTGGTGGTTTGCATGAACGTTACTGTTACAGGATACTTGGTTAGAGCTCAGCTGAGACAGTTACGGGTTTGTTGGACTCCTCTTCACAACTCGGAAACAGTGACTTGTATTTTGTTTCTTTGCCCTCTGATTAACACCTTGTCGCTTACTACCCTCACTCCCATCCTCGGTTTTGGCCCTACTGTGCTTTGGCACTCGAGTTTAAAGTATGGCAGGCACTTGCTCCTTCAGTGAACACAGCCAGACTGTGGAGTGCTGTAGAATTTTAAAACACATTCCCCGGTGCTATGAAAAGAAAACCACAACAAGTTTTGTCAGGAACAAAACAGCATTAGTTTTGCAGATTATATAAAAAATATGAATCCATGAGTAATTTAACTTTGCTTTTGAAGCACGGACATGCTGTTTTGTTAACACTGTGCTTTTGAGCAAACGTTGTGCTTTTGAGTAAAAAGGTGGCAGGCCGAAACTCGTCCGATGCAGAAATATTTCAGGCCTCCTGATCTTGCCTTGGGGTCAGTGTCAAACTGTGGTTAGTTTCAACTGTAGCTGAGGCTGTTGAATAATAATGGCGGCTCGCAGTGAGACCAGTGTCCCGGCGCCGTGGTGAGTGTGAGTGTCATGCCTGGCAGGGTCCAGACGGATGTCAGCCTTTGTTTTGGGCACATAGAACTGCCTTTGAATTCACCTAAAATGGGCTGAGGTGGAAAGAGGAAACCGAAAGCATCCAGGTTCGCATTCCCAGGTGAATGCGTGTGCAGCCAGCTCTTAAGTTCAAACTCAACGGGGAAGTCACTGTCACAGTGAGACCACGGTTTAACTACTGGCCTGAGGCAAAGTAATGGGGCCCCTCTGCAGAATGTGTGGAGGGACCACCGAGACTCCCGTTTTTCAGTGAGATTCAAAAGCAGGGTCTGATTGGAACATAATTAGACCCGGGCACTCACAAAAAAACGGCCCACATTCCAGGATCATCCGTTTTATTAATCACACCAGAGAGTTAGTCTCATTAGAATCTGGAAGGCGATTTTTTGTTATTGGTTTTGTAGTTTTGTATAGCATGAAGTCTGCCCATTGGCACTGGGGCAGTGTGCATAAGCACCAGTAACATTACATAAGATCCACTTTACTTTTTTTTTTTAGGTGAGCCAATCCTATGTGGAGATTACATGATTGGCCCAGAATCACAGGAAGTTGAGCTGGCGCCGGGACTTGCACATCGTTCTGCCAGCAGCTCTGACTATGAGCGACTTCCAATTTGTTTTTATCCCTGGGAAAGATGGTCTCACAGCGAGGCTTCTGCAAGAGCTCCTTATTCCCCCCCCCCCCTCACCCCCCCATCCTTCCCAAACAAGGCCCAAAAGAGATGTCAACACCCGTCTTAAAACAAGAGCCTCATGCCGAAGGTGTTCACTGACGGAGAATTCAGCTGTGCTGCAAGAATGTGCACCGTGCAAATCACATCCTCAAGTTATTACTCTTGCTTTTGCCTTTGATTATCTGTCAGAGTTGAGAGTAATCAAAACAGCGCTTTCTGCCTTCAATCTAAAAAGACTTATATGGAATGATAAAATTAAAAAAGATGTCTTAGAAGTGCTGGCCTGTCTAATTGTAGATCTACAAGACGCGATCTCAGAGGGTAATTCTATGGTAGAACTTTGGCCTTGTTTATGTACTGCGCTTTTAGCTAATTTCCCTAACATAAAAGCTTCAGATGGTAAGACGTTGATTCCCAGGAATCGAGGATGGTTTTCCCATCGTTACAATACCTTAAAAGTAATCTTAATAAAACTATAAGATCAATATATAGGAAAGGGAAGGGATCTTCATACATTGTGGTAGCTCAACAAATTAGAAAATTAAAAAATGTTTATAGGAACGAAATCTGGAAAGCCAAACAAGCACACTATGAAACTATTTGGGTCAAATTACATCATGCCTGTAAATCAAAAGATCCGAGGCTTTTTTGGAGTATTATTAATAATTTAGAAAACGGAAATAATAGAAGCAATAGTGCAAATATTGACGAATCGACTTGGGTAATCTTTTTCCATAATTTTAAAAGTATTAATGTAGGCCCTCAGTGTATTGGTGACCAAACAATTTCTACTCGTAATAACTGTCCAGAGTCTATAGAAATATCGGGGCAAGATCTAATACGCACCCAGGATACTGAGTCATGGACGGTTGATAAAGTAAAAAAAGTGATAAATAAGATTCGATCAAACGGTGCGCCTGGTCCTAACGGAATGCCAAACGCAATTTTTAAAGCTACTCTATTCGGATTGGCCAGAGGTCCTTACTCTCCTGTTTAATGATGTACGGAGCACCGGTAAAATTCCTATTTCTTGGCAGGGAAGCATCATACAACCAATTTATAAAAGTGGCCCCCAAGATAACCCAGCAAACTACAGACTAATAGCCCTAACAGATGTTGATGCCAAAATATTTGCAAGCTGCCTTCTAGAGGAATTGGAATCATGGGCTTTAAGAGAAGATCTTATACCAAATTTTCAAACTGGTTTTAGAAAGGGTGAATCCACTTATACAAATTTGGTTTTATTAACACTTTTAGGCGAAAGAGCTAAATTCAGGCAAAAACATTTTTATATTTGTTTTATTGACTTAAAAGCCGCCTTTGACTCTGTGCCCCGAGACTTATTATGGACAAAATTAGCTGATTGGGGGATATCTGACACACTTTTAAAAATGATCAAGTTATTATACTCCGACACTTGGGTCCAGATTAAAGTAGGCGATGGTAGACATACAACCCGTCGCATTGAAACCAATATAGGCTTGAAACAAGGTTGTGTTTTAGCCCCTTGCGTTTTTAATCTTTTTATGTCTGATCTTCCAGCCCATTTTAAAGACATTAATGCCCATTCACCATCTGTAATGGGTAAAGAGATCAAATGCCTACAATATGCCGATGACACTATTTTACTAAGCCAGACAGTTATAGGTCTTAAAAGATTAATAGATTCTTTTAATCTATATGTTGAAGGAAATGGTCTAAAGATAAATACAAAAAAAACTAAAATTATGACCATGGTAAAAGGCAACCTAGGACCTAAAGAATGGAATATCAACGTTATGGTTATTGAGTGTGTAAAATCATATAAATACTTGGGGATTACATTTGATCATAATTTATCTTTTAGGAAACATTTTATTAACCTTGAGGCTAAGGGGTCATCTCTCATATTCGCCTTTAGAAAACTGAGAGACAAATTACAATGCCCGAATTATGATCATTTGTTAAAAGCCATGAAAGCGAATTTAATTCCCACTTTAGACTATGGTTCTATTATTTTTCGGGGCAGAGATGGGAAATTACTAGACGATATTGAAATAAGGGCATACAAATCGGTCTTTCGAACACCTAACCACATTAGCCGTGCGAATGTTAGACTCGAATTTGGACTGAAGAAACAGAGTATAGTCAGACAATCTACATTTTTAAAGTCCTTACTGTCTCTTTCCAGATGCGAGGAAGGTTCGTTGGCTGAGTTGTGTTGGCTTGAGATCAAAAGAGGGGCCCACTCGAAAAGCTGACAATCCTATCTAGATGATTGTTTACACACCTTTGAATGCCCGAAATTAGTGGATGAAACAAGGAGTAAAATGGTTTACAAAAAAACAATTAATCAATCAGCAGCCCTTTTCTCTTGTATAATGAACTAAGTGTAAAAAAACATCTTTGGTCAATTGCTAATTCTTTTACTAAACTGTATCCCCAACCTTATTTGCTATTCCATTTAAAACCTTTAATTAAGAATACATTTATGTTGGCTTGTGCGCCGGTCAGTGAGAACGCACTCTCCGTGAGCTCCGCGACGGACTTTCTTCACGAATGCCGTGAGAGTGCTCTCTCCTGTTTTCTGGACGTCTGAGGCGGCTCCACAGTCGGCGGAAGGCTTCGCGACCCTGATGTTGCCGACAGAAGTGGATTTTGTGCTCTGTGGAGTCTTCTTGTCAAGCGGTAAATTTTCCCTCTAACGCGACGCGGGCGGCCGCCATTTTGGCCGCTGAGCCCGTGTCATCATTCTCCTCACCGCGTTAACTCCCTGCTGCATATTTGGCAATATCCTTATCCAATGTCCATCTACATCACCAATATGGCATTTTTCTTGATGCTGCTTTGCCATTTTGTGCCATTTTGTGCCCCTTATCTGTTTTAAATGACTAACTCAATATTTTTTTACAGAAAGAGGTATCGCCATTTTAGTAGTACTGATTTTGGTCTGACTCACTTTTCTTTCTTCCCACTTATGCCGCAGTATTTTATCACTTGTAGTCTTGACCATATCGCTCATTTATCCTCTTGTTCTGCTCATTATCAATGCACTCTATGAGGATGGATATTGTTTTTTTCATGCTCTAAGCGACATCCCGCTGTTATATCTCCTCATACCTCAGTGCCATCTTTTTTCGGCGACCTGCGTTTTTCATTCAGCTGGTTCAGTGTATATTCTACTATTCAAATCTACTATCTGCTGTGCAATATCCTTCTTCTTGTTAATTCTTCGTCACGCCTTTTGGCCCTTGCTCACGCTTTACCATGGCCAACGACTCCAAACTATCTCAGACTGGTACCAAACCCAAGCGGCCTAAGAATGACCCGCCCTACCCCATTAAGTCTTCCACTAATCCTGTTCTGGACTCAATCCTTGAGGAGGTTCGCGGCCTCCAGCCATTTATGATTGCGACTAACGACAGGCTCAAGCAGATTGAAGACCGTTGGGTACTTATGGAGGGCAAAGTCTTAAATTTGGAGCAAAGGGTTTGTGACATTCATGATGCCTCGACTAAAATTCCTCTCTTAGAGCAAGAAATCCACAAACTCAAGCTGCACACGGAGGATTTGGAAAATCGTAATCGCAGAAACAACCTACGCGTTTATGGTATTCCAGAAAATGTGGAAGGTCCGGACATGGTGTCTTTTTTACAAAAATTCCTACTGGAACTTTTGGATCTCCAACCTGCATCACACCATCTTAACATTCAAAGAGCTCACCGCCTTGGCCATATTAACTCTGCTTCTAACAAACCTCGTGGCATTATCATGCTCTTTCTAGAATTCACGGAACTAATGACTGTTTTAAAAGCTGCCAGGCAGAAACACCGTCTCCAGTGGTCTGGTCACAACATCTTCATCTCACAAGACCTCTCGACTGCGACTAATGCCAGACGCAAAGAATTTTTGAATCTCCGGCCTCTTATGAGACAACTTCACATTCAATATGGCATCCTTCATCCATGTTTCTGCAAGATCACTCATAATGGTCGGACCCGCTCATTTGACGATCCTCAAAAGCTTCATGCTTATCTACAGAGTGTTTCTCCTTCGACGATGGACACTGTTGCATAATCTTATTTCTTGTCACTTTTCCTCATGTTCTTACATGTTGTTTCTTTCTCCTTCTCACTGTGGCTCTATGATTCTCTCATCTGTTTCTTTTTGACTCTTCTCTTTCGTCTTTTATTCATATTCTCCTGTTTTTCGCTCTTACAATCTTCTCTTTACCCTTTTATATGTCCCTTTTCTCGGTTGCTCGTGGGGATGTCTCCCCTTCCTGGCGTATCCTTGCTCCTGATGTTTTTGCTATTCATTGCTTCTCCGATCAGGCTTCTGTGCCTTGATCTGTTTACTTTCCTCTTTCTATTATCTGTTCCCCTTTTTCCCTCTCCTCTTCTCTTTTCTCTTTCTTTTTTCTTCTCCTTCCTACTTCATGTTTTTTTTTCTTTTCTTTTTTTCTCCTCTTTTACTTTACTCTACATTTTTCTCTCCCTCTGCAATCTCTTTCTCAATTGTTTTTCTTCATGGTGTATTTCGTTATCTTGACCAGCTTTTCCTCTTCAATGGTGCGTCTCTTGAGAGCTCTCTTTACACATATTTTATGTCTTTGTTGTTTTCTTTTTTGTAGTGACTCCCTTGCCATGTGTTCTCTCCACGTGTCGCCCATCATCCCTTTCCTCAATGGTGTGTAATTTTGTCTCATGGAATGTGCGAGGTCTTGGTCACCCTGTCAAGCGTCAAAAGGTATTGTCTCATTTATCCAAACTTAGCTCTCAAGTTGTATTTCTTCAGGAAATGCATTGTTCTGATGTTGAATCTCTTAAATTGAAGAGACAGTGGGTGGGGGCCAGGTTGTATTTTCTCCTGCTATCCTTAAAAAAGGAGGGGTTGCTATTTTATTTCATAAAGCTCTGAATGTACAAATTATTTCATCTCAACATGATGATGAAGGACGCTGGGCCATGGCTAAGGTTATTATCCATAATAAGACATTGGTTTTGTTAAATATTTATGGTCCGGTACGTCCTGACCCTAAATTTTGGAATGATATTAAAACCCTGATTTCTTCCATTGATTGCCCCGATTTTGTTATTGCAGGTGATTTTAACCAATGGTTAGACCCCTTCTCCGATAGGTTATCCTCCAGTAAATTTCAACCTGATAAATCTCATAAGAGCTTCCAATCTGCCATTGCCTCGCGTCCTTTGTATGATTCTTGGAAATTATATAACCCTGATGTGTTGGAATATACCTTTTTTTCTAATGTTCATCACATCCGTTCCAGGATTGATTACATTTTGGTTAGTAAATCTTTACTCCCCTCCATTCAAAAATCTGAAATAGTTTCAATATTTATTTCTGACCATGCCCCTGTTTATACCACACTTAGGGCCAGATGTAGGTCGGTCGGTAACGGCCGAAAATCGGTATTTTCGGCCGTTACCGAGCGGTATTGAGCGATCGGTATGTAGGTGATAGAAATTGGGCCAAATCGATAAATCTACCGAATCGGAAAATTTACAGATTCTATAAAATACAGAATCGGTATTTTTACCGATTCGGTAAATCCCAGATGTAGGTGGGACTCTTCTGAGTCCCAAAGGCCCTACAAATTCGGTATTTTACCACACAATCCAATTGGGTGTTAAAATACCGAATTCAGGTGTGCATGCACATGTGTGCATGCACACCTAGCCATGTGACAGACAGACATGCCCTTCGGGCATGTCTGTGTGCCACATGGCGCACATGCCTATTTTTGGGGTGCCAGAGGGTGTCAAAGTAACACCCCCTGCACTCTTGCAAAATTCGGTATTTACCGATTCGGTAATTACCAAATCGGTATTTCCCATTGATTCCTATGGGCTTCACAGCCCATAGGAATCAATAGGGAATACCGATTCGGTATTTACCGAATCGGTAAATACCGAATTCTAACGATTCGGTATTTCAACATCTGGAAATACCTACATCTCCCCCCTTCATATTTACAGACTCCTAAATACCGAATCGGTAAAATTCGGTATTTAGGAGTCGGTAAATTTGAATTACCTACATCTGGCCCTTGATCTTTCCCTTATTTCCTCTAAATTTAGTCGATGGAAGTTTAACACCTTTCTATTATCTGACTCAGTTTTCTTGAAAGAAAGTGCGGAATTTTTCAATGAATTCTTTACTTTTAATGATCCCTCTGATACCTCCATTCCGAACAATTGGGATGCTTTTAAAGCAGCTTTCCGAGCCTTTACTATATCATATGTTGCTAAGAAAAAGAAAATTAATAGGAAAAAATATGACGACCAACTTCAGAAAATCAAACACCTTGAACATTTGTATTTCTCCTCTAAATCCTCCACTTCCCTTCAAGCTTTAATCTTGGCCAAAACAGACCTCAATAAGATTATTACCAATAAGGCATGTAATACTCTCCTTAAAATTAAATCCAAATTCCATGGTGGCCAGAATAAAGCAGGAAAGATGTTGGCGAACTATTTGAAAATTAAATCTGAACGTAAAAACATAGGCCCAATTTTCAATGACTCTCTAAACAAATTGGTTTCGGGCAGATGAAGACATCGCCGAAGTTTTCCATTCCTACTATCACTCCTTATACACTGATGACACTCACCCCTCTGAGATAAACTTATCATGCTTTTTTGAAGACCTTCCACCTCCCCCGTCCCTTCCAGAGGATTTTGCTCTCCTGGAAGACGAAATTACTCTTCAGGAAGTGACTCGAGCCTTTAATTCACTCAAACGATCAAAGGCTCCCGGACCGGATGGCCTACCCGTAGAATTTTATTCCTCGTTTCACACTTTTTTTGCCCCTAAACTCCTTCAACTCTTCAATTCCTTTATTTCAGAAGCGAAGGCTTCTGGGTCCTTTTTAGATGCATTAATTATCATACTCCCGAAACCTGACAAAGACCATACCCAGTGTAAAAACTCCACCCTATATCCCTCATTAATTATGACTGCAAAATTTTTGCTAAGATTCTTGCTTCCCGCCTTGATTCCCTTATTCCCCCGTCTAATTAAAACGGACCAGGTGGATTTTGTGAAGGGTAGACTTGCTGCGGACAATGCTTGTATGTTCTCCAATGTCATTGCCCAGAGTAAACATCTTAAAGTCCCCTTAGCAGCACTCTCCTTAGATGCTGAAAAAGCTTTTGACCGTATCAATTGACAATTCTTGTTTCGTACCCTACACTGGTTTGGTTTTGGACCCTCTTTTATTTCAATGGTCAAACTCCTCTATTCCTCTCCCCGTGCCAGTATTTTTGTCAACAACCAATTTTCCAAGTCCTTCGCCTTATCTAGAGGCACTCGTCAAGGCTGTCCCCTCTCTCCCCTATTATTCATTCTTTGTCTCAAACCCTTTTTTAGAAAGAATCTGTTCTAATCCTAACATCACTGGTTTAAAATTGTTTTCCACTGAAACTAAATTGTCTGCATATGCGGATGATGTCTTGGTATACATGTCAAATCCTGAATCCTCCCTTCCACCCTTTATGGACGAGGTCCGATTGTATTCCTCTATATCGGGTTATAAACTGAATTTGTCCAAAACGGAAGTCCTCCCACTTAATTCACTCTGTTATCAATTTATGTTTAATAATACTGATTTTGCTTGGTGTCCCTCTAAAATTAAGTACCTTGGTATTTGGTTTGCACCCTCCCTGAGAGATACCCTTAAACTCACATTTCTTTCCCTGGTAAACAAAATTAACTCCCTTCTCCAAACCTGGTCCCCATTATTTCTTTCTTGGTGGGGTAGACTGGATACGATTAAAATGATGATTTCCCCTCATGTCCTATATGTCATTTCTATGCTCCCCTTCAAAATTCCCACTTCATATTTCTCCCACATCAACACTATTTGTTCAACATTTTTGTGGAATAATAAGCATCCTCGTATAGCACTGCATAAGTTGATTCGCCCCAACTCTGAAGGTGGGGTTTGTTTCCCAAATTTTAAAACTTATCACTCTGCTTTCCTAATTAAACAATCCTTTTCCTTGGCATATGATTTTGCTGATACTCCTGTACCTACCTGGGTTCTCCTTGAACGCTCTCTTCTCAAAGATTTTTCATTTCAACATATTTTTTTATGTCAAATTGCTCTTTTTTAACCAAATTCCCTATTTTGAAGTACTCCCAAACAGTGTTACATGATGTCTTCTCCTCTAACATGTCCCCTTTACAATGTTTTTTATTATCTCTTGTCTGGTATAACAAATTTCTACGATATAAAGGCAAATCATTCTATTTTAAGCATTGGAAGGAAAAGGATATTTTATTTGTGCATCAATTTTTTGATAATGATTCTCTCATTACGTTTCCGAAACTGCAAATTTTATATAACTTGCCCCCATCTTATGTTACTGAATATACCATAATTACGTCTGCTATTCAGTCATACTTAGCCTCCTTCTCATTGCCCAATGTCTTACCCTCTGCTGTTCCTTCCTCTTCCCTTTATCCCTTATTCTCTAATCAATTACCTAAAGCTGCTTTTGATTATGCATTATTAATGTCCAATGATACAGAACGTCTTAAATCCGCGATTGAGATTGCATGGGAAAATGACCTTGATGTTTCTTTCTCTGTCCTGTTGTGGGATCGCATATGGTCCAAGTTGTTTAAAGTATCTCCTGCTGCTCGTATTACCCAATCTTTACTCTTCATATATCACAGAGTCCTTATTACCCCTGTTCATATTCATAAGTTTTCCCACACATCTTCTCTACTTTGTTGGTCATGTTCCAAAGAAACTGGTTCCCTTAAACACCTGTTATACGATTGTCTCCCTGTTTTATCATTTTGGAAGGAAGTTTGGAAGATATGTATGCGAATATTTTGTTGTTCTGCTCCGTTATCTTTACAGACTATTTTCTTAGGATCGTTGTCATCTGACATTGATATTATCTCTTCTTCTGCTAGATTGTTGGATTTGTTTATTTCTCTTGCATTTAAAGCTATTTTGTTATGTTGGAAAGATAATTCTAAAATCTCAGTTCACACTTGGTGGAATTTTGTTTGTGACGAACATAGAATTGCTATTGCTTCATCCCCTTCTATCCCCCTGAAAATTAAATCTGAACTCCTTTGGCTCCCTTTTACTTCTTATCTTTCTTCCAACCCTCTTCCTTGAATGACTCTTAGTT
This sequence comes from Lissotriton helveticus, assembly GCF_964261635.1. Classification (NCBI taxonomy): domain Eukaryota; kingdom Metazoa; phylum Chordata; class Amphibia; order Caudata; family Salamandridae; genus Lissotriton; species Lissotriton helveticus. Next base: position 947,930,174 of record NC_136065.1, read on the forward strand.
ATCCCACTTACTCTTACTTTCTCCTATCTTTCTTCTCCCCTTCCTTCTTCTACCTTTTCTTCCTTTTCTTTCTTTTCTTTACCTTCTCCTTCTCTGTCCTATCCCACATATCTTCCCCCTTTTCCTTTTTTTTCTTCTATACATAATCCTTTTATTACTAGTTATCATACTTATTGCATATGTTTTGTAATCCTTCTTCATATTCTTATTCCTTCAACTGTTTATAACATATGTATTGTTTTTTACCCAAAATGCTAATAAAACTTTCTTAAACAAAAAAAGAAAAAAAAAATACATTTATGTTGTTAAGGTTTGGGAGATACCCAACCAAAGATGGAACCCCAAAATGGAAAAAAGTGGCAATCTAATGTCTGTAGATTATGTGGCAAGAATGAAGAAACCTTACAGCATATAGTAACTTTGTGTCCAAAACTGCTTGCAGAACGAAAGATGATTTTAAAGCCGATTTTTAAGGAAATGGGAGTAAGAACTTGCAGAACTGCAATTATTGTATGTTTAGGTGGTATTACAGCTACTTTAATTCATCAGTTTGTTAAGTTTATCCTTATAGCTGAAACAAAATTATGTCAGGAAGACATCTCTGATATGAAAGTTAACTAAAAGGTGGATGACATAATATTTTTAAACATTTTTTAGGTACAGTTGGGCGATTTTAAAACACGTTCTAAGCATAATTTTTACAATTGTTCCACCTTATTTTAACGTTTCCTGGATTATATCTTCTTTATGGATAATACCTATTGCTAGCACTTGGCACTTTAATTTAATCCTCGGTGTTACCGGACTAATAGTAACAGTATTTGCTTTTGTAAGTACAAGTCGAGGTGCCTGTCCCACTCGCATATGTTACTTTAATACAAAATTCGCCAAACTTGGCCGGCGGGCAGTGTATTAAGCTTATTTTTAATCCTAAATAGTTTAATCAGAAATCTTTGCTGCTTATGTTGATCAAGATTGCACATTGCACTTTATTCCTCTTGCTGTTAAATTGCCTATTAGAAAACTAATTTACTCCTACTTGAGCCAAATATGTATATGTGTTACTGTCGAACTCATCTCGGATTTAATAATGTGCTGGTTTTGTATTTTTTTTTTTTTTTTTATTGGTCTGTTTTAACTGGATTGTAAACCGAATTTGCTTCTTGCTGTTTGTAATGATTTTAATTAATCAACAACTAAACTTAATTTACTTTACATCTTTTTTTTTTTTTTTTATATTAATTTTTTGGCAGTGGAAAATTGCACAATAGCCAAGAAAATGTAAACAATAACTTCAAATAATGCATTGCCATAATACATCGAGAAAGAAAAAGACATTTAGAAGAATAGACACCCTTATATCCAATTAGTAATTGGTAGCCATAATTTTTGGCCGAAGGCCTTTCTTTTCCGGCCCTTAAGTTTATACACCGCATTTTCCAGCTGATAACTATTTAACAATTTGGATTGCCACTGATGGAACACCGGTGGATCAGCATCTAGCCATCGAGAGGTTATACAATATCGATAAGATGACATAGCAATGAATTAAAACCCTTCTTCTGCGGCCGTCTTATTACCAATTTGATCAGATTGGATTCCGAGTATCACAAGTTCGGGCGTTAAAACTACAGTTGATTCCAGAATGTTATTTAGAAAACCTTGTACTTGTGTTACAAATTGAGTTAATTTCGGGCAACAGAAAAACATATGGCTCGAATCAGCGGCGAGATGTCCACAACGACTACAGTTAGTGCCCTTCAGTGCTTTCCATTTCATTAATTTAGATGGCGTATAGTACAGATCAAAAATGGACATATAGTGCTGACTTTTAAGTGACCCATTAAAAATAACATTGCTACAAATTTCAAGGGATCTGGATATATCTACTTTTTCAATTCCAAAACTTCTTTGCCATTTGTCAACATATGTGTCTAGATAATCTTGTATTCTTTCTAGCAACATTTGATATATTATGCCAATTCTATTTTATTTTTCGGCAGCTTTCCAACACATCTATTTTACTCATAGATTAGGTGTTTATTAGGTTCTTTGACTCAAGGAAGCTGCGTATCTGTAAATATTTAAAAAAGTCCCCTCTACTAAGACCAAATTCATTCTTCAGATCTCAATATGAGACATGTTGCTCATCATAATACAGTGTACCAAATGAACTTATTTTTAAATCATCCCATCTGTGCATAACAGGGTCACTAAAAATCTCAGGCAGTAGAGGATTGTTCAAGAAAGGTGTGTAGTAATTCAAATTAGACAGAAAATTGATTTTTTTATTAATTTGTTTCCAGATCTGAAATGCTGCGATCATAATTTAAAATGTGTTTTTTTTATGATAGCTGGGTTCTATTAACCTAAACAAACATTGTCGAGCTTCTGCTCCGAGTAGCATTTCGTAGATTGATGGCATCGTAGCTTCGTCTAGACTGAAGTCTTGAAACATTAAAATACTCATTAAACTTAGTGTAACTGCCCAATAATATAATCGGAAGCTTGGGGCCCCCAGGCCGCCCCTTAATTTAGGAAGAATACACCATTTGAGGGATCTTCTGGCTCTCCGGTAGCCCCATAGAAACCTAGAGATACTTCGATCTAGTTTATTGAACAACAATGAGGAAAACAAAAGGGGAATAGTACGAAATAAATAAAGAAATTTGGGCAGTATAAGCATTTTAACTACATTAGTGCGACCCCATAAGGATAAATGCAAATTATTTAGTCTCTCTAGGGTCCTGTTGGTAGATAGTAATAGGGAATCTGTATTGAGCCCAACAATATCATCGACTGTTGAAGATATTGTAACACCAAGATATGAGGCGGTAGGTGTAAATATGAAACCTTCGGGTCTGCCTATGGACGAATGGATTAGCTGGGTTTTAGATATATTGAGCTTGTATCCCGACAGCTCACCAAATTCCTGGGCAAGTTCTATAATTTTGGGTAGAGATAAGCATACATCTGGGGTGACGACTGCTACGTCGTCGGCGTATACAATAATTTTATGTTCTACATGATGAAGTATCACCGGGGGAATTCCCGTTTCCTTTATGATCTTATTCAAATAAGGTTCAATGTACAAAGCGAACAGCAGGGGGGAGGAGGGACAACCCTGCTTTGTCCCCCTGGTGATCGAAAACAGACAAGACGTCTGATTGCCTATACGGATTACAGCCTTCGGATCGTAATATAGCGCCTGGATAGCCGAAATATACTCATTGGGAAATCCCTTCCATGCTAGAACAGACCACAGGAACCCCCAGTCGACCCTGTCGAAAGCTTTTTCCGCATCCAACAGGATAACGCCGACTGGAGATCCCGTGGCCTGCGCCCAATCAAGTAAGGTAATAATACGTCTGACATGGTCAGTGGTATCCCTCTTTTTAATAAATCCGTGTTGGGTCTTAGAGACCAGCATAGGCATTATATCATAAAGTCTGTTGGCTAGTATTTTGGAGAAAATTTTGCTGTCAGATGTAATAAGGGATATAGGCCGATACGACCCTAGTTCATTAGAATCCTTGCGTTTCTTTTTGAATACTACAATAGTGGCCAGGGACCAGGAGGCAGGTGGATGCCCTTGAAATGCTTGCTGAAAGACCTTAAGTAGCTCAGGTTTTAACATATTCCTGAAAATCCGGTAAAATTCAAGGGGGATTTGATCTGGACCCATCGCTTTCCCAGGGGCTAAGCTAAGGATAGCTGCTTCAATCTCCTCCCATGTAATTGGAGCAGCAAGGAGGACCGTATCCCCCTCGAGCATCCGTACATTATCAATCTCCCTCAAATACTCGGAAGGGTCCTTGCCTGCATCAATCTCATTACCAGGTTTATTATATAATAGTTTGTAAAAACCACTGAAGGCCTTCAGAATCCCTGCCTTGGACTCTTGAGATACTCCGTGTAAGTCAGTAACTTTGGGTATATCATTTAGCATAGCTTTTTGTCTAATCCTTTGAGCCAAAATTCTCCCTGTTTGTTCGTTGAGCTCGTAGCACTCTGCCATATGTTGTTTATACTGCACTGCAACCTGGTCAGCTAAATAAGAGTATGAAACGGCTCGTTCGAAGGTTAGAAGTCGTTGAGCTTCGTCAATATCAGAATCGTTACCATTCTTAATGTGAGCCACTAGTTTTAATTCTGCCTTCCTTGCTTTATCAAGTTTGTTCCTGAACTCCATTTTCGCCTTCCTACGTTGAAAATTAGAGTAACTAATCGTTTTCCCCCTTACAATAGATTTAAAAGTATCCCAGACAACTTGAACTGAAGCAGTATCAGTATTACGAGCGAAAAATTCTTTAATGGTTTCAGCCATATGTCGGAGATAATTGTCGTCAAGCAGAAGATTCCTTTGAAATGACCAGTGACTGTTAAAATTATGGCTTTTAGGAGGCAATGACAATTCTAATATTATGGGATTATGATCTGAGACAAGTTGTGGTAATATCTCAATTTCTATATTCTTCAAAAAGAAAGAAGAGATAAAAAAATAGTCTAAACAAACAAACTTTTTATGTGGGATTGAAAAGAAGGTAAAACCAGGGTCAGTGGGTTTATATTTATTCCACACGCCATACAGCCCATTACCAACTACTAACTCCCTTAGAGTTTTATAGGTCCTTATCTTACGGCCTCTATAGTTTCCGGAAGTCCTAATATTGCAATTGGCTTTGACATGAACATTCATGTCACCACATAAAATTAAAGGCTGACACCAGGCCGCTAATTCTGTGTTAACTGTGCTGAACACCTCACTACCATCTAGGTTAGGACTATATAGACAACACACCGTGAATCTATTACCATTAACACTAAGTTCAGCCAACCCCCATCGGCCCCATTTATCCGCTGATGTTTTGAGGCATTTTCCGACCCCCTTTTTCATACAGATTGCAACTCCCCTTTTAACCCCGGTTTGCTTTGAGCTGACTAAGAGTTCAAGACCCAGATTCCTCAGCATATAACATTTATCCCATGAAATGTGGGTCTCCTGTAGACAAAGAATATCAATACTCAGAGACTGAATTAGTCTGCGTAGAACCCCTATCTTTTTAAAATCGTTAAGGCCATTAATATTCAAAGTACATATTTTAATCTTCCTATCCATTGCTATATAATTTTAGATCTGGAATTATCAAAATCGACTCTTCTCTCAATAAACATATACCAAGAAGAAATACAAAAAAAGGTACATTAGCCAATCTTATTGTGTTAGCTCTCGCAATTACCACTGCCTTACACCCCCACCGCCACCCCCACCCCAGCAGAAGACACCCCTCCCCACTCCCCAACATATGAGGCCCAGGAACAGTCCGTTCCTGATAAATATGGAGTGCCGTGTCCCCCCGCCCCAAAGGACCCTGGAAGGAAAACCGAGTTCTAAATGAGAGAAAAAGCATTACACAATAATATTCTGTGTATTCTTTTAAGCATTTAACGACAGGTTCATAAGGACTCTAGATATTCTTTAGCTCTAATTTCTGACAAAAAAAATTTCGTTTGCCCTTACATAACTATTTGCAGCTTGGCTGGGTTTTGCAAGAATACAATGGCCCCCTTCTTTTGGAAATCTGGTATAAGCTGACGCAGGTGCCAGCGCTGAGTCACTGTCGCCTGGCAGAAATCTGGCCTTACAAAAAACTCGCAATCCCTGGCTACCGCTTTTTTGCCCGGCCTTGCTAACATGAAGATTTCTTCCCTTGCGAGAAAATTATTGAAAGATACAAGTATTGCCCTGGGATATTCCACCAACCCCTGACGTGGTTTCCTTATAGTGAATGGGAATCGATGTGCTCTTTGCACTTCTTTGGACTAGTCCCAGGCAGTCAGTTCAGGGAAGGCTTCTTTGAGTAACTCGATAATAAACCTCCTAGCATCCCCCCATCCTTTTTCTCAGGTATACCAAGAAAACGTAAATTGTTCCTGCGGGCCTGATTCTCCAGGCCTGACAGTTTGTACGTGAGGTCGTCTTTATGAGCTTTAATATTATCAAGTTCTTGCTTCTGAGTAATGTTCTCATCTTCTAAGGCCGAAATCCTCGCCTCCGTTTCAGTCACTCTATCGGCCGTTTCAGCAAAAAGTTTAATAGCCCGTCGAACAGCGTTCTTAACCTTCGAGCAGGTAGCTTGGGTACGTAAGTTCTCTGCCTTGATTTCGTCACGATGCGCCATCATAGTATTATAAATAGTAGTTAATGTAATCTCGTTTGTATTGGATATATCATGTGCCTCATTTGTAATCTCAACACCGTTCGTCGGTGTATCCCCACCCTGAGATTTTGCCAAAATGGGTCCCTCTGACAAAAGACTGACTGTACCGGCACAGGGTCCCTACCAGTGGTACGATGGGAGCCTCTTTTTTTGCGCCTTCTAAGGGTGGAAACACTTACATTTGGAGAGTTTAGATTAGGGCTTTGTTCCTCTATGGCTTCAGCAGAACTACTTTCAGCACTGAATTCAGCCCAGTCTTTACTAACATTGGTACTTTTATCAGAGGAAAGGTCGGATAGAGAAAAAAAGTTTTCAGCCACTTCCTGTTGCCCTGGTGATACTGCTTCATTGGTAATTCCCGATGCTCCCAATGAACTTAGCTCTTGGGCTGGACAATCCAAGTCAGCATTAGCAGACGAACTCCCCTGTGACACCTCAGGGACTCCGTCTCCCATAATATCACATTCGCTACTTTCGGGGACCAATGCTGCATTTATAGTCACACTAGGTTGCTGTATTTCATCTCCTTTTTTCTGAGACTGATTTTTAAACATTGCAGGGAACGTTAGAGCAGCTGGAGCTTGCTTCAAATTACCGGCTGATACTGGCGCACCGAGAGAACTCGCTTTCTGAACAGCGTTGGCAATGTTAACGTCTTTAGAAGGAATAGAAATAAAGCTTTCGGGGAGACTCTCACCTTCGGCATGTTGAACATCATGATCAGCTTTGGGTTTGTTACTACGAGTAACAGCCGCGGGAGTCTGTGTCGAGTTTTTCGGTGGCATTTCCTTTTTGCGGGATCCGCCGCAGCCCCGAACCATAGAACTCCGGGGTAGAAAAAAAAACCGCTGGAAAACGCCAGAGCGGGGCACGCCGCTGTACACGAAACAAGTTAACCAGCATTCGCAGGGCAAAAGCGGGGCAAATACTCCTGAAAATGGCACGAGTGAGTAAACTCCTAAGCAGTCCTTGTAGCCCTTTCAATCGAGCCACACCATTGCCACTTTGTCACTTTTGTTGTTATTCCGCTAAAATTGCTGATACTGACCCGCTCCAGCCCGCTCCAGCTCCGGCTCCAACCAGTCAGTTAGTCCATCCGTAGGCACTTCTCCAGTCTGCTCACACTTAAGACGGGGGAATAAGCAGTAAGCAGTAGCAGCCTTCGCGTCCTTCACAACTTCACAGCTTCCCCCGTAATCAAACCAGTCCACCCAAGCTATCGTTGACAACAGGTCCTCCTCCCAAGGGAATACGGAGCAAGAGCACAGAGCTGCTTACATAGCCCACGCTACGGCCGCCATCTTGCCTCTGTTCATGTGCTGTTTTCCTAATTTACTTTACATCAATGTATTTTATGTGCATAGCTCTGAGGGTTACTACTTTTGTCACAAAAGATGCTTTTGTTTCTGTACAGTTCATGTTACAATAATAATCTAGCTCAGTGAGCTATGAACTGCTATCAAAGAGCTGCATGCGAACTACATGGTACAGGTTACAAAGTTATGTTTTTTCAGTCTTTCATTATCTTAATGTTGCTAAAAAGGGTTTGTTTGGGCAGAAGTAAATTCTTATTAGTAAATGTAACCCTAACCACTGTGTTACGTTTTGAATCGCTAATTTGTGCTTCTCCAGCCCAAGCACTCTTAAACAAGCATTTACAATGCAATGGTTTCGCCTTTTGAAAAGTTTGAGCTATTGGCATTGTAAATGACAAAATTTGTATTTATGTGTTGGTTTTGAAAACAGATAAATAAATGGCATTGTCATTTACAATGCCAATAGTTTAATCTCTGGCAAATGCCACACAAAAACACACAGACCCACACACACACACAGACCCACCCAAAGCAAACCCAGCAAGAGGGCAGGAAAGCAAGCACAGCCAGGGGGCAGGAAAGCAAGCACAGCCAGGGGGCAGGGAAGCAAGCACAGCCAGGGGGCAGGGAAGCAAGCACAGCCAGGGGGCAGGGAAGCAAGCACAGCCAGGGGGCAGGGAAGCAAGCACAGCCAGGGGGCAGGGAAGCAAGCACAGCCAGGGGGCAGGGAAGCATGCACAGCCAGGGGGCAGGGAAGCATGCACAGCCAGGGGGCAGGGAAGCATGCACAACCAGGGGGCAGGGAAGCAAGCACAGCCAGGGAAGCAAGCACAGCCATGTTTCCAGTGCTTGGCTATTCTGAACAAACCATTGGTATCCGGCCTGCCACTCAAACGAAAACAACTCCCAGACCTTCTCTGAGCATTGGTACCCAGGAACCTGAACTAGCCTAACTGACAGGGTGGGTGTGTCTCAACGCTGTGGGGTTAGGGTTAGGTAAGACGTGTGGAGTAGGCCCTTTTTAAAGCACCCACCCCTCAGACAATATCCATAAATGTGTGAGATAATCAGTGTTTACCTGTTCATTCACAAATGCACTTTCTGGAGCTAAATTCAGCAAATACTGTTCCTATGAGTCAGCACTCAGAATGTACCCTCACAAATAGTGTTTGAGCCCACAAATGTTAAACTTCGGTGTGAGATATGGTTTGTGAATGAAGCCATAGAACTCCCCCGCCCTACAAGTGACTAGTCTCCAACAAACAGAATCCTAGAAATAGCAGAGAGGCACAACTCATAAGGCACAGCAATAAAACTCTTTAAAACATGGGTGGGAAACGGAATGGCAGGAAATGTGGCACAAAACTGCAGACCTATCATTTCACTTTTAGTCCTGACCCATTATTAGCAGGCGAGGTGTGTCTGCAGTAAGGAAACAACTTGCCAGCTCTGTAATACAGATAAACCCTAAACAGAAAGCAAAGAGAACAGCACCATTGGGGAGGGTGCAAAGCCAAAACACACACAACAAAGAGAACGTCAAGACACAGCAACAACCAGTACAAGAAACACCAACATGTAAAGCAAAACCAACACAACTGTAAAAGCAGTAATATTAAAAACACGCTGGAAACAAGACAAACAGACACGAAAAAGGCAATATAAAGAGTACACGCCAACTGCATATAAAATAAGATAGAATAAAAGGCAAAATAATTTCAACAAAAAGAACAAGACCTGCAAAAAAGAGACAACACATAAAATATGACACGCAAACGAAGTAAAGCGCCAACCACCTGTAAAATGAGGCTGCTCTTACAATGAGTGCCCACCTGAAGTGATGGGAGGTCGATGGAAGAGCCATCTCCTCACACTACATACACTCTATTGAACAGCCTTACTGTGAGGACCTCGAGTGGGAATAAAATAAGTACAATAGGGTGCGTCCACGTACGTAATAGCACCGTTCCCACTCAAGTAACGCAATGACCAGCATGAAGCAGTGTGACATCACCACGGCAGATCAAAGAGCACCAAAACCTTCTCGGTACAAACACGTCACTGGGTCACACTCCTCCTCCTGCGAAGGTGAGGGGTGACCCACCGGGTCAGACACAGAGGACAAATGTCCTGCACTGTGCAGCGAACAGAAGAAAAACGAAAGAAGCGACATTTGAGAACTTGTGAAAGAGGCAGGGTTTCTGAAGAAAGCATTACTCACGTCTGTACCTGACTCCACCATCCGCTGGTGACTCAAGGGATGGCAAATATCTTCTGGGAACAACCTGAGAGGCTGCAAGAATGCGGATCTCTGGGGCCTATGCTGGGCGCTCCTACGCCAGGCCTTTAGAGACAGCTGGCACAGCCTCAAAAACAACTGCACCCGCCGTGTACTGCAGGAAGGACGCTGAAGAGGGGGCATATGGGGGGCTGCCCACAGGAAGGGGGTCTGCCCACAGGAAGCAGGGCTGCTGTGCCTTTTGCAGAAAAGAGAGGTTTAACCTCGACAACCACCAACTATTTCTGCCATTGCATTGTCTAAAAATCCATACCCCATACCCCAAAAATCCATAATCTCAAAATCCTTACCAAGAAAACCATGGGCTAGATGTTACCGATACCAGTCAGAATTGAGGCAGGCCAGGCATCACCAAGTGTTATCGTCAGCAGCTGCCCGAGCTGGGTATCGAAGGACAGAGGCCCCTTGTGCACTGCGGGAGTTCTAACAGCTGGCACAGGAGCAGCTGCCCGCTGCATGCAGTGGAGTGTGGTAAGGCGGGCAGCACACACCAGGCCACACTGACTTGTGAACAAGCCTTGTACCAAGGGCGGACAACATCTCTTTCAAAACTTGCAAGCCCCCTGCACGCCGACTGAGGCTTGAAACGGGCACCAGTGCTACTCAGGAGTGTGTCAGTCTAAACCACCCACCTCTGTCCAGGCATCAGGCTGTCAGTTCGGTCTCCTCTAGCAGGACTGGGCCGAGCCGCCATCCTTTCAGGGTCGGCACCACAGCGTGATCGGTGCTTGCAAAGTCAGAAAGGTGTATTCTTTGGGCCGGTTTAAAGCCAGACATACAACTTATGAAGGAGTAAGTTTACAAAGAAAGTTCCCCTCTTCCCCCCTCCAGTATGGGTGTAACGGACAGTGGGGGGGGGGCAGGGGGCGGGAAAGGCACGGACAGCGGGAGGGGGGGGCAGGAACGGGCACTCACCTGGACTTCTTCCGGCGGCGGTCGGCCGCGGAATGGGAAGAAAACAAACGGACGCCAAAAAAAAAATAAACCCCGCCCAAGGCCGCGATGACGACATCGCAGAGGCGGAGAGGGAAAAAATCTCGGGAACGCCCACGAATCTGGTCCGGCCATGACGGACAGATCTCTGTTCCAATGGCTAGCCTCCATTTATGGAGCTAGCCAATGGAAGCAGAGGCGGGACTAAGCCCCACACTGTAGGAACATAAGATTTCTCCTGGGCGGAGCTAGGAGCTCCGGCCCCAGGCGAAACCTAAAAATGCCTACACAGGGTAGTGCCTTTGGTCTTATTTAACATTTTCTATATACTGACTTACACATATATTATTCATTGTCTTTATGTGTGTTTGATGTAAAGTGCTCAGACACCATAATCTGGTATGAGAAGCACTATGAAACAAATGAAATACATGAGAAAGGGGTTATGGAGAGAAGAGGGGCAGGAGACTTCCTGTCAAAACTTTGCTTGAGGAAGGCCCCTATGCTGAAATTTAGATCTGACTTTCAGCAGTGCCAGTTGAGGATGTGGCTGGAGCCAATAGAGTGAGTGGGTGGAGCCGGGGAAAGTGGGTGTTGGCCTCCGACAAACATTTGAGCACGTGGACTTCATATTTTACAAATTAAGCACTGGGCTGGCCCCTTTAAAGAACAGAAACACTTCAGAGTAGGGCCAGCCTCCTCCCATGCATAGCATAATATAGTAGCCCTGCTGAACTGTGTTAGTATGGACTCATTAATTTGTAGCAGAACTGATCATCGCTTTTTAAAATGATGGTGGCCTTAGTGAGGAGTGCTGGGAAATCTTCGATTGCAACTCAGAAATGGCACAAGGGGCCATTTTATGCTTTAGTTTAGTGGATCAACTGAATAGTATCGGTAGTCTGTTGTTAACTATTCTGAGAAATGCATGTAGTTCTCCGTTAAATGAAAGCTGCTACATTGGGCATTGAATGTACTGTGTACCTTTTATATAAAGGATGTGTTATGTAAAGTGCTGGCGCTGTTCCTCATACAGGCGCTATGCTGGGAAGTGCAGACGCTTTCCACTTCAAATTGCAGCAGTCCTTTCATGCAGTAGAGTTGTGATTCCATTGAAAGTGCTGCAGACCAGGCGAAATGCCCAGTTGCAGCATAATGCAGACACTACCAGAAGTGCCTGAAGCAATAGATATAAACGTATGACACGCAGATCTTGGAGGGAATCAGTGCTTAACTGGTGCAGATGTTTGCCGGGTCTGGGCACCAGCACTCATTTTTGGTAAGCTTGGGCCTTAGATGCCCAATAGCTCTGCCCCTGGTACTAGCCTGCCTGAGCTGTGGAATGTGCAGCAATAAAGCAAAGTCTCAGTGCAGACACCGACTGGTGAAGTGTTTTGAATATTTTCTAAAGTAAGATATTTCGAGGTGTATTTAGTGCATGTGGAAGGCTACCTTAAACTGCACACCAGGGCCGAACTGGTTGTCAGGGGCACCAGGCATTTCCCGCGTGGTCTGGAGTGGTGTGGGTTGGTTTTGTGGCCATGGGAGCCGGTTTTGTCCCTGGGGGCAGGTTTTGTAGCAGTGCTGCAATATCGGCCCGTGTAACAAAAGTCCATATTAGCTGGAGCGGCGCGTCTTATTAGCACCCCCTCCCCTCCACTCCACCCAGCTCCCAGGTCAAGCAGCAATCTGCCAGGGTTGGTTGCTTTTCCCAGTTTGGCCCTGCTGCACACACTGGTGTCCAATGCAACCTTTGTATTCAAGGCAAATATAGTCATATTTTTTCAGTTCACTTTATACCTCAAGGAGAAGTTCTGCTTATGCTGGAACATGACAAAACTCAGCTTCAGAAGGCCCAAATGGACGTATTACATTAATTCACCTCAGAAAGCACGCAAGCTGAGATGAATTTGACATGCACTGGCTTTGTGGTTAAAAGGAAGAAGGGATAAAAGCAACATAAGCAGTGCTTTATTTGAGCTGATGGTTTCAGTGCTTGGCACCGGCACTTAATTGTCAACACTTGCGCTTGTGATAGTTTGCCAGAAGGTGGCCCTGTCTGCCCACAACAACAGTTAAATATTAATTCAGTATACATTAAAAATGAGTATTACCTGCCACCCAACCCATTTCTATAGCTTTGGGGGTCGGAAATACTCCGAATTGTCACACTTATAGAGTGTGATGGTTAGTACTTGTGTTGGTACTGTCATTGGCAGCATTGGTAGTGGCAATGGGTGGTGCAAGCTGCAGTGGCTCCTGATGAGAGCCCTGGCACTTATGTTTTATCAAGCACTGCGTAAGAAATACGGAAATCCCGCTAGACCCTGGATTGGGCAGCTATTATTGAGACCAGTGCAAGTGTAGCTTTGATTGCACATACAATTTGTGGCTACTTGGCAGCTATTGATGCATGAATGAATGAGGTGCAGAATACTGACTTTTCTTTTAACGTGCTGTTTACCAATTGTAACTTCCCTGTGACCAATTTATCACATAATGACAGCGTCTGATGACATCAATCAATGCATAGACAATGTCTGACCACCAATATGGGTCCGAATTGTATGAGAGACATTACCACTGAATCATATGTGTTTTAGCTGTTTTAAATTACATTGCACTGTAATTATATTGCCTAGCTAGGAGGTCTGATAAATAAGGAATGAGAGTATAGAGCTGTTTGGAGATAACCAGGACACCACGTTTTTAACGCACTTTTCTCCTTTATTTTTATATCCCCAGCTCCTCTTCTTTCAAACTACACTAACTTAGATAGGTAGTCCCCTCTGAATGGTAGCTCTTTATTTATCAGAACCATTTAGTGTAGATATCCAACACCAACCCACCCCCTTTGCACAGATTATACATATATAGGTCCTGAAGAATTGCCACGGTACTATCAGCTTAACAGGGCAAGAAACATGTCAACCCAAAGAGAAGAGCACATTAGTGAATCAATCAATCAATCAAGGCATTTGTAGAGCGCACTACCTACCCGTAGGGTCTCAAGGCGCTTGGGGGGGGGGGGGGGGTGCCGCTACTGCTCGAACAGCCAGGTCTTGAGCTTCTTCCTGAAGGAGAGGTGGTCTTGGGTCAGGCGCAGGTCAGCCGGGAGGGAGTTCCAGGTCTTGGCGGCCAGGTAGGAGAAGGACCTTCCTCCTGTGGTGGCTCTACGGATGCGTGGGACGGCGGCGAGGGCGTGGCTGGCAGATCGGAGGTGGCGTTTGGGAGCGTAGAAGTTGATGCGGTCGTTGAGGTAGCTCGGGCCTTGATCGTGGAGCGCTTTGTGAGCGTGGGTAAGGAGGCGGAAGGTGATTCTCTTGTTGACCGGGAGCCAGTGCAGGTCTCTTAGGTGTCCGGAGATGTGGCTGTGTCGTGGGACGTCGAGGATGAGTCTGGCTGAGGCGTTCTGGATGCGCTGGAGTTTCTTCTGGTTCTTGGCGGTGGTTCCGGCGTAGAGTGCGTTGCCGTAGTCCAGTCGGCTGGTGACGAGGGCCTGGGTGACGGTCTTCCTGGTCTCCGTGGGGATCCACCAGAAGATCTTCCGAAGCATGCGCAGGATGTTGAAGCACGACGAGGAGACGGCGTTGACTTGCCTGGTCATGGAGAGGGAGGAGTCCAGGATGAAGCCCAGGTTGCGTGCATGGTCTGTCGGTTTGGGTGCGGTGCCCAGGGCGGGAGGCCACCAGGAGTCGTCCCAGGCGGAGGGTGAAGAGCCCAGGATGAGGACCTCCGTCTTGTCTGAGTTCAGTTTGAGGCGGCTGGTCGTCATCCACTCGGCTACCTCTTTCATCCCTTCGTGCAGGTTGGCTCTGGCGGCGGCGGGGTCGTTGGTCAGGGAGAGGATCAGCTGGGTGTCGTCGGCGTAGGAGATTATGTTGAGGTTGTGTTGGCGTGCGATGGCCGTGAGGGGGCTCATGTAGACGTTGAAGAGAGTAGGGCTCAGCGAGGATCCTTGAGGGACGCCGCAGATGACTTCGGTGGCCTCTGACTTGTACGGTGGTAGGCGGACTCTCTGTGTTCTTCCGTCGAGGAAGGAGACGATCCATTCCAGTGCCTTCTCCTGGATTCCGACGTTCCTGAGGCGCTGCACTAGGGTGCGGTGGCAGACCGTGTCGAAGGCCGCGGAGAGGTCTAGGAGGATGAGGGCCGCTGTTTCTCCGTTGTCCATCAGAGCTCGGATGTCGTCGGTGGCGGCGATGAGGGCGGTCTCGGTGCTGTGGTTGGCACGGAATCCGGACTGTGATGGGTCGAGGGATCCGTTCGTCTCGAGGAAGGCGGCCAGCTGTTTGTTGACGGTCTTCTCGATGACTTTGGCTGGGAACGGGAGTAGAGAGATGGGGCGGTAATTCTTGAGTTCGGTGGGGTCTGCTGTAGGTTTCTTGAGTAGAGCGCTGAGTTCGGCGTGCTTCCAGCTCTCGGGGAAGGTGGCGGTGTCGAATGAGGTGTTGATGATGTCCCACAGGTGGGGTGCGATGACAGCGTCGGCTTTGTTGAAGACGTGGTGAGGGCAGGGGTCGGTCGGAGATCCGGAGTGGACGGAGTTCATCATGCGGACGGTGTCTCCGGTGTTGACCGGGGTCCAGGCGCGGAGGGTGGTGGTGGGTGGCGTTACTGCGGTCGTGGCGTGCGTCGGTTGGGTGCTGAAGCTGTTGTGTATGTCCGCGATCTTGTTGTGGAAGTAGGAGGCGAGGGAGTTGCAGAGGTCTTGCGATGGGGTGATGTCGTTGTTTCCGGCGTTGGGGTTGGAGAGCTCTTTCACGATGTTGAAGAGTTCCTTGCAGTTGTGTGCGTTGTTGTCCAGTCGGTTCTTGAAAGCCGTTTTCTTGGCGGTGCGGATCAGTTGGTGGTGTTTCTGGGTGGCGAGCTTGAGGGTGGTCCTGTTGTCCGGCGTGGGTTCCTTTCTCCAGGTTTTCTCGAGGGCTCGGCAGTTCTTCTTGGAGCTCTTGAGTTCGTCGGTGAACCAAGGGGCTCTCTTACTGCTCGGGAATGAACTTTCCCCGACAGGGTTGGTGCCTCTCTTCTGTATATATTTCTTTTTAGTAAGGTGGATTACCAACAAGAATAAAACGTACCGCTTTGGAATATCCAACCTTTTTTAACTCACCCCCACAGCACAACACACTATCTACACACACACGGGCCACACACCCCCACTTCATCATACGGCAAAGGAACAAAAGATCTCCGATAAAGAGCCCCTTCGCGGGTGCCCGTTGAGCATTGCAGCGCCGGCTCAACGAGGAGCAGGTCCATATGATGAAGCATGACACCTAGCTGGCTGGGTGTGTGAGGACCCTAGTTCCGCAAAAGCGGGATCCCCGATCTCTCTACCTCCCTTCTCTCTTCCCTAACTCACCACCACTAATGAGTTGGTAGGCGATTCTGCAACACAGAGGAACAGCTTTCTTTTTCTTTGAAAAATGCAGAATGCTGCCTCTCAGAAGGAACAAGGAGGAAATATTGGCCTTTGAGTCATGGTCCACTGCAAATTCACCTTCTTATGGCGTGTTTCCTTAGGGCGAGCCCCTCTATCACAGGTGCTGGCAGACACCAAGGTGTGTTGTTCAATCATGTCTTATTATCAGGGCAACTGGAATTAAGCACTGGAGGACCACATTATGCTGGAGGGTTAGTAAATTATGTGGTAAGAAAAGGCAAAATATGCAACGTATTGCAGCACATTTTGTCTTGGTATTATTTAATATTTGTTTTTAATTTTCCACTAGTTAACACTTTATGGACATTGCTAGCACCTCATTAATACCAGTGTAACACCCAAATGTAGCAGTAAGCAACAGAAAGGTGATCAGTTAAGCTTTGCAGAACAGGCTTCCGCTGCGCAGCAAGATATGCAGCTGCATTTTTAGCAACCTTTGAACCCTTTGATCTAGAAACAAATTTTTGTGTTTAAATCTGCAGATTATGCAGCAAATGATGGATTATGTGGCAAATGCCGTGAATCTATAATTGTGCAAAAAATGCTGCAGCCGCACAATGACATAATTCCAGTGGCCCTGCCTATTATTTATAAGATTAACTGAAAAAAACATAGGCTACAGGGGTGTTATACTTAGCTGGACATTTCACGCATATAAAACCATTGAAATTCCCCCGTTAGAGTTAGTTGTACTAACTTTAACTCACGCGCCCGCAATCCACTGCTGATGATGTCACATATTACATCATTCATGACATGATCAGTGACATCACTGATGACATCACTGATGACATCTCAAATGATATCACTGATGACATCATCCAGTGAATGTGGTTTGGTTCGATATTTAAATATTTAAATAAGTAATATATATATAAAGCAATCTGCCTTGAAGACTGAGTGGATGTATAATTGTCTGAATGGAGGATTTAGTAGCAATGTGATTGACTGTCTAAGTGGCGAATTTAAAGTGTCTCACTAAATATATGGGATAGTGATTAAACTGTGTGAATACCTGTATCACTCTATCTCTTGTTGTGTAAACTACTACATAAGTTGGTTACTAGCTATGTGAAGGTCTATACTAGTTATTAATTTGTTAAGTGAGTATTTGTATGGGATAGTGAATCAATGTGTGTGTGTGGTTGGGTGGGAGGTGTGTGACTGTCCAAAGATGTGTAAATAGTTTATTTAGTAGGTATATGAGGTTAAGACTGTATGTGGAAACAGTTGTTTGGGTGAGTGAATCTCTTTATGGGTGTGGTGATGAGTAAATATATTTCTCAATGTCCAACAAACTATAAATATAAAAGACAGTGTATGTGACAGTTGTTGTATATAAATAAGTATACATAAGACTCAGTTATTGTATGAGTGACGTATGGATACCTGTATACTTGTAATAGTGATTTTATAACACACTAAATATGAGTTACTATCTATATGAATAAATAAAGTGGTGTTTGTGTAAGTGTGTAGCTTAGTAAATATAAGTATGATCAATTGTTTGCATAAGTGAGTAGGATGACTGCATAATGTGTGCTGGTGTGTAATGTTGATGTAGGTGTATAAGTATATGTAATAGTGTTCTATTGATCTTTGTTAGCATGTATGAGTGAATCTATAGGTAAGTGCTTAGATGTGTGTGTAGATGTAGGAATCACTGAGTGGGTCTTTACAAACTTGTATTGGTGTGTCAATGGTTTCAAATATGGCACTCCATATTTTATAATGAGTGTTGAAAGGTTATACTAGTGTATGATAAGATGTATCAGATTGTCACGTGGATGATGTCATCAGTGATGTCATTTGAGATGTCATCAGTGATGTCCCTGACCATGTAATGAATGATGTAATATGTGACATCATCAGCAGTGAATTGCGGGCGCGTGAGTTATAGTTAGTACAACTAACTATAACGGGGGAATTTCAATGGTTTTATATGAGTGAAATGTCCAGCTAACTATAACACCCCTGAACCCCTTGGTTTTTTCAGTGAATTTCTAAGGTTTTTTAAATGCTAATTCCTAACTATAACTTATCTGAAACCTATGGTTTTTTCAGTGAATTTCAAAGGTTTTTTAAATGCTAATTCCTAACTATAACATGTCTGAAACCTATGGTTTTTCCAGTGAATTTCAAAGGTTTTTTAAATGCTAATTTGTAAATATTTTTATTGGTTTTTTTATATTTTCTAACAATTTTTTTAAAATCTTTTTATTTTTAGATGTTATTTTTAAAATTTCATTACACTTTTTTAAATATTTTTTTTACATAAAAATATATATATTTTTCTTTATTTTATATTGTTTATAATATACTTAAATTATTTTTATTATATTTTTCTTTTTTTTGCAGTTGCGCACCCTACGAACACCGTGCTCATTTACTGTGCCAAATGTGTCCGCCATTTTAGGGTCACTGTCAAGGATCCGCGAGGGGTGTGCGATGGGTACAACTTTTCCCACGTGATTGCTATGCGACTTGTGCGCGACGCCTTGCGCATACGTGAGACGTACGTATAACGCCACGTGACGGACGTGCGATAGCACGTTACGTCATATGCATATCAGACGCGGTGTGTGCGCGTGACTTCCGCGATTTTTTCAATGTTGAAAAACGTATTTATATTATTTAATATAAATTATAAGACAAGAGATTATCTGAGGTTATTATTTTTATAATTTTCTTTTACTTTCATAAAAAGTACATCACTGTTATCCTATGGCAAGAAATTCACTTAGCAGGTAAATAGTGTTATCGTTACCTTTTCTTACTCAGTGGTGGATCCTGGATCCAGCACTGCTGCATCTCCTCTAAACAGTTGAAAGAATGCAAATTACCAAAGACGCGCGGAAGCCCACTTTTCATTTTTTTTAAAATATCGCTAGAAATGCGCGGATCATACGCGCAACCCGCGATTCCCCCCCCCAAAAAAATAGGGGCCCTGGAAGACCTTGTCGGACCCCCTGAGGAGACCAAGAGGATCAGGGTGTGTCTACCCTCCCCTTTTCACGTTTTAAACACACATTTCACACACTTCTTCAGCCTCCCTTGTACAGAGTCATAAAATGGCTACCAACAGTTTCTAGTTTCGAATGTTGACAACCACTTGACAGCCAATTAGCCTTCAGCGCGTGATCTGAAGGGTGCCCTTATGGTAAGATGACAATAAGCGGAGTATCCGTATTCAATTTTTTTATTGGAAGTGGGCCGCGTGGCCCCCCTCCCGTAGCCGATTCCGGGCACCGGTGTCCCCAGTCCCCAGGGCATGGCTAATTATATATTATTATTTTATGGAGGTGGACTGCAAAGCCCCCCTCCTGAAGCCACTTCAAGGCCACGGGGACATCCGAACTCCATCTATGTATGTACCCCCTAGGAGTTGCCTTTACTTTGCACATGCATGTTTGTGGTAGCGCATGCTTGTTAATGTTACGCATGCGCACAATACGTCCCACCGTCAGGCTATGTACCCCTAACGTAGTTCATTTTATTTGCGCATGCTCAATTACAACATGTCCAATCACAGCTCTCACACCCAGCGACATCATGCTGAACCAATCATCCTTCTGCAAAGCATTTATAACCTTCTTGAACTTTTCCTATTCCGCAGTCACAGCCATTGAGAGTGTTCGTATCCACTTCTTCATAGGTGAGAACTTTTTTTAAGAGTAATTAAATTAATTAATCTGAACATTCTTTAAATGCCGAGTAAATGCAAATTCATGTTCGTTTTGACAATGTTGTTTTTAAGCACATTTTCCTGCTTTTTTATATCGTTAAAGTTGACTTTGTAACTTTTGTTTGTGGGCAAATCACTTAATCCTGGTGCGTTTCTTTAATTTGCCAAGCACCAAGTGGCCGCTTCTGCAGCAGTGTGCTACTTGCTGTTTAAGTAAACGCGATGTACTTTTTCTCGTGTAAATGGTGCGTCACGTGCCCCATGCATTGCAAAACTAATGTTTTCTGCAATAGTGTATTTTAGCACGGTTTCCAGCTCTTGTTTATTGAATAACTTGCCTTAGTTAGAATGTTTCTGGGCAAATCACTTAATCCTGCCACATTTCTTTAATTTGCAAAGCGCCACATGGCCGTTCCCGCAGCAGTGTGGTACGTGCTGTTCAAGTTAATCCGACGTAGTTTTTCTCGTGTTAGTAGTACGTCACGTGCCCCATGTATTACAAAAGTATTGTTTTCGGCAATAATGTATTTTAGCACGGTTTCCAGCTATTGTATATCAAATAACTTGCCTTGGTAGGCGATGTTTCTGGGCAAATCACTTAATCCTGCCCCGTATATTTTCTTTAGTGTGTCACCTGCTGCTTCCTCCCCATGCATTGCACATGTAATTGATTGACCATTGTTGTATTTTAGCACGCTCTCCATGTTTTTTTAATAACGTAAAACTTAATTTCTTATCCTTTGTTCTGGGCAAATCACTTAATTCTACCACATTTCTTTAATTTGCCAAGTGGCACGTGGCTGTTCCAGCAGCAGTGTGCTACGTGCTGTTCAAGTTAATGCGATGTAGTTTTTCTCGTGTAAGTAGTGCGTCACGTGCCCCATGCATTGCAAAAGTAAGGTTTTCCGCAATAGTGTATTTTAGCATGGTTTCCAGCTCTTCTATATCGAATAAATTGCCTTCATAGGTGATGTTTCAAGGCAAGTCATTTAATACTGCCACCTTTCATTATTTAAGTAGTGCGCCACGTGCTGCTTCCTCCCCATACCCTGCTCATGTAATCGATTGGTCAATGTTGTATTTTAGCATGCTCACCATGTTTATTTTTTAATAACGTTAAATTTGATTTCTTAATCCTGTGTCCTGTGTAAATCACTTAATCATGTCAAGTTTCTATAATTTGCCAAGCACCACGTGGCCGCTCCTACAGCAGTGTGCCACGTGCTGTTCAAGTTAATGCGATGCCGTTTTTCTCGTGTAAGTAGTGAGTCACGTGCCCCATGCATTGCAAAAGTAATGTTTTCGGAAATACTGTATTTTAGTACGGTTTCCAGCTCTTGTATATAGAATACTTTGCATTAGTACACAAAGTTTGTGGGCAAATCACTTAAACTTGCCACTTGTCAATTTTTAAGTAGAGCGCCACGTGCATGATTCATTCCCATACACTGCACATGTAATCGATTGGTCAAAGTTGTATTTTAGCACGATCTCCATGTTTTTTTATTAACGTTAAACTTGATTTGCTATCCTTTGTTCTGTGCAAATCACTTAATCCTGCTGCATTTGTTTAATTTACCAAGCGCCACGTGTCCGGTCCCGCAGCAGTGTGCCACGTGTTGTTCAAGTTAAGGCAATGTAGTTTTTCTCGTGTAAGTAGTGCGTCACGTGCCCCATGCATTGCAAAAGTAACGTTTTTGGTAAAAGTGTATTTTAGCACGGTTTCCAGCTCTTGTATGTAGAATAACTTGCCTTGGTAGGCGACTTTTCTGGGCAAATCACCTAATCTTGCCGCCTTTGAATATTAAAGTAGTGCGTCAAGTGCTGCTTCCTCCCCATACACTGCACATGCAATGGTCATTATTTTATTTTAGCATGCTCTCCTTGTTTTTTTAATAACATTAAACTTGATTTTGTATTCTTTATTTTGTGCAAATCACTTAATCCTGCTGTGTTTCTTTAATTTGCCAAGCACCACGTGGCCGTTCCCGCAACAATGTGCTACGTGCTGTTCAAGTTAATGCGATGCAGTTTTTGTCTTGTAAGTAGTGCGCCACGTACTGCTTCGTCCCCATGCAATGCACATGTAATCAATTGGCCAATATTGTGTTTTAGCACGATCTCCATGTTCTTTAATAACCTTAAGCTTAATTTGCCCTCTGTTCTACTTCATTTTACAGATATCTCAACCATGGGACGTACTGGTTGCCAGAAGGTCTTTATTCCTGCCCATGCACTATCCCAAGCGGTCGTCAACAACTCGACAGATCAGATCCACTGACTGCTCTCCATATACTATCAGCCGAAAATTGCAATGGACCTAATGGAGTTATCAGGTTTGACTTTAACGTTTCATGATAGAAAAGCATTATGAGATAAGCATTTGTGTATTTCATGTGTGTGCAGACGGTTAACTGTGTTATTGTCATGTTTTACTAGAATTCGTAGGTGTTCAGAAATCAACCAAACGTTAAAAAAAGCATGTCCTCCCGATTGTATTACCCAAATATGTGATTTAAAAT
Organism: Lissotriton helveticus; assembly: GCF_964261635.1. Classification (NCBI taxonomy): domain Eukaryota; kingdom Metazoa; phylum Chordata; class Amphibia; order Caudata; family Salamandridae; genus Lissotriton; species Lissotriton helveticus. Next base: position 947,952,593 of record NC_136065.1, read on the forward strand.
TGAACAATGTATGAGTTATAATTTTTCTTGCGTCTATAAATATTTTTATAAAATATAAATCTGTAAAAATGTTGTTTTTAATTTTGTTTTTGAAGATGTGTCTTTCAATTTTCCTTGATGTTTATTTCTCAGTTTCTAGATCATGGAAGTCCAAAAAGGGTTCTATCAGATCAAGGCCAGGAGTTTGTGAATGAAGTGAGTGACCAATCTTGGCCTAACATTTGTATAATGGAATGCTTTTTCCTATTTCCTATATATTTCCTCTATTTTGCTTGCCAAATATAATTATACCTATTTTTGTTAGGTTAATTGAGAGTTATCTAAGTTTTTACAAATAGAACGTTCTGTAAGTGCAATCTATCACCCACAGACAAATCATTTATGAGTATACTAATATATAGGTTAATACCTCTGACAAATTGCAAGCGAACAACAAGTAAAGGAAGCATTTTTGAGCAAAAGTTTAGTGGACCATATAGTATTGCCAATATGCAAGAAAAGCTTGAAAAATACTCAATAATGCTAGCAAAATGCCTTTACGTACAACTTCTAATCTCAACATGTTAAATCAAAATGAAATATTTACCATAACCATTCGTATGTCTCTAAAAGGTTTTGCAACAGATATTGAAGCATCCTTAATATGACTAATGGCAGTTATTGTTATAATCTAACCAAAGATAACAGAAGAGCTAAAACTGTGATGTTTTTTGCATTCTGGTAATGATACTTCCATTATGGATGGTTGCTTTTCAACCCCAATAGTATTAAGAACAATTGTTTTTATGTACATTAAAATTAAAGTTGGACATTTGTACAACATATACATTTTGTATTTTATTTTCAGTTAGTACACTAAGCATGTTGAAGTGAGGTGTGGATACACTCAGATGGTCTCTGTAAATGAAGTGTCAGTTTCAAAAGTAATATTTTTCTAAAATGGTCAGTAGCCAATTGCCGAGATTGAAGAAATTATATCCCCCTGTTCTACCTTATTATACAGATGTCTCAACCATGGCAGAAATTGGTTGCCACAGGCTAAATCAAAATTGCAGTGGACCTAATGGAGTCATCAGGTTTGACTTTAACATTTTATGATAGAAAATGTATAATACCCTAGTGGTGTCATGAACTTCGGATTACTTGGTATTTTGTTTTGTCTTTGAATCTTTTTTATAAAAACACACATATTACATTTTGAACATAGTATAGTAAGATATTTTAATTATGTTTGTAAATTTAAAATTATATTTGTTATCTTGCTATAAGAAATTGTTTTGAACAGTTGTGACTGTCCTATGTACTAGGTAGGTAAATGCCTGGAAACATGTAGAAAAAAATGCAAATTAAGTTTACAATTTTTACCATTGCTGTTATAATCAGCTAATGTACTTCTTTTTTCATTTAGAATCTGATGAAACTTTCTGTATTGTATGCAGACAAAAAGACTCACAAATTTTTAAGGATAATGTTAAGGTAAATATTCTTAATATTACTAAACGATGAAGTTAAAAAATAACGTACATAAATACTTGAAGTTTTTTTTTTGCATATAATCTCCAATTCACATTTGTGTGGATGGGTCTGATACAGGGTGGATCTCGGTATAAGTAATGGATTTACAAGGATCTTTTCTGAGTTGCATCCGCCTTCTTGGTTCACTGGCTATACACCCTTCCTAGTAATAGAGTCATTTCCACTTTGCCACTGACTGGAGACAATGCACTATGTTTAGTATGTAAATAAATTTAAGTTAGCGAAACAAAAAACTACTGATTTATATATAATCCGTACAGAATAACCAATTCATTTTCACTTTCTTTCCAACAGGCACTATGTTAAGAATACTACCGATGGGTGCACATTTCATGCATAGAAACAAATGTAATATCCTAGTAACCTTATTCAGATTATAAATATATGAATTGTATTATTAATAAGATTCTTTTCATGGTAAAAATGACTTTGCATGCTAGTTGTAAATGTACATACTTTGCATACTCCTGCTATCTAGTGTTCTGTCCCGATTAAGATAAGTAGTAGTATTTCTTTGAAGAAGTCCTTCAAGTTGGGAGTAAAGTCACTCCTCGTTTTTTAATTAGTGTCCTTGGGCATCGACTCAACTGTTACATTCTATTCACACATGAGGTTCATAATGGCGTAAGTGTAATATAGAGTAGTCAATATGTATGTAAAATAAATATTAACATGAAACAACCACAGGTGTTGGTGAGTAGGTAGAAGGGCACACGTGAATCAATATTTAATATTCCAAGAATAGAAGCTGAGACTGATAATGCCCTAGGTATAGACTCTGTTTGCAGATTCTTACATAAGTCAATAGCTAATGCTTGATTAGCCAATGCTGTATTTTAGCACGCTCTCCATGTTTTTTATAACAAAAAGAACAAAGCTAAACAAATGTTTCAGAATCCCTACAAAAGCTACTTGCCGCATATGCAAGACTTTGCTTTCAAGACGAGACCGCAATAAAAAGTACTGGTGTAGAACTGCAAGAATACGGAAGCACTTGCTGACCAAGATTCTGTCTGTCTGTCTGTCTGCTGCTGCTCTTGTATCTGCTTGTGACAACTAGTACATTCCATAGTTGAGACATCTGTGTAATGAACGGGGAAGCAGACTTATACTTGCCACCCGCCAGAGCTGGTGTTCTATCCATCTGTGTTCCCCTATGTATCTGTGTACCCCCCTATGTCAGGGCTGCTGTTCTAGCCATCTGTAGACCCCTATGTATCTGTGTACCCCATCCATCTGTGGACCCCTATGTATCTGTGTACCCCCCTATGTCACGGGGGAGCTGATATAGACAGGTTCTGTCTGTCTGCTGCTGCTCCCATACCTGCTTTTGATAATTAGTACATTCTATAGTTGAGACATCGCTGTAATGAACTGGGAAGCAGAGATATACTTGCCACCCCCCACTGCTGCTGTTCTATCCATCTCTGGACCCCTATATATCTATATCCCCCCATGTCACGGGGGTGCTGATATAGACATATTCTGTCTGTCTGCTGTTGCTCCTGTATCTGCCTGTGATAACTAGTATATTCCATAGTTGAGACATCAGTGTAATGAACTGTGAAGCAGAGATATACTTGCCACCCCCCAGGGCTGCTGTTCTATCTATCTGTAGACCCCTATGTATCTGTATACCTCATTCAGCTGTGGACCCCTATTTATCTGTGAACCCCCCTATGTTACAGGGGAGCTGATATAGACAAATTCTGTCTGTCTGCTGCTGCTCCCGTATCTGCTTGTGACGACTAGTACATTCCATAGTTGACACATCTGTGTAATGAACTGGAAAGCAGAAATATATTTGCCACCCCCCAGGGCTGGTATTCTATCCATGTGTGGACCCCAAGTATCTGTGTACCCCCCTATTTCACAGAGAAGCTGATATAGACACGTTCTGTCTGCCTGCTCCTGCTCCCATATCTGCTTGTGATACTCATTCCAACTAGTGGTACTCGTTGAGGTGGAAACAGCAATGTATCAAGCTCAAGAAGTTGTAACAAACTTAACAAACATAGAAGAACAACTAAATGTTGAGCAAAAATAAATATATAACCAAGTGAGACAACATATTGACCATAGATTACTTCAAGAAAAGAAACAGTGCTCATGCACGTCATTTCAACCTATCCGAATGTACATGAGTGGACAAGCTGGAACAGGAAAAAGTTTTTAAATTAAAGTAATTACAAGTTATCTACAGAAAACAACTGAGTCACATGTGTCTTGTGTTGTCACTGCTCCAACTGGGTTGGCAGCACACACCATTAAAGGAATTCATGTATATCGTTTACTGATGCTACCAGTAGAGCATGAAAACAAATTGGAATACCACAAGCTATCTGGAGAAGCTTGTCTTGAAGTTTCAAGAGTCTTGAAGAAAATTAAACTTCTCATTATTCATGAGGTAAGCATGGTATCAAACTTAATGCTTGCCTTTGTGCATTATTATCTGCAATTTCCATGTATATTTTCTCAGGAACTATATCTTCATTTAGAAACAAATTGGAAAGTAATCAAGTCTGTATTTGTTCGTACCCCATTTTGAAAATTTAGAATGACCTGTATAAAATATGGGCAGCTAATAGCATATGGAGAGCAGTCAGAAGATCTTTCCACCACACTTAAAAAAGGGCTGGTGTTTTATACATCTCTGCACCCCTATGTATCTGTGCACCCCCCTATGTCAGGGGGGAGCTGATATAGACAGGTTCTGTCTGTCTGCTGCTGCTTCCATAGCTGCTTGTGACGACTAGTACATTTCATAGTTGAAACATCTGTATAATGAAGAGGGAAGCAAAGGTATACTTGCCACCCCCCGGGTTGCTGTTCTATCCATCTGTTGACCCCTTTGTGTCTGTGTACCCCCCTATGTCATGGTGGAGCTGATATACACATGTTCTGTCTGTCTGCTGCTGCTCTGGTATCTGCTTGTGACGACTAGTACATTCCATAGTTGAGACATCTGTGTAATCAACGCCCTTCTGAAGAAACCAACAGCGGACCCCAAAGACCTCAAGAACTTTCGCCCCATCTCTCTTCTCCCCTTCCAGGCTAAAGTCATCGACAAGATCGTCAATAAACAGCTGACTGCATTCCTCGAAGCCAACAACTCGCTCGACCCATCCCAGTCCGGATTCCGAGCCAACCACAGCACCGAGACCGCCCTCATTGCAGCCACCGATGACATCAGGACTCTCATGGACAACGGAGAGACAGCCGCCCTCATCCTCCTGGACCTCTCGGCAGCCTTTGATACCGTCTGCCACTGCACCCTAATAACCCGCCTCTACAACACTGGGATCCAATGAAAGGCCCTGGACTGGATCACAGCGTTCCTCTCCGACAGAACCCAGTGAGTCCGCCTCCCTCCCTTCCGCTCCGAGGCCACCAAGATCATCTGCGGCGTACCCCAGGGCTCCTCACTCAGCCCAACCCTCTTCAATATCTACATGAGCCCCCTCGCCACCATCACACGCAAACACAACATCAACATCATATCCTACGCCGACGACACCCAACTGATACTCTCCCTCACCAAAGACCCTCTCACCGCCAAAGCCAACTTCCAGGACGGAATAAAAGATGTTGCAGAATGGATGAAGCACAGTCGTCTGAAGCTCAACTCGGACAAGACGGAGGTCCTCATCCTAGGACAATCCCCATCCACCTGGGATGGCTCCTGGTGGCCCACGACGCTGGGCACTGCACCGACACCCACGGACCACGCACGCAACCTGGGATTCATCCTGGACTCCTCCCTCACGATGACTAAGCAAGTCAACGCAGTCTCGTCCTCATGCTTCAACACCCTGCGCATGCTCCGAAAGATCTTCCGGTGGATCCCCACTGAAACCAGAAAGACAGTCACCCAGGCCCTCGTCACCAGCCGACTGGACTACGGGAACACCCTATATGCAGGAACCACAGCCAAATTTCAGAAACGGCTTCAGCGCATACAGAACGCCTCCGCACGACTCATCCTCGACATCCCTCGCCACAACCATATATCCGCCCACCTGAGAAACCTGCACTGGCTCCCCGTCAGCAAGAAGATCACGTTCAGGCTGCTCACCCACGCACACAAAGCACTCTACAACATGGGCCCCGAATACCTCAACAATGGCCTCTCATTCTACACCCCCACCCGCCAGCTCCGCTCCACCAGCCTCGCCCTCGCCACCATCCCACAGATTCGCAGAGCCACCACCGGAGGAAGATCATTCTCCTACCTGGCAGCCAAGACATGGAACTCCCTCCCCGCACACCTACGACTGACCCAGGACGATCTCACCTTCAGGAGACACCTCAAGACCTGGTTGTTCAAGCAGTAGCGCCCCCCCCCCCTCCCTTCAGCGCCTTGATACCCTCACGGGTGAGTAGTGCGCTCTATAAATGTATTGATTGATTGATTGAAGCTGAGATATACTTGCCACCCTCCAAGGCTGCTATTCTATCCATCTGTGGGTCCCTATGTATCTGTGTACTCCCCTATATCACAGGGAGCTGATATAGACAGGTTCTTTCTGTCTGCAGCTGCTCCCGTATCTGCTTGTGAGAACTAATACATTCCATAGTTTAGACATCTGTGTAATGAACTGGGAAGCAGATATATACTTGCTACCTCCCAAGGCTCCTGTTCTATCCATCTGTGGATTCCTATGTATCTGTATCCCCCCTATGTCATGGGGGAGCTGATATAGACAGGTTCTGTTTTTCTGCTGCTGCTCCAGTATCTGCTTGTGACAAGTGGTGTTCTATCCATCTGTGGATCCCTATGTATCTGTGTACCCCCCTATGTCACGGAGAAGCTGATTTAGACATGTTCTGTCTCTCTGCTGCTGGAAACAAACTGAAAAATAATCGAGTCTGTAAAGTTTCTTTGCCATGTTCTGTCAGTAGTCCAATTCTTATATCTTGGAGAATAGTTCCATAATCATAACCACAGATTCGCAGAGCCACCACCGGAGGAAGATCATTCTCCTACCTGCCAGCCAAGACATGGAACTCCCTCCCCGCACACCTACGACTGACCCAGGACCATCTCACCTTCAGGAGACACCTCAAGACCTGGTTGTTCAAGCAGTAGCGCCCCCCCCCTCCCTTCAGCGCCTTGATACCCTCACGGGTATCAAGTTTTTGACGTAGATCAGAAGAAAAAAAATTGAGATACTTAGAAAATATTTTTACAACATATGTACTGTAATATCGGCGTTTGTGGTGCTTACTATAAAATGTATTTAATATTGATTTTGTAAATGAAGGAACAAACTGTGTCTTTGTAGAAATTAATTTGAAAACATTCAATAAATATTTACAATAAATAAATACTGTATCACTATGCATTGTATCAAGTGCTTTATTAAAAATATACAGAAAAAATGGTCCCTTTAATTGTCATGACGCACACAGCCAGACAAAAATAGACAGTGCAACTGAACTGCATTACAGAACGGTAGCAAGCATGCAATTTCATAATTGGGAATTAGGATTACATACAGAGTTGTCATATAAACTGCTTTCCCAGCCTTTCTACTTTTTCTCTTGAATTGTTGATAAAGTCTTTCCAAGAGAGTTTGAAAGGACAAAGTAGAAGATTAAGAACACAAATAGGACTTTATATCTCAAAGTGCAAAAATGGATAAAAAAGACGGACAAAAGTCTGCATGTACAATAGCCAGTGGAAGCGTTTTGAGAGGGGGTACTCTCAAGGTGGTATATAATGTGCAATATCTACTGGCGGTACCACCATTCACAGAGTGGACAAGGGCACATGAATTAATGAATTGTATGGACTTGGACTATCAGGAAAATATACTTTAAGAGGACCAGATCAAATAAACAGATTTAATTGATAAGACAGCAAAAGAGGTGGCAACAACGAGAAGTAAGGTCCATCGGTGGTGGAGACTAGATTTCTACATCTATATCTTACCTACTATGTTGGAAAATTAAGACAAAGTAACAACCAGATCCCCTTACTTTGTGTCCCCCCATTATTTTGTCAATTAAGGTACAGGTAGGAAATTGAAAAGAGTAAACAACATATCTACAAATGTAATGGTATGTTCAGAACACTAGATCAAGAACTGAAGAACAAAGATCACAATTAAAAGAAAAAATTACACAAACGAAAACTGCACAAGAAAGAAGACAGATCTTGTACACAAACAGGTAAGTCACCAAAAGAACAACTGAACAAGACTAAGAACTCTGGAACGAACAGACGCTGTGGAACAGATTGCGATAAGACGTAGAAACATACTGTAAAAAAAATAGTTGAAATATGGAAAAGTTCAAAAACGTCATACGTGATAACAAAGACATACAACACCAATTGACAACATTTTCAGGGAGCGCACAGCAAGTTTACGAAATGTAACTAACAAAGTAGTTTGGTGCTCAAGGTAGATACGAGCCTGTTGCCTTGACTCAAAACAAAACCACCACAGGTAGTTCGACCAATTAGAATTAATACACCAAGCACTCAAATAATCAAATACAGTCCACAAGTTAAATTGTCCTTCTTCCAGTTTTCTTTCTTTTTATTCTTTTTCTTTTCTTCTTCCAAATTAAATTCCAACAAAACAGCCAACACGTGTTTCGTCTTGGTCAGTCTTTGACTTACAGACTTCTTCAGGGCTGTAAACAATGTACAATAATCATAATTGTAACCTTAATACAATATATGATGCACTAATAAACTAATCTTGTCTTTAAGAAGACCACCGAGTTACTGTGAAGTATAGTAAAGTCATTATTATAGACCCTAATGCCAAGTATGAAACCAGCGTCACCATAGTGAAATAGAGAGTTTAATAAATATAGAGGCAGGCAGATCCCAGATATACCGTAGCATCCAATAAGTTATCATTCAACCTACCAATATAAGTTCAGGTCGAAATGCAAAGTCCAATTCACTAGTTCCAATTCAACGCTTTTGCTGTAAACACAAACAACACACCCCCTATCATAAGCCACAGCCCATTTTATCGATCTAATATTTTACCACTTGCTAAATACCTTTGCTTAGCTCACCTCGTATTTATAAATGTGTAGTTCCATAGCACGCTTCTCATATTATGGTTGTTATCATTCAATATCCTTTGTCTGTATTCGATATTCTAGAGTAATAAATTTAATAGAGTCATCAATATTCTCATCCGCATCCCTACAGGTCTAGATTTATTACTACCCCCATTGGTTAACGTTTTAAACGGGGAATTTATCGTTATCCGATTTAAACTACTAATTTTAAATGTTACCTGCAATTTTTCGTCTTATCGCAATTCTATTCTGTTAGTGGCAATCTTGATCCGTAATTCTGTAAGTTAAATGTAGCCAGACTTAGTATTTATACATCACTAGATACCGATTTATCGCGTAAATCGAAGAGACATCCTATTCTGCTCACCGTGTATCTCGAACTCGCCTCCATTAGTCCTCGCGAGCTACATCATCGCCATCTTGTAATGGCTTTTTGTAGTCTTTAGTCGCGGACGCCATCTTTAACTAGTGTTTTTGTTCGTTCCAATACTAACAGTACTCACCAGGAGTCCTAGACATCGTATTAATTTTTCTTTAAATATATCTTTACCCAACAGCTTAATTATAAATCTAACATTCATCCTTATTATTAATGATTTGTGCACTCGGCGAACTAAGGTTCAGCCATTTTTGATCGGGCTGAGATTTCAAGTGTTGCTCCGCAAATTATGTATTCGGGAGAGATTATATTTTCTTTAGTATAATGTCATTATATTTGATTGGGCTGAGATTTCAAGTATTACTCCGCAAATTATGTACTCGGGAGAGATTATATTTTCTTTAGTATAGTGTCATTATATATGCTCCCGTAATCTTTTTCTCGTCATCTATTTATTGTAACCTGAATTAATTATTCATAGTCTAGTATATCAACCCTCTAATTTATTATTTGTATTAATTTTAATAGAAAATAGTAAATTATTATTCACTCGCTACTATTTAACATTTGCTAACATTAGCTGTCACTTATATATTGCAACTCTAATACCACCGGTCGCAGCTAGTGATTGGGGTGTTGCACAGTATATTAGTTAGTTGGATAGAAGGTAGTATTCTATAGGTGAGTTTAGAGAAGGGAGGGTACAGGCAGGATAGCATGGAATAAGATTACATACATTATGTACAGTTTCAAACATACATCAGAAAACACATTTTACTCTTGGCCTAAATAGTATTCAAATTCGTGATCAATGTTTAAGCCAAGTTCAACAGCTTTAAGTCTCATCAACCACATAACTTCTCTACGTCGTAGTTGTAGCATTCTGTTACCACCTCTCGGGTCTCTTTTGACATGAGCAATACCATGATAACTGAATATGTGTTTGTCTTTCTCTTCATGGTTCCTTATCAGATGTGATGCTACTGGGTAGCGTGTATCCCCTGTCTTTAGCGCCCTAAAGTGCTCCACCATTCTTTCTTTCAGTCTCCTTATTGTGCTACCCACGTAGATCTTTTTGCAGGTGCACACGATTACATAGACCACATGTGTGGTATCACAATTAATAAAGTGATCAATGGCATATTCTCCTGTGTTATTGTAATTAAATGTCTTTACTTTCTTAAGTGCCCATCTACCAAGCTACACTTGCCACATTTGTGGAATCCTCTTGTACTGGTTGTAAGCCAATCTGGTTCTATCATTTTTACAGGGTAACTTGGGCTGACATAGTTAGAAATAGTACGTCCTTTTCTAAATGTCACACCTGGTGTATGACCAACAAATGGAAAAAGGTCTTTATCCACACTAAGTAGATGCCAGTGCTTTTTCAAAATATTAAACAGGTGTGCACTGCCAGAGCTATAGTATGTAATTAGTCTCAGTCTGGTTTGTTTAGTAGTATTACTGTACGGTTTACTACTTAGCGTTTTACTCCTTTTTAGGTTCTTTGCCCTCTCAATTGCTTTATTCACTACTTTACTTTGATAGCCCGGTTTCATGAATCTCCTTGAGAGGTCTACAAGGTTATCTTCAAAGTCTGTCTCATTGGTACAATTTCGCCTCGCCCTCACCATCTCTCCATAGGGGATGGCGTTCTTTTGACTATTCGGGTGGCAACTTTTAGCGTGCAATATAACATTACAGCTAGTTGGTTTTCTATACATACGGCTGCACAGTTTCCCATTGTCTATAAAAAGTTCTATATCTAAAAAGGTGATGTTATAACTGTTATAATTAGTAGTAAACTTTAAATTTAGTCTGTTATCATTAATGTACTCAAAGAATTCCTTAAGTTCATTTTCTGTACCTGTCCAAATTAGTAGACAGTCGTCTATATACCTTCCCAAGTAATGGATATTTTGTATCCACTTTTCTCCAGATGGGCCCCAGATTCTCTCCGCTTCGAACCGCCCCATAAAGAGGTTCGCGAAGGATGGCGCGAATCTGGAACCCATCGCTGTCCCAAGACGCTGTCTATACCATTGATCATCAAAAAGAAAAACATTATTCTGCAGTACGATTTCTGTCATTTTCAGAACCATCTGAGTATGATCATATAATTCTGCCGGTCTTCTACTTAAAAAGTAGCCTAGTGCATTTAACCCCAGATCATGATCAATATTCGAGTAAAGTGATACTACGTCTAGTGTCACTAGTATCATCCTTTCATCCCACACTACATCCTGCAACAAGTTCAACACAAATTTAGTATCCTCGATGAAAGATGGTAAATTACGAACATGTGTCTGTAAAAAAGTATCTAAATACTGAGATAAACGTTCAGTTGGCCCTCCAATCCCTGAAATAATGGGTCTTCCAGGGGGGTTGTCTCTACATTTATGTATTTTTGGCAGAGTATACATACATGGGGCCCTTGTGGACTGTATTTGATTATTTGAGTGCTTGGTGGATTAATTCTATGTGATAACAAAGACGCTGGAGTAACACTATTGCCCAACACTTTTAATAATGCCCCCGGGATTTGGCCCCCCCTTGGTCAAATTAAAACAAAAATGCTTATCAAGGACACATTTCCAGAATTATATAATAAATTGGAGACCGTGAAGGAAGCCCCAATGCCCCCACGGTCCCAGCTGGCTCCCCGCGTCCTACGGAAGCCAGCATTACTTTTCCTCAGGGAGAGCAGCTAAAATGCTGCTCCCCCTGAAGAAAAGTAATCTGCGATTTTATTTGGAAGATAGAACAGATTTCCTGCTCTCTCTTCCAAATAAGAAAGCAGTTTGCAATGACAGGGTGGGAGCCTGCAAACAGCAGTATCCTGGGGGTGGACACCCCAGAACACTACAAAAGCTGGTGCAGGGGGGTGGCGGTCCCCAGGGCCATCTGCGGCCCCCCTCCCACACATTAAAAAAGCCCCGGGGAGTAGCGGTCCATGGGGCTGTAGGGGTTCTACAATCCCGCCACCCTTTTTAACAAGCCCCAGGGAGGTGGCGGTACCCGAGTCTGCAGGGAGGGCGGGGGGGCCAGTAAGCCACCCCCCGGTATATATTAACTTAGAGCCCCGAAGGATGCCGCCCCGGAGGCTAATAACCTTTAAATGGCGAGACCCCGTGCTAAATAAAAAAAAAAAATTGGTGCAAAATGCGCGGATCCTACAGCACCCTGCAATTTTTTTTTTTTAAATACATTTTTTTGCCCTAAAGGTCCTTGTGCGACCCCCTGAGCAGGCCTAGGAGGTCAGGGTGTGTGTACCCTGCCCCCTTCGTGGGGTTTCCACACATATTTCACTGACTTCCTCAACCTCGCTTCCACGAGACACAAAATGGCTGCCAACAGTACCTGCTTTCGAATGTTTACAACCGCTTGACAGCCAATTAGAATTCAGCGAAGCCCAAGGGAGGTGGCAGTCCCCGAGTCTGCAAGGGAGGGGCAGTCAGCCCCCCCTATATATTAACTTACAGCCGAGGGATTGCGGTCCCCGGGGCAGTGTGTCGGGGATTGGGACCCACCACACTATTTATTTTAAAAATGCCCCCGGGATTTGCGCGCCCCGGACACTAATAACCTTTAAACCGTGAGACCGTGCACTTCGTTTATTTTATTTTTCAGCGCGAAATGCGTGGATCCTACATGCACCCCAAGATTAAAAAAAAAAAAAACATTTTTTGCCCTAGAGGTCCTTGTGCGACCCCCTGAGCAGGCGTAGGGGGTCAGGGTGTGTCTACCCTGCCCCCTTGGCGCGGTTTGCACACATATTTCACTGACTTCCTCAGCCTCGCATCTACATAGGCACAAAACGGCTACCAACAGTTCATGGTTTCGAATGTTTACAACCGCTTTACAGCCAATTAGAATTGAGCGCGTGATCGGGACGGTGCCCTTATCCTACAAGGCCAATCCTAGCACAATCTGCGGATCCTCCGCGCCCATAGATATATAAATGACTTGAACCACAATTTTCCCAAAAACTACTGAACAGATTGACACCAGAGAGGCCAAAGGCACAAGTCGGAACTGAGGACTACCTCTCTGCCAAGTTTGGTGTAATTCCGTTCATCCGTTCGGGCTGTAGCCGTGGCTAAAGGTCCTATGGAAAATTGCTTGGGGAAAACACATTTGGGACCCCCCTTTTTTCTCGGCCCCCGCTTGACCAATCACCCCCAAATGTTTGGAAAATTTCAAGAAGATTCATCAATTTACGCCAAAGTTATTGGCAATAGAATAATGCGGTTTTCCTATGGATAATAGGTCCTAACTATAAATATCTACTGGCGATCGCCAGTAGATAATATATCTCTGAAACTGGAAGCCCATAGGACCACTCACTTACATCACCAAACTCATCCCCTTTTATGGTAACCAAACATGAAATTGCCCATGGATAGTACTTTGTGAAGAAAGGACTTCTTCCTGTATGAAAATTCCAAACTTTTTCCAGCAAGTCATCGCACAATTAAGAAATACAGTGGTTGCCAGGGTTCACCCTAAATAGTTCACAAAAATTCAGTCACAAATTTAGAAGGAATTTCTAGATCCTCGCAAATGCACAGGTGGTTTCTCACTAAACTCAGTTCCCAACACCACATTGGAACAGTGGTAATCAATATGCTGTCGGAAAAGATTCTGAGCTGCCACCTTCTCCTCTGGCATGAATGACAGTAAAGAAGCTGGTCTGCACCCATACTTTACCACTCATTAGTTCTTACGAGCTATGGCTCCTAAGATAGGGAGGGGCAGGGCCTTTCTAATTTCAGCTCCATGTTCATCCTTCCACCCATGTGGCTCATCTATTTATTTATATATGTATTTAAGCATTTTTATATAGCGCATACATTACCCAAAGGTGTCAGAGCACTTTACAATAGAACCAGTTACATTACATAAGGGCTTCAGAGTACATGAGTTACATATAAGATACAAAACAGATACATGCATCCAAACTCAAAAAGAATGGTAGTGACAATACATATATCTACTACAGTTGCTCGTGGTGAGAGTTACAGATATACAAGTTGCAAATTCACTAGGGGTGGGCGGACATTTTCTTTCCGCCCACGGAATGTGTGGAAATTTGCACCTTCCGCAAAGAAGGCGGAAAAACTGGTCACATTTCCACACATTGGCAAGCAGAACGGAAGTTGGCCGCCTGCCCGCCTCCCGCCCGCCTTATTAAATTATATTTAAAGGCTAAAATACAATTTAAATAAAACTTACCATATTGCGCCTCAAACTTCCCCATCGCGGCTTCATCTTGGAAACTGCGCATTGCGCAGGAGCCTGCACATGCGCATTCCTCGCAAGTACTGCGCATGCACAGGCTCCCGCGCATGCGCAGTTTCCAAGATGAAGCCCCAATGGGGAAGTTTGCGGCGCAATAAGGTAAGTTTTATTGAAGTTGTATTTTAGCCTTTAAATATAATTTATTAAGGCGGGCGGGAGGCGGCTGGGAAGCGGGCGGGCGGCCTCGCGTAATGGAAATATCGCGGAGAGGCACGGAGATTGGTTCAATCTCCGTGCCTCTCCGCGATAGTCCCTTCCGCGACTTCCGCCCACCCCTAAAATTCACTCAAGATTACATATTAAGAAAAGTTGAATTGATTAGGGTTAGACAAATATATATTACATTTTTACAGAGCATGATCTTCTCGCCCTTGCTGGGGTTTTTGCGGCGCTCGTTCAGCCAGGCATTCAGAGTACTGGTGCTCTCGCGGATGGTGTTTTTGGGCCTGGTGGTATCCCTGAACTGGTACTGGCCATCGGATTAGAAGGCCGGGTGGTGGTGGTCAAAGGCTGCATGCGGGACCCTGGGACTGTTTCTAAGCTCGTACTGGGCACCCAACTGTGGAAAGAGGGGTAGCTCGACGCTGTAGGGCAGGAAGGCTCCATCATCAGAGTAGGGCAAATCATGCATGGAGGAGAGGCAGTCATCGGTTAGCAGCACAACAGTGCTGTGGAAGAGAGACTGGGGTAGTGGGAGCCATCTGGTGTGATCATGTCTCTCTTGTTTCCTTTCTCATGCGTGGAGTGTGGAGCACTGTCCCTTGTGCGTTCCACATTACACCCATGGGTCTTTTGTTCTATGGTCATCAGTTGGTGACTGGCTGGCCAGGGATGACCCACGCTACCTCCACAGGCTACGTCCTTTATGAATAAAGCCTTCCTACTTACCTTCATCGTCTCTGGAGTTGTGTTTCCAGTCCCCTTCCAAGATTTGGTGACGAGTTGGCCAGCAGACTGCTAATACCAAACTTGTTCCCTCTTGGATAAAGGAAATCATATTTAAAAGTACTTTATCCACCTCCTCCACGCAAGAAGTGAGTGTGACTAAGAAATTGAGTAAACGCATTTGTTCTGGTGATTGGATGAAAGTGCGTAGTAGAAGACCTGGTACACGACTATCTAATTCCAGGGGCCTTACAGAGTAATGCGAACCCTACTTCATGGCTTGGTTTTTGATAATGGTGATAAGTGGAACTACAGACGTGTTGCTCTTTACCAGAAGGGCAACGCTAGTAATAGTAAAGAAGTCAATCGTCACAATCAATGTCCTAATAATGTCTTTTTGTCAGTGTCTGACAGTGATTTAACTGGTCTCTCACATATGAGGCCTAGCAATCGTAGCGTTGCTCAAGAAAGCAGGGATGCCTCTACTGAATTTGAACACACTGTTCCTGTTGGAGGGGAAGTGAGGCCTAGACACCCTCCAGGAAATCTCAATGACTACATTTGTGATTAATTTTCACACGTGCTTGATATTGTCAATGATCATCCATGTAGTCAATTTTCACTTGCGAATGATATTGTTCTTTGTTGCTTGTATTCCCACCAATGTAATCTAGTTTTTCCCAGTTGTTTCTTTTTTTGTTTCCTCTCTTTCTCTTGCCCTCCTCCCTTCCTCTTCTCCTAACTTCTATGTTTCGTTCCCTTGATTCATCTCATGTATTATTATAAGGAAAGGGGATTTATTGTGATCATGTCTCTCTTGTTCCCCTTCTCATACATGGAGTTTGGAGCACTGTGCCTAGTGCGTTTCACATACTACCCATGTGTCTTATGGTCTATGGTCATCAGTTGGTGACTGGCTGGGCAGGGATGAGCCACGCCTACCTCCGCAGGTACGTCCTTTATGAATAAATCCTTCCTACTTACCTGCATTGTCTCTGGAGTGGTGTTTCCAGTCTCCTTCTAAGATTTAATCTTGGCCTCTCCTGGGCAACTTGCTACTGAGTGGGAAGACTGGCTACCTATTTTTGAAAACTACTTAGAGGCTCTGGATGGTACGAAATTCAGTGCACCTAGGAAAAGAGTGTTTTTACTGAACAATTTGGGCAAAGAGGGTCAATGTATTTTTAAATACTTACCTACAGCCACCATACCCAATGGCAACCCTAATGCAAATTGATGCCAAAAAACGCCTTGAGTGTAGATTTGCCAAGGAGATCAACAGCGCTATGAATCGCTATAAATTCTATACTCACCATCAAGAGGAGAACCAATCTGTTGATGACTTTGTATCAAAACTTAGAGAGCTGCCGTTAAAATGCAAATTTGGTTTGATGATTGATGAATTTGTTTGTGACCAATTGATAGTTCACTGCATATGCAAAAAAACACAAGAACAACTCTGGGCTGCAAAAAGTACTTTAAAGGATGAAAGGATGCTATTGAGATTGCCAAAGTTGTTGAACAATCTCAGCATTGCATGTGCGAATTGGGTAAAAAACGCAATAGCAATCCTGATAGCATATCTGCTGTATCGAGAGAAGACCTTCACGTTGCGACCGTATTTAAATCTGGTAAACATTTCCAAAGAGGTAGACAACAGTTTAAATCTTGTTACAGATGTGGTAGTTCCTTTCACAATGCCGATTATCATAAATGTGTAGCTATTGACAAAAATTGCAAAATATGTGGGCGTAGAGGTCACTTTGGTAACATGTGCAGACAACCCTTCGGGCAGCGAGTTGCTATGGTAGATGAGAATGTAAAGGCCTTGTCCCATAATTTCGATACATTGTATGTAGAATCTGAGGTCCCTTCACATACAGATAGAATCTTAAGTGTGAATGACCCCTCTGATGACAAGGGTAGAAGGAATAGACCTACACAACTATCTAAGTTCCTGGTGTCTTACACGGTAATGCGAACCCTACCTCATGGCAAGGTTCTTGATAATGGAGATAAGTGGAACTACAGACGTGTTGCTCTTTACCAGAAGGGCAACTCTAGTGGTAGTAATGGAGTCAATCGTCACAATCAATGTCCTAGCAATGTCTTTTTGTCAATGTCTGACAGTGATTTAAATGGTCTCTCACATATGAGGCCTAGCACTCGCAGCGTTGCTCAAGAAAGTGGGGATGCCTCTACTGAATTTGAACACACTGTTCCTGTTGGAGGGGGAAGTGAGGCCTAGTAGGGGTCGACACACTCCAGAATATCTCAATGACTACATGTATGATTACTTTTCACACGTGCTTGATATTGTCAATGAGCATATATGTAGTCAATTTTCACTTGCGATTGATATTGTTCTTTGTTGCTTGTATTCCCTCCAATGTAACCTAGTTTTTCCCAGTTATTTCTTTTCTGTTTCCTCTCTTTCTCTTGCCCTCCTCCCTTCCTTCTCTCCTCACTTCCATGTTTCTTTCCCTTCATTCATCTCATGTATTATTATAAACAAAGGGGATGGGTTGTGCTCATGTCTCTCTTGTTCCCCTTCTCATGCGTGGAGTGTGGAGCACTGTGCCTAGTGCATTCCACATTCCACCCATGTGTCTTATGGTCTATGGTCATCAGTTGGTGACTGGCTGGCCAGGGATGAGCCACGCTACCTCTGCAGGCTACTTCCTTTATGAATAAAGCCTTCCTACTTACCCGCATCGTCTCTGGATGGTGTTTCTAGTCTCCTTCCAAGACCATCCAGTCAATTGTGCGCCGCTTGAAGGCATTGATGCAGAGAGACTTGGGCAGCGTGAACAGGCGGGGTGGGCAGCCGATAGTTTCAGTGGCTTGAGGCAGGATAGGCAGCCCTGATAAACTAGCCCAACCATAGATGAGCCACAGGGTCACCTTGGAGAACACTGCTGGCTCCTTCAGTCGAGATGTGTCAGTTCACAGAAAGCACATTTGACTACGCGGGCCATGCAGTGGCTCTAAAAGCAAATGTTAAAAAAGAATGTATTCCTCTAAGTTAGATATATTAAATAATCCAGGAGACTGGCACTTATGCCCTGCATTGGTGTTGCTTTGTGAGGGAAAGCAAAGTAGACAGAGGACATATATAAGCCTGCTGCTGTAACATTTAAAACATCTGACTATCGTTCATAATTCCATGGGTGGAGGGCATCATGGAGGATGGTCAGTATATCAAAAAGAAGCTTCTTCCCTGACATGCCTTGGAGCCCAGAGCCTCCCACTAGGCCCTTCAGATTCAAAGGGAACAAGTTTGAAGTCTGCACTCTCAGTGTGGTGCAGGCAAATTTTTGGAACAAGTTATGTAAAGTTAAAATAAAATCTTGAAAAATTTAGGAAGGATTTGAAGAGAGACGTCTTCTGGGGAACATTTTGTGAGAGTTATTTTTGTCCCCCTAACACATGGGTATTTGCAAAACCTTTCCCACAGGCCAAACGGTTTGGCCTGTGGTATCACAGAGGCCCACATTGATGCCAGCAAGGTGGTGGTAGGTGGTGGTGGGGGAAGCATGGGGTGGGACTGTAATGTGCGTGTGGGGGAAGTGAATCATGTGCATCTAGTTGCTGAATTGCAAAACGTGAACCCAGAAAACCTGGTATCAATTCTAGCTTCCTTACTTGACCAAAAATTAGTGATTCTAAGCAATATTTCTATTTCACTTTCCCTCCGTTTTCTTCATTATCATATATAAGAGGACCTTGAAATATATGACTCCAGAATATTTGCTGTACAAAACCTTCTCCTGTGTATGATTTATTAAACTATAATGTTGTTCATGCATAATTGCAACCCAGGCCACCCTAAGAGTGCTCTTGCCTCATAGTTCACTATTGTGATTTTTTTCAGTGTGGGTGAAAGGAAGCATGAATATTTCTTAAAATTATATTTGAAAAATATCTCTTTAAAAATCCCTTCTCAATGCACTGGTATAATCCGATATACTAAGGTGAAATGATTCTGCATGTTAATGAAGTACACTTTTAGAATTTTGAAGAGACTTTATCATATTTCCATACGTTTGATGCAAGATGTCTTTAAAAATGAAAGTGTTCGGAAAGTTAAGTGGTGCAAAAAAACCTTAGTTATTTCCTTTCTATAACTTCTATTAACCTGAAAACAAATGCTTTCCCATTTATTTACCAACTTTTTATGTTAGGACTGATTCGAGCAAACAGCAGCCCAGTGCTGCTGTTATCCAGAGGGCCATATCTAAAGGTCAGGAGGGCCGTACTTTGGGTATCACTTCCCTAACACCTGCTCTGGTTGGAGCTCTGTGAGAGATCTCCTGGTTTATTGATCCTGATATGCAACCACAGATCCTTGCCTTTGAAATCACTCTACCTGCTCCCTTTACCAACAATAACATTCATGGCTTCATCGACCATGCAGAAAGTAGGAGGGAAAGAGAGTGCAGGGCTGAACCTGTGGGCACTTTACCATGATCCTATCTAGAACCCATGATCCAGCCACTCTTGAGGTTCAAAAAAAGAAGAAAAACATCACATGCTGGGGCCATTCTACAGAACCAATTGTGAACCACTCTATCGCCCATTCAGCAAACTTTACGCCTGCCAACAACAACCTTTAAAGCGCAGACAACACCTCCCTTCAGGAAACCTGGGGGACTAGTTCATTATATGTATCACTACAGCACACCTATATAGCGCTATGGCACCTTTTAATATGAAGGGGGACTGTTGGAAAGTGGATTATTAGTAGGGGCAAATACATATCTGCCACTGGCAATAAGGCCACTAACACAGTATAGGGCTCAGAACAGGTCTTGGACAATTATTCCTATGCTCAACCCTTGGTAGCTTGGCTGCGACCAGGCAGGCTGAACTTCAAAAACAGGTATGTAAAGCATTTAAACACCAATCCAGTAAATAATTAAGACACAACACACAATAATAATTCAACACTAATTTATATAAAAATAGGAAATATTTGTATCTTTTAAATGACACCAAAATGAAACAAATCTACTATAGGGAACCAGAGATATGAATTTTTAAAGATTAGCAACTTTCTAGTGCTTAGAAACCAACAGTGCCCCTTTTGGTCATTTTGTTTCCTCTGACAGGGACACATTCACATTTAGCAATGTTTCCGGAGAATCTCTCACCAGTCGTGTGCAGCCCCCTCCAGCAGGCTGGGTCCTGTTAGAACTACTTCCAGAAATTCTTATTGCGGGTCCCAAAGTATCCAACACACAATCCAAGGTTCTGGAATCTCCAAGAGGGTCCTCGAAAGTGTGAGACTTCAATTCCCACAATCCACTTGGACAAAACCCTTACAAATCCACTGGTAGTACTCCAGGATGATGATTCTTTGTGTTAATGGTCCAGGTGACTCTGTTCACCTGTAGCTTGCAGGGGGTCAACTCTTTAGTCCTTTTGAAGAAGGCTTGATCCACAGAGCTGTAGATTCAAATGGTGCAAAAGGTGCAATATTCAGAGTTTCCGGCCTTTGGAAATGCACATCAAATTCTTCAGCGTGGGCCCTTCTGTTTTTCTTCGGTTTCAAAAGCAGCAGATCTGAGGGGCTCTACGTATTCCAACTTCTCTGGTTCAAGCAGGAGGTCACTCCTGTCCAATGGGCTGCAGGGATCCTCCCAAAGGTCTGACTACTTCCTGCAGAGTATGGCAAAATGCTAACCCAAAACCCAATATTCTTCCAAAATTCAATACGTCAGAATTTTCTGCAGCGAGAGAAGAGCTGGCTAAGCACACCACTATGGTGGCTAATCTCCATAGTCTCTCCCCCTTGCATCTGTTCATTCCTTCCTTAATCCTAGCATCTGACTAGTGGTGAACAGGGATTGGTTGTAAATGACACTGAGGTCCTCTCCTTCTCTTGAAGTCTATGGTTTATGACTCCTCCCCCTGTTCTGGCATTCCTGTGCAAGAGGACCCTGCCCTCAGAGCAGAACTGTTCAACCCCAGGGGCTCTTTATTGCCTCTTTAAAGAAGACTGCCTAATCCCCTTAACTCTGACCAATCAGTACAGACCACTGGAAGGCTGAATTGGTACTTACAACAAGAAAGTCTATAAAGTCTATAAAGTCTTATTCTTGTATTTACATTTTTGGAGAAATTCAACAATATCATATTTATTAATACCTGTTTTTGGCTAAAGTTTCCTAAACTTTTTGCTTTCCCCCTAAACTGTTTTTCTGACATGGTGTTGCCAACTTAGATGCTTTGGACACTTTTCCACTGCTAAAAAGTGTCAAAGTGCAAGTGCTCCCTGTATAAAATGTAATGGTAATTGGTTGTTCATGATTGGTATGTTTGCCTTACAAGTAAAGTGTACTATGTGTGCCAGGGCTGGTAATGCAAATGCTACCTGTGGGCTTGCAGCACTAATTGTGCCACCCACACAAGTAGCCTTAAAAAAGGAACTCAGGGCTGCGATTGCAGGGCCTGCGCACAGTTTGTTAAACTGCCCTGTTGTTCTGTCACGTGCACTCACTTGCCAGACCTTACCCATCCCTTTCTATGCACATCAGGCACCCCTATGGAAGGTCCAGGGTAGCCCCTGGGCAGGGTGCAGTGCACGTGAAAGGTAGGACATCTACTAAGTTGTGTACTATGTCCTGACATTCACTGTGGAAAGGCCATCTTGCCCATAGGATAGAATGGGAAGGCTGTGTAATATGTTTTCCAGCCTATCTTCCCAAAGGCTTAAGATGGAAAGGTGAATTTTAGCATGCCTGAACCCACAATGTAATAACACATCTTTTTATGAAGGTGGTTTTTGTATTGTGTGTTTAGAAGCCATTCTTTTAGAAGTGGCTGAGTTTTTGTGTGCTATGACATTTCTGTGTGTCTCTGCCTGGCTGTGGATTGACTGTCTGGATTTGAAAGCGATAGGATCTGGGGAATGTCTTGACCCAGGGGAGGAGGTGAGACAGCAAAAGGCTGCCCTGCATCTGGAATGTAGGGGAGGAGAAGCACCTAGAGGTGAAGAGGCCTGGTTGCTGCTATAAAACAATTGTCTCATCTCCTGCTGAGTGATTGAGAATCCAGACCTCCACTAATCAAAGAAAGAAAAGTGTCACTGGCAGGGAGTCACCCTGAACTTGTTTGAACAGGGGTCAGGGCCCCCTGAAACACAAAGACTTGAAAGCCACTGAGGGGTATAAATATGAGAGCTGAAGCCCCTGAACTTTGGAGAAAGGCTTGATCAAGTGTGAACAAGACTGGAGCTACTTCGTGTTCAAGAGGACCTTTGCCAAGGGAGAAACAACTGAAGAGACTGAAGGATAGGACTGACACTTGCTGTGTGTTCTGGGGCTGGCCTGCAGTTTGCTGTTTTAACCAAGGAAATGCTGAAGGGTCTTTGCTGTGTCCCCCTGCTTGAAGGACTTTGCTGTGTGCTGTGTACTGAAGTAACTTATCACCAAGGGCCAGAGGTGAGCTGGCTCCCTGTTCGGAAACACAGGGACATAAAAGTTTCCATGAGAGTCTCAGCGACGCTGTGAGTGTTTGCCTGTTAAAGCTGAGACCCTCATAAGGCGTGTCCTGTGATCGTGGGCACCTGGAGTCCAAGCATGGAACAGCGAAGTGGTGTGTGTGTGCTTTGTGCAGCCTGATCCACTTTGTGAGGATTGCCCAGTGATCGTGTGCACCGGAATCCAAGTGAGTCTCATCAACGCTGTGTGGGGGTGCGTTGTGCACTGTGAGACCTTCGTGAGGATTTGTCTTGTTATTGTGTGCACCGCTATCCAAGTGAGTCTCATCGACGTTGTGTTCGTGTGCATTGTGCACCGTGAGACCTTCGTGAGGATTTGCCTTGTTATCGTGTGCAACAGAATCCAAGTGAGTCTCATTGCCACTGTGTGCGGGTGCGTTGTGCACCGGGAGACCTTCAAGAGGATTTGCCTTGTTATCGTGTGCACCAGAGTTAAAGTGAGTCTCAGCAACGCTGTGCGCGTGATCTTCATGCAGCCTGAGACCTGTGTGTGGAGAGCCCAGTGACTGTGCACACCTAGCTTAAGGAAGACTCAGCGACGCTGTGTGTGTGTGCTTTGTGGCACCCTGAGATCTTTGTCACTGAAGCGGCCCGGACCGGCAGTCCCGGAGGAGCTGAGTGACGGCCCGAGCCGCCGTTGCCAATTCAAAAAGCTGCACTGGAGGTCCAGCCGATGGACGAGGAGAAGAAAGTGGGTTTGCGCCGCCCTGTTAACGTGTGTCAGCTCAGAGGGAGATGCTCTTGGCCTCTCTCTCGTGTTGGCGGCGCGAGCCTCTGCTTCGGCTCGTATCGTGGCCTGTATTGCCAAAGGAGTGGCAGTTCAGGGGACGGGAGTGCAGGCCTGCACTTTTGATTCCATCATACCTGTGTTGTGGGCAACTGTTGAGAGGCTGGCTGTAAGTCAGAAGGAGAGGCAGAGAGACCGCCTAAGGCCCAGTGATCGGGGCCTGAGTGCATTACGCAATATTCAATTTTCTGCAGAACAGAATACCTGACTGTCGCATTACACATTGCATCATTTCTGAATAACGGAGTACCTGATTAGAGTATTACGCATTTCATTATTCCTGCATAACGAACTACCTGATTAGTGTATGACGCATGGAATTTGATCTGCATGACGAACTACCTGATTGTGGTATGACGCATTGCATTGTTTCTGCATAACGAACTACCTGATTAGCGTATTACGCATTGCATGAATGTCGAGTTTGGACACAATTTACTTTTTAAAAGAAATCCTGTAGCAGAGAGCCACTTTTAAACTGACCTCAGGCTTTAGCAGTGCACACATGCAAGTGTAGAAAGTACTGCTGGCCTCTAAACTGCCATGCCCTATTATACACTAGAGACTGATAGGTAGTTTCAATCCCCCTGCCCTATTATGTACAAAGGCCCTAGTGTATGTGTGTGTTTTCACTGTATTCAAAGTGCCTTTACGCATAGCACTTGCCTTGGGCCCGGTTAGGCAGAGTCCCGGGTCAGTCAGAGTCAGTTACCACCAGTACCAGTCAGCAAAACGTTAGGGGGTGCCCAGGGCACAGGAAGACTTTGCAACAGGGACACATGCTCACACATGCACACACACACACACACATGCATGCACACTTGCACATATACCCTCAAGGACTGGTGTTGTGATTCCACGGCAACAATTCCCATTCAGATGGGCTGGAGAGATAACTGCTAAGGAGTCTAGATATCTAAATACACTGCTGGATATGTCCTTGAGGTAGGGTTCTATATGGAGATTGGCAGAGAAGGAAAGCCATCAGAACCCTGGTGTATACCCCATCCGCTTCATCACAAGTGGACTATAGTCAGTGGCGCTCTAACAGACGGAGGACCCTGTGGGCAGTTAGGGAGTCAGGGGTAGTCTGTTCAGCTGTCTGAGGACAAACATTGAAAAGAAACATTTTGAGGAATGTATTTACCACATTACCACATATTAAGATGTACTAGATCTGGCTCTGGATGGTTTGGTAATGACACACAATGGCGATCCTCTTTTCTCTTATGTAATATTTTTACTTCCCTTACTTCTTTTCTACTATGCCTTTTCAGGTCTACTTATATTTCTCTCCTCTCAAAATATTTCTCCATTTTATTTTGTTTGTTCTTCCAGTAGCCTATGCCTTTAATTCAATTATGTAGTCTTTTCTATTTATTTCCCTCTCTTCAATTTGCTTTTCTCTCGTACTCTGAATTATATACCTTCATCTTTTCTTTCATATGTCCTTTCCCTTCCATTTGCATTCATTTCATTCATTCCTTGCTTTTGGTTATTTTTTACACCTATGCTTTGATTAATTTCTGTATGTCTAACTACAAAAATGTATCAAAAATTGATCCGAGGGATATTGGACACAATGGTGAATCGGGATCCGGGGTAGGATCTATAATCTGTGTTGAACTGGAATTGGGGGGGACTGGAACTTTGAGAATGGCAGGGCAACCTACGTCTGAATCTATTTGCCAGACTAAAGTTGATCCAGGCTCAATTCCATCGGAAAGTATTGGTGTCAGTGCTCTTTTTTTGGAATATAGCTGGCATTCGCAATTAATTGAATAACAAAGAATGGGTGGACTTTATCAATAAATTTGACATCCTGTGTATACAAGAGACCTGGGCGATTGATGAAATCCATTTAAACTGATTCAAGACATTTTACACTGCAGCAATTCATCCAACACACGGGAGACCTAAGGAGGAATTTTGTGTTTATGTCTCAAATTTGGTAGGGGCATTAAAGATTGAAATGATTAAATCAGAAAAGTATTATCAAATGGTTCTGATTCGCATAGATGGAAAATGCACCCTGATTGTAATCACTTTTTACAATAATGCACAAAAAACTCAACTGGGCGCTATTTTGAAGATGCTTAGCAGTGATCTTAGCAAGGTAAGGGAAACTAGGGATGAGGAAGTGATCACCATTTGGGGAGGTGATTTTAATATTGGCCTATGCCCGCTGGCTGGGCATGGCAACTGTGGTCTAATGTTCGAAGAAGATGATCCCCTGATTCATTTTGTACACTCTGACAGGGGGGAGCTGTTTAATGAGATTTTATTTCATCATGACCTCGGTTTTGCCAATTGTATGTGCTCCCCTAGAGTGGATTTTGAGCACACTTTCATAGGCAGGGGTCTAGAATCTACAATAGACTTCATAATTGTTCCTAATCACTATGCAAGCTATATTACAAACTATAAACTACACAAAAACGTATTGAGCGATCACTTTCCTTTAAGCATTAACATCACATTTCCAACCACGATAGAGCGAGAACATAGCAATCAAATTGCCTGGACTCAGAACATTACACTGGGTAAATTGAATGGATACACTCTGCATTGGGATAGCCTTAATCCAGCTGAGCTAAACAAGAAAATTGTAACGAAAGGCTTACAATCAAATTATAACGTGTTTAGAAGATTCTACCCACATGAAAGTATACTGATAGCTTATTCACAAATTACCTCGACCATACAAAACCTGCTCAGAGTACAAAACAAGGGTATATGCTCCCATAGCAAGGGGTGGTTTGAGTCAAACTGCACCAAAGCATACACAAAATTAAAGGCAGCCCTACATAAAACAGTGAGAGACAAGGATAAAATTAGAGAGTGCAGGAGGACATATACCCAAGCAAGAGGAGCGCGCAGGAAGCAGCTAAAAGAGATTGCGTGGGTCACACTCCACAAAGCCTCTATGAGTAAGGACAGCTCCTCTTTCTGGCAGGCAGTGAATGCACAGTTTTTCAGTAAGACTAATGACCCGTCAATTGAGGTGGCAATAGACAAGAAGACATGGGTTGACTACTTCTCCTTAAACGTTTATAAGCTACAGGAGGATAGTGAAAGTTTTAAAACGTGTGTGAATCAACAGGGAGGTGGTCCGTCTGTCTTTCCACTCAATGATTTCCAACTCACGCACAAGAAGGTCATCAAGGCTATAAACGCGAGCAAGAGTGGAAAGGCCCCAGGCCCAGATGGGGTGCCAATTAATATGTTTAAATCGAATCCTCCATTATGAACCCCGCTAATAACACAAGTCCTTCAGGCTTGCTGTGTGAAAGGTTATATTAAAACTTGGTATGAATCAATAATTGTACCGATTTTTATAAAGGGGAACGGGGAAACCCTGCTTGCTACCAACCAATATCTCTATTGGATTCCTTGATGAAGGTAGCAGGAAGGATTGTTCTGGAACGGTTGCAAGTTTGGGAAGAGGAAAACAATATCTTAAGCGATGTCCAATACGGCTTCAGGCGGGGTTAGGAACTGAAGAACCGGTTAAACCCATTTACTGGGTCTCGGCGGCGGGGGAACCGCCCAAGTCTTCCATACCTTCCATACTTAGTAAAAGGAGACACAGTAGCCTTCGTCTGAAGGAGGAACCCAGATTTATTCAACAGCCTGGGCTATGGAACAGAGTCCCAAGCTAGTCAGAGACAAGACAGAGAAGGCTGCTGCTTCACTCTGCAGCTTACAAGCCTTTTATACATGTTTACTCCAGTCTTTTAGTTGTCAGTCCATTGTTCAATCAGGGCAGTGTTTGCAGTTGATAACCAGATCCAGATGATGTTTGTAGTTGGTGACCTGGTCAAGGCTTGGTACTCAAATCATTGTTCACCCAGCTTGATCAAAGCATGGTCTTTCAGGTCATTGTTTAATCACCCTGATCAAGGCCCAGCAGTCAGACCATTGTCCAGATAACCTGATCACGGGGTCAAGGATGTTTACCAGGCTGGGAGCAGGAGATGGAAAACAAATCATTTACACAGGGTGTGAGTGTCTCATGGCTTTCGGTTGAACTGCAAAGAACAGGGGGGGGGGTTGGGTGTGCGACAGTTCCTGGGCAGAAATGCAGGCTGTAAGATGGGTTTTTTCGTGTCAGTTAGAATTTTCCCAGGCATCAGCAGAAACAACCAGGTGGGTCGTGTGGAAGTGTTTGACACGAGATGGCAATGAAAAAAACAATGGAGTCCCGGTACAAAGGATGCCGATCAGAAGAACACTTTTCCTCATAACTAATTAACAGGTACCTAATCTTAGTATCCTAATTGGGAAATATACCCAGGCAAAAGCAGGAAAACTATATTTTCGTTTGCAGACCTGACAGTTTCATTTGACTGTGTTATACACAGTAAATTATGGAATATCCTGAAGGATTTAAAGGTCGATCCAGTTCTGGTACAGTTTTTGCGACAACTTTATACTGGGGCAACAGCCAAGGTTGAAATGGAACCAAAGGAGAATACACTGCGTCGTTTGAAGTAGAGAGGGGTGTTAGGCAAGGCTGCGTCCTGGCGCTATTCCTGTTCACTCTCTATGCTAACACCCTGGAAGAGGAATTGTTGGGAAAGGTGAGGGACCCACTGTATATTCATAAGCGGCCAATAGTCTCCCTTCTGTACGTAGACAATGCAGTGCTTATGGCCCGCACACAGCTAGGTCTACAAAAATCCCTTGCCTCTTACACCAGTTGTATGGACAATCTGGGAATAAAATTGAACGCCCAAAAAACTTTTGTCATGACCTGCAGGAGGGGAAAACAGAAACTGAGGACTCGGGGAAAGTAGGGTGGAATCCACAAATACGTTTACGTATCTGGGTGTTCTATTTGATCGCACTAGTTCTTGGAGTCAAACGGTCAAGAGTCGAAGCCTCTTGTTTATGAAATTGACCGCGGCCATGGTCCATTTAATTTTTTTAAATGGGCAAAAAGACCCCAGGGATTCTCCTCAAGATTTATCGGGCAAAATGTGTAAGTATTGCTATCTATGGAGCAGGAGTTTGGGGCTTTTATGATCCCGCCCCTATTCAATATGTTGAAAATGCCTTTTTAAGGTTTGTTTTAGCAGTACCTGCAAGTTCCCCTGTGTTTAATTGTCATAGTGAGCTGGGTATATCGTACATCACAGATGTTATTAAAGTACAACCAGTGTTACTTTGGCACAGGATATGGACCGCCAGTAGCACAGGTCTCAATCAAGAATTAATTAAAGACTCAAGGAAGATGGACTATGTTACCAAGATTCCTTGGTTGAATTATGTAAAGAACTGTATGCCCGATCTTGGTCACTTAGCTTACTATACCTGCCCAAAGACAATGAACTCTATCTCCCGTAAAGAATTTAAAGCTATATGTATGTCTCATGTAGAGACAATCAGCCTTACACTGGAGATGAAAAAACCCACAGTAATTCAGCATCAATTGATCTTATCAACGTATGACTTGCAATCATAACTTTCAAGATGTCTAGGGGGGCATGATAGTTACATTTTAACTCATCTTAGATTTGGGACTTTTTACCGAATAATTAGCTACCCAGAGATTAACAACTGGGCCAGAATATTATGCTGTTGTCCCTGTGATGATAAGTCCCCAAAATCCAATATTCATGTAATTTTATTTTGTAAATGTTATGCTACTAAAAGATCAAGATGGATTCTGCCTCTACTAAGAAGGGAGGGATGGAGACAATGTTGACCAGCTCTGTAATACTTACAATTACTGGAAAGTGATTACTGCATTGGAGTTATGGTTGGTTATGTAAAGAGTATATTGAGAGTGAGGAAAAGTATTAATGTTCAAACGTTCTAGAATGTAGACCAGCTTTTACTGTCGCTCTACAAATTGATGGCAGTCAAAGGAATCTGCAACCCTGTTATTTAACATGTCGTGGTATACGTGACATGTAAAATGAATGCTAGCGAATTAACTGTGTGAGAACATGCTGTTGAAAATATCGTTGCTTTCGCTTATATTGACAGTGCGAGAACCCAAACATGTTTCTTCTAATCGCAGGCTCGCAGGTAAAAGACACACAATTGTGGTATTTAAGTGGTGTTTTCAGTTGTTTTCAGTTGTCTTTAGATACTCACCGTCACAAATATTAACGATTTTTGGTCCTAGGACTGTTGTATTTATTTGCTGTATTTTGGCAAATTGGACGTTTGTGCTTTTTTTCTTTATAAAGAGAAAAATATTCTCTTTTCTACAGTTAGCTTAGTAAATATTGTGTCCTTGTGTAATGCAACTGGTGCTATGTAAAGCACTCTGATACCCGATTCGGGTCAAGTTCGCTCTCTATAAAAAAT
Organism: Lissotriton helveticus; assembly: GCF_964261635.1. Lineage (NCBI taxonomy): Eukaryota > Metazoa > Chordata > Amphibia > Caudata > Salamandridae > Lissotriton > Lissotriton helveticus. Next base: position 947,982,353 of record NC_136065.1, read on the forward strand.
TTGTATAGGATTTTTCTGTACGTATGTAGTGTATATTTCTGTTTTTTTCTTTCTCTTTTAAATGATGAAGTCACCTATCAGCCTAGATTAAGTGCTTTTACAAATGAACAAGATATAGCAGTACAGTGCATTTGTATTTTTAGCAAAGAATATTTTAATATGTTTTTATCTGTTCTGTCGCTTTTGTGATTTTATATTACTCAAATTGAATAAAGCTTATTTTTATTTGATTTGATTAATTTCTATTGATTCTCTATCCATAGATAAATAATTGTCTTTCTCTCATACCTTAATTCATTCACTGCACCTCCTCCATACGTTTTTTCCTGTGTATTGATTCTCTTTTTCTGATGATTGCTCTTCCTTCCATTGCTTTGCCTCTACGTTCATACATTTGCATTGCTCTCCTCATTTCCCTATCATATCAGACATTCATTTAATTATTTTCTTTTACTGTCTTGATATTTTCTCATTCCATTCATTCCTTCTTTTCAATCCTCTCTCGTTCTCTCTGACTTGTCACCCAGCTTCCTCTTTCCAACTGTGCAGCTTCCTATCACATTAAGGGACAAATGGAAATTAGAAGATTTCCGAGGATGATGCTTTTGAGCTGGGAATACGCCATTTCAGTGGCGTCACCCAGTTGAAGTGGGACATTACGCAGCCCCGGCCGCTGCAGGTAAGAGCGGTGGGGCCGGCTGCTGGGGATTTTGTGCCATCCCCCTTGTCTCAAAATCAGAATGGATAGTTGGTCCCTCCATCACTTGAGCCCTGGTGTCACTGCACCCGGTTCATGATTAAGGCTCCCTGTTTTCCGTTTTTACTGATTATTACAGATAAATACAGCAGAAAACCATTTATTTTCTTGTCTCAATTTATTTTTAAATGTGGATAAAAACAGAAATTATGTGCTTTTTTAATGATTCTAAATACTCTTTTGTCATGACTGCCAGGCCAATAACTGTGGATTTATAGGTAAGGAGGGTAAAAATGAAAGACATTTTAGTAAATAAGCTTAAACAGCAGATATACACAACGCTGATATTGAAATGTGCACAATATAAGTGCATTGATTTATCTTCTGTGGGTGATCATATCACTGAAACCTGGAAGGCATTCAAGCATGACTGCATATTTATTGGGGAAATAAATGTGGAAATATACCAGTTTCAGTTTTATTGTTTTCAGAATACCCATAAAGATGGAAAAATACAGATAAAGTTGACAAAAAATAAATATGGATTAATACAGACGAAATGACAAAAAAATAAATACCATAAAACCGGGAGCCCTATTCATGATTGATAGCTTCACCCCTGGGCAGTAGAGCGCCATACTTTTTTTCATTCCTACAGGCCTCGCTAAGGTAGAGGCCTTTTGGATGAGTTCATTTATTTATTTGAGAGTTCTAGATAGTGTTAGCTAGACCTGAAGATGTCAGAGCGCTTTACAACAGTAAATGTTCACATCAAAGATAACCATTATATGCAGAGCATCTGACTCACAGTGCTTAACAACAGTACATGTCCACTCTGGTTCCCTATTCCAGTCCTATGCTCACTCTCTTTTTAAAATATCAATTTGTTTCATAATCAGGTTTAAGGCGCTCATTCAGATCTCTTTCTCCGCTTTGCATGCTTGGACTCCAAGCCCTTTATATATAATCAGGGCTCCTAGTTTTCGTTTTCACCCATAAATGCAAACAGAAAATAATATGTTTCGGTCTCTGTGTTTATTAAAAAAAAAAAAAAAAAAAAAAAAACATAAACTAGGCCTTTACTTGAGAATCTTTCATTCCATCATTCGTGACGTTCGGGACAATAACTATCAATACTGACAGCGAAGAGTTAGAATGAAAAGACATTTCAATGAAACTTTAAAAGTGGCAGATATGCACGCGGCTAGGACTAGGCTGACAATGTTTTCAAGCAATGGTATTGTTATGTATTATTAGGCTTCTTAAAAGTTACAACACTAAAATCATGTGAGGTCACATTCATCTGCTTCATAACTGTGTTAATTAAATAAACGCAGCCTATTTTTCTTGCTCCTACAAATTAATATAAATACCGCATAACGAGATGACTTTATGGGTAAATACAGACAGAAATGCAAATAAATACCATAAACCTGTAGGTAGCCTTATTTATGATGGGAAATGAAAAACTAAACGTCCAAGGGTGCTGGTGAAACCAACAGGACTGGATAAAGAAGTCATGCCTTAGTTGGAGAAACCTAAAGGTCTACTATACTCTGAAACCTTCGTTAAAAGAGCAGGTCATTTCACATTTATTTAGGTGCCGTCTGAAAAACAGGGGTATTAAGTGTGAAAATTGGGACTATAGCCAGTGCTTAAATTGTGGCAAAAAATGTTGGTCCCCAAACTATGCTTTCAGGGCTCAAGACTCCAAAGCTTCTGAGTCCAAGAGAGGTATCGGCCAGAGAAGCAAGTCTTACCTTCCTTTCCTTTGAACACGGCAGGTTCCAGCTGCAGCTAAAGCCCCCTTAAACCCGGTGCCACGCAAGGCCTCACAGCTACCGAGCTTCAGCTGTAATGTCAGACTGGATGGAAAAAAGCGGCACATTGGCTGGAAGAGACAGTACAGTTCCATTGTGGGTCATGGAAATAGACGAAAGACTGCCTATACACCGACGTGGTGAAGGATCACAGTATTGGCTGTCCTTCTTCTATTTCAATTGACCTTTGTGGTTGTTGCTGTCCCAGGCTCTACACCAGGAAGACACAGGAGGTGGAAAAGAGTACAGTCCACTGAAATAAGAGTGGGTGAGGACCACTGCCAACCACAAATTAAAGACTGACTGTATCACCAAAAGAGGGATGCCTCACAACCCACACCACACTTTTGCATGAAAAGAGCAAAGTCATATGGCCTCATTGCGGCAGCCACCTATGTGGCACTTGGTTTGGGCAAGAGACCTGAAAGCCTAGGCCAGGTTCATCCAGCTATCAATCAGATTGAAAGAAACGGGCGATGAACCCTGATACATATGTGCTCCTAGAAGTCCAAACTCTAGGGAAATGAGAGCACCAGGAATGCCCTGCATCCTTTGGGCCAAACTCTTACATTGGCTCCAACTCTGAAGATGCATATAGCAAGTGGGGGAGAGGGAACAGAAATAAGAAGTATCAGTCTCCAGACTCCAGAGTGACCCAGATATGGCACATTTACCGGGTCTCCACTCCCTCTGGAAGTCCTGTTATCCATGTTAAAGGGACCCCTGATTTCTAGCTCTACCCCGCCCAGTTCCTTGTTGGGGTCTCTCTCCACCGATGTAATGGTTCATTTTAAGCTACTGCTCCTATCTCCGGCATCCAACCTGCGCCGCACCCCCCAATTCATCAGTTACTCTTCCTACATCACCTACTACCTGCTGGGCTGCCAGCTTTGGGCCATCCCTGGAAACACATTTGAGCGTGAAGCACAGTACAGAAGGCGAGACAGCCATTATGAAGCGCTGCAGCCGCACGTGTGGATAAATAAAATAATCTCATATAAAGGAGACGGGTCTTTTTCCTTTGATGTAGGGAACATGCACACAGCCATAAATATGCTTTCCCGGGGGGCGTGGCTTGGACGCCGGAGAAATGGCGACGTAACTTTTTCCTCCCCCATGCGGCCGTAATTAAGTGTGCCGAAAGAGCTGCAATCCGACTTCACTCTTGCCCAGGAACGAGTGCCTGCCTGTCGGAACATTAGAACCAGCAATGAGGGAAGTCTGAGGCGAATTCGTCCAAGGAAACGGGTATAAATTGCCGTTTTACCCTGACCGGAGGAACCTGCACTGCACTGCGGAGCCCGCCTCCGGGAAACGTCCACGCAATCTCCCGAAGCTTCAGCCGAACCACAATGCGCTGAATGGAATGCCCACACAAGCGGAGAACACGGCTACGGACCAGCGAGCGGCAACACCTGTACCGTGAGTAGACGGACCTCACAGATGAGGCGCTGATAAATGTGCGTTTATGTGGAAACCGGCGCGAGGGATTACAATCGAAAATGGCGGCTCCCTCGCACTTTTAAAACTGCGCTTGAATTACCCTGCACCCTAATCACTGTGCCCATGCACATTTCCCGATGCAATCGAGTACACAGTGTAATAGCTCATAGAGACTGGAATGTGTTTGAATAACAGAACTGCAGTGTATTTTTGAAAATAACAGAACTGCATTGAACTGGCTGGAATAATTACGAGGCTTTACTGGGATAATTAAGAGGATTTACTGTGCCACTCACACCACGGCTTTCAGACTCTGTGACCTGTAACACCTCTGTGTAGATAAACACTGTAATGCTGTGAATAGTGCTGGTTGAACCTCTATAGCAGCCATTTGCATCTGATATTTACAAGGAATAACACGCAATGTACAAAATGGCGGCTAATGTAAATGAGTGTACATGGGGCGGTCTGCTATTACCATGCTGGTGATATATGCATACTCCTCATTAATAAATCGCTATTCACTACTCACAACCACCAGAATAAACCAGGAGAGGATATAACGTGCTGCCCTGCACTGTCTTAAAGCAATTCAGTCTTAGTGCTGTGAGGTTGGTGAGGTTGGTGAACATCAAATCATTACCAGGACAGATACAGATCAACAACTGCGTCCTAGGTGAGCTCGTGACGTGCAGAGATAACCGACGGCTAAACGAAGCCAAATTGCAGTAAACAAATTAACAATGGGTGATAAGGAAAATGGTAAAAATTCAAAGCGCCTGAAATCTGACCCACCGACGCCAGTCAAAGGAAATAAGGTAATGGCAGAAGCTATGGACACAATACTGAGCAGACTGGAAGAGGTCAGGGACTTAGCCAAATCCACCAAAGAGGATGTTGCTGCAATTCGCCAGGACATCAAAGTCATTAATACGAGATTAACGGAGTCTGAGAGCAGGATAAGTAAATTGGAAGACCTTGAGAATAAAACATGTGGAGCCATCAAGAATCTCTCCTTATGTTCGGACCATCTTGTGAGTAAAGTTGCGGAATTGGAGGATAGAAATAGAAGGGGGAACCTGAGAATTTTTGGCATGCCAGAGAAATCAGAGGAATCCCATGGCTCTTGCATACCCTTCCTTGAGCAGTGGTTCACGCAGGCCACAAATCTAACCTTCACTCAACCACTGGAGTTCGATAGAGCTCATAGAGTACCGGGTCGAATAACCAAAGAGCAGAAGGGTCCGAGAGCGATTGTATGCAAACCACTAAGATACCAACACACAGAACAAATACTCACCTTCGTCCGCAAGCATAACCATGTACTATGGAAAGGCCACAAGATCTTCATTTCACAGGACTTTAGCAAGGAGACTATGGACATCAGGAAAGCGTTCCTTGCATTAAGACCACAGCTGAAGACACTTGGTTATATGTATGGCTTTATAGGTCCGACGAAGTTTAAAGTAACAATACAAGGCGTGACCCATGTGTTCTCTGACCCGCGAAAACTGCGTCAACACCTTTCCAGCCATGGAGATGGCAACATGGAGGTCTCCCCCTCAGCTCAACAGGGAGCCTCATCATCAGGCCTAGGATGAGTCTCTTGTGTCTAACGGTGTTGTTAATCTACTGCTCCTAACCCCGTATAATGTACCTACTCTGGCTGAAACTGAGTAAGACTGGTTTTGGCCGAAGGTGGCACGCGGTTACTGGTCACGAATAGATTTGTTCACTGATAGTTTGAAATATGCCCAGTCAACGGCATATTATGTTCTGTTCTGCTCTGTGAGTTATTGTGCACCTTCTTGTCTAGGATACCATAATAATACTCCGATGCCTTAAATAATGTATTACGCTATAGCCTTAGTAAGTGAGGCTTTCGCTGTTACTCTGGTGTGCCTTGTTCACGCATACACAATTAATGTGATAGCTTTTTGCTGAGTTCAATGTTAAGGCGTTGCTGTTTCTCGATGCCTTCATACCTGTTTCACTGTTTCAGTAATCTGGGGTTGCAGCCCCAAGGATTAATAGTTATGGATAGGCTGTACGGAGGCGGTCTCGAGGTCGTCTTTCCCGAGTCGCCATGTTTCTTTTCTACTACTGGGGAGGGAGGGGTGGGCTGTGGGAGAGGGAGGAGGGTGGAGGGAGGTTGGCAGGGAGAAGGGGGGGGATTGATTTCACTTTTTGTATTTTGCTCTGTTTTGTTGTTTTTTCTATTCTGCATCACATCTTGCATCCTACTTTGCATCCATCGCATCACACTGCGTTCCGAAGTTTGCACTCTATCGTTCAAATTCCTGCATTTTGTGCATATAGTTCTAGCCCTGCAATCAATACGAACTATGCTGCTGCAGATATTGACAAATGTCTAATGCTCTCTTTACTGTCTAAGCCCTATGCATATAGATGTGTCATGAGACAATATCAGACCTCAGAAAATCGATGGCTTCTGCTATAGATACTCCAATAGGGACAACCACTATAGCCAACCTGAAAATACTATCACTGAATGTGAAAGGCCTTAACCAACCAGTTAAACGGCAGAAGATACTTGATTATTTACGTAGGCAACGTGGAGACATAGCCCTGTTGCAGGAGACGAAGTTGGACACGAAGCAATTTCACACTCTACGCAACAAACACTACACTGAGGTAATAGGCTCGGAAGCAATCTCGAAGAAAAATGGGGTGGTGATGCTCATTGCAAAATCTGCAAACGTTGAGGTGATCTCCTCTACATCAGACACGAAGGGTAGGTGGGTTTCGGCGAAGCTACTTAAAGATGACACTGAATTCTTCATCACGACAATATATGCCCCCAATGTACATGACCCTTCCTTCTGGCTGGGCCTCACGAAACAAATCAACTCCATTCCAGACACGGCAGTGCATGTCCTGGCAGGCGACTTCAATCTTCCGTTTGATCCGATAATAGATAGAGACTCCAAATGTATCTTTCGCCCAGGTAAGGCCCACAAAGCGTTCATGACACTATGCAGTAGGTTTCATATGATAGATACATGGCGCTTATTACATCCTGATGGTAGAGACTATTCTTTTTATTCCCCGCCTCATGACTCGTTCTCGAGAATTGACTACATACTCATATCTAAAAACGCGGTGGCCAGAGTTGAGGACTCGGACATTGCTCCCAGATTAGTGTCTGATCATTCCTGCATTTCTCTCACACTATCTAATGTTAAGCCAACTACTCGTCAATCCATGTGGAGATTTAATGACACAATTCTCAACGACACAAAACACAAAGAAACCATTGACAACGCCATCACAGATTTCTTATTGACGAACAAAAAAGGGGACACTTCACACACCATACGGTGGGAGGCGCTGAAATCCACCATACGGGGATTAATTATAAAAATTTCCTCTGCTATTAACAGGAATCGCACCGCGGCCCTACTACAATTAGAAAAAGACATCTCACAACTTCAACGCAGATACCTGAATGATAGGAACCCTGAAACTCTAACTGAACTGTCCAACCGAAAATACACCTACAACAAACTTATAAGCGAGAAGGCAGGCATCTGGCTAGATAGGAGGAAACACTTTAAAATTTTTGATTCTAACAAAGCAGGGAAAGGGCTTGCGGCATATCTCAAGTTTAAAATCCAAAAGAATGCAATCACTTCTCTGATAGATGAGAATGGCACTCCTAGCTCTGATCCAAATAAAATCGCGAACATCTTCAAAGGCTTCTATGAGAAACTTTACACCAGAAACATACACGTTGACAAAGAAAAAATGGAGAAGTATCTCTCAAATTGTACACTTCCAACACTTTCGCCAATAGAAAAGGAATCCTTAAACGTACCCCTATCTGAACATGAGGTTATTACCGCAATCAAATCCCTCAAAAAGGGGAAAGCCCCTGGCCCAGATGGCTATACGGCATCATTTTATAAGACCTTTGCTCATGTTCTTGCCACTCCGCTACTAGAGGTCTTCCAGGAAATAAGTACTACGGGAGAGGTTAAAGGCACCATGGCCGAAGCAGTAATTGCAGTAATACCCAAAGAGGGCAAGGACACTAAACTCCCTAAAAACTACAGGCCCATTTCGCTGATAAACTTAGATTGCAAGCTCCTTGCCTCGATTCTAGCTAGACGCATCCAGAAGGTCTTGCCGTCCTTAATACATCCGTCGCAAGCGGGATTCCTGAAAAACAGGTTGTCGAGCGATAATACCAGAACTCTGGCTCACGTCATTGAAAAGGCGAGGCTTTTATCCACGCCCACTGTAGCGATTACACTAGACGCTGAGAAAACATTCGACAAAGTGGACTGGACATACCTGAATGCGGTATTACATAAATTCGACCTAGGCCCCCTCTTTACTAAATTAGTCATGTCCCTCTATGCCTGTCCCTCCGCTAGAGTGAGAGCTGGTGGCGCCTTTTCCTCCCCTTTCAACCTGGAGCAAGGTACTAGGCAAGGCTGCCCCTTGTCCCCGTCCTTGTTCCTTCTGGCAATCGAACCCTTCCTGTATTATATACGGGAAAACCCAGAGATTAAAGGGATTCCATTCACAGACTGCACAATCAAACTCACGGCCTACGCCGATGATGTACTGGTCCTGAGTGAGAAGGCTGATAAAGCTATACCCGCCTTGCTCACTACAATTGAAGAATTCTCGAGTGTGTCCGGATACTCCCTAAACAAAGATAAAACAGAAGTGAAATTACTAAACAACCTGGGTAGCAAAAGTATATTGGGTGACTCTGGACTTACCTGGCAACAGAAGAGTTTTAAGTATTTAGGTATGGAATTTGAGAGGGATTTGATCACCACCTTGAAAATCAATGAAGATATACTATATAAGAAAATACAAAAACTGTTAGATGGTTGGTCGCCGAAATTTCTCTCATGGTGGGGTAGAGCAGAGACACTAAAGATGATGATTAGCCCCCTGGTTAACTATATGGCATGTATGCTTCCCATGACCTTCACTGAGGATTTCCTGCACAAAATAGAGAAGACATTCACGGACTTCCTGTGGAAAGGGAAGAAACCGAGAATTGCCATGAAAAAATTACAACTTCCAAAACTAAAAGGCGGTATAGGTTTACCCAACTTCAGGAATTACCAAGCCGCCTTTCTCTGCAAGCAAGGTGCTTCCTGGTTTGCTGCAGAGCCTACATATACGCCTTTATGGATCGATATTGAGAAATCCATTATAGGTAAGGCCCCGCTTTCCGCAGTGCTCACAATGGACCTCTCACACCTCACGCACTCTAAATACATCATGCTCAACACCAAGAGAGCACTTTTGAGATTGGACCAGCTCCATAAGACTGGTCTGCAATTCCATAAATCAACCTCTGCATCCTTATGGCGCAACCCATTGATTAAGATAAACGGCTCGCCCCCCATATGGGACCACTGGTCTGATAACGGTATTAACATAATTGCAGATCTATATGACAATAACATGCCATTGCCCTTCTCGACCCTACAAGCTAAACACTCCCTATCTCCGATTGACTTCTACGCCTTCCTAAAGATAAAATCGGCTCTGTCCACACGTACCTTCAAGCCAGCGATACCGTGGCTAACGTCTATGCTTCCGCACTTCCAATCCTCCGGACACTTTGTCTCCAAAATATACAAACTACTTGCACCTTCACCTAACAAATCATTGAGGCGTAATGAATTCAAATGGGAAGCTGAAGCAAACAACACTGGTATAGACATAGACTGGGCCAGGATACATGCATCGGCGCTCACACACAAGGTTTCACCAATACTGTCGCAAACAAAGTATATGATACTCAACAGGACGTTCTGGACCCCACAGAGACTGCATAAGGTTGGCCTACGAGATACACCAACATGCTGGAACTGCTCTTTGGATGTTGGTGATCTCCCACATATGTTATTTAACTGCCCCATACTCCGCACTTATTGGTCCAAGATCTTTGATTATATTGGGCACATACTTGGGATACAACCCGCAAGGGAATTCTCTTATATTATCCTGGGAGCCATAGACCCGAGACTAAAGGGAGACCATGACCGCCAGCTTCTAGATCTCTTATTAACACTAGCATGCAAGGTGATCCTATGCAATTGGAAATCAGCGACAGAGGTCTCTTTCAATGCTTGGAGAGAGTGGCTGTCCTGCATTAGGGGCACTGACAACCCTGCACTACACACATCACCATGGCAGGTCAGCAACAACAAGTTGTGGTCCTCCTTGGACCAGGCTTCCTCCTCCTTCACCTTCGACCCACCGTGAAGTACTGTCCGAGAAACTTATGTTCAGTTATTCCATGGGGTAAACCCTATACAGATTGAACATGATAACCAGAGTCGTAATGTACAGGGATGCCTGGTTATAGATGGAAACTTCTACGGAATTGTATGCATTGATGATAATGTGATGCTGATTGCTTACTGTTTTCTAAATTGTTATAACTTCTTTTCTTCATCTCTTAAAACGATGCAGTGATTATTGTCTCACTTGATACGATGTTATACTTTAGTATTCAGTCTTATTTATTTATTCATTTATTCATTTATCCACTTATTCATTTATTCATCTATTCGCTTATTCATAAATTGTTTTATATGCTTTTTACCCATGACTGATCTCGACACTATTCCACTATGTCTGTATGATAATGATGCTTTATTGCTGTTTTAATTTTTGTTTTTGCTTAATAAAAATGATTTGAACAAAAAAAAAAAAATATGCTTTCCCACCATGTTGGTGCAGTACAAGTATCACATGCAGACAGGTTGCTTGCTATGAGTCTCACTCATTTGCCACCAGTGCTTAATTTGTGAAAACATAAGTCCCGGGTCCCTTGTCAGGTGGCCCCTGCAGCTTTCTCCACCCACTGCTCCTTCCAATGCTGCCAACTGACAGTACCAACACAAAAATTAATCATCACACCCTACAAGTGTGACAGTTCAGACTATTCCATGTCCCCAGAGTTACAAGAATGGCTTGGGAAGCAGGAATTTGTCATTTTACATATAGTGAATTAACAAACAGCTGTTGTTGTGCTCCTCTCTAAATTAGGCAAACTGGCCACCATGTGGCAGACTCTCATAAGCGCTGGTGTTGACAAGTAAGCACAGTAAACCCCCGGCTCAAATTAACTACTACTTGCCACAGATTGTTGTTCACCTATTTTGGTGTGCTCTCAATTGTTCATGAAAGTGCGTTCTTACACTGATGCACGTATCAAGTATATATACCAATGATGTACACGTTAAGTTATATTAATCTATTTGGGGAAAACATCTGTTTGCCCATTCCTGTCTTAGATTTCATTAGGATGTTTGTTGTAACGTTTGCAAAACATGACCCATTTACCTTAAGTTTATATTTTTCAATACGCCATTATTGTTCTGATTTTGACGAGTGAGCGCCCTCCCCTGCACCATTATTCAGCAGCTGCGGCGACTGCAGCCTGCTTAATTGCGGTTGTCGGTGACGTAAACCGAGTCCGGCCTTGAACCGTTCCCATCGCAGAGAGAGCCCTCGTGCGTGGGTGGCGGAGCGCGCGAGGCAGGAGGGGGAGGCCCTGACCAGCGAGGCTGAGAATGTGAACCAATGCGGTCTAGATTATTTGAAGTCACTTGCTACAAAATACGGGCCAAAGTTAATTGGCTCTTATCGCATTTTACTAAGGAGTTGCAGTCTGCTCAAAATGAGTAAAGATTCATCTCCGTTCTCCTCCCAAAACCACACGAGTGTAATTCAACCAAGAGCCATTGATTGGTCTTTGGTGATGAGGGATGTCATTGAAGCCTCTGCCGTATTCAGCTATCGCTTGGTACGTTTACTATTATGATGTTGTTTACCACTGTTTAATAAAATGAAAAATATAGTAGAGAATCACATCTCAAAGTGAGGCTTTTTAACATTCTCAGAAGTAAACGTGTTAATATCGCTATCTGCAGGTCACTTTCACTCACTTAAAACAATGTAATCTTAATGGTTGTTCTGGTTTATATTGTGTTTTAAATGTCCGCCCTGTTTAAACTTGAGACTCTTGCACAGGCTCTGGAAGTTGGCAGGATTATCGTATTTTGAAGTGAGGTGCCAACAAACCCGAAGGCACTAGATCCCCCATATTAAAATATTTCCGCATTTTAAACTATTGACAACCCCTACCTCTGTTTAAGCAGATCACCTAATCTTTATGGTCACATTTGTTGTTATACTAAAAGTTCAATTTTTTCTATCGCCGCTATATTTTCTTTGTCTTAGCCAATTTTAGTGAACAGTAAGGTTTGCATCATGCAATTGGTGTTCCTTTAACTGAATTGTGTTGCTTGGGTGTTTGTCATTTCAGAGGAGTTCTAGTGTTTCTGATAATTTAGTGATCTTATAAGGGGATTTTGCATTTGAGCCATGTCATCCTGCAAACCTTGCCTGGGGTGCAGGCACCACCCACCTAGTAACCTGCGACTACCGTCCATCCTCCTTGCATCTGCTGGCTGCTCCAACCTGTATCTTTTGGCCCCTCCACCCGTCTCCTCTTCGGGTCCTTATGGCACTTCTCTTCGTAAATAGGTTACATCACACATTGCATTCCTATTTGCAAACCTTTTAGTGTGCAAATTACACATCCCTGGTTAGTGAATGGGAATAGTCCATCACCTCAGTATGCCTCGAATCTTCAAAGACCTATGACCTATTGATACATCTGTTATGTCTCATTAAATTCTATTATTGTACTGTTCTCTTGCCTCTTCAAAACTTTGATATGCTAATATAATTTTTACTTCTCGTGTCTAGTAGCACTAGCACCAAACATCCCTGCCTCTCATTGTTTTTCATTATTTTTGACCTCTGATCATTACATTGACTGTTACTGTCAGATCTGCCAATGTGTGTGTAAAGCACTCTGACATCCATCTGCATTCTGGATTATGTCTGTGCTGTATAAACCATAAGATAAAAAAAGAAATTAACAAACACATGAATAAAGGAAGAGATAATGAAGTAATAGGAAACTGATGTGGGAGCACACTGCTTCACCTCCCAGCAGGTTCGCCCCTAGGCATCATGGTGAAACACTCGAGAGACTTTGCAAGTATACACACTTGGTGAACTGCATCTGCCATGATGCCTAGGGGCGAACCTGCTGGGAGGTGAAGCAGTGTGCTCCCACATCAGTTTCCTGTTTAAAGGCTCCCTCGAGCCGCTTTGAGCTGACGAGCTCGTGGAGAGGCACCTGCGCGCCTGGAGAGGTACTGTGACCCAAGAATACGGCAGCCTGCTCAGCAACCCCAAATAATCTTATGCCTAATCTCTGCTGAGGACGGATAATAATCCAGAAACACTTGTCCAGAGATGGCCAGCACTAATCTGCACCCACCTGGTGAAACACTCGAGAGACTTTGCAAGTATACACACTTGGCGAACTGCATCTACCATGATGCCTAGGGGCGAACCTGCTGGGAGGTGAAGCAGTGTGCTACCACATCAGTTTCCAGGTCTCACTATTACATATTATTATATTATAAGGTCGTACACTAATAGTGGCTGCGGTATGGAGAGTCCATTGCTCAGCACCGGCACTCATTTTAGGGGGCGAGACCTATTCTCCATCATCATGCCTTGACCTACACCAAGATATATAAAGGTGGAAAAGAGAAAACACAGGAGCAAGAGAAGAACGGTAAAGCACTGACAAAAGAGAAAGCAAGAACAAAAAAGAACATGCAAGCATAAGCTAAAGCGATATGAAGTGTGAAGGAATTAAGACTACAGAACTGTAGTATTGGGAAACCTAGCTGTGGGCAGCCCAGGTGGCAGGTTTCATAGAACAAAATTTGTCCCCTTGCACTTCTCCTCAACACATTAAGCACTGCTGGTCAAAGGAACTGAGTGGAGTGAGTAGCTTACATCCCTCAATCTTCCACATAATATGACAAGCGGGTGGTGTTCTACTGTGGATAGTACCACAAGGCGGATGTGAGGTTGGTCAGATGGTGATCTAGAGTGCACAATCAGACCTGTAAATTGAGAAGATGATCAGTGGTGCAGAGAGGATGTGATGCATGGTTCCGCTGCAAGCAGGTACAATGTCCATCGCCCTCTGGTGAGTAGTAAGAAAGAGCTATAATAGGGGTGTGGTGGACCCTTCAATACCCTGGGCCTCTTCCTGCATCTACTGCACTAATGATAGCTACACCGCTGGACACGACCACCAGGATCCTCCCACCAGGATCCTCCCACCAGGCAGTTTGCACACTGGTACTGACATACAGTGTGGCTGGTTCACAATAAAGCATTAATGCAGTGGAGTAACAGGGAATCTGTCACAAACTGCTAGAAAGACCTTCATAGAGGGCCACGTGGTCTCTTTCACCAGTTCTCATTCTACCCCTTGGCATTAGAGGTATATCTTTTTCTGTCTCCGCTGACTACTTAAGTGCCCGACTCATGGTGCTGACCATGCAGAACTCATTGCTGTTGACCTCCGACCGCAGACTCGGACCTCCTCCGATAAGGGCAGCGGCAATGCGTGGCAGACCATCCTCTTCCGGCAATATATGGATGGTGTGCTCTTGCCTTCCTCATTTACGAGATTGCTGCAAAGACCACCACACTTTTTTTGCAGCTGGAGCTGCATATTGGGATTATCAGCACCAAACCCTGGTGGGTTCCAGATCATGAACCGCACATTCCATGGAACACTGACTCTATAGGTGACATCTAGGGACTGATTGGGGTGCAACTCCAGCAGACCAGGAATGCTGCTGAAAACAAGAACCTTTCACCCGCTCACTCCAATGTCGGACATGAAGGTTGGATTGGTGTCATGTTTTGTTATGTTAATTTGTATAGTGCACATCTTGCCCGAGAGGGTATCCTGGTACTGAAGCTCGAGTAGTATCGGGCAAGCCTGGGTCAGGGCTAGGTGAAGAGCCAGGTCTTCAGTTTCTTGCTGAATCTGAGTAGGAGGTTCTCAAGATCAGGGGAAGGTTGTTCTAGGCTTTAGTGGTGAGGTAGGAGAAGGCACAACTGCCTCTCCTACCTCTGTAACTCTTTCAGGAGGACTGTGCTGGTACCTGTACCCAGCCTGTACTCTATTGCAGTCAGCCCAAACTTGTGACTGTCCCCCGGCCTCACACAACTAGATAACCATGAGTGGCGCTTTGCACTTTTCATCGATCTACTTCTCTGAAATCTTTAAAATTGCCAAAAAAGTTCAACTGATTTGATTTTTGTCATTTTCACCTCCAATAAATTTGCTCTATATTCATCTAAATTAGTGAGTGATTTTTCTTGGGTTGTGTTTTCACTTTACTACTGTTTGAAGAGCTGCATACATTATTTTCACATTGCCTCTAAGTTAAGCCTGACTGCTTTTGTGTCAAGCTACTAGAGGATTAAGCACAGGAGCTTCTAGCAGCATACCTACTGGAGTCATGTTCAATTATTATAGAGTTGATCCACCTTGCTGATGCTCAGGATGGTTTGTGGTTAGTGTCAAGTGCTGAAAACAGGTGCATCAGGAGTATTGTTGCAGTTGCTTGACTCGTTGAAGACAGTTTTGGCGAGACTGGGAAGATCGTCCGTGACCTTCTGAGGTCTCAGCTCTGAGGCCTCCCTATCTCCTGGTATTCATCAGAAGAGCAGTGTCAATTTCATCTCTCACTAGGGGAGGCCCCTTTGACGGGTCACCACAGGACTGCATGTGGTATGCATTGTGACTGCATGTGTGCAGCGTCTGGGCTGCTGCAAGACTACTGAGGAGCCACTGCCTATTCACTTGTGCAACGGCAGGGTTATATAGGTCATGTTCAAGGTTTCCCAGTGTGAACTATCTGGTCACATGCCTTTCCTTATTCTCTGTGCTACAACATGCGCTTTCTTCTTGGCTACATCAGTGAGACTTCTAATTGCTTGAGTCTCTTTTCTTTCTTTGGGGTGCACCGGAGTGCCCTGTCTTTGGTGAACAGCCAACAGGCCTCTTGGTGGTTGACTGTCTTTGTGGTCAGGCCAGTGGGCCTTGGGGTTCTGGGCTCAGTCATTGTGGTGAGTAGGCCAAGTGATACACTCCTCTTCTTATTCTCTCTTGCATTGAGCCAAGTCACATGTTCTCTCCTCAGGGAACTTTTCTGTCTTTGTGCCGATATGGCAACCTGGGAATGTGCCAATAGGGACAAGGCATGTATGGCACTGGATCACGGTTTGAGTCTGACAGAGGTTAGCCTTTTTTCTATGAGCACAGACCAATGTCTATCCCTTTCACATGCTGGTTTGTGCTCTCCTAGTTTCTTATACAGATTATTGTGCTTGAAACTTTTCTCTCACTTTCTCTGGCCGGTGTAGGTTCCATTTAGCCCTGGTTGTCCTCCCTCCAAACAACATTCTTTGGCTGAGAATCAGTGTGTAGGGTAAGAGCTAGACGATAATTTCACTATGCTGGGGCTTTTCAAAGCTCTCTCTCCTACAGGGTGGGCTGTTTTATATTTGGACTGTCTTTGCACTAGGACTTATAAATGTCCACCTCTGTTTATCATGTTCTTTTCCCCACTAAGATTCTCTGTCATCGGGCTACCAGACGAATGGCAACAGCTCAGATGGCACCTAAGTACTGAGCAGGAGACCTTGCCGTTTGAGATGAAAGTGCTGAGCCTGGCTGAGCAGTCACAGATCTAAGATGCCCTCTGGTGGCATTATGGTGATTCTGAGAGATTATTGCAGTCTGCCTACAGTAGCATATTGATGTTATGCGCACTAGAACCCTTGTGGTTCTGGGCAGACTCTGAATAAGAAATACATGTTATGCAGGGAGATGTTAGGGCATGTGTTGGACCTGTCAGCCTTAGGGTGGTCTTCCCCTACCTTTTTGCCCTTGCGCCTCCCCTTTTCACTGTACCTTTTTGTTGGACCTGGGACTCTGGGCGCCTCACTACTGCTAAACAGTGCTGAGGTGCAGGTGCTCTCCCCTAAAACCTTGTGATGCTGGCATATCTGCCACAAGCCCCTGCTACTGCAGTAAGGCTTAACTCTACATAGGCTAGCATTGGGAACCCCCCTTATGGGATAATTTCTGACAGGGACCTAATAAGTCTGTCATGTTTGGTCTTGTTGGACTCGGGGCGGTGAGCCCTTTCTAATGATATATGGGGTTTGGGCGCTACTACGCTAGTGATCCCACTTTTAGAAAGTGGACCTTTTCGTGCCTACACTTAGCTTGGGCACTGTAGACTCCCACCTCCCCTCTGCATACTGATAGCTGCCTGGGTTGGGAGGTGTGAGTGGTGATTCACACCTTCTTCCCTTGGATGGGCTGCCCACTGTAGCCTTAACGGCCCTGTCTCTCGTCACTGTGACAGCCAGGTCCTGGAAAGCAGGGAACATACCAGAAGTCCCTGGACTCTTCCAGAAGCTCCTGCCCCCAGACCCTTCAAGAGACTTCTACCACTTTCTATCCCCTAGACTGTAAGATATATAAGGGAGGGTCCTGGCCTCACTTCTTTGTTACACTGCTGGACCTGGAAGAATCCCTGCTGGAGTGAGGACTACTGCGCAGGAGGATTGCCACTGGGAAGGAGGCTCACTGCTCCAAGGAACTGCTGCCCCACAACCTGCTTAGCTGCCCTTCTGTCTGCTGATCCTGCCCTGCAAGGGAGAACTGGAAATAACATCTCCAGAGTGTCTTCACAGCATTCATAAGAACTGCCTGGGGTCTACAACCTTCTAAAGACTGCCTCTGCAAAATGCATCAAGACCACCCATGTTTCTTATATAGAAGTTGACCTGCAAGGTTTTTGGCTTCAAGAACTGTGTTCGTGGGGAATTCATAAGGGCAACACGATCTGTTCTCATTCCCTGCTCCCGTAGCGCTGGGCCCCTGGACTCACTGCCGCCACCCAGGACTTGTGCGCGCTGGGAAGCATTTCTAAGCGAAGCACGTTGCCCATGAATCACCCTCTTACTGCTGGAATCGCCGCCGTGACCGGACTGCACTGTGAAGTACTTTGGCCAAGGAAAGCTGTGCTCACGTAGCGCTGTGTGCCGTGACTGAGGAGCTGTGCAGAGGAAGCCCTGTATCCTTGTAGTCAACGCCGCTGCCCTGGGACCTGAGCCCGCTGTGAAGCGCTACAGTAGTCGAGGAACACTGTTTTAAATCACCCTCTGGATCCCCGCTGTGTGACCGAGTCCAGGCGTACCAACAACGCTGCAGAAATCACCGCCCTGGGCCCGTGTTCCCGCTAAACAAATGTGGCTACTGAGGGACTATTGGGCACTCCTCCAGTAATCGGGCCTGAGGCGGAGTCAGGTAAACCGCGGGCCCACCGGGACTGCTGGCGCCGGCCTCCTGGGAACGGGGTTCGTTTACTATGCCCCTCTAAGAGCGGTACTGGGAATACCTGCAGGATTAAAAGCAGGATTGCCCTCATGTAATAGCAGACAACAAGGCTGCATTGTGAACCACAGGGCCTGCCAGGGAGGAACCCTCTGTTAGTCCAGTGGGGGGGAAGCCCAGTAGGAAGAATTGTGCAAGTCCCCCCCCCAAACTGAACTGAGGCCCCAGAGTGTGGTAAATAAATAATTAATTACCGGTACTATTTTTGAATACAGTGAATAAAACAGATAGCTCAATAAATAAGAGACAGGATTCGAGGTATCTTGAGTCTACAGGCTTTAATCAGGCATAAGGGACAGGAACAGGACAGCCTGCATGGGAATAGACGGATGGCAGCTGCCGGGGAAATGGGAAAGGACCAGGGTAACTTTCAGTAACAGTGCACAGTATATATACTTAAACAAATACATTACATTCAATACAGTAGGCGTAGCAGTAGGCGTAACTAGTAGCAGTCGCGAAAGATAAGGACAAAATGGGAGTGACAAGAAGGCGTGTACAGGGCGTATACATAGACATGTGATGTAAACGTAACAGAAGTGTCATAAACGGGGCGGAAACATGGAGGGGGCTACCTGAGCAGCTGGGACCTTTAACCTAGTGGTGCGCGCAAACGGGCAATGACGTGTTACCAGGAGAACTGGGGGCTATGACTTCTGCGCTGGAAGAGGAGACTACAGTCTGGAGTGTCAGAGCGACATGTACCTAAGGCATATCTAGTATCTAGTGTTTGGAGTACATGTTGATAGAATCCAAAAGTTATCAGGGCAGAGGCTACTAGACATTAAGACTGGTGCATCCATAATTCTACATGTATTGCGTGTGCGAGGAATATTCTATGAATATTAATACAGTATTTCTCTTACATGGAGACATAAAGGCTAGACCATGACTGAAACTATTGATGCGATTCAGTAGCTTAGGAATGCAGAGAAGGAGGGCTGGACTGATAACTAGAAGCATAACATACTCTTGGCAGACTGGCAGGCAGAGCCAGGCCGGGCCGGGCACTGTGAGGCAGGAAGTAAGTGAAGGGTCAAGGATGCAGGTGGGGGCTGTAGCGCTCCTCGAAGAGGGTTCAGGAGACAGGAGCTGAATCTGATGTCCGGGCCCTTTTGAGGCCTAGAAACGGGGACAATTCAAGGAATTAACGTGCACACTGTAAAACGTGGCAACATAGGTTTACATAGGCCTAATACTCGTTGCTTTCACGAGAACTGGAAACTGGCATACTAGAGATGGACACAATTGTAATTGCGTCTTTAATCGATCATAGGGGGATACATGCATATCGATCATGCATATATAGCATAATATGGGGAAAACGTAGGCACATACAACATGGCAAATTTTACTTTTCCACATTCCCTCCTTGTGCCCTACGTTTCCATCAGGAAACATCAATATTCATGATACCATCTATCATTTCATATAGCATCATTTGCTCATCTCGAATTGTCTTGGAACGGGATTTAGGACTAGGAATACAAGAGGTAGCACACATGCCACAAATCGCAGGGCCACATTGTATACAGAGGCAGCAACTGAAAATAATCATTACTGCTATACCTACAAATGACAATACTTTCCATCCCCAGGCAGATATGATACTCCAGAGCCAACCGGACCATGTCCAGGTGCCTGGATTCTGGTGTAACTGATGGGCAATTTTATGAAGTCTGGTTATAGCTGAATAAACAGACGGCGCGTTATTAGGAATGAAAATGCAGCAACTAGATCCGATGACTCTACATGCTCCTCCTCTATCGGCCAGTATGACGTCAAGAACGAGACGATTTTGGAGCACGACAAATCTCATAGCAGATTGCTCTTCGGTTAAGTTACCTAGAGCAGAAGTAGTCTCATTCACTACTGCTTCAAGTGTTCTGGTTAACCTACGTATTAACTTACTATTCTGGACAGGTCCTATAAAGAAGAAGAAACCTTTATTGAAGTCTTGATACTGTTCTAGAGTAGTTTCAGTTTGATCGACAATTGGGGACTCGATCTCCCTTCTAGGTCTGACGTGTACTAGATGTGTGTTTCTGTGATAATCGGATGGGGCTAGAAAAACTGGTGGCAGTAGGAAGGCAATATAACATGTTCCATCCCAATCGAGGGGCAGACGAACATATGCGGTCTGACCACAAACAAAATAAGAATGACGTGAGGCTTTGAAAATAGATTTCCCACTGTCACTATACTCGACAATAGTAGTACAATCACTATGTCCTACATGTGCGGAACCATTCTTTCTGACACATAATTCGCCTTTGACTGGTAGTACTGAAATAGCAGGTAAATCTGGAGTAGTATCGGACTGAACATTCAGGACCATGAAATTCGAAGAATAATTACCTAAATCATACACTTCATTTTCTAGATCTAACCCTGTTCTATGGGAAAGACCCTGCTTGTCTGGGAAACATGTTCGATTCAGAAGGGACATATCATTCGAGGATGACGTTAACGTGGACCATGCTCCACATGAACCATTATGTGAAAACGGATAAGGAAAGAGTGGCAGAACTCCCTTCGGTGTCTGGAAAGGGGGGAGTCGACCACACACCCAACAATTAGTGGCATTGCTGGTCTGGTGTGAATAGTGTAACATTCGGATGAATGTATTGTTACGCATAGCAAGACGATAGGATAGCTCGTGAGGAGGCAGATCACTAAATGTGTGCTCTACTGTAGCATTAGAAAACATATGTACATGTGAAATTGGAAAACATAAATATAAAGCATAACTTGTGCATGTAACCATAAGACTCAAAAATAACAAGAAGAATAGAACGATGATACATCTTTTGGAGTTTTGACTAACTCTCTCACTATGGGGGTCTGTCTCATACATGTCAGGAACCTGTCTAACCGTTTCACCCGAGAGGGACTTAGACAATTAAACTGGCTGACTTATTTTACTAGACCTCAATTTTTCTTTATACTCCTGCTGCGGAGTTTTCTCTAACAGGGGAACTTTGAACTCAGAGTCAGTTTTTAGGCAGTCTTTAGGAATAAGGCAGTCCTTAACAAATGTCTTTTGTCGCAATCCATGGAACTTCTTGATGTGGCTGAGGTGAACCCACCCCTTCCTGCCTTCAAGTTTGACCGCGGTCCTTGTTGTTAACAACACCATTCGAGGCTCCTTCCACCGGGGCTCCAGCGGACTTGAACGATCAAAATTGCGGACCAAAACATGTTCTCCAGGAACGACCTCATGCGGTTTCACCTCGGTGTTGTCTGGAAATGCAGCGGCAACCTGTGAACGACAAGAGTGTAGGGCAGACATCAAGGAAGCTAGGTAATCTGTCAGCATATTACTGGAAACATCTGTAATACTACGGGGTCTAGGTGTACCCCACATGTTTGGAGGGCGGCCGAATACGACCTCATAAGGAGACAGACCCGATCTGGAATGTGCAACCATTCTCATATAGAATAGGGCAACTGGCAGGGCTACTAACCAGTCTACACCTTTTTCTCTACATACTTTAGCAATGCGGATTTTCAAAGTCTGATTATGTCTCTCTACGAGACCGGCTGCTTCAGGATGGCGCACACAATGGAACTTCCACTGGTACCCTAAAAGAAGGGAAACATGTTTCATGAGCTCGGATGAGAATGGCTGGCCGTTATCTGAATACATGACCCTAGGTAGTCCATAGCGGGGAAAGAACTCACGAACCAACTGCCTGGCAGTGGTCGCGGCTGTGTAATCTGGAACTGGATATGCTTCTGTCCACCTGGACAAAGCGCATACAACTACGAGGACATACTTGAAACCTCGACATCGCTCCATCTGAATATAATCCATCTGGAGGACCTCAAAAGGGTGGTCAGGAGGTTGGAATCCCCCTTGTTCCACCGGGACACTTTTACCTGGATTGAACTGACAACATATCATACAGGTACGGACTTTCTGCTTGGCTGCAGCTCGTAAATGCTTGTTGAACCAAAGGTTCTGAATACTGTCTAACATAGCTTTTTCTACTAGATGTGCTGGACTATGTGCGGTATTGATAATGACTTGAACCATAGAGTCAGGGAGAAACCATGTGGCTTTTCCCTTCGTCAACCATCCTTGATCTGTCTGGACCCCTCCTTGTTCGGACCATGTCTTTATTTCTTCAGGGGTAGCATGTAACTGTATGTCTATGACATCTTGTGTAGGGTCCTTAACTGTCATACAAGTAGTCTGATCTGGAGTGAGTATCTGTGTCATGTTAACTGGAATATCTGGAGTCTGAGCTGTAAGCTTGGCTGTTCGATCTGCTAGATCGTTACCTTGCGAAATGATGTCAGTGACTTTCGTGTGTGCCTTGCACTTCATGATAGCGATAGCTGTCGGTAAATGTATTGCCTCTAACAGAGCTTGAATGAGGAGACCATGCTGAATCTTGGTTCCATGAGAAGTCATGAAACCTCGCTCCTGCCAGAGCACTCCGAAGTCGTGTACGACTCCGAATGCATAACGTGAATCTGTGTATATGTTTACTTTCAGGTTATTGGCACGTATGCAGGCTTGGGTCAGAGCGACTAGCTCTGCTGCTTGAGCAGACAGGGTGTCAATGCGATGTGTTTCTATAACTTCGGTTTCAGTAGTCACTGCATACGCGGCTACTAGTTCCCCTGTACTTGTTCTCATACATGAACCATCCACATAAAGTGTCAGGTCGGGATCAGGTAATGCAATATCTGTCAGATCTTGTCTTGGCTTTGTCATAGTGTTAACAACTTCCACACAGTCATGTGTGGCAGGATTTGAAGTAACTGACGGTAACAGTGTAGCAGGATTTAGAATGTTGCAGCGTCTGATTTCTATGTGTGGCTGGAACAGTGTCAGTTCATAACCTGTTAAACGTGCAATTGTCAAGTGCTGAGTCTGTGTTCGGTTTAAAAGAACTTCCACGGAGTGTGGTACTTGTACTGTCAGGGAGTGTCCTAACACTATGGAATCACTTTGTCTGATCGCTAGAGCTGTGGCTGCAACTGACTTGAGGCACGCAGGTAGAGCCTGGGCCACTGGATCTAATGTGCTCGAGAAATAAGCACAGGGCTTGTATTGTCCTGCTTGGTCTTGTGTGAGAACAGATAATGCAGTACCATCACGTTCTGTGACAAAAAGTGTAAAAGGCTTACTGTAGTTCGGTGTTGCTAGAACAGGTGCTTGGCATAAGGCTTTCTTTAACTCATTAAAAACAAGTGTATGTTCCTGGGTCCAAGGGAGGACAGTCGATACGGCTGCCTCCTGTGTCGTTAACTGTATCAGTGGCTTGGCTAGAAATGCATACTGAGGAATCCATTGTCTGCAGTAAGAAGTAAGGCCGATAAAAGCTCGTACCTCCTTCTGTGTCTTGGGCTGTGGAAGACTCGCTATTAACTGGATACGGTCAGGTGTCAACTGCCTACCCCACTTGGACAGTAAGTATCCTAAGTATACCACTTGCTGGACACAGAATTGTAATTTGGAAGGGGACACCTTGTGCCCCTGCTCGGCCAGGAAATACAGAACTGTAAGTGATGCACGTTCGCAGTCACGTTCAGAACGGGCTGTGATCAGTAGATCATCGACATACTGGAGCAGGGCAGTGTCAGTTGGCATGTGAATATTGTCTAGTTGTTTCTTAAGTGCTTGACTGTAAATGCTAGGACTTTCTGTGAAACCTTGAGGAGCTCGTGTGAATTTATAGCTTCTTCCATTTAAACAGAAACCGAAAAGGTACTGGCTGTCTGGGTGTATGGGGACACTGAAAAATGCGTTCTTGAGATCGATAACTGTGAAAAATGTAGCTTCAGAATCAATGGCTGTCAAGAGGGACGAAATATCTGGGACTACTGGATACTGAGGTATGATACATTTATTAAGCTCTCGAAGGTCAATCACTAATCGATATACTGGAGGTGCATTTGGATCAGTACGTTTCAGGACTGGAATGATAGGAGAATTACATACATTGGAGTCAGTTTCTACAACCACTCCTTGAGCAATAAGCTCGTCAATAATTTTGGATAAGGCTGCTACAGCCTCAGGTGGCAATTTGTACTGTCTGATTCGTGGCAAAACTACACCTTGCTTTAGAGTCACACGATGGGGTGTGATATGCATACAACCTACATCAGTTGGACCTTGCGCCCATAAATGCTGAGGTACATTCAATAATCTCGGATCAAAATCACGTAATACATAATGACCTTTAAAGTCTCTTAAAAACAAACGGACCCCTTCTGGGGAGCAGCAAATAACTGCTCCTAATTCCTTTAATGTCTTAATGCCTAACAAATTTTCTGGACAAGATTTCGTAAGTAACAAATCAGTAGTTCGGGACAATGGACCAACTTCTAGAGTAATTGGTTTCGAAATTTCATTAACAATCGGCTTTCCTGAAAATCCAAGGGAAACATTTTTAGAGCCTGAGAGCGGAGCCCCTGGAACCTCGTCATGACTGATGGTAGTCCTACTTGCCCCTGTATCAATCAAACACTTTCTGTCTTTCCCTAATACTTGACTGTGTACATAGGGACCCTCTTGATCTACAGGTATCTCGATGAGAGGCAAGCCTACCTCCCTCTCTAGGCTGTTTCATGAATACGGCTGATAATCTGGATACTCTGTCTGGGCATACTGGTACATCTGCTGTGTAACATGCTGTGTTGCAGCGATAGGCTGCGGTGCTGGAACTGTCTGTTGTGCATTCTGTGGTGACTGAGAAATCTGTGAAACTTGTTCTTGTCTAGGCGGACGTGGTCTTTCTTTAGTTTTACCAGTAGCTATGTTGTGTTTCAGAACTGCACACTCGTTTATAAAATGACCTGGCTGTTTACAATAATTGCAAGTTCCTTTAACGGGAGCTGCAGGATGACTGGCTTGATTCGGACCCCTCTTCTGACTGTCTTGTGGAACAGATTGTGCAACTAATACTTTCATTTTCGTGTCTTTCATACGTCTCCTTTCGTGTTCCTGCTCTTCCCTGATTCTGTTCTGGTGATACTGGAGCATTTGTAACATTTGTGACGGAGTATTAGCTTGCCAGGTACTTTCGACTTTCAATACTCGATTTTTAACTTGTGGACTTGAATTCTCGACTAGTTTGGTAACAAAAAGATGAGGGAACGATTCACTACTTGTTTTCAGACCACTGTTAATAATAAAACATTTTTCGAATCTAGAATAAAAATCACTAGTGTCTTCATCCTGTTTCTGTTTACAAGCTGAGATGGCATCCCAATCTTCCTTTTTCGTGGCTAGTAATCTTGGCAAAACTTGTATCAATAACTCGGGCAATTCTTTACATTTATCTCCTAGACCGGTACCTGGTACTCGTAAACCATCTTCAGCTTCTAGAGCTGTCCAATCTATCTTTTTCTCTCCCACCTCCCATTCTTTTTCCTTGAGTTTTTCATATACCCCTGTGGGCAACAGAACCTTTAACATTTTAATGATATCAGGATACGTGTATTCTCCCATACGGAGCATGTCCTTTAATTCGCGGTGGAACCCTGCTGGATCTTTATCGTGACAGGGAATTAACTTTTTCATCTCTAAGAGTTCCATCTTTGTGATAGGGGTGTAAACAAATACTCGTTCTAGATCACCACCCGTTGTCCTAACTGGGTGTACTTCTCGTAACGGATTCTGTCTTTCTATGTAAAACGATTTACTTTCGGGGGGTGAGACATGAACAAAATGCGGATTCAAAAACGTTCGATATTTGTGGCGCTGTTCTAGAATGATACTAATTAAATCAGTACCTAGACCTCTCCATCTGTACTGGAGTAACTCGTTCAAAACATCATGTAGTGGACCTGGATCAGAATGCTGTCCCTCATACAGGGTAATGAGGTGCTGAATCATATACATACCCACCAGTCGCTGCTCGGCTGAGGGCAATTTCAGAAACATTTGTGCCACTATTTCGTCTGGAAAAGTGGTAGAATCAGTAGTCCATCGGACTGCTGATCGGGCTAGTTCTTGTTCATGCATTGTACTAAGCTCACTATAACCTATTCGTGATTTCAGAATGTGATCGGTAGCTTGGAATACTTGCTCAAGAGAACCTTGTTCTGGTACGGGAGGAGGGCAAACTTTCTTGTGATCTAGGCGTGAATGTCGGTCGGGAAGTCTAGTTCTACCTACATACGCTATTCTGGAGGGATTCTCGTCGTCTACCTCTTCATTATCAGAGTTGTCTTCTTTCTCGGTTACTTGTGCTGCTTCTCGTTTCTCGTGTAACTTTATTATTTCCCTACGGATTTTCTTGTACATACTCTCTATACAGTTCTGTGTCTTGTGTCTTCCCTCGGTTATATGGTCACGCCACCTGGTCCGGACTTTCATTTCTTCTGGATCTTTATCTGGATAATCTTGTTCTCTTATTAAACAATTAATTAGAAACTTTAAAAGCATAAGCTGGGTCTCGACTTTTCTTTGAGCCATGGCGTCGCGAACACTTTCTGAATCTACTCCTGTACGGATAAAACGATATATTCTGTCTAGATATTCTTTCATGTTGGGCAGGGTGTCCAAATAGTCGGTCACCCGTCTTAAACGTAATGAATATATAACCATATTACCATCGCCTGGAACTGGATCATAACGGCATTCGGTAAGTGCTCGCTTGATATCTGTAAATGTTTGAATTTTTGGCGAACGCTGTAACGCTCGTTCATGTAGCTCAAGTAACGTCATACGTCTGTGTTGAGGCGGGGTTCCAGGAGGACTTCCCCCCGCCGCTCCTAAACTAGAATCGTCGGTATGTACTGTACGTGCTGGGAGAGTGACTGATGTAGCGGGTACATGTACTGTAGGCTGGACCGGGGGTACCGTAACAGGTGCTGCAACGGGTGCCCCGGTGGCTGGAGGAACAGGAATTACATTATTTACGGGAGCAGGCGGAACAGGATTTGCATATTCTGGGACTGTATCGTCCAAATAGGACGAGAGAAAATATCAGCTGCGGTCGGTTTGTGACGTAGCTTGATCGGAACTAATGGCGGCGGAAAATTACATGGTGGTTCCGGGGTTGCTTTTGGCAAGCCCTCGACAAGAAGAGGATACATACCCTTAATAAGGGCATTTCTCTGTCTGTCTGACTGTTCTGCTTTAACTCGTTCACCTACTTCGATTAATTCCCTTTCTTGGGCTCTTTCTGAGGATTCCCTACTTAATTCTGTTTTTCTGATTTCTTTTTCTGTTCTTCTATGAGATTCTTTGCGCCATAACTCGATGGCATCTTTCTGGGACTGTCTGGCTTTCTTTTTCCATAATGCTTCTTCTACTCGCATGATGCACTCGGCATCCCACGTACCTGATACGGGCCATCTATACTTCTCCTCTAACTCCTTGGTGTAATCCACCCATAAGTCTAGATATAATATGGCACTTAAGCCATGCTTGTGATACATAAAATGACCTGGACTGTCCCTAGGCGGGACAGGAACTGCTTCCTCGAGCAACCCTTTTCTGGTTTTTAACTGACGTAACTTGGAGAAGAGAGGCATTGTCTAGGCTGGAATCTAAACACAATACAATACACGATAAACACAATAATAACTGGAAAAACAAATCACTCATACCACGACATTGAAAACACATTAAAATAACATTTAGAATAACAGTTCGGACAGAATATTACCTGGTATACTGAGAACAGAACATATGAATTTCTCGAGAACGAAACTTACTAGAATGACTAGATGCACTGCTAAACAGCACAAAACTTACCGGTCCCATAAAGAGACACGTCAGGACCCGCGTCCACCTAGGTGAACACTTCGTGTTGGATCTGTGTACCCAAACCCACGGACCAGAGACAAATTAATTGACCCTGTCTAGATACTACCCCAGCAACGGTACTCACCGGGCAGCAAGAACGGAAGGCCTCGGACTGGACTGGACTGCTACGACGACGGACTACGAACTTCGGACTTCAGTTACAGGTGGGCCCCCGGATACCTCGGACCTTGGACTCTCGGCTTGGGCTCTGGTCGGGACTCGCCGCGTTCCTCACCGCCTCGTCTGGATGCTGGACCGCAACCTCCGTCTCCTCCGTGGGCCTGAGGGATACTTGAAGCAGAAATATCTGCACGTGCACGGTATGGTTCCGTCACGGCTGCAGAGGATCAGGGGGCCTGCGTGGCTTCACCGGCGCGTGGGGAAAGGGCAAGTCCCTATTCGGGCGCCATTATGTGGTAAATAAATAATTAATTACCGGTACTATTTTTGAATACAGTGAATAAAACAGATAGCTCAATAAATAAGAGACAGGATTCGAGGTATCTTGAGTCTACAGGCTTTAATCAGGCATAAGGGACAGGAACAGGACAGCCTGCATGGGAATAGACGGATGGCAGCTGCCGGGGAAATGGGAAAGGACCAGGGTAACTTTCAGTAACAGTGCACAGTATATATACTTAAACAAATACATTACATTCAATACAGTAGGCGTAGCAGTAGGCGTAACTAGTAGCAGTCGCGAAAGATAAGGACAAAATGGGAGTGACAAGAAGGCGTGTGCAGGGCGTATACATAGACATGTGATGTAAACGTAACAGAAGTGTCATAAACGGGGCGGAAACATGGAGGGGGCTACCTGAGCAGCTGGGACCTTTAACCTAGTGGTGCGCGCAAACGGGCAATGACGTGTTACCAGGAGAACTGGGGGCTATGACTTCTGCGCTGGAAGAGGAGACTACAGTCTGGAGTGTCAGAGCGACATGTACCTAAGGCATATCTAGTATCTAGTGTTTGGAGTACATGTTGATAGAATCCAAAAGTTATCAGGGCAGAGGCTACTAGACATTAAGACTGGTGCATCCATAATTCTACATGTATTGCGTGTGCGAGGAATATTCTATGAATATTAATACAGTATTTCTCTTACATGGAGACATAAAGGCTAGACCATGACTGAAACTATTGATGCGATTCAGTAGCTTAGGAATGCAGAGAAGGAGGGCTGGACTGATAACTAGAAGCATAACATACTCTTGGCAGACTGGCAGGCAGAGCCAGGCCGGGCCGGGCACTGTGAGGCAGGAAGTAAGTGAAGGGTCAGGGATGCAGGTGGGGGCTGTAGCGCTCCTCGAAGAGGGTTCAGGAGACAGGAGCTGAATCTGATGTCCGGGCCCTTTTGAGGCCTAGAAACGGGGACAATTCAAGGAATTAACGTGCACACTGTAAAACGTGGCAACATAGGTTTACATAGGCCTAATACTCGTTGCTTTCACGAGAACTGGAAACTGGCATACTAGAGATGGACACAATTGTAATTGCGTCTTTAATCGATCATAGGGGGATACATGCATATCGATCATGCATATATAGCATAATATGGGGAACACGTAGGCACATACAACATGGCAAATTTTACTTTTCCACAAGAGGACAGGTCTTGTGATACCGCATTATCTTGTTTTATTATTTACTAAGCCACTCAAGCAGCCTTCAAGGGAATTGTGGTTTACACCCGAGAGATCAGCGACTGGCTTAACTTTTATGAGTGATTGGGGAATTGTTCTAGCTCTTATGTTTTCCAGCTAATGAACAGTCCCTGCTGGAATACCTGAACAGTCACTCCAGTGGACACGACTGAAGCCTTTGCTTGTCTTTATGTGGATTCTTGCCTTTTTGGATCTTACCTGTTTTTTTTACATAAAGCTATTCTTATTTGTATATAAAACTGGTGTGGTGTTCCTTTTGTGAGTGCTTTTACTGTGTCATTGTTGGTGTGTGTTGCACAAATACTTTACACATTGCCACAGAAGTTAAGCCTTCCTGCTCTGCGCCAAGCTACCCTGTCGGAAGTGGTGGTCCCTACTTGGACTAGGGTGCATACCCCGGCCAACTAGAGACCCCGGTTCTAACAGCATGATTAATGGGAAATATGATATAATGCGCAGTGTGTGAGTGTATGCTGAAGAATAAAATAATGCTTAACCGCAGCTCCTCTGTGGCATATTTCACCTGCATACTCCTGGGATGGGAAAGATGCTCCACCTACGGTTCACCATCAAATGCTTTTCAGCCATCTTGATAGCTTCCCCTCACAGTGCCTTCTTCTCCAGAGTTGGACAGTACCTCAAGGTCTCTGAAGCCAGCAGCTGTTGGGTGCCTCTGACCGGGATGCATAATAAAGCTATGCTGCAGCAGGGGGACAGTGAAGATGGCTCAATTGCAGCAAGGTTTGTTGTCTGCTTACAAGAGTCTGGCACTCCATCATTGGTATCCTACTCCAGGTCCAGGCCACCCTGGCCTATCTGGCTCACCTGCTGTGCTTCTTACGGTGCCATGCTGACAGACTCCCACTAGTGCAGGGCAGTGGCGGGGTTCTGATGCCCACTCCATTTCTTCATGCCAGCGACTACACGTAGGCTCTCTCCTCTCACCATACCGCAGATGTGGCTCACTTCTCGCCATGCACCGGTGACTGAAGGTAGGTGGGTTGGGGGATACACTCTCAGTAGCACTCCTGCACAACCATGAAGCTACCTTGTGGTGGCACTTGTAGACCCAGGCATCCTTTATGCTTTGTGCAGAGGTCCTGCACAGAGGCCGGATACTGGCTAAGGCAGCGGGGTCGCCGTGGGAGCAGGGCCGGACTGGGAACTGAAGCCGGCCCTGGCAAACTACTCAGCTGCCCCCCCCCGCCCCCCCCCTGGGGGGAGGGTTAGTGCAGCCGAGTAGTTTATGAGGGCCGGTTTCTGGTGATTTTGTTACCGGGGGCCGATATTGCCGAACCCCGGTAACAAAAACGGCCCCCAGGGGCCCAAGACCGTCTCCCACCCTAGAGGCCTACCAGGGAAACGGCCGGTGCCCGTTATGGCTTGTCCGGCCCTGCGTGGGAGATGACTGGACACTTCTCCTGGTGACTGCAGGCGAGATGAGAGTGCCAAGGTGCTGTCTGACTTACTGATGCACCACTCTACCCTACTCTGGCCTCTTCTCTTCATCCAACTATGCTTTCCCTCACCGGACAGGCTGAAGCACTGCATGGTTTCTCCTGCTGACCTTTTGCCAGCACTGGAGCAAAACCATTTATTGCACAGTGCTTAGCAGCCTCAAGTGCTTCCAGCCAGCTTTCCCACAAGGCGTCTTCCTCAATGGCAGGGCTGCAATGTATGTGGCAGCGTTCTTCCCCTCTGGGTCAGAATGGAGACCTTCATCACCACTCAGCAAAGAGCAAGGTAGTCAACCTCACAGTCGGAATGCTGTGACAGGCGGGGTCAAGTCCACCTCGTCGCCAATGTAATGTTGTGGGCCCCAGGTCTATATACCGGGCAAATGACTGACATGAACAATAGATGTGAGGGTGCATAACTTGCCATGGGCACGTGCGCCCATCCTCTTTAATTGACAGGGTCACCTGACTGGCGATGCATGTGTTGGATGGGTGTGGGGTGAGTGTGTGTACAGTCATCAAGGAGGGAGCTGACCCATGACGTTTCGACCAGACACTTCAACAAAAAATAAAGCACACTGCCTTCACTTATGCTTCATATTGTGCTTTTTTCTATAAATATTTTTTAAACAACTAGTATCAAACAGATTCAACATGATATATGTATTTATTGGCCAGTGATGTGGCTTAGCCACTAGAGCTGTCGACTTCAGAACTGAGGAACCAAGTTCAAATTCTTTCCTTGGCTCAAAATACTGTGATTGTGGGCAAACCACGTACTATCCTTGTGCCAAAGAAGTGTGGTAAGTGGTCTGGTTCTTTTGTAAAGTTATCTAATGCCCAAAGGCTAATGTCGCTCTGTATTAAAAAAATTGTTCAGTAATCTTGCTCATAATAGAACCGAACACAAAACAATGCCATAATTTGTTAAAGGGGAAAATGAAGGCAAAATAGATTTAGGGACGGATTTGCATAATATATAATAAAGAAATGTGTTATGTTATGTTAAAATTATGTTGCTTTACATTAATCAGACACAGCAGGATTTTGCAGATTCGGTTGACACATTTTGTAATAAAAAAAGCAATATTTGTAGCCCGAAACCTCGAAATTGCTGTAATTTTGCAGTAGGCAGAAAATGTGCTGGCACAAAAATACTGCAAGGTCTGTGCTCTGTCACTGCTGCAGACTATGATAAGTAACAATCTGTAACCTTGCAGAGTCTCCATCAGCACAGCACCTGGAACTGAAAGATGTCTGGTGCCACACAGTGCAGATTGCAACATGAAACCTCTGGTCTCTCTGGCATCAGACAATCTGCCTTCCCTGCAGTGCACAGGGCAGCAAGGGTTGTGGGGGTGGCACAGGGGTGAGGGTCAGAAGAGACTCGGGGTGGAGTGCCAAATTAGTCATTGGAGGAAGGGGGTAAGAGAGGAGTCACAGGGCAGAACGGGGTTGGATGTTATAGAGGAGACATGGGGAAAGGTGAGGGGTGTCAGGAAAGAGAAGATGGAGGGGTCAATGGTGGGAGTGGAGTGACAAAGTGCAGTGGAGGGTGGGGGCAGGACTGAGAACTAAGGGCCTGCATAGTCCTCAGGGGGCACACTAAAAGGTGTGCGGCGGCCTGCTGGCTACGTGCAAAGGGGTAGGGGGCACTGTGCATTTACAAGGGAGGCAACAGAGGAAGTTAATATTGTGCTGCCTTCAAGCTTGTTCCTCAACCTCCTTTTATTAGCTCAGCGGCAGCATAGTGCCAATAAAGCTTCTTTTTTTTTAACTCCAATTTTTAGTGCTCATATATCAGAATCACTGGATGTTTACAAAAGGCTCCATTTCGTGTTTTTTTTTTGTAAATCGCAAAATCGCAATATTCTGGAAGGACTCATTAATGGGATTTTTATTGCACAAACTGTCACCCTAAAAAGGTATCCTGGGCTCAGATTTCTCCTTTGACCAACTTGTGTGATGGAAGACAAATCATTTTATATACTAGTGTTACGTTTACTTGAGAAACCAATTTGAAAGCACCTTAGAGTAACTCAGTTCAGGTTGAGTGCTATTCAAATTGTGTCAGTAACAGTGGTGGCTCCTCCGCTAAGGTGGAGGAGCGTTGCCCCACTGCTCTGTGAGCAGGTGAAAAAGGAAAGAAAATGATAATAACGCATTGTTATTCTCATTTTATTTTTGCGTCCTTGGTTAGCTGGTTAGGAGCGGGGATGGACTGCAGCAGAGGAGCAGGGGGAGAAGTGGTGGCTCTCTGTAAGTGCGCATGGCAGTTCGGCCGGCTGTCTTGGGCCGGCCAAACAGTCATGCGCACTTTGCATGTCCTCCACCAGGCTGTATTGTACAGCCTGGGTGGAGAACATGCCCAAGCTCCCAGTCCATCTCGGAGCACCAAACCAGGGCGCTCAGACCAATCACAACGCTGCTATCAGCAGTGTTGTGATTGGCTAGGGGAGTATTGAAGCCTGGGTGCTTCCTGATCCTGCCTGTGGAGTCCTGGAAGCGGGCGAAGAGAACCTAGAGGCGGCAGCATGCAGGGAAGTGATTTTTTCTTCATTCCCTCACCCCCGATCGACCCCACCCGTCCTCCCCACCATTAAGTAGCAGCCACTACTGGTCATTTATAAATGGTTTACTAGGCAATAATGCTGCTCCATTTATAACAACATGCATACAATCCATATGACAACCTCATTCTTGGTAAACCCATGCCAATGTAATCAGGCTAATGGAGTTTTGAATGCTTTCTTTTAAACTCATGTTTAGAAACAATTTCTGTTAACAAAAATCTCTCAAAACGAAACAATAATGTTAAAGAAATACCCTTGGTTAATTTTGAAGATTTGTTTCAATATTTTTGCAAAACCTTTCTTTCATTTTAAAGATTCTTTCTCATATTTTTGCCAAATCTTTTTCTGCCCCCAGCTCAGTTTAGGGCTCTTAGTCCTAGAGACAACCCAATTCCCTGGCTTTGTTCTGGCGCGACTCGCTCTATTCACACGTGGACTCGCCTACCCCTAGCATGAAATACGTCCTCGCATCCATTGTGAGGACGCATTGTGCGCTAAACAAATAGTACGAAATCGCACGTGACACGAACAGCAGAGGCTCATTTTCCGTTAATTCTCCTGCAATAGGAATTTTACAAGAGCCCATCTCGATTAGGTGTCTGGTGTAACCTTGGCCTTTTCGGGCCACATGGCAGTGAAATTCCTTACATTTCACTGGATTGCGCCAGCGTAATCGATATCTGTTCTCGCTTTTTAAAATTGCACACATATAATATTGTACAATTAATATTAGGGCTTTCGGCTACCACTTCCTTTCTTTCTTACTGAGGACAAGTGCACCACCTGCTGGGAAAATGTATGTAGTAGCACTCATAGAATAATCTGGCCATTACTTGAAGATATTTAAATCTGAGCCTATTTACAGCATGAATTGATCTCCCAAACACACTATAAAGACCAGGGGCCTCATTTATGAGGCCTTGCGTCAGTTTTGCGCTGCTGATGCGTCACTTTTTGTGACGCATCGGCGGAGTAAAACATGCGCCTTGTTGCGCCATATTTAAAAAGTGACGCATCTAGGTAGATGCGTCACTTTTTAAACCCCTGCACCACATTATACCTGCGTCAGGTATAATGTATGCAGAGGGGGCGTTCCCCCGCAAAAAGCCTCGTAATAGTGACGCAGTGAAATCTATGAGATTTCACTGCGTCACTTTTAGGACGCTGTTGCGTCAAAATCTTGCGCCTGCCTCACAGCAGGCGTAAGACTGACGCAAGCCCTTTCACATGGGGCTTTCCCCATGTGAAAGGACGCATTGCTGGAGTTGCGTCACTTTTGTGACACACTCCAGCAATGCGTCACTTTTGCGCTTACAGATACGTCAGAAATACTGACGTAATTGTAACTCCTTGCGACATGATGCGTCATACATTAAATATGACGCATCATTGGTGTCGCAAGGAGTGCGCAGTGAAAAGTGACGCATCGCTGTTTTCACGCAGCGATGCGTCACTTTACATAAATAAGGCCCCAGATTCATTAAAACTTTTCTGGGCTACGGGAGTTTAGATGTTGGGAGTGTAGTTGTGCATTATCTAATACTGAGTGGAAAATATACCCAGCGGTGTTTCCTTTCTGTAGCTCGGCACAGCACCTTGGGCTTGTTACCTGCTCTGAACTGGTGGAGACTGCCTTGGCAGGTCACACCCACTTTGCCTGTTCAGAGAAAGATCCAAGCATTTGTGCAAAGGTGACACAGCTTTAAAGTCCTGGGAAGGCCCACATACTATGTAATAAGTGACACACCGTGAGTAGAGTAAAAAAACTGGCTACGAGGTCGTGCACTCGGGCCCTTTTATTTGCGTGGTCACCTGACCGGTGACACCTGTGTTGGATGGGCGTGGTGTGTATGTATGGGCCAGCCATCAAGAAAGTGGCGTGTAACTAGTACATGCTGGAACACTATGACATGTCCAGCCGGACACTACATTCCTCCCAAACTTTATTGAAAATAAAAACAAATCCAACCTGTGGGAATAAAACAAAAACACACAAAGACAACACTTAGTCTCTCAGCCTCGAGAGGCAGTCCGCAGAACAACAGTAGACAGGCGCAGCTGGGAGAACCCGGGCATCTCGGCACATGTCCATGGTTTAACCAGGTAGCACTGGGCACTAACAACGTGTAGATGTAGTCTGGATTCTTTATCTGTCTGTCAGTTAGGTGAATGTCCACTCATGCACTGTGGGTTGGTCTTGAGTGCTCTCACAGTGATGCGGGTTGGTGTCAAACAATTCAAACATGGTGCATCAGGAGCGTTGGTGGAGCCCGCTGCAGAACTTACTCTGGAGGGGGTGGGGGGCATCCTGACTCCGTGAAAGCAAGTATTTTCAGGACTGGGATGGCATCAGCGATGCTTGGAACATCTTACTCTGAAGCCCGAGTGCCTCTCAGTACCTTGTCAGCAGAGCTGCTTCCATCTCTCGATCGGGGATTCCCCGGAGGCCCATTCCGATGGGTTGCCATAAGACTGCATAGACTGTGCAGGGCTGTGTGTGGGCTGCCTGGAGGCTGCTGCAGGATACCCAACAGAGACGATGTCTAAGTAATTTGCGCAACCGCGAGGGTGGATGACTCATGGTCAGTGTGCTTACCAACAAGACCCAGGTGCTGTGGGCTATCAGATTGTCTCTGGACACGTGGTCTCTCACAGTGCCAGGAGTGCCTCATTAGTTTCTGGATATTTGCAGACATAAGGCTCCACCCTGGGGATGAGATGCTCCGTCATTGGATTGGGTGATGTTTATGGCAATGATGATGCTGTTGACATCTGACAACCTGTACAACAGGTGGCGATGACTTGCGTGGAGTAAAGGTGACTGGATGGACTTTGCAGCCACATGGCTTGGTGTATTTGCTAGTGCTGTACTTCTCCCTTCGCATGTTTGGTTGCTAGCAGGATGCCATCTTTCTCAAGCAGCTGATGCCTGGGAACCGTTGGTTGCCCTGGGAAGCATGGGATAGAGACATGGCTTGCTCTTGCTGGAGGCTTACGTTTGGTTCTCCCACTGAGCAGTCTCCAGTGATGTTGCTCCACCTCGGTGACTGGCTTGTGCCTGTAGGTGCACTCAAGTCGTAGTACGAGTCCTCGGTCTTGTCCCCTTGCGCATCTGTGGTCATCCAATTCTTCAGTGTGACAGTATTGTCACACACTCTTCTTTTCATTTAATCTTTTCGATGTAGCATTGTGCCATGGTCTCTGCTTCTTGCTTGCTGTGTGATGTGGCATCCGGGTACATGTTGCATGTCTTCTCTGCATATGCGGCAAAGTGATGTCAGGCTACATGTCAATGGTTTTCCCCACTGGGACCTCATGCCAGCTCCTTCCTGTCCATAGAACTGAGCATCTTCTCCCAACTTGGACCACTCGTAGGTCCTGTCCTGTCGGTAGGACAGGGCATCCTCTCACCAATGCATCAGCCAGGATGTGAAAAGCAGAGGAGGTAGCCTTGCTTTCATGGATCTTGTCTGCAGCCTCTTCCATACCTTCCTTCTACTGGACAAGGTATTCCGGGTGCAACTCAGGATCGCAGTGGGAGGCGAGGGTCTCCTTTCATTGATGTGGTGGCAAATGTGCAACTCTTCTCATGCCTGTAATGAGTCGGTGAGCCACTCAGTCTTACAGCAGTGTCGGGGAGGATGCTGCTTGTAAAGTCTTTGTCGAACTGTGGGGTAGTGCTAGTGCAGGTAGGGAGTAGATGCTGTCCTTCCTCCATTCAGGCCACGCTAGGCCTTTCCTCCTGTCTCTGGAGAGCGCTGGTAGCACTGGGTCTGTGTGTGTGGTATATGGCAGGTAGCTCATTACTTGTCTTGTTGTGGGGAGCAGTGCCAGTCTTCCTCCTTAGCAGCGTCACTATCAAGGGTGCCCTCTGCTGACTGTTTGTATGCTTGCTGTTCTTTCTTGCAGAGGTAATCACTTGCCACTGGGGGTGCACTGCACGTTTCTCTCCTTCACCTTCACAGAGAGCAGCACAGTTCATGGGGGGGGCTAAGTGGCTGCAAGCTCAAGTTTGCGGTTGACTCTGCTGCTGCTGCAGGGCATACTGCCTTGTTGGCTTTTCTGGTTTGGGCTTGGCTGCCTTGGTATTCACTGTGTTTGCTGGACTCTTGGCTGCTTTCTGGCTAGGGCAACTTTGGGCTTCCTGGGGGCTCTTTGCTGCTGCAGTTACTTGGGAAAGGGACTCTGTGCGACTGGCTGGTGCTGATATTCCCGCATCATGTCTTCATTTTTCCAGTCCCCCGGGGCATCCTCTGCTGTCTACTCTCTACTCACTCTCTACTACTCTCTACTACTCACTTTCTACTACTCTCTACTACTCACTCTCTATTACTCTATACTACTCACTTTCTACTACTCACTCTCTACCACTCACTCTCTGATATTCACTCTCTGCTACTCACTCTCTACTACTCTACTCTCTACTCACTCTCTACTATTCTCTACTACTCTACTCCTCACTCTATGCTATTCTCTGCTACTCTCTACTTTCTATGACTCACTCTCTACTACTCACTCTTTACTACTCACTCTTTACTACTCTCCTCTACTACTCACTCTCTACTAATCACTCCACTACTCACTCTACTTCTCTCTACTACTCACTCTCTATTACTCCATACTACTCACTCTCTACTACTCACTCTACTACTCACTCTCTGCTACTCACTCTCTACTACTCTCTACTCCCTTCTCACTCTCTACTACTCACTTTCTACTACTCTCTACTACTCACTCTCTACAACCCACTCTCTACCACTCACTCTCTGCTACTCACTCTCTGCTACTCACTCTCTACTACTCTCTACTACTCACTCTATGCTACTCCCTGCTACTCTACTTTCTACTACTCACTCTCTAGTACTCTCGTCTACTCACTCTCTGCTACTCTCTACTCACTCTCTACTACTCACTCTTTACTACTCACTCTCTAGTACTCACTCTACTACTCACTCTCTGCTACTCACTCTCTACTACTCACTCTCTACTACTCACTCTACTATTCTTCTCTATTACTCATTCTCTACTACTCTCTACTACTCACTCTACTACTCTCTACTACTCACTCAATATTACTCTATACTACTCACCCTCTATTACTCACTCTGCTACTCACTCTCTGCTACTCACTCTATTCTACTCTCTATTCACGCTCTGCTACTCACTCTCTACTACTCTACTCTCTACTCACTCTCTACTACTCTCTACTACTCACTCTATACTACTCTCTGCTACTCTAGTTTCTACTACTCACTCTCTACTAACCACTCTCTACCACTCACTCTCTGCTACTCACTCTCTGCTACTCACTCTCTACTACTCTCTACTCTCTACTCACTCTCTACTACTCTCTACTACTCACTCTATACTACTCTCTGCTTCTCTACTTTCTTCTACTCACTCTCTACTTCTCTCTACTACTCCCTCTCTGCTACTCACTCTCTACTACTCACTCTCTACTACTCTACTACTCTTCTCTATTACTCACTCTCTACTACTCTCTACTACTCACTCTACTACTCTCTACTACTCACTCTCTATTACTCTATACTACTCACTCTCTATTACTCACTCTGCTACTCACTCTCTGCTACTCACTCTCTACTACTCTCTACTCACTCTCTGCTACTCACTCTCTACTACTCTACTCTCTACTCACTCTCTACTACTCTCTACTACTCTCTACTTCTCACTCTATACTACTCTCTGCTACTCTACTTTCTACGACTCACTCTCTACTACTCACTCTCTACTACTCACTCTACTACAATCTACTACTCACTCTACTACTCTCTTCTACTCACTCTCTGCTACTCTCTACTCACTCTCTACTGCTCTCTACTACTCAGTCTCTACTACTCACTCTCTAGTACACACTCTACTATTCACTCTCTGCTACTCACTCTCTGCTACTCACTCTCTACTACTCTCTACTCTTCTCTATTACTCACTCTCTACTACTCACTCTCTATTACTCACTCTGCTACTCACTCTCTACTACTCTCTACTCACTCTCTAATACTCTCTACTACTCACTTTCTACTACTCTCTACTCTCTACGACTCACTCTCTACTACTCACTCTCTACTACTCACACTCTACTGCTCACTACTACTCAATCAATCAATCAATCAAGACATTTATAGAGCGCACTACTCACCCGTAGGGTCTCAAGGCGCTGGGAGGGGGGGGGGGGGGTGCCGTTACTGCTCGAACAGCCAGGTCTTGAGCTTCTTCCTGAAGGAGAGGTGGTCTTGGGTCATGCGCAGGTCGGACGGGAGTGAGTTCCAGGTCTTGGCAGCCAGGTAGGAGAAGGACCTTCCTCCTGTTGTCGCTCTTCGGATGCGGGGGACGGCGGCGAGGGCGTGGCTGGTTGATCTGAGGAGGCGCGTGGGAGTGTAGAAGTTGATCCGGTTGTTGAGGTAGCTCGGGCCTTGGTCGTGGAGGGCTTTGTGCGCGTGGGTGAGGAGGCGGAAGGTGATTCTCTTGTTGACCGGGAGCCAGTGCAGGTCTCTCAGGTGTCCGGAGATGTGGCTGTGTCGGGGGATGTCGAGGATGAGTCTTGCTGAGGCGTTCTGGATCCGCTGGAGTCTTTTCTGGAGCTTGGCGGTGGTTCCGGCGTAGAGGGCGTTGCCGTAGTCCAGTCGGCTGGTGACGAGGGCCTGGGTGACCGTCTTCCTCGTCTCGGTGGGGATCCACCGGAAGATCTTCCGTAGCATGCGCAGGATGTTGAAGCATGACGAGGAGACGGCGTTGACTTGTCTGGTCATGGAGAGGGAGGAGTCCAGGATGAAGCCCAGGTTGCGTGCGTGGTCCGTCGGTTTAGGTGCGGTGCCCAGGGCGGGGGGCCACCAGGAGTCGTCCCAGGCGGAGGGCGAGGATCCCAGGATGAGGACCTCCGTCTTGTCTGAGTTCAGTTTCAGGCGGCTGGTCGACATCCATTCGGCTACCTCTCTCATCCCTTCGTGCAGGTTGGCTCTGGCGGCATCGGGGTCGTTGGTCAGGGAGAGGATCAGCTGGGTGTCATCGGCGTAGGAGATGATGTTCAGGTTGTGTTGGCGTGCGATGGTCGTGAGGGGGCTCATGTAGACGTTGAAGAGGGTTGGGCTCAGCGAGGATCCTTGGGGTACGCCGCAGATGACTTCGGTGGCCTCTGACTTGTACGGTGGTAGACGGACTCTCTGTGTTCTGCCGTCGAGGAAGGAGGTGATCCATTCCAGTGCCTTGTCCTGGATTCCGATGTTGCCGAGGCGCTGTACTAGGGTGCGGTGGCAGACAGTGTCGAAGGCCGCGGAGAGGTCTAGGAGGATGAGGGCCGCTGTTTCTCCGTTGTCCATCAGAGTTCGTATGTCATCGGTGGCAGCGATGAGGGCGGTCTCGGTGCTGTGGTTCGCTCGGAAGCCAGACTGTGAGGGGTCGAGGGATCCATTCGTCTCGAGGAAGGCGGCCAGTTGTTTGTTGACGGTCTTCTCGATGACTTTGGCCGGGAACGGGAGGAGCGAGATGGGACGGTAGTTCTTGAGGTCGGTGGGGTCTGCTGTGGGTTTCTTGAGAAGGGCGCTGAGTTCGGCGTGCTTCCAGCTCTCAGGGAAGGTGGCGGTGTCGAAGGAGGTGTTGATGATGTCCCGCAGGTGGGGTGCGATGACAGCGTCGGCCTTGTTGAAGACGTGGTGAGGGCAGGGGTCGGTCGGAGATCCGGAGTGGATGGAGTTCATTGTGCGGATGGTGTCTTCGGTGCTGATCGGAGTCCAGGTGCGGAGGGTGGTGGTGGGTGGCGTTGTTGCGGTTGTGGCTTCCGTTGGTTGGTTGCTGAAGCTGTTGTGTATGTCCGCGATCTTGTTGTGGAAGTAGGACGCGAGGGAGTTGCAGAGGTCTTGCGACGGGGTGATGTCGTTGTTAGCGGCGTTGGGGTTGGAGAGCTCTTTCACGATGTTGAAGAGTTCCTTGCAGTTGTGTGCGTTGTTGTCCAGCCGGTCCTTGTAAGTATTTTTCTTGGTGGCGCGGATCAGTTGGTGGTGTTTCCGGGTGGCGTGCTTGAGGGTGGTCATGTTGTTCGTAGTTGGTTCCCTTCTCCAGACTTTCTCGAGGGCTCGACAGTTCTTCTTGGAGCTCTTGAGTTCGTCGGTGAACCATGGTGTTTTTCTGCTGCAGGGTCCGCGGGGTGGGGTTCTCAGAGGGGCGAGTTCGTCTGAGCAGTTGTTGATCCACATCGTGAGGTTGTCGGCGGCCTGGCTGGGGTTCGCTGAGCTGGCGGGAGGGTGCTGGCTCAGGGAAGCGGTGAGCTGGTCGGCTGTGATCTTGTTCCAGCTTCTTCGGGCAACCTGTTGCTGGTGGTGGTGGATCGTCGTTCTTTTGAAGGTGAAGTGGACACAGCTGTGGTCCGTCCAGTGGAGTCCTGTCGCGTGACTGAAGGTGACGTCTTTGCTGGATGAGAAGACGGCGTTGAGTGTGTGTCCGGCGAGGTGGGTGGGGGAGGTCACCAGTTGCTTGAGTCCGAGGTTGGCGAGGTTGTCGAGCAGGCTGATGGTGTTGCGGTCGCTGTTGTTCTCCAGGTGGAAGTTGAGGTCCCCCAGGAGGATGTAGTCGGCGGAGGGGAGGGCATGCGGGCTGACGAAGTCGGTGATGTCCTCGCTGAAACGTGTGCGTGGTCCCGGGGGTCGGTAGATCAGGGTGCCTCTGAGGGTGGTCTTCGGGTCGGTGTGGATCTGGAAGTGCAGGTGTTCAGCGGTGGTTAGGGTGTCGTTGGTGTTGGTCGTGATGCGGATGGTGTCTCTGTGGATGATGGCAATGCCTCCTCCCGTCAGGTTGGCGGTGCGGTCCCTCCGGATGATCTTGTAGCCCTCTGGGATGGCGATGGCGATGTCGGGGGCTGAGGAGGCGTTCATCCAGGTCTCGGTGAGGAAGGCAACGTCAGGGGCGGTGGTGTCGAGGAGGTTCCAGAGTTCTACGGCATGTCTGTGGACGGAGCGGGTGTTGAGCAGGATGCACTTGAGGTGGTTGCTGCTGGTGTTCGGCTTGGCGGGTGCAGGGAAGGTCCGGATGCAGGTGAACTTGCAGGCGTGGCAGCTGAAGGGTCCGTGGGTGTGCTTCGGGGCGGCTCGATGACATCCTGGGATGCGGCCGGTGTTGAGTGCGATGAGATCGGCGGCGGTGTAGGTTCGTCGGGTCGGCTTCCGTCGGTGGGGGCCAGGAGACCTGGCACTGGGCGCGGTCCAGGCGCGGACGGGCGCAGACGGGCTTACCTTTGGCGCGCCTTCGGCGCACAATCGGCGCGCCCGCTGCGCGTCAACGCTGCGCGTTCGCACGGTCGCCATATAAGGCGAAGTGCGTGGGTGGGCGGGGCAGCTGGGAGGCGGGAGCGGGGAGGGAACAAAAGAGAAAGGGGCGGGGCAACTGGCGGTGGCGGGAAGCGGGGAGGGAGAGCGGCGAGGGCGGCGGGAAAAAGGGTAGACAACAATAATACTACTACTGGCACAGATGGGGGGGGGAACAGATGGAAGACAGGGGGAGAGGGAATGTTAGCACAGAAAAATGAAAAGTCACAGAAAACAAGCACAAATTGCGGCAAAACAGGCACAAATTACGGCAAAAACAAGCACAAACTTATGGTAAAACAAGCACAAATTACGGCAAAAACAAGCACAGGCTTCTGGCAAAAACAAGCACAAATTACGGCAAGACAGCTGGAGCAGCGCGCAAAGGGAGACGCAAGGCGGCCGCGAGGCCGGCGGCGAGGCAGTCAGGCACAGAGGGGCACACGCAGCAGCTGGTGGCCGTGCGGCGCGGGGGTGTCCCACAAGTGGGTCACACTCACCTGCGTCGCACGGTCGCCATATAAGGCCAAGTGCGTGGGTGGGCGGGGCAGCTGGGAGGCGGGAGCGGGGAGGGAACAAAAGAGAAAGGGGCGGGGCAACTGGCGGTGGCGGGAAGCGGGGAGGGAGAGCGGCGAGGGCGGCGGGAAAAAGGGTAGACAACAATAATACTACTACTGGCACAGATGGGGGGGGGAACAGATGGAAGACAGGGGGAGAGGGAACGTTAGCACAGAAAAATGAAAAGTCACAGAAAACAAGCACAAATTGCGGCAAAACAGGCACAAATTACGGCAAAAACAAGCACAAACTTATGGTAAAACAAGCACAAATTACGGCAAAAACAAGCACAGGCTTCTGGCAAAAACAAGCACAAATTACGGCAAGACAGCTGGAGCAGCGCGCAAAGGGAGACGCAAGGCGGCCGCGAGGCCGGCGGCGAGGCAGTCAGGCACAGAGGGGCACACGCAGCAGCTGGTGGCCGTGCGGCGCGGGGGTGTCCCACAAGTGGGTCACACTCACCTGCGTCGCACGGTCGCCATATAAGGCCAAGTGCGCGGGTGGGCGGGGCAGCTGGGAGGCGGGAGCGGGGAGGGAACAAAAGAGAAAGGGGCGGGGCAACTGGCGGTGGCGGGAAGCGGGGAGGGAGAGCGGCGAGGGCGGCGGGAAAGAGGGTAGACAACAATAATACTACTACTGGCACAGATGGGGGGGGAACAGATGGAAGACAAGGGGAGAGGGAACGTTAGCACAGAAGAATGAAAAGTCACAGAAAACAAGCACAAATTGCGGCAAAACAGGCACAAATTACGGCAAAAACAAGCACAAACTTATGGTAAAACAAGCACAAATTACGGCAAAAACAAGCACAGGCTTCTGGCAAAAACAAGCACAAATTACGGCAAGACAGCTGGAGCAGCGCGCAAAGGGAGACGCAAGGCGGCCGCGAGGCCGGCGGCGAGGCAGTCAGGCACAGAGGG
The DNA here is from genome assembly GCF_964261635.1 of Lissotriton helveticus. Classification (NCBI taxonomy): domain Eukaryota; kingdom Metazoa; phylum Chordata; class Amphibia; order Caudata; family Salamandridae; genus Lissotriton; species Lissotriton helveticus. The sequence goes on from NC_136065.1 coordinate 948,026,948, forward strand.
ACACACGCAGCAGCTGGTGGCCGTGCGGCGCGGGGGTGTCCCACAAGTGGGTCACACTCACCTGCATCGCACGGTCGCCATATAAGGCCAAGTGCGCGGGTGGGCGGGGCAGCTGGGAGGCGGGAGCGGGGAGGGAACAAAAGAGAAAGGGGCGGGGCAACTGGCGGTGGCGGGAAGCGGGGAGGGAGAGCGGCGAGGGCGGCGGGAAAAAGGGTAGACAACAATAATACTACTACTGGCACAGATGGGGGGGGGAACAGATGGAAGACAGGGGGAGAGGGAACATTAGCACAGAAAAATGAAAAGTCACAGAAAACAAGCACAAATTGCGGCAAAACAGGCACAAATTACGGCAAAAACAAGCACAAACTTATGGTAAAACAAGCACAAATTACGGCAAAAACAAGCACAGGCTTCTGGCAAAAACAAGCACAAATTACGGCAAGACAGCTGGAGCAGCGCGCAAAGGGAGACACAAGGCGGCCGCGAGGCCGGCGGCGAGGCAGTCAGGCACAGAGGGGCACACGCAGCAGCTGGTGGCCGTGCGGCGCGGGGGTGTCCCACTACTCACTCTCTACTACTCACTCTACTGCTCACTCCATACTACTCACTCTCTACTCTCTCTACTACTCTCTACTCTCTACTCTCTACCTCTCTGCCTCTTTACCTCTACCTCTCATAAATACAAATATATGCATTCATACATATACATATACATATATGCATACATATGCATATTATGTACATGAAAGTTTGAAAAACATTAATAAAAGCGAAGCTAAAAAGCCACCTCATTACAAACAGGACAGCTTGTTTATAAAAAAGAGCCCCGTCTGGGCTGCTTCATGCAGGTCACTATTGCAGGGTGTGGTGTATCAAAAAGACCACTAGGTGGCACTTCAGCTGCTACTATTTACAGGCCGCGGCAGTCTTTCACAAGTTTCCCTGACACTGTGTGCGTTGGTTCTGCTCAATGTTGGTGTGGGGGTTTGCACTGTTGCAGTGATGCCTCAATCTTCACCCCTGCTGGCGGGGTGCTGCAGACGGCTACTGTCAGGAAGGCTGTTTGCCGGCGCTTCTTGCCAGACCACCGTATCTTTCGCATTCACCGCAAGTGAGGCAGAGGGTGATGAAGCTGCGAGGTTTGTTGGAGGCAGCCGCTCTGCGTTGACATGTGCACATGGGCAGCGCCAGGAGTTTCTGTGCCCAACTCTCACCTTATCAGGGTGCTCTGCTCCTTTATTCTTGTTGCCAAGACTGTTAGCAGTAGACTCGAGCAACTACAGGTGCGTCGCTCTGCATGGGGTATAGTATGGGCCCTGGCATACCTTGATGAACTCGTCCTCCATTGGCATTCTGCAGACAGTGCTACCATCAGCTTTTCTGTGCTACCTGTGTCGCACCGTCATTCAGCAGGTTGGAGTGGCAGTTGCAGTGAGGTGCTGGAGATGAGCAGTCTCTGTTCTCTCCTTTAGGCAAGGAAAGGGTTCACCCTCTTCGTGGGGTGATGGGCTTACTTTCACGGGCAACGTTGCATTTGCAGTGCTGATCCCTATTCCCCTAACGCAGCAATGGGGGCTTGAGGTGGCACGGCATGTGGGGTTAGAACCCTCATCGCCAATGTAAAGTCATGGCCCCATGCCTACATACTACGTAATGAGTGACAGAGACACCATTAGTGGGGTACTAAAACTGGCCTCAAGCAGGTGCACTCAGTAGAAATAAAAATATTTCTCCTTGTTACGCCTCACCTTGGGAATGCTTAAGAGTTTGATGCATTCCCAGGTTTACATCTAGGAATGCGTCATAAACCCTGGGAGTTTGCTGGGAACACCCACCACAAAGTCCATGGAACACCTTTCATGCGCAGAGTAAGGCAACCAAGCGATTTGCGTTGCTTTACTCCATATTCGTGAAGCCATTCAGAACTACGTTAAGTGGCTTTGCGTGGCTTCATAAATATGACTTGGGGCTTTGCGTCATGCGTGTACCACGTTGTGTGGTGCAAGCATGATGCAAGGCCCTCGTAAATATGCCCCTTGGATTTGAAAATGTGCCCTGCAGTTTACACACATCTATGGAGTAGGTGTATTTACACACTGAACTTTTTGTCTCTTAAAGCAGTGAGCTGCATTTTACAAATGAGTTTCTGCAGGTTTATGCCTCAGTGTGCAGAGAGGCAGTAACCAGCAGATTGTCAAAGATCTCTGCAGTTGAATATTAAACATCTCTACGGATGATGCAATTAACTTACCCATCTACAGTTTATTTACATTAAAACCAGCCACATACAAAGCCTGTTTCTTTTTCTTATTTTTCTCTTTTCATATGCTAACATCTCACCTAAAGTGATAATAAAATGAATAAATGAGTCTACAAACTGTATTATTCCTGGTACAATTAGTTTTGCATTAGGTTTTTTGAAGGACCTTCCGAAATCTTGGACTTCGTATGTTGATCTTTTTCGTAGACCCTAGTGCATTTTGATGCTGTTTATTTGTATTGTTTTGTACCTTTGTGAATTACTTCTTGGTTTACTTGTAGCTTTGTCTGTCAGACATCTTATCCCTGAAATAAGAAGTACCAAAGGGTTCCAAATTAATCCCAAATCTTTGTAACGTTTTCATGCACCCCCTAGCAGAGTTAGTCCAGTCTTTTGGCCTGACCATAACACTGTATGTGGTCAATACGCAATTAGTTGTATCTATCGCTTATCCCCTGCCGTAAGGAGGTTGCCAACTGGATGGCAAATTGTTCCCTCAAACTAAATGGGGACAAGACGTAGCTCATGTTGTTAGGGAACAACAAAGTAAAGAGAGAGTCATTCCCCTGGCCGGAATGTCTTTGGGCCACACCAAGTCCGAATAAAAATTCTGGGTATCTGGTTAAATGACACCCTCACAATGGAAGCACACGCTAATACACTAGCAGCAAAGTGTTTTGGGATACTCAGACTTCTAACAAAAGAGTTAGATCTCCTGCCCCCCCCTCTTTGTCATGAAGATTCATCGTTCAGGCCCTGATCACCTCCCGGCTGGACTACGGGAACTCCCTATATCTAGGATCCCCACACTATGTTAAGAAAAGGTTACAGCCCATCCAAAACTCGTCTCCCCTTTAAAATCCCAAGGCACCTGTCGACAAGGAGGGCCTTGACGGACCTTCATTGGTTACCTATAAACCAACAGATACGGTTCAAATCTCTGAGCATCATGCACAGGGCCTTTTACAGGAAGGGACCTCAAATTCTTCTCGCTCTCATCGAACCTTAGAACCCTGTAAAATCTCTAAGATCCGCCACCTTGTTTCATGCATTTACACCCATAATTCAGATGGGGTGGTCGTTCTTTCAAACGCCTAGCCCTCAGACTATGGACCATGCTCAGCTCTCAGTTGGGTTGGTCTCAACCACCAGCTGGTTTGGATCAGCACTGGGAGGCCTTGGGGTAGCCACGGGCTTTACAAATTGACTAGATCAGATTAGATTAGATAGTTTAGCCCAGAGACACTCATTCCAGTCCCAAGGGACAGACCACTAGGTAGGCTTGCTTGGCTTTAGATGACCATGTGCATGTGTCAATTCTGCCTCTGCTGCTTGTCTGATATAGTGGCTGTCCCACACATCTTTAGTTTGTAGGCTAGTGTAGCTAGGTTTGAACGTGTCAAATGGGGCAGTGCTTGGACTCGTTTCCACACCATATTTTGATTCTTTTCAGTATAGTTTTCTTTAAGCTCCCGTACCTTGATGTGTGGATTGTATACACCCATGGTTGGTGTTGGTACTGAAACTACAGCCCTTTTAAAGATGGCGCTGTGTTACTTGCGGTTCATTGGTCATTGTGTCTATGCCTATCCCTATGTCTGTGCCTAAACAATAGTTCAGGCTTTTTTGCATTTATGTCTGATTTTCTGCGTGCTAAGGTGCTTCTGTTTCCTGGAATTCATCCCACATTACTAGAGATACCATTAGTGACCTCATCAATAATCGCAGTATGGATTTCACTGCTTAAGTATGCACGTAATTAGTGCTGGCATTTGCGATCGTGGATAGAATGTTTAATCTTTTAAACAACCAGACGACGAGCCGTTTGTATTGTCATAGCCTTTCATGCTTGTTCATTACCAACCCCGTGAGTGTCTCCTTTGATAAAGCTGAAATACTCATCTTTAGTATTAAATCTCTTTATTGACATGTCAGGATACATACATAGACAGCAATGGCCCCAACGCGGTATTTTTTTTATATCCTGGGTATGTTGTAGAGCCTATTGCAAAAACAGGAGCACTGTAGATGCCAACAATTTTTACCAATAACAAAGAAAACAAAAAACACCCAACACCCCCCCCCACGCCCCCCCAATCCCCTCTCGACCCACCCACCACCCAAGTTGCAAGTCCACCATCCCCCTTCCTCAGAGGCTCTGCCCCCTCAACCCTTCCCCGACTGGTCCACCGAGGACAGACGCAATAATCGCAGATAGCGAGGACAAGTAACTTCTCGGAACTCTGAGGCTATCAAGGACAAGAAGGGTTGCAAACAACCACGGCCCGTGGAGGGAGTTAGGGTGGGGCAGGGAGGCGGGGAGGGGGAGGGGCAGGGTGGTGAGTGCTAAATACCGGCATATGGATAGTTGCAAGTAAGTAAACAAGTTAATTAATAAAACGAATTTCGTAGCGCGCCTTGCATCGCAAAATTCGATGCAGTGCGCGCTACGAAATTCATTTTATTAATTACATTGTTTACTTACCTGCAGTTATCCATATGCCGGTTTTTAGTACTCACCACCCTGCCCCTCCCCCTCCCTGCCTCCCTGCCCCACCATAACTCCCTCCACGGGCCGCGGCTGGTTGCAAATACTCATCTTTAGTGGCATAACTTATCCATTTTATTTTTTGCGGTTTTATATAGGGCTAACTCGGCCCAAGGGAATTGGGGCGCTTTACATGAGAACCAGATTATATTACACAAGGTCAGATTCATTTTTTTTTAGACACAGTGAGATTTGCTGAAAATCACAGGGCTTTGAGAAGATGTAGGAATTGTCACCTTAAGGATTTTGGGGGCCCAAGGCAAACATAGTTTGGGGGCCCCTTTTTGAAACAATGTTGAATTTTATTACCCATTTTTTGCTAATTCAAGTTCTATGTTGCCTAAAAATACTGAATTACACGTTAAATGTTAAGAGACAAAAATACACAGACGTGAAATATAGAGAAAGGTGGGGGGCCCTGGGCTATTGTGCCCTTTGCCCATGCCTTAAAACATCTCTAGTTCAAGTTCAAGTATTTGTATAGCGCACTACTCACCCAGAGGGTCTCAAGGCGCTTGGGGAAGGGGGGGTACATTACTTATCGAATATCCAAGTTTTTAGTTGCTTTCTGAAGGGACTGGGACTCACACCTGGTTTCTCAGTTCCAAAGTTGGTAGCTCTGGCTGTTATGCCACATCTTCTACTTGTTGTTCAGTCCATTAGCCATCTTCAGTGAAATCTCTGCCAAATTCCTCGCATAGTCCACAACCATGGGGTCCTCTGTAATTCCAACCTATTGTTCAAACCACAAGTTAGCAAACTGACTTCATTTTGCTTTCTTAGGCATGTTCAGAGAGGGCACAAAAATAAATGTACATTCTATGTGTCTAAATAAAACTAGTTTGCGTAGCTAATGATTTTCCAAGAAATCTAGTTTGTCTCATCATTCTAGCTTGTTCCTTGACACAATATCGCAGGTAAAATATTAACTTGAGGATATAGCGTGAACATTATATTGACTAAAGAAATGTTATCAAGGTAAGTGTTTATTTACTAGTATTAACTGTGATGACGCAATATTTTGGAGTCAATATAATTATCAGGATCTATCTGCTGGTCAGTATTTCAACAGTGATATTGTGGTACAGCACGGTCTGGACCTAAACAGGACTCCTTTGGACTAGAGGAAATAAAGGATTAATGATTTGTTATTCAATGGCAGGACAAAGTTATTCAGTGGGTGACCAACTGGCATGGGTGCAAATTCCGGACAGTGAGTGCAAAAATTCAGGACAAAGGGTCAAAATTCAGGACAAAAATTCAGGACAGAAGGTCAGAATTCAGGACAAAAGTTCTAGAATTCAGGGCAAAAATTTGGAACAAAAGGTACATTTTGCATACACATTGCGCAATAGTGCATAAGTAAATAAACAACCAACACAGGCATAAGTCAAAATAAGTTTATATTAGGTTCAGAGAACCTTGCACTCACTGCATCTGTTGTGTATACAAGTGGAACTTGAACACCTGCTTTTGCATAGCCAAAAATAAAAAAAAGTGAAGAAAAAGATCAAAGCTGAAGGCTTCTCAGATCTTACAAGCCCCCTCTCCCCCACTGAAAAAAAACCCACTGAATCCGAAATGCTGTCACTGGGCAGAGAGGCCCATGATCATTCTGTATGTGATAATTAGGCCAACATACAGAATGATGATGGGCCTGATAGCAGTCTGTGCCAGGTCGGGGAGGGGTTGCTGCAGGCCACAAATCACAGCAGGACCGTGAGCTGGCCCCTGCAGTGAGAGTTACAGGCTGCTTGCAGGGGGCAGCTCACGCCAATGTCTGAAATTACGGACAAAAGGCATCCATGGAAGAATCCCTTATGGATAACGGACAAGAGGACCAAATTACGGGCAGTCCGTGAAATTTACGGATGGTTGGTCACCCTAGTGGATGGTGCTGTGATGCAGCCACCTTTTCACTTGGATGACTTGTTGTGTCCTTCCACTCCACTGTTCATATTCAGGGAACTTCTTTCTCTTTTTCTTTCAGCAGTCCGTGGGAGTGGATGCATTTTAATGCTCTTTTGCTTGTGTGCTTTTTTCCTCCTAAAGTACTTACCCCCATATACTCCATGTTGCTAGCTCTTCGAGTGCATTCCCCTTCCAGCCTTGCTTTTAACATTTTTCTCTACCCTAGCCTCAAGCTTCCTCATTGTTCACCTGCTACCGTATTGGCTTTTTTCCCCACTCACTCTTCCGTTGCTCCTCTGCCCCTTCTGTCATGGTCCTTGTGAAATAATTTTATAATGTTGTTTAACAAAACATATTGGAGAACCCAACAACAGCAGTTTGCTGTTAGACCGCTCACGCTTAAAATGTGCATTTGAGCTTGCAAATGTACATGAGTTAAAAAAAATTACCACTCAAGTTTGGTATCCATCATCTTGAAATGATAAATTGAAAAAGAAAATGACGTACACAACACGCTGTATGAGTTTGCATGCTTAGCAATTAAAGCAAAAGTATCTGTCATCACACTGGGCAGTTATAACATCCGAATACAAGCACATACATGCATAATTGAGCATTTGTGCACACATGTCATGTGGTTTTCTTTTTTTCTGCCAATGTTGGCACTAGCTTAAATTGTGTTTATTTTTCACTTTTTGCCATTGCTGAAGCATTGTCAAAGACCCATTTACAAATCCAACAGGGAATGTATTATACAAAGTGCCAAGAGGGTGCAATGGACATTTGCACCAGCTTTGCGTGCCCCCCGGGGCTCTTTGGTATTACAGAAGGGGCTGCAGACGATTGTCCGGCACCTTCTGTAATACAGATAGTGCTGGCCACATATCGTGCCAGCGATATCATCAGAGGGCATTCCCCCATTTACATGGGGGCATGGCCCCATGCAAATGGCCCCAAACGTAAAGAAGCTGTCAGGAGGCACACTGGCAGTGTGCCACATTCAGTGCGCCCCTTGTTGCCAACCATCTGGAGGGGCAAAGGGAGTCCAATGGACACCGTCGACATTCCCTTGCAGGTGGGTACAGTCACTCACTGCACCCACCTGCTAGGGGATCTCTCATCCCTCTTAAAAGCTCAGGCAGGTTGCCACCCGCAGAGTGAAACACAGAGTGGCTGCTTCAAAGCTGGTCTGTATTTCACTTGAATGCACTGCCCCAGGGCAGCACAACTTCACAGATGCCCTGGAGGCAGTGCAGGCATTCTAATAAAGCGCACTCTCCTTGTGAGCGCAGAGCACACCTTTTAAGAGGTATGCCCGGCTCTAACTAGGAAAATATACCACATTGTATAATACGGCCCCAGGTCTGCATTGGTAGCCTAAAACTAACAGGTCTGCATTTGTAGCTTTGCCAGTGCTTCTTTGCTTTTACCTTTTTACAAAGTGGTCTATCCTTAAAAAAAAACAAAAAAACTATGACTCGTTGTTTCATGGGACAAAATCACCATATACCCCATAGCTGCCAAAGTGCCCATGTCATGTATGGCATCTTTGCCCAGAGGTGGATTTTGTATGGTAGCAGTGTGTTGAATTATGTGAGTCGTAGTTTTATTATAGCTTTACTCTTTAAAAACCTCGGAAATGTTGTCTAAATTGTTGGGTCTGGTTGAAGGTGTCACTTGGGAGTTTGAAACCCTGATCACATCCCTAAGTCTCCCAGCCACAGTGCACAGGTACTACTTAAGTAAAAACAAAGCACACTTCCATCCCCCATACAACAGGTACAAAGTTGTCAGCAGCAGTCAAAGCTTGCCTTTCCTTACTCAAGCACCTCAGTAGTGAAACAAGCTTAATTCATCAGAGAGGTTTTAAGGCATGGGTAAAGTGGGCCCTGGCCCAGGGCCCCAGTCTTTCAGGGGACCACTCCGGTAGTGACAGCTCTGTTTTATAGAGACCCTTGCCCTGATTACCTTGAATAATTCTTAAACAGATTGTTTTAAATACTGTTTCCCTTTAATTTAATTTTTAATATGATCGATGTGCGAGAGTCTATAACAAACATTTTTCAAAGAAATGTTGCTTTTATGTTTCATGCAACATCCATAAAAAGTTTCTTTTAGATCAAAACAGTACCTCACATATGAGAAATGTGAGGGCGTCACAGAGATTATTTGCAGCAATATTAGTGAGCTGATACTGTGTTACAATTTTGATAACACACGTCACTATCCTTGAATATTAGATGTAACAACTTTAGAATGTGGACAAGCGTGTCTGTGCATCGTCAGTGATCTTGCCAAAGACAGCATGAAAGTGCTGAAATTGGATCATAAATTCAAAGCTGTTCCGAACAGGAGCCCCCAAAATACGTTCCGCCCAGGCCGCCAACATATTTAAGATGTCTCTGCCTCCCAGGCAGGCAGGCTCCAAGTGGTAGTGGTATGCAACTTTCAACCTCAAATGTGTGGAAATGTCAGGTATCAGTGGCGTGCACGTTAAGAGATGTCTGCAGCACAGGCTTAATCCACTGAGCTGAGTGTAAGGGTAGGTGACTAAATGAATGATTATGGGGGTGCTGTAGCTACTCTCACTCAAGTGTCATTATCTGTCAGTACACTTACGCATACTCTCTTTTCACACCTTTTGTGCCTGCAAAGTCCTGCAGCAGTCACACTGAGCCCTGCTAACACTTCTAGGCGTCTTTTTGTTGTCATATTCTACATTCTTGCTGCTCTCTGAGTCCTGCTGTCACTGTTGTAACTCGTTTCATTATCCTATCCTGCAGTCTTGCTTCTGCCTCCATGCTCTGCTGTCACTGTTGTATCTCTTGAACCACAGCCCTACTGTAAGCAAATGTCTTGGTAATGGGCTGCAATAACAGAGCACTCTAGCTCATATACTCATATATCAGAATCACTGGATGTTCACAAAAGGCTCCATTTCGTGTTTTTTTTTAAAATCGCAAAATCGCTATATTCTGGAAGGACTGATTAATGGGATTTTTATTGCACAAACTGTCACCCTAAAAAGGTATCCTGGGCTCAGATTCCTCCTTTGACCAACTTGTGTGATGGAAGACAAATCATTTTATATACCAGTGTTACGTTTACTTGAGAAACCAATTTGAAAGCACCTTAGAGTAACTCAGTTCAGGTTGTGTGCTTTTCAAAGTCTACACGGGCATATCATTAGCCGCAGAAGACCCGACAGGAGGAGAGGAACTTTTTATCTTACACGCCAACCTGGACGAGTTGTAAGCCCCCACCGTCTGGAGAGCCTCACTAACATCACACGCCACTGAGAAACTATGTGAACCTGGTACCTTACGAATATAACCATCTGATACAGATCCTCTAATGAATTATATGACAAATTGAATCATTCTTTTTACCTACTATTTAACACGAATATACAGCCTGATTCATGTAGCCAATAGCGCTCGCAAAAGGGCCAGATTCTGAGAATCTGGCCCTTTGCGAGTGCGATTTTTGCATTTGGTATTCATGATCCCAAATGCAAAAATCGCTATTTAAGAATTAGCAAATATGCGAGGAATAGCATTTAAGGAATCTCTATTAGAGATTCCTCAAATGCTATTCATGACACATCAAGAAATTGCGATTTAGCACTTTTGGGGCCGCTATTTACCGAGAGGTCAGACCTCTCGGTAAATAGCAAAAACTCAGAGAAATACTTTTAAAAGCATTTTTCTAAGTTGCATGTTGCACACACACATGTCCTTTGGACATGTGTGTGCGCAACACCTGTTCAAATGTGCTTTTTAGGGGTGCTACAGGGTGTCCTTTGGACACCCCTGGCACCCTTAAAATCGCTATCTTATTTGCGAGTAGCAAATTGCTACTCGCAATTAAGGGATACTCCCCATTCATTCCTATGGGCCTCTTGGCCCATAGGAATGAATGGGGAGTTTTTGCGAGTAGCAAATTGCTACTCGCAAATAAAGAACATGTAGGAATCGCTATTTAATTAGCAATTCCTACATGAATGCCGTTTTGCGTGTCCTCAATAGCGAGTCGCTATGATTCGCTATTAGGGCCACGCAAAACGGCCTGTACATGAATCAGGCTGAATGTCCCTTATGAACACTACCATTTGCACGCAGATCTTCTACTGAATTTTTCGACGAATTAAAAAGTTCATTTTATCATCTTTAAAATACGACAATATACCCATATCCCAAGCTGAAATTGTTGCTTCAGTTTCTTCCTTTTTAGGTCTCGGCTAGTAACGTGCTGAAAGCGCGTTCTCGCCAGAGAACTATAGTCGGCGTCTCAGCAGACTGAGAACGCCGAAGGGAGACAAGACCTGGCCGCGCGCAGCGTTTCCCCATAGGATAACGTGCGCGCGGCCAGGTCTTGTCTCCACAGCATGCATGGCAGGCCGGATCGCGTCGCGCGCCTCTGTGGAATGCAGGGGGAGTCTGCATACTAGCGCGCGGCGCTGATAAACAGGCAGGTTTTTTTTTTTGTCTTCCGTCTGCATGTTAGTAATGTCGGCACTATGTTTTTCCAGTCGAAGGGCAGCTGCGTATGGCTGACTCCAGTAAAGATGTGGTCACAGTCAGGACTGCACATTCAGAACCACACAGTCTCAACAATCACAATCACAAGTCTGGGGTTGCAGCTGTTTTATGAATTGCTTTCTTGATTTTGCATTGCATAAAGATGTGACACTGTTGCAAAACGTGTGTCTGTTTAAGAGAGCGCAGCCTATCATCTACGGATGTTGAAAACCGCTAAGCCAGCTCTCGGATAACAAAAACAGCCAGTGAGACACACGGTGAATTGTGCAACCCATAGACGCACGCTATTCTTGTCTGAACTAACACAACGTTATGGAGAGAGCAGTACTTTTAATCATCTGAAAACTGACAGAGAACAGCAGCTTCTAGTGAACCACAGAAGGGCACGAGGCACGTACAGTACACCACATTCTTCACAGAGCTGCAGCCCTCTGTCTACAGCGCGCTGCCTTTCAGCACACCACAAAGTTAAATATACTTAATGCACAGACCCCGTAGAATCCCACCGGGGCCCCCTGTGCTGGCAGGATCTGCCATTACTAATCACAGGCCTCGGAAACCATCGGATTTAGCAGTGACACAATAACGAACAGCTGCGCAACGAAGACACGATGGTCAAACCAAGGTGCATGACCCTCGCGCTAAAAAACACGTCCCGCGATCCTATAGGGTCTCGGTCTGGGATGCTACTGACAGGTCTCTTCATGTACCGTGCTCACCACAGACCACAGGGGCTGCTTAATTTACAAGTCTTCATTCGTGATGGCCATCTGACAGGCAGTTTTGGGGCTGCTGTGAATAACACGCGCCTATTTCGCAGACAGAGGCACAGCCTGCAGCCATGTGTCCGGCATGTGTTATGGTAATTAGATATTTAGAAGGCGGGTCCGAAACAAGGTTTTTAGGAATCTCTCTGGGAATTTTACATAAATATTGACAGCAGACCAGGACACGCTGGTCCTTTAGCGTGGCTGTTACTTTTTATTTTTTATTTTTTTATATTGTATTTATTGAGTTTTGAAAAAAAAACAGCAAAGCGTCTACAGTTGTTACAGACACTCATATGCATTTTCTGGAATTGTTTACAAGTCGGGCAAAGGCATCCTGTAAAATGTAGTTTAACCAGCACTTTTTGCACCAGACTTTTTTTAACTGAAGGCAACAGCAAAACAATTTGGTGGAATGTGCATTACTTCTTAATAATGATCGATATCCACTTCGTAACCTGTAATCAACAACATTATCTTGGATTTACAGCAGAGTGTCAGAGCAAAATCAACTTAGAACCCAGTTGGTAACTTGGTAAGGGCTGTTACTTTCGTGCTTTGAAATCGTTTGGTTTGCTAAACCGCCTTCCTCTCTTACCAATAAGACCTTTCTTCTTCATGCACAATAGCGTTCGCCTACGTCTGAGCTTTTTCACTGTCACACTTATTTGAGAAAGTAACACGCTTTGATATTTACTGCTTTTTAGTGCTGCAGGCACTAAAAAGCAGTAAATATCCGTAAAAGGCCGGTTTACTTACAGTTTTATAACATGATTGATTTTAGAACATGTATGCAAATATACCTGTTAATACAAACATAACTCCGCATCAATGTGCAGTGAGTAACAGTGCACGTGATCATACAATGCCAATGAGGCATTCTGGTGACAACCAACACGTCTGATTGCAAGTAGGTTCCATCTTTCTAAGACGGCATCAGAGGACCCTGACACGTGGTATCCTTTTGGTGAGAACAAAAACTAGCGCCCAATTTAGCTGTGCCCAGTTTACAAACCACGGAAGAATTGAAAAGCCACACTGACCCTGCCAGGAATCCAGTTTGTCACTTTCAGCTCGCGCAGATGTGATCTGACACGTTTAACTCACTGAGCACACATATATAAACTTTGATATATAGGCGCCTGCACCCTCTTCTTGGCACTAGACCGTTGCTGCCCGTATAGCATGGTTTGTGTACTGCCTCCTTCCAGTTAGCGGCCAGAGGCTCCAGGTTGACGATGGCTGAGTAACATCGCCGAACTCAAGGGACAAGGTCTTCGATTAAAAAAACCTCCGTTCGGAAAAGTGCACCTTGAAGTCCATTTCGACACCACCACTCCCATGCACACATAGACACCACCACTGCCATGCACACACGGACACCACCACTGCCATGCACACACAGACACCACCACTGCCATGCACACACAGACACCACCACTGCCATGCACACACAGACACCACCACTGCCATGCACACACGGACACCACCACTGCCATGCACACACGGACACCACCACTGCCATGCAAACACAGACACCACCACTGCCATACACACACGGACACCACCACTGCCATGCACACACGGACACCACCACTGCCATGCACACACGGACACCACCACTGCCATGCACACACGCACACCACCACTGCCATGCACACACAGACACCACCACTGCCATGCACACACAGACACCACCACTGCCATGCACACACAGACACCACCATTGCCATGCACACACGGACACCACCACTGCCATGCACACACGGACACCAGGACTGCCATGCGCACACGAACACCACCACTGCCATGCACACACGGACACCACCACTGCCATGCACACACGGACACCACCACTGCCATGCACACACAGACACCACCACTGCCATGCACACACAGACACCACCACTGCCATGCACACACAGACACCACCACTGCCATGCACACACGGACACCACCACTGCCATGCACACACGGACACCACCACTGCCATGCACACACAGACACCACCACTGCCATACACACACGGACACCACCACTGCCATGCACACACGGACACCACCACTGCCATGCACACACGGACACCACCACTGCCATGCACACACGCACACCACCACTGCCATGCACACACAGACACCACCACTGCCATGCACACACAGACACCACCACTGCCATGCACACACAGACACCACCATTGCCATGCACACACGGACACCACCACTGCCATGCACACACGGACACCAGGACTGCCATGCGCACACGAACACCACCACTGCCATGCACACACGGACACCACCACTGCCATGCACACACGGACACCACCACTGCCATGCACACACAGACACCACCACTGCCATGCACACATGGACACCACCACTGCCGTGCACACACGAACACCACCACTGCCATGCACACACAGACACCACCACTGCCATGCACACACGCACACCACCACTGCCGTGCAAACACGGACACCACCTCATTATGCAGGAGCTGCGCCTCTCGCCCCGTTATGATGTGTCGGGGGCGTAAAAGAAAAATGTTATTACATCGCAACACCTCGCAAGTTGTGTTTTTTAAATTATTTTTTATCCTTTTTACGGTTTGTGGCATATTGAATTTTACATTGTGTTATTTTATTAACCTATGTCCTGTCCCGTCCCGTCCCCCACTTCAAATAAGGTATACAATCTACAACATATCACTCTGCACTGCTACAAGTTAAACACTTGTGGTCATTGACTATGTCTGCTGACTTCCATTACAAAGGCGTAGCGAACAAGGCCTATATTTATTCGGCACAGCAAAACTAGCACTCGATATTACTGGCAACTTTGCTTGCCATAAGCAACAGCTAACCATTCCCAAACAATGTTTATATACTAATTGCAAATAAAAAAAAAAGTTAATGCAAAGCATTGTCATTTACAATGCCAGTAACTTAAACTTTAATGCTGCGAGACCTATTGCATTGCAAATGCTTGTTCTTGTATCGGCCATCATGAATTTATGTGTAATAGACGGCAACCTGATGAAGGCATGTATGCCGAAACGCGCGTTGTAGACATCTGCCGCATTGCCTCCATCTACTTAACGTCTATCGTCTCTTGTTTTCTTGTTTATGATGAATGATGATGTATTACTATGTAACTATTTATGAAATATAAAACAAACAGAAAATATAATATCACTTTAAAAAAATTTTTTAAAAAAATGATCAATTCATGTGAGTTTATAGCCATTTATGTCTGAATAGGGTGGTTCGTAAATTTAGAGTCCATTGTAACTGCAGACTTCAGAAAGGTAATTTTCTATTAATGATAATTTGTCTAGCTAAACTTTCTTCCCTATGCTTTTCAAATTGTGTCATTAACAGTGGCGGCTCCTCCGCTAAGGTGGAGGAGCGTTGCCTCACTGCTCTGTGAGCAGGTGAAAAAGAAAAGAAAATGATAATAACGCATTGTTATTCTCATTTTATTTTTCCGTCCTTGGTTAGCTGGTTAGGAGCGGGGATGGACTGCAGCAGAGGAGCAGGGGGAGGAGTGGTGGCTCTCTGTAAGTGCGCATGGCAGTTCGGCCGGCTGTCTTGGCCGGCCAAACAGTCATGCACACTTTGCATGTCCTCCACCAGGCTGTATTGTACAGTCTGGGTGAAGAGCATGCCCAGGCTCCCAGTCCATCTCTGAGCACCAAACCACGGCGCTCAGACCAATCACAACGCTTCTATCAGCAGCAGTGTTGTGATTGGCTAGGGGAGTAAGGAAGCCTGGGTGCACAATGCTTCTATCAGCAGTGTTGTGATTGGCTATTGGAGTATGGAAGCCTGGTTGCTTACTGTTTCTGCTTCCAGCCTGTGGAGTCCTAGAAGCGGGCGAAGAGAACCCAGAGGCGACAGCATGCAGGGAAGTGATTTTTTCTTCATTCCCTCAACCCCAATCGACCCGTCCTCCTCACCATTAAGCAGCAGCCACTACTGGTCATTTATAAATGGTTAATTAGCCAATAATGCTGCTCCATTTATAACAACATGTATACAATCCATATGACAACCTCGTTCTTTGTTTACTCATGCCAATGTAATCAGGCTGATGGAGTTTTGAATGCTTTCTTTTAAACTCATGTTTAGAAACAATTAGTGTTAACAACAATCCCTCAAAACTAAACAATAATGTTAAAGAAATTCCCTTGGTTAATTTTGAAGATTTGTTGCAATATTTTTGCAAAACCTTTCTTTCATTTTAAAGATTCTTTCTCATATTTTTGCAAAATCTTTTTCTGCCCCCAGCTCAGTTTAGGGCTCTTACCCCCAGATTCATCAATAACACATTTTGCTATTTCTTAATAGCGAAAAATACCAATTCGCTGTTAAGGAATAGCAAAATGCTATACATCAAGAAATCACTACAAAAATAGCGATTTCCAATAATTCCTTAATTGCGACTCGCAAATTGCGAGTCGCAATTAAGGAATATCTCCCCATTCATTCCTATGGGCCTAGAGGCCCATAGGAATGAATGGGGAGACAATCTCAATTTGCTAATCGCAATTAGCGATTCGCAAATTGAGATTGCGATTTCAAGGGTGCAGGCCTGTTGCACCCCTGAAATTAATGTGTGCACATATGTTGCGCACACACATGCCCTTAGGGCATGTGTGTGCGCAACATGAAACTTTGATAAATGCACTTTAGTGCATTTTTCAAAGTTATTGCAAATTACCATGAAGATTTACTTCATGGTAATTTGCGTGCCCTAATAGCGAATTCGCTATTTTTTTCACTTTCATGCATTGCATTTAAGGAATCTCAATTTGAGATTCCTTAAATGCAAAGAATCGCAATTTACAGCTAGATTAATCAACGTGAAATCGGCTCGCAAAGGGCCGGATTCTGAGAATCTGGCCCTTTGCAAGCGCAATTTTTGCATTTGGGATTCATCATCCCAAATGCAAAAATCTCTATTATAGAATTCGCAATTTAGCGAGGAATTGCATTTAACCCCTTCCATGCTCATGACGAGCTGAGCTCGTCATGAGTTGCGCCGCTCGCATGCTCATGACGAGCTCAGCTCGTCATGTAACGCGGTAAAATGAAAAAAGCCGCACAGCGCGAAAATGACCGCAGCACGCATGCGGTTAAGGAATCTCTATTTGAGATTCCTTAAATGCAATTCATTAACCAATTTTAAATTGCGAATTCGCAATATTTGGCCCCTTTTTTCCACGAAGTCAGACTTCGTGGTAAATAGCGAAAAAAATAGAAAAAAGCACTTTAGTGCATTATTCTCTGTTGCATGTTACATGTTGCATGTTGCATGTTGCATGTTACACACACACATGTTCTTTGGACATGTGTGTGCGCAACACCTGTGTAATGTTGCATTTCAGGGGTGTTACAGGGTGTCCTTTGGACACCCCTGGCACCCTTGAAATCGCAAACATGTAGGAATTGCAATATTTTGTGCAATTCCTACATGAATCCCGTTTTGCAAGTCCTTAATAGCGATTCCTTATGAATCGCTATTAAAGACTCGCAAAACGGGTCTTTGATGAATCTAGCTGTTAGTGAATTCTTGATTAGCAAATTTTGCATTTGGGATGATTCATCCCAAATGCAAAAATACCGATCGCAAAGGGCCAGATTCTCAGAATCTGGCCCTTTGCGAGCGGATTATGCTTGATCAAGCTGGCCCTTAAAGACAACCCACTTTCCTGGCTTTGTTCTGGCGCGACTCGCTCTATTCACACGTGGACTCGCATACCACTAGCATGAAATACGTCCTCGCATCCATTGTGAGGGCGCATTGTGCGCTTAACAAATATTACGAAATCGCACGTGACTCGAACAGCAGAGGCTCATTTTCCGTTAATTCTCCTGCAATAGGAATTTTACAAGAGCCCATCTCGATTACGTGACTGGCGTAATCTTGGCCTTTTCGGGCCACATGGCAGTGAAATTCCTTAAATTTCGCTGGATTGCGCCAGCGTAATCGATATCTGTTCTCGCTTTTTAAAATTGCACAAATACAATATTGTACATTTAGTATTAGGGCTTTCGACTAGCACTTCCTTTCTTTCTTACTGAGGACAAGTGCACCACCTGCTGGGGAAATGTATGTAGTAGAATTAATAGAATAATCTTGCCATTACTTGAAGATATTTAAATCTGAGCCTATTTAGAGCATGAATTGATCTCCTAAACACACTATAAAGACCAGATTAATTAAAAACTTTTCTGGACAACGGGAGTTTAGAGGTTGGGAGTGTAGTTGTGCGTTTCTAACACTGAGTGGAAAATATACCCAGCGGTGTTTCCTTTCTGCTGCGAGGCACAGCACCTTGGGCTTGTTACCTGCTCTGTACTGGTGGAGACTGCCTTGGCAGCTCACACCCACTTTGCCTGTTCAGAGAAAAATCCAAGTATTTGTGCAAAGGGGACACAGCTTTAAAGTCCTGGGAAGGCCCACATACTATGTAATAAGTGAAACACCGTGAGTAGGATAAAAAAAAACAGGCCACAAGGACGTGCAATCGGGCCCTTTTATTTGCATGATCACCTGACCGGTGACGCCTGTGTTGGATGAGTGAGGGGTGGATGTATGGGCCAGTCATCACGAAAGTGGCGTGTAACCAGTGGTGGCTGGTGAGATTTGAAAGTGGTGAGCCGTAAACTTACCGTCGGAGTGCACCGTGGAGAGCGAGTGACCCATACAATGTCAGCCAGGGGACACACCACAAAGACATGTTGTGAGCTTCCACTGTGAGCTCAGGACACAGCCTACTAACCTGCACTAACGGGGGAGGGGGGGTGCTTCAGATGTGCAATCACTAACCCTCACCTGCATTCTGTGACCCACACACTGACAGCCAGGGTGCTGAATACTAAGGCTGTCTATACTTTTTTCACCTCATGTAACAGTTCATCCACCAATGTACTCTTTCTGTCCCTGTCATCCTTGCAAATGTACTTTTCATCCTGGCATTCTCCATTTTCAACTATTTTGCTGTCTTTGACTTCCTTCTGCTTTTACATATTGCTGCTTTTATCACTCGCTGTCGCTCTTGGGTAAAGTCTGATGATTAAAAATAAGTCCTGGTCCCTGAAAGAGTGCCGGTGTGTCCCACCAGCAAACACAGTTCCCACAGCATTGCGCTTCCCACAGGAGCAGCCTCTTTTGCTGAGACCAGGGGACTCTGCTAGCACCATCATCGGTGCAACACACACTAAAGAGGGGGATACATGACTCCACTTGTCATGTCCGTTAGAACATCCTTTCTGTCTTGTCTACCTCTTTAACCTGTTGAATCGATGATGGTGATAGCAGAGCGTTATTCAGATCTGCTGTTATCTCAAGTCCAGTATTTACAGTTTCTGTCTCGAATTGGTGTTTAATGAGGGCAGGGGAGGAGCAGTTGTCGCTCCTGGATGTACAAATAGCCCTCCTGGTCACAGTGAATGAGGCTGCCACTATGCGAGAGTCGGCGCTTACCAGCTCAAATGAAGTAAATAAAGGTAGTTGCAAAATTGACTAGAACATACTTTGCAGTAAAGTTCAAAATGTATAACAAAAAGATGAACTTGCCTACTTTCAGTGATAGAAGTGAAGCAAAAACGGCGATAAGTATCTTGCCTGTCACCGTACAGGCGTGTCGCTGCATGCTGTACACACCTGCCCAATACACCCCACCCCGGCCTCCCCCCACCGCCACCCAAACTCGCGAGGTTTCACAAATTTAAAAAGATTACTGTGTCAAAAATAAAATACTGAATACATAACTCGAGCTGACCCTGTTTCGTCCGGCATTGGGAGCGGGCTCTCTTAGACATGTTAGCTGAATAAAACAAGCATTTACAATGCAATGGTCTCGGCATTATTAAAGGTAGAGCTATTGGCATTGCTCATGACTTTTTTTTTTAAAATCATAAATAAATGGCATTGTCATTTACATTGCCAATCGCTTAATCGTTAAATAAATGGCATTGTCATTCACAATGCCAATAGCTTAATCGCTCGCAAATGCATGACCGATTGCATTATACTCTGCTCATACATCGGAACTGTACCTGATTACAGTGTGCAGGCTGCTGACTACTTTATCTGAAGACAGTTGAAGTCCACCCTTATTCACCAGCCTAGCATGTGTCTAACTGCTGACTGTCATACCCTGACATGTTGCATCTCAGATCATTGGCGCTCCTCCTGTACCTAATGATGGCTTCAAAGCATTGTATGTGTCTGAGAAAGAGATATGAGCGGGGAAAGAGAGCAACTAAGGTTCTATCATGAACAATGCGAGCCTGCAACACATTACTTTTCTGCTGGTGCATGTCCGTGATGTACGCCCCTCATCACAATCCCTTTCCCATGCACAGCGCTGATGCGCAGATTACCTTTGTATCAGTTAACGGACATCTTAAAAATGGGTTCTCCCTGAGCCTATACTTAACATATTAGCAATACCCGTTTTCTGCTACATTCTTACTAAGGGATCATCTGCATTACCCCTTCCAGGCTGATGACGAGCTCAGCTCGTCATGAGCGTAACCTGCCGTGCGCTCATGACGAGCTGAGCTCGTCATGTAACGCGGTAAATTTAAAATTGCCGCGTTCAGCGGAAAAGCCGCCGCATTGATGCGGTTAACCGACAAAATTGCCGGGCCATAAATCACTGAAAATCTGCTGCAAGTGTGGGACTAGAGGAATGTAAACCTATTTTTCCCCACAGGCACCCTCTACTATATATTTGCGTAACATGCTGTCGTATCGTACCTTTCACCCATGTGTGTCCCTTAAAATGACACCGCCCATAAAAACCCACTTGTAACAAGAAAAAGACATGCCTTCTTTCCATGGAGGTTGCACAATGATGGGGAACGCATGGCATTCCGTCCCTGCAACTTTCTGTCCTCCTGTTTGCCTGTTTATCTCTAAGCCACCCTCCAGTGGGCCGCATTAGGCTCTCTGGGCACGTCTTCTGTATGGAGAGAGCTCTCCTGGTATTCGGCCTTGGAGGCATGTGTGAGCGCCGCCACCTCTCTCTGCTAACAGCTTCCCTCTCTGTCATCAGGGGATTATGCAACTGCCAAAGTTTTCAGAAACATGGAGAGCAGCCTCGAATTTCACCATGGCAATGTCAATGTTTGCAGAAAGCATTAATGACATGCACCATTTTATAGCAGACGTACGCTAAATTATATATTGACATTTGACTAATAAACACATTGTCTCTCAGCTCGAAAGTACTCATCTCCGCGACCCCTAGGGAGGAAGGCCTGGGTGTCAGTGCAGGATTCACATTTGTGGCCTGCGGGTTTTCTTGGCTCTCTGGCGCAGGAGTGAACGCACCGCCCTAGTTCAAACGATACTGGTTATACATAAAGATTTGATAACTGTGTGCAGAATAGTGTACGAGGCGCCACGGTTCTTAGGTCACATGCAGGGCTCGCTGAATTGTTTATTTCGCCGGATCTGGCTGGGTTTCCGTTCTGCTTCTGCATTTCAACGTGCCATCTCCACAACAGGTATCGTGAAAGTTTCCTTGGAGCCAGCGCCTCTGAAGGTGGGAGCTGCCTTCACGCAACGCCTGCCTTGACCGTAGGCTTCGGGTCCTCCTTGGGCCACGGGCTGCTACAAGCAGCGAGCCTCCCGGAAGCGCAGGGCGAAAAGAAACTCGAAGGTGCCTGGCAGAATTTCTCCTCACAGCTCACACCTCCACGGGGAGTCGCATCCTCTCCTCCGCCCATCCCTCCCAAGCAAGCAAAGAGCAGGCGACGAAGCAGCACTCCGTCCCTTCTCCTCCTCACATCTGCATGCAAGCTTTATTGCAGCAGGACCAACGCTCTAGCGCACAGCTTTCCAAACTTTTCATGTTGGTGACACACCTTTTTGTGAAAAAAAATTCAGGGACACGGTAACGCGAAGAAGCGCAGCGAGTGAGCCCGAACCACCTATGGTGGGTTCGGCCCCACACACCACCCCACAGACACACCACCCCACAGACACACAACCCCACACCCACCCCACACGCACACACAACCCCCCCCACACAAACCCCCTCACACACACAACACCCTAGCACTCGGATTACTATATTCCCTATGGTCGTTATGCTCCAGGTGAAATATATTCCCCTTTTAGGGCTGCCAGAGTCTACCAATATGTGGGAGGTTGAAACGTGTTGAAAATATCCTACTGGACTTGTTTGGAAGGAATTTCTCCGTTATTTTCATTACTGAAAAAGTCCACAGAATGTTAGCACAAACTCCTGTGTCAAGGTAAAGCAACAACCAATACTTGCGGACTGCCGCCTGAATTAGAGATAAAGATGTCACCCTGCATATGACCAGAGAAAATGGAGCACTGACGCCTCAAGATCTGAACATCTCCATGTAACCAGATTTTACATTGGTAATCCAGGAGGCTTAGAAAATATTTGCACCTGTCAAAAAGAAACTACAATAGCAGATAAAATATGCTAAGCCTAGTGTTGCTGCAGTGGAGAAAGCTTTTTGCTGCCCTTTTTTGGCACAGTTCGATCTTGATTCAGCTGACCGCATGTTGATGAATGAATAATAAGATTAGACAGACCCGGGGGCGTGGCTAAGGTGCCAAGGAAGATGGCCGCAATCCCGGAGAGCTCCGTTGCGACGTGAGGTGACGGGAGCTTCACCGGGTGACTTCTCTCTTCTCCGACTGCCGGACCAGCGCTAGAGTGCGTCGGAAGGTGCGCGCTGCATTTTCGTGTGTCCTCCAGCCCGCGAGCAGCTCTACTTACCGGTATTTCTCTTTCTGCAGTTCCTGACGGCTCGCTCGTCCTGCGGCCGCCATTTTGCGAGATGTACCGCGTTTGCGAGATGTGACTTCCTGCAATCCCTTAACATGTTGACTTTTTTACTATTCTGCATTGGATTTTGGAAATTGGCTACTTTTATTTGAATATTCTTCAGCTTTTGACCTCTCATGCTGATTTAATAGCATGTTTACTTCTCTCCTCAAGTTTCGGCCGCCATTTTGTTTTTGATGTTTTCCTCACTGTGCTCTCGAGGGATTATTATGCTTCTAATGGCCTCTTCCTGTTTCCTGTAGCCCTTGGTTTTGCTCCCTGCTGCTATAATTCAGACCCAGGCGTCCTTGTTGAGTTGCTGCTGAGTTTTCAGGACCTTTTATTGATATTTCTCCTCACTTTAGCGGCTGACTTGTGCTGGGCTCTCCTTTTCCACATAGTGCATTTTTTCAATTGACTCTTCACTACAATGGCTACGTCCCGCTCAAACCGTAATGCTCCTCTTCAGCAACGCTCTGTCTCTCATGCGCCTTTGGCGGATAATAACCCTTTCAATGTGTTGCAGGACTCACTTGATGATTCACACTCTGATTCTGCTAGCATCAAAGGCTCTAGTACTCCTAAGTCGCGCTCCACAAAGCCACTTTCCAAAGCTGTCTCTCCATCTTCGAATCCCAACTCAGGAAAGAGGTCTAAAGCTAATCCTCCTTCTCCTACAAATATGTCCAGCGCAATTTCTATGGAACTTCTTTTGGAGGAGATTCGAGCCCTTCGGCCATACATGTCAGAGACCAACTCCCGCCTCCAGAGTCTTGAGGATAATTGGTCTCACACACAGCAGAGAGTGGTGGATATTGAGGATTCCCTGGCTTCAGCTCAAACGGTCATTGTCCAGGTTCCTACTATGCAGAAGGAGATTGCTTTCCTCAAGCAGCAGGTTGAGAATTTGGAAAATAGAAATAGGCGCAATAACCTACGTATTTATGGCCTTGCCGAAAATCTTGAGGGGTCCACTCCAATTTCATTTTTTCAATCTTTTCTTCCCACTCTCCTCAATATTCCACCTTCGCCTCCTTTGAATATTCAACGTGCTCACCGTCTAGGTCCAGTATCTCATTGAGCAAATGTCTCCACTACCGTAAAACCTAGAGGTGTCATACTGTACTTTCTAGAATATACTGACCTCCTTCGAGTTCTTCATGCTGCCAGACAAAAAGGAAAAATTTCATACAATGGCTCTAACCTGTTCTTTGCTCAGGACTATGCTAAAGCTACTGCAGACCGTCGTAAACGATTTTTGGACATGAGACCTGCTTTACGGGCCCTCAATGCCCGCTACGGACTTTTTCATCCTTGCATCTTTAGGGTCACTTATAATAACAAGACGACATCTTATGAAGATCCTGTTCGCTTGCAGCAGTTCCTGGATTCCTGTCACGCCGACACGATGGACATTCCGCAACCATGATTTTTGTTGCCTTTCTTGTTTTTTCCTGTGATGTTCCCTCTATTTCCTAATGTTGGTTGTTCTGTGCATTTGTCATGTAGCTAATGTGTTTTATCTCCTATTTTGTTCTCATATTTGTTATTTTCTCTCTCCTCTATTCCTTTAGTTGCTGGTCTTGTGGTCCTTACGATTTGTTATCCGTTTATTCCTCCTCATTTGCCCGGTGGTTCCTCCCCTTGCCGCGTCTCCGTGGAGTCTTCGGTCCATTGTGCTCCCTTCCTTTATGGCTCCTCCATCCCCAGTTCTCTTGTATTTGTACGATATGTGTTTTATTATCACATTGATTATTGTTTTTATCTTCTTTTTGTACTCACTTTTTCCTCTTTTTCCTCTCCTTCTCCTCCTTTCTCCTCTTATCTTCTCTTCATTTTCTTCTTTCTTATATCTTCATATATTGCGTCTTCCCTTTTCTCTTTTCTCAGCTTTCAGCATTTCCTTGCTTCTCTTCTCCCTTTTCTTCATTTGCTGCACTGTTACTTTTATGCATGATTATTTATATATTTCGGATGTTTTTTAGACTTTTAAATGGCAATTAATATTATCTCTTGGAATGTTAAAGGTTTGGGGTCTCCTATCAAGAGACAACGTGTTCTTTCTCACTTAGCTCATCTGAAAGCAGATATAGTGTTGTTACAAGAAATACATCTCAAAGATGTTGAAGTTTCTAAACTACGACGTAATTGGGTGGGTCATGTCTTTGCTTCTCCGGGGACGGGAAAGCGCAATGGGGTTGCTATTTTGACTCATAAACGTTTGAATGTTCAACTTGTTCAACAGGATAATGATACGGAGGGCAGATGGGTTGTTACATCATTACTGGTCAACAAAATTCCTCTCACTATTTTTAATGTATATGCCCCTACCATTCCTGATAAGTTGTTCTGGCCACAAATTCTCTCCTCCACGATGCAGTATACTGATGATTATTTTATTTTTGGTGGGGATTGTAACACGATTATGGATCCTTTCCTGGATCGTAGATCCCACTCCCGATTTTCCCCGTCTCCAATCCATACTCAATTCACCTCCATTATTGACCAACGATCCCTGGTTGATTCATGGCGACTTTGTCACCCTACCCTACAAGAATACACGTATTTTTCTCCAGTCCATTCTTCCCAATCCCGTATAGATTATCTTTTTATTTCCAAAGCTCTCTCTCAACTCATTACTCCCTCAGATATAGGTTCCATTTTAATCTCCGATCATGCCCCGGTTTCCCTTCAGCTTGATTTACTTCCTCCTAGTAAGGGGACTAAGCGATGGAGATTCAACAATTCCCTACTCCTCGACACTACATTCTCTACCTCCTACCTTCAATTTGCCTCCCTTTTCTTTAAAGAGAATGAATCCCCTCAGACCTCCCCCCAACTGGTATTGGACACATTTAAGGCTGCTTCTAGAGATTTCATCATTTCCTATGTTGCCAAGAAGAGACGTCTACACACACAGTCTATTTCTACGCTTACCGCTCGTATTAAACATTTGGAACAAGTATATTACTCCTCCAAATCTCAATTTGATCTTAATAATCTTGTCTCCGCCAAATTATCCTTCAATAAATTATCCACCGAATCTGCGAATTTAATTTTACTTAAATCCAGTGCTAAGTACTATTCCTCTCAGAATAAAGCTGGTAATATGTTGGCAAATTATCTTAAAGTTAAGAAAGAACGCACCAAAATTGACTCGATTGTCTCTTCCACTAATACTATTCTTCATAAGGATGAAGATATTCTGGGTGAATTTTCTAATTTTTATCAGAATCTTTACACTCCTGAGTCTCCCCCTGTCCCCTCAGTCATTGATCGTTACTTATCTTCTATTCCTTCTCCTTCCGTTTCTGATGTAGATTTCTCCTCTTTAGACAAAGACATTACGTCTATAGATATTTTAGAAGCCATTCGTGTCCTCAAAAGGGGGAAAGCTCCAGGTCCAGATGGTTTCTCTATTGAATTTTATTCTCATTTTTCTGCTTTTCTTGTTCCTAAGTTATTTCAATTATTTTCTTTCTTTATTTCTTCCCAAAAGTCTGCAGGTTCTTTTCAGGAAGCACTGATTTGCCTTCTCCCCAAGGATAATAAGGATCATACTTTATGTAAAAATTATAGGCCTATTTCTTTGATTAACCTTGATTATAACATTTTTGCAAAAATTTTAGCTTTACGTTTAGACAACATTTTACCTCAACTTATTGGTAAGGAACAGTGTGGATTTATCAAAGGTCGACATCTATCAGATAACACACGTTTATTTTTTGATGTCCTTACTAAATCGCACACTTCCCCTCATTCTTTGGCTGCTATAGCTTTAGATGCTGAAAAGGCTTTTGACAGAGTTAACTGGCCCTTCCTTTTATCCTCTCTTAAATGGTTTGGTTTTGGGTCGCAGTTTCTTTCTTACGTTTCTTTGTTATATTCTTTTCCTAGGTCTTTTATTTTTGCTAATGGCCTTGTTTCCTCTTCTTTTCCTTTATTTCGTGGAGTTCGTCAAGGCTGTCCTCTTTCACCCCTTCTTTTTATTCTTGCTTTAGAACCTTTCCTAACAAAAATCCGACTCAATGCAAATATTTCAGGTTTCTCGTATGGAGATAAACAAATAAAGTTGTCCGCATATGCTGATGACATTCTTCTTTTTATTTCTAATCCTCAAGTTTCTGTTCCTGCGTTCCTCTCTGAAGTCTCTGATTTTGCAACCGTCTCAGGGTATAAACTAAATGTCGATAAATGCGAGATTCTTCCCCTTAACAAATTCTGTTTTCATGCGGATTTTTTGATATCTTCTTTTCATTGGAATCCCTCTAAGATTAAATATTTAGGCCTTTGGTTCGCTCCATCCATTAAAGAAACAGTGGCTCTTAATATTAAACATTTACATACTACTCTCACAGATTCTACGTCACAATGGCATCCGCTATTTTTATCTTGGTGGGGAAGGTTGGACACAATTAAAATGATGCTGGTTCCTATTATTTTATTTTTTCTTTCTAATCTCCCTGTTAATATTCCAAAATCTTGTTTTAAAACTATTTATTCTATTTTATCCCGTTTTTTAAGGCAAAATAAAAGAGCTAGAATGTCGTTTTCTAAACTTCGCCGCCCCAAACATTTGGGAGGTGTTAATTTTCCCGATTTTTCCTCTTACCATACTTCCTTTTTTCTTTCTCACTCAGTTTCTTTGCTGTCTCCTACTTTACTTGATGATACTTCTCTTCCCTTGTGGGTTGATGTTGAATCCACCTTTTTTCATCCCTTTTCGTTTAAAGAGTTAATTTCTTTGCCCCGTATCCCAAAGCAGTTGTCTCTACCTACTCTTACGACCTCCAGGACACTTTTTCTTCCATTGTTTCAGACTACCCTTGATAGCCATTCGCGTTTTTTACAATCTCCTCTTTGGTATAATCCTCTTATTAAGATCAAAAATAGGACTCTTTTCTGGAAGGCATGGTATAATCAAGGGCTGTTTTGGGTACATCAAGTTTTTCAACATGGTGCTTGTATCCCTTTCCCTACTCTTCAACATCGTTTCTCTCTTCCCCCTTCCTTCCTCTCTAAATTCACTCTTTTGACTGCTGCGGTTCAACTAGGTTTTGACTCCCTTCCCTCCTCTAACTCTTGTTCTTCCTCTTCTTCTCCTCTTACACTCTCTTTTCTCTTATCCTCATCTTCCGCTTCGCAGATTTATAAAAAATTCCATGAATCGTCTCCTACCCGAGATAAATCAACCGTTGAACTAGCATGGGAATCAGATTTAGGTGAAACGTTCTCTACCTCCTTGTGGCAAAATATATGGAATAAAATACGGAAATCCTCTAGAGCAGCCAACACTACCCAAACTTTATTTTTTCCTTATAATCGTCTTATGCTCACTCCTGCACGATTACATAAAGTGGATTCCTCTATTCCCTCTACATGCTGGTCATGTATGGAACCAAGATCGGATCTCAAACACATGCTTTTCCTCTGCCCCCTTGTTCGTGCATTTTGGTCCAAGGTTTGGAAACAACTTAATAATATTTTTTCTACTAATTTTCCTTTTTCCTCTACAAATGTTTTCCTGGGTAGCCTTTCCGACATATGGTCCTCCTCTCCCTTCAACACCTCTATTATTGATCTCCTTCTAGCGGTAGCTTTCCAACAAATCACCAAAGCGTGGAAAGATACCTCGTCCATATCCTATCAGGCTTGGTGGTATGGTGTTTGTTTTAACCATAGATTAGATAGAGCTTATGTTTATCCTATTACAATTGCTATCAAACGTGATTTATTGTGGTTGCCTATCACCTCTTTCTTAGACTCCTCAGCTGCATCCTCTACACTTCATTCCCCTCGTACTGAGGAAGTGCCCAAACCCCCTTGAAATGTTTCTTGGTTGCTTTTTTACTACGTTCTCAACTTGTTTCATTGTTTTCTATAGTTAAAATGGTTACGCTTATTTTATAATGCTGTGCTTTGAATACTGCAATTGTATTTTCTTTGCTGACTTTTTGCCTTTTTCCCCTTTTTCCTTCCCCTTCTCCCTTCCTCTCTTTCTTTCCCTCTCCACCTTTTTCTCTCTTTCATTCCTCTTTCTCTTATAAAATTATCTAGCTTGCTTGAGTTGTTTCATATCACATTTGTTATTTCTTGTACGAGCTGCATTCTTATACCCAATTAAATTCTCTTTAAACTAAAAAAAAGATTAGACAGACCCATCTCTGAAATGCTGTAATTGTTACATTTTGGTCGATTTGACAAAAGGCTCATGTGATGAAAAGGTACCACACAACTTGAAGACATATGTCCTACCAGGGGATTTGTTTAAAATGAGAGAGCTAAGCAAAAAAAATGCCTGCATAGCACCTTCACCTTGAACAAGAGAAAACAAATACAATTAACTTCGTTTAATGTTGCTGCGTGCTCGATTTTCAAGGGTAAGAGCTATTCAGCGTCTGTGACTTTCGGAAAAGTACAATTGGATTTTTTTCTTTACAATAGTTGGGGCTTATTTGCGACTGCTTGTGGTGCTGAAAATACAGCAGGCACACCGGATTACCTCCGTTAAAGGCACGCTTGTTGGAAACTCGCTGCAGTCACCACTGATTAACTAAATGGTCTGGTAATTCTCCTATATTGCTTTGCATTTAAAATACATTTGAAAGGCGAAATGTAGTGTCCTTTCATATTATACACAGAAGTTTAAGGCTGGCTCCGCCCAAAACAATTTCGCTGATTGAAGGTGGGAAGGCAAAACAGATCATTGTTCGAGTGGACAAGCATTACGTCACCTACAGCACTCTGCCAAAGAAACTCCAGAGAGCAGAGCAATCTTTGTTCTATTCAGCTTCACAGCTGTCCACCTGTGGATACTCCTGCATACGAAAGGGCTTCAAGCACCCCCCCCGTCGTCGTGTGTGGCATCCCGGGACCGCTCACAGCCACACCCAAGCACTTCACAGGTCGTTAACGACCTGTGCATGTTAATAGGGCTTTGTTATTGTTTGCCGATGACCGGCAGATGTCAGATCACATCTAGCGACACACCTACATATGGGGCGCGACACAGTAATGTGTCGCGCCACACAGTTTGGAAAGCTGTGCTCTAGCGATTCAATTAAGCACGATTTTATGTGTGTGCAAACATGAGTAATATCACGTTTCCCTAAATTGTATGGATCACGGGCACGCGGGCAGAGCGCAGAAGTCCCGCGTAATTAGCAGGCACATTATCATTCCGTGCACGCTGCCCCTCACAAGATATAGTGCAGAGATAGCCTGTAATGAGCTCACCCTCTGCCCCTCTAAGATAAATTATATCTCTCCCACCCAACCCTCCAAGCAGTGCTAATGGACAGCCCCGGCAGCGGTATGCCAATAACCTGCATCACATGGGCAGCCCTTTTCACAGGTCGCCCCCGCCGACCATGGCTATCACACTACAAACTGCACGGCTCTAGGTGTGGGAGCCAGGCTCACTATCAGGGGATTAATATTGTCTAGCAGACACCCAACAACAGCCTCCGCGCGAGACGGGTCCCTCCTCAGAATGTAATCACTGCCAAGCCCCTGGGGTGGCCCCGGCACGTATTTAAGAGGGATGGATTGTCCGGGGCTCTGCGATGCTGCTAAGAATCCAATCGCGCTGTGATCCATATTTCACTGTCATCGTCATGTTCTCATCTGCGCTAAAGCAGCCCGTCCCAGCAACGCACCCTCTTTAGATTGCATGTATGCACCGGTGTGACGTACCCGTGACATGTACAGGTGCCCAGACCCGCACAAACACCCCCTCCCCACGGGCCCAGTCAGATAAAGGGTCACTCCCCCAGCTGCCGTCAGTCATCAGGGAAGTGTCATTTATGCACAAATGAATGCAGCCTTGAAGGGTGAGCGCACGTCTCCACGGCCTTAATCACCGCAGCCTAGCAGGAAGGCACCCACACCTCCATATGTGTGCGATCTGCCATGCCTGCGGCGTTCCTCCCAGGCTCACATGTGGCACTCCCATCACCCGGGCACGGCAGCAGCTCCTCCGCTCGTTTATACACCTGACGCCGTTTTAACTTTCCTGATCCACACATTGCAAAATACACAGTAATTGCAGTAATCCCGCAAATTGTCCCTTCCTCCTCTGCCATTAAAGCCACATAACTTATTCATCTGAAACAAAAGTGTTACATTCCAAATCCACCTTAAAAAAGTACACGGATGCTATAGGAACCAGCTCACGTCTTCACGCGAGCATACTGCAAGAATATTTATTGAGCCAGCCTCAATCACTGCATTGAAAGCAAGGCAGGCACAGCAAATGCACATCCTAGCTCAAAAACAGCTCGAAATAAATGCACCCCTGCCCACAGACAATGTAAATCTTCTTCATACCGCTTCCTGGTGGCTAATAGGGGGTGAGATCAAAAGCAGTGGGAGACCTACCTTCTTCACACGAAAGCATCATGAAAAAGACAAGGTTCCAACATGTAAATCCACTTGTAAGCCCCCAGCAGAGCAGCAGAGGAGACGGCAGCAGCGGAGAGAGAGAGGCAGAGGCAGCAAGTGGCAGACTCCGAGCAGAGACACTCCTCTCTCTCCCCCCTCAGCCGAGATGCAAGCACCAGTGCTGCTGCCGCCAGAGAGGCGCAAGGGGCAGATCATTAATGCGAGGCAGCCGTGTGCAGAGCGTGCTGGACGCACAGAGTGGCCAGGTGGATGGATAGAAGCTAAAAAATACAGTTATCTTCGAGTATTCGGAAACAAGCCCTTACTGAAATTAGACCGATACTTGTAAACACCACCAAACGGCTCTTGCTCAAAAGCAAAACAAGCTGTTCCTTACTTAAAAAAAAAAAAAAATGGCGGCCGCAAGCATCTGAAAATTTCGGATTCGGGGGCGTGTTTAGGCGTTCTGAGTGACGGGTGACGTCACAGGGCGAAAGAAAGCCAAAAACACGCCCCCGAATCCGAAAGAGACGGGGCTTGTTTGGAGTGACTCCCTTCTCCTCCAATAGCTGTCCTCCGTTTAGGAAGCCAGCCAATGGAGGAGAGGTGGAGGAGAGAGGCGGGTTCTAAGCCCCGTCAAAAAATCATTAAATCTCCGACCAAAGACTGCGCAAGCGCAGCCTTTAGGTCCTCGACCTAAAAAACATGATCACTCGAAGGCTACAGAATGATTACTGTACAGTACGGAAATAGTATTTTCAAGTGCTTATACTTACAAACTGGTTTCACATTTTGTTTTCAGTGATATACATTTAATTTAAAAGAACGACGTGGAAAGTTTCATTAAAAGTAGCATATCACAGAAAAAAAATCTTAAAATGATTCTAAGATAAACAGGTTGCCCCAGGAAATGTAAAGTGGAATATTTGCCACGTGTAAAGAAACCAAATGTCTAGGCAGTAGACAACTCAGAATTCACGCTCTCTGCAAGCAGTCCATTAAAGAGGCGTAAGTTATACAATACAATACATAACAAGTTCAGGCGGGTAACCCAAAATACTTTCCCAAAATACTTTTTCCTGTTTGGGAATGCCAGGGACAGACTGGTGGTCTGGAACAGGGAGACAAATAATTGGCCATAACCTGCTGGGGGAAAACTCTGAGTGAGTCAGCGTCATTTATTTTTTGTTCTTCACACACGATCGTCCTTAGGGATTTGCTGATTTCACAGGTCGGCGTTTCTGGCAGGTGTAGTTGAGCGCGTTATTTCCGCATCAGATGCATCTGGGTGTGGGGACACCGGACCCGCTAATAAGTGTGCAGAGTGGAAACCCCCCTCCTCCCCCGCCCCTTCTGGGAATTGTGCTCCACACATGACATAATCGGGTGAAATCAGATTATACGACTGATAAAATCGGGTGCGTTCTTCCTGCTCCAATCTGGGCGCAAGCACTTTACTCGTCATGATTGCACAAAGTGGAATACCAAACCTCAGAGGTACAAATCTGGGGCCCATGGCTGTCTGCAATTACAATATTTCCAGCAGCCAAGCACAGTGGGAGCTGCCCTCCAACTTTTTAAAAAGTTATTCCCCAGTGAAAGCAACAGTGGAGCGTCAGGCAAAGGCGTGAACTTTCTACAAGAGAAAGATCTCAGTCTGCAGCCCAGCACGAGAACAGTTCTACAACTGGCCATGAATTGGGTTGAGGAATGCACATTTCGGTCATTAAAGCATATTTGGTGCGCAGTCGCGGCTCGCGCTACAATACTCGCGGAGAGGGGGGGGGGGAGGTCGCGCGGGGCCCAGGGGTGGTTAAAATAAAGCAGCATAATTTTATTTATTAAGCAAACTAAACACTTGACTTACCGGATCTGCACCGCCTCTGAGAGTCCTGAGTCCTGGGCCGGGGGTCCGACTCCTACGTTGGCGCCTTGGCAAGTACCACCTACGTTGGTCTCAGCCAATCCAGACGCTGCTCCAGAAGCAGCGCCAGGATTGGCTTGAGCAGTAGTGCGCATGTTCTGTTTAGGGCTTAACATTTTTTGCTACCAGCCCGGACATGCGCATTAGGCTGCTCATTAGAAGAGCGGCATGGAACAACCCTCGCTCTTCTAATGAGCACCGCCTAGTGCGCATGTTTGGGCTGGTCGCAAATGTTTTAAGCCCTAAACAGAGCATGCGCACTCTTGGTGTTGTGCGCTCCCCCACCGACCTCCTTATACATGTAACATCATCAATCATTCAGACTGACTGACACTTTCAGCAGCTGAACTCGGTAGTGTTGCCCCGCCCCCTTCTGAGCCGACTGCCTCGGGCTCCGGCGGCCTGCTGGGATCGAATGTGATTGCATTGTTGTGAGATGAGAGACTGATGGCAACGCTCGGTGGGGGGGGCAACGCCCATTCGCCCTAATTGACGCACCGCCCCTGCGTGTAACTAGTACATGCTGGAACACTATAACATGTCCAGCCGGACACTACATTCCTCCCAAACTTTATTGAGAATAAAAACAAGTCCAACCTGTGGGAATAAAACAAAAACACACAAAGACAACACTTAGTCTCAAGAGGCAGTCCGCAGAACAACAGTGGACAGGCGTAGCTGGGAGAACCGGGGCATCTCGGCACACATCCATGGTTTAACCAGCTAGCCCTGGGCACTAACACTGTATAGATGTAGTCTGGATTCTTTGTCTATATGTCAGTTAGGTGAATGTCCACTCATGTACTGTGGGTTGGTCTTGAGTGCTCTCATTGTGATGCGAGTCGGTGTCAAACAATTCAAACACGGTGCATCAGGTGCTCCGGGGTGGGGGGGGGGCATCCTGACTCCGTGAAAGCAAGTCTTTTCAGGACTGGGATGGCATTGGCGATGCTTGCAACATCTTACTCTGAAGCCCCAGTGTCTCACAGTCAGTGCTTAATTTGTAAAATATTAAGTGCAAGGGCTCTGACCAAGAAGCCACTGCAGCTTGCACCGCCCATCACCCCTGTCATCGCTGCCAAAACAACTACTAACCATCTTTCTCGCATGTAAATGCGACAGTTCAGATTATTCTAGGCCCCCAAAGCTAAAGGAATGGCTGGGGAGGCAGGTGTTGGTATTTTTTTAATGTATATTGTTTTCCTAAACAACTGTTACACTGCTCATCTCTAAATTACATGAGCAGCACCACCTTGTGGCAGACTGCCAAGTGTGGTGTTGACAATTAGGCGCCGGTGCCGAGCACCAGAAACCAATTAAGTGCCGGTGCTCAGCACCAAAAAGCTCCGGCTCAAATTAAGCACTGCTCCCAGTACCTTGTCAGCAGAGCTACTTCCATCTCTCGTGCGGGGATTCCCATGAGGCCCTTTCTGATGGGTTGCCACAAGAACGCATGAACTGTGCAGGGCTGTGTGGGGGCTTCTTGGCAGCTGCTACAGGATAACTAACAGAGACGATGGGTACGTAATTTGTGCAAAAGCGAGGGTGGATGACTCATGGCCGGTGTGCTTACCAACAAGACCCAGGTGCGGTGGGTTATCAGAAAGTCTCTGGAGACTTGGTCTCTCACATTGCTAGGAGTGCCTCATTAGTTTCTGGATGTTTGTGGACATAAGGCCCCACCCTGGTGATGAGATGCTCCTTTGTTAGATTGGCTGATGCACGTGGCAATGATGGTGCTGTTGCCATTTGACAACCTGTACAACAGGTGGCGATGACTTGCATGTCTAAAGGTGACTGGATGGACTTCGCAGCCACATGGCTTGGTGTATTTGCTAGTGCTGTACTTCTCCCTTTGCATGTTTGATTGCTAGCAGGGATGCCATCTTTCTCAAGCAGTTTATACTTTGGAACTGTTGGTTGCCTCGGGAAGCATGGGATAGAGACGTGGTTCACTCTTGCTGGAGGCTTACGTTTGGTTCTCCCACTTAGCAGTCCCCAGGGATGTTGCTCCACCTCGGTGGCTGGCTTGTGCCTCAAGTGGTGGTACGAGTCCTCGGTCTTTGCCCCTTGCTCATTTCCCCAGCGCATCTGTGGTCGTCCAATTCTTCAGTATGACAGTATTGTTACGCGCTCTTCTTTTCATTTCATCTTCTCGATGTAGCATCATTCCATGGTCTCTTCTTCTTGCTTGCTGTGTGATGTGGCATCCGGGTACCTGTTGCATGTATTCTCTGCACATGCAGCAAAGTGATGTCAGGCTACATGTCATTGGTTTTCCTCACTGGGACCTCATGCCAGCTCCATCTTGTCCGTAGAACTTCGCATCTTTTCCCAACTTGGACCACTCGCAGGTCCTCTCTTGTCGGTAGGACAGGGCATCCTCTCACCAATGCATTAGCCAGGATGTGAAAAGCAGAGGAGGTAGCTTTGCTTTCTTGGCTCTTGTCTGCAGCCTCTTCCATACCTTCCTTCTCTTGGACAAGGTGTTCGGGGTGCAACTCAGGATCGCAGTGGGATGCAAGGGTCACCTTTCATTGATGTGGTGGCAGCTTGCCACTAAGGAATATGCAAGTCTTATCATGTCTGTAATGGGTCGGTGAGCAACTCAGTCTTATAGCAGAGTGGGGGAGGATGCTGCCTGTAAAGTCTTTGTCCCACTGCGGGGCAGTGCTAAGCATGGGCGGATTTTGCAGATTCGCAATCCGCGAATTTGCGGATTTGCGAATTTGCGGATTGCGAAAATACGCAAAATCCGCGAATTCTCGCGGATTTTGCGGATTTTTTTGGGGGGGTGTGTTCGCACGGGTTTCTGCAAGTTCGCGAGGGTTTTGTACAATTTCGCAAATTGCAAACTTACTTGTCGGGTCGCCAGTTTTGCGAACTTGTTGTTTCTACGTGCCCAGCCTGTTTGCAAGGCTTTCTTCATCACTGCCACCCTCTGTCACCACTGGCACTCTCTTTGTTCACCCATGCCACCCTCTGGCTCACCCATGTCACCCTCTGTGTCATCACAGCACCCTCTGGTTCACCAGTGTACATTATTGGGGCAATGCAAAACACTGCCATCCTCTGTCAACACTGGCACTCTGGTTCACCCATGCCACCCTCTGGCTGGCACACCCATGCCACCCTCGGTGTCATCACAGCACCCTCTGATTGACCAGTGAGTGTACATTATTGTGGCAAAGCAAAGCACACCTGCTAAGTGCTTTAAGTTTTGCAAACAACAACACCTGCCCTGACCCAACTGACATTAATGAAGGCTGGCACCTGCTTGTCTGCTCCCTTTCCTTTTTGTTGCAATGTAAATTTTTTTTAACAGGATGCAATGGCATACTTCTAACTATTCTGTGACTGTCAGAGCAGGGTCACACAATAGTTGCAAGTAGGCAACCGGATTCTGGAGGGCCCCTTCAGGAAGCACTACAGGGAAATGGTTACAAATGATGAGCTCGAACTTTTGCACTTGCTCGTTTGTTTTGCTTTTGCAAAACTGGTTTTTCGGTAATTTCGCCCTATTCGCGAGGCGCGGCGTCATGCGAAATCGACCGTGGAAGCCGCGAACTCGTGCAAGTTACCCCAAGGTTGAGTACGGGCGCCGCCATTTTGTTTCCGTGACGTATTTCCGTTTCCGCCCGCTATGTGTAATCTCGCGGAATGAGCGCCTTGTGAATGCAAGTTCGCACGAGTTCGCGAGAGAAATCGCGTGCGAACTTACTTACGCGCACGTGATCTGGCCGCCATCTTGTTTTTCATTCATTCCTATGTGTCTGGGCATGGTGTTTCTATCCTCTCTATATCTCTGCCATCCTTTGCTTGTTTTAATATTTTTTTGATCTATTTAACTTTTTTCTATCCCTCTAGTTTTCTAGGTCTATATTTTTGTGTTTTAGTCTACTTTTGTTTACTTTTCAACTACTTTTTTAAACTTTTATTTTCTTCTTCCCTAGTCTTATTATTTTTCATTTTGCCTCCTTGTTGCTAACACCTGCCCAGACCATGGTGAAGATAGCTGTGAAGCTGCCCAAGACGGGCCCCGCAGCCCGTGCCCGGCTCCCGTGTGGCCGTTTGAGGGCGGAAATGGTGGTGCCCAGGGAGATCTTCAGCCCTGAGGAGGTGGGCGCACTCGTTTTCTATGTACAGCGCCGCCTCCCCAGGACCATCGCGGCAGGCGGCAGGATCGCTGGTGGCTACACCAACCGCCAGGAGCGACGGAAGCGGTGGGAGCAGGTGTGCCGGGCCCTGTTTGACATCTCGGGGGTCCAGCGCACCTACAACCAGGTGACCCACCGCTGGACCGATATCCTGGACCGGGAGAGCGACCTGCTCGACCTGCTGGGAGTGGAGGTCCCCGGGCTTGGTCAGTAGTAGTAGCAATTTTTTCATCACTCACTACTCTGTTTTTTCTCCTGCTCTGTGTGTTATATTGCAAATGTTTGCTTTAACTTTTTTACAAAGAGCAATAATGCTGCCGATTACATTGATAGGAGAGGTAAATTAATATTTCAAAATCTTCTGTGCATTTCAGGTGCACTGCTCTCCTTCTCTGTGGCGGTGCCACTGCTTATTTGTTTTCTATTTTGTGTTCATTTAATTGGGCTGAGTAATGTATGAGTGTACTTTACAGAACTGCGTAATGCTAGACACAAAGGGGCAGATTTACAAGCCCCTTGCGCCACGTTTACGCTGCCTTACCTGACGCACAGCAACGTAAACGTGGCGCATCCCTGCGAGTCATGTACAACGTGATGCATCTAGGGAGATGCGCCACGTTAAGGCCTGGGCCTGCGCCAGAATGGGTGCGTTCCCACGCAGGGGGGGGGGGGGTGGCGGTCAGGCAGCTGTGCGCCTCGCAAAAGTGCCTGCGTGAAATCTACAAGATTTAACGCAGGCATTTCCGCGACGCTACTACGTCAATTCTTTATGCCTGCTTGCTTGAGGCAGGCGTAAGGACTGATGCGGTATGTTGAGTATTGTGCAGCCCTGAGCATTGCTAGAGTTGCATCGCGCCTGCGACGCGACTCTAGAGATGCGCCCCTCTTTCGTCACGAGATGCGTCACGCATCTGCCTACCCTTGCGCCAGGGTTTGCCGCATTGTAATTGCGGCGCATCTGCCGTGACGCAAGGTTAGTTTTGCGTTATGCATTTGTTCTGGTGCACCTCTGGAGGTGTGCAGCCCAGAACTCGTAAGTATGCCCCTAAGTGTCAGATTAGCAATTACCTGCGCATCCCTGCAAAGTGTGCGGCACGCCAGCACCACCCATGGTGCGCCGTATTTACAATGCGGCACACCATGGTCCCAAAACGTCACCGAAGCGTTACGCATCGGTGCCGTAAAGGCGGCTCATTGATGGAGTTGCGTTGCAACGATGGCGCAGCTCCAGCAATGCTGCGTCAAGCCTTACGTCTGCTTCATGCAGGCGCAGGGTTTCAGTGACGCATCATTGTCCTAAATGACTGATTGAAATTTTATATATTCCCCATAGCCACTTTTAGCATGCGTTCCTGCGCAGGAACGCCCTCCCTTGCGCTGGAACGCTCCCTTATGGCGCAGGGCTTTAGAATGGGATGCATCTCCCATATGCGTCACGTTGTTAATATACGCCACACCATGGCGCCTCTCTTGTTGTGGCGCTGCGTCACAAAAGTGACGCAAGAACAGAGCAAAAGAGCTGCAAGGGGCTTGTAAATCTGCCCCTAGAGTAGAGGCTCAGGTGCAGTCCTTCCTTTGTAGCCCTCTTTTTGGCTGAAATAGTTGGTTCTTGTTCTTTCTAAATGTTTGATTTGGTTGACAAGGACATCGACAAGCAGCAATCATCAATGTTTTCTGTTCTTTCTTTCATGTTGTACGTCAGGTCCGCCCAGGAGCAAGCGGACGGAAAAGGAGGATGCTGTGGCTCCAAAAGAGGAGGATGCAGGCCAGGGCGGCGAGTGCTCCTTTGCTGGCCCCAGTAAGTTTTCATTTAAATATAGAGGACCTATTGTTGTCCAAGCGTTCCTAATTTAATTTTCTCAACATAGTGTTTAGATAGGAGCAAAATCCATAATACTACTGTTGCAGGGACAATTCTCCACAAACCGAACTATGGACACCAAAGACCAGAGTAATAATATTTCAGAGTGGCGTGTTTGGCACACTGTATAAACCTGGTAGTGTCAGCGGCACGGACTCCTCCTTGCAAAAATTGCAAAACCTTTCGCTCAGTCACTCTAGTCTGGAGGACCAAAAACCACAGAGTCTATTCAAGTTTAAAAGCTTTATTAAAAGTAAAAGTAAACACATATATTAAAATAAAGTTAGCTGGAAATGGAAAAGTTCTTGGTGCTGAGTTGATGAGTAATGGAACACATTTCTTGTGGTCGAGCCGAGCTTTCACCTGGTTTGAAGTTGATGTTGCTCTTGTCCTTAGAAGTCCAGCTTCTGTCTGTTCAGAGAAAAATGGTGTGTGTTAAAATTAAGCAAGCATTCATCAATTGTGACAAAAAAGTGCAGCAAGACAACAGCCTTCCCTGGAAGGAGGGACATTTTTTACTTTAGACTAGACAGTCAATTACTTTTTCTGTTGTTTTCACATTTCTTCATTCCTAGACCAAATACTAGTGAGTGGTGTAATCTAACATTCTTAAATCTACTTTGTAGGTGGAACATCTGGTGGCGGGGCCAGCTCGGATGTGGTGGTGGTGATCGACTCTGAGTCCGAGGACAACTCTGGGGAGGAGGCGGCGCAAGAGGGCCAAGAACAGACTGTGAGGAAGCAGACAGTGGTGGTGGCGGGTACAGGTAAGCTGGATCATGGTACTATCTGACTCTTAGATAGCATATGATGTGTATCTACAGAGAGTAGACGGTCACTGGATGAACTACGAAAATACTATGAAATGTTTCCAGGGGGGGGGTGCAACATCATCACCATCTCCTGAGTCCTACTCCTGACATGATTGAGCACAAGTATTAAATACATTTTTTTTAAATCTAACACGACATAGAGCTTAAATAAACAAAGAACCCCATAGGGGGAAGAGAAAAATCTTGTGCGGCACCACAGCAGACGACCTGGCAACTACATTAAAACAGAGGGAAAAACAAAAAATGCCAGAAAAAAACAATTCAATCTAAATCAGGAGGATGTGGTTATAGAGCATGGGTCCTCACAAACTTTCTCTCGGGGCCAAATTGACAGTGTGGTTTGTGGCCAAGGGCCGCACCGAAGGGGGCAGGGTCAGTGGGGGAGGGGGGTGGATCAAGAGCAACAAAAAAAACTATGACCATGAGGTTGAACTCATGCCCCTGCAGCGGATGCCTTCGTCCACTGAGCCACCAGACCTGGCATACACATTACACACATCTTTCTTTCTCTCTCTCCCTCCCTCTCTCTCTCTGTCTCCCTCCCTCTCTCTCTGTCTCCCTCCCTCTCTCTGTTTCCCTCTCTCTTTCTCTCTCTGTCTCCCTCTTTCTGTCTCCCTGTGTCTCCCTCTACCTCGCTGTCTCTCTCTCTCTGTCTCCCTCCCTCACCCTCCCTCTGTCACCCTCTGGCTCCCTCCCTCTCTCTCTCTCCTTCTGTCTTCCTCTCTCTCTGTCTCTGCCTCTATCTGTCTGTCGGTCCCAGCCTGCTGTAATTACCATATTGTAATTTGTCACTGGGCCAGCACTGGATGGACCTGCGATCCAGGGGGGGGCAAGCGCCCCCCCTTGCCCCTCCCTGCGGACGCCCATGATACTGGCCTGAATAGTTTTGTACTGCTCTGGCTAGTTGCTAGTTGTACTGTGACTCAACTTCCTGCTGAATCATTTTGTGTTATTCATATTCTTAAAGAGCATTGGTTACAGATTATGTCTTTCTTTCTTCATATAGTTGGTCATACTAAAACATCAAAACCAACAAGGAGTATGCAGGCTGTACTGGCCCGGCAACGGAGGCTGGATGCTACTGTTGCCCAATATCGGCGGCTGGTGGAACTGGAGGGGGACGACACGCAGTCCAGTACATCGAATGGCACATCTGCATCCTCCTCCGTGACCCCACGTTCTGCCGGTCAGCGCAGTGCTCCGGCGAAACGGAGCCGTGCTGGCAGACGCCACCGCCGAGCAGCAAAGGCTGCCCCTCACAGTACTCTAAAGGCTCGCTTGCGCCGTGCAATCCACAGAGTGTCCGACCTGGAGGCGGAGGTCCGGAAATTGAAAAAATATCAAAATTTGTTGGAGGGCCTCCGCTTAGACCATGCCACCCTCCGGGAGCAGTACGATGCCCTGGCCCTAAGGCATGATGCCCTGGAGGCCAAAGTCAACACCATGCATCCCTAGAGTGTCCCTTGCCCCTTTTTTAGAGACTTTTGTGGGGTGGGAATTGGGAGTTGGGGTTTTTGGGGACTTTTGAAGGACTATTTATTTGTTGGGGTTAGGGAGGGTCTTGCGGGAGTTTATTTTGTTAGGGATATAAAAATATACTTTTTCAAACTTTATCTGAGCACACCTGTTTTTTACTACTTTTGAGCCTGGTGGGTGGTGGTTTTGCAGTAAGTTCGTTTTACTGAACACTGTCATCGTGTTGGTTCACGTGTAATTGGCCAAATGTTTTCCAAAGTAAATG
This sequence comes from Lissotriton helveticus, assembly GCF_964261635.1. Lineage (NCBI taxonomy): Eukaryota > Metazoa > Chordata > Amphibia > Caudata > Salamandridae > Lissotriton > Lissotriton helveticus. The sequence goes on from NC_136065.1 coordinate 948,068,697, forward strand.
CCTGTCACAGAGTTTGTTAATTCAAGAGTCCTAGGACTTTACTACTAGTACCACTGTCACTCTCTCGCCTCTCCTAATACTCCATTATACTACCTCCCATCCAAACGCTTATCTTACCTGTAATTTGTATTTGAGGGCTGGCTCCACCTGGAATTCACATTGTCCTAAAGCGTTCTGCAGCAGGGCCCCAACTGGAGTTTCCCAGCGTGGATTTTCTGCAAAACAAAAGCAATCAACATTAGAAATGTGGCAGCGGTGCTCACAGACTCCGAAAACCTAGAAGCCTCACAGACAGCACCCCTAAGACAGGCAAGCGAGCAATAATAACGCCTAAACGTTCACGTGTAATTGGCCAAATGTTTTCCAAAGTAAATGCCTAACCAATTTCATCCCTTAATAGACCTTGCCAGCAATGGCCCAGCCAAGACCCGTAAACCCAAGCGCAAACAAGTTTGACACCCCCCAAACAGCCAAAAAGCAACTCGGGGAAAAAAAGTCACACTTAGCAAAATGTATTTAAATGAGGACTCACTACTTCCAGTCCCTCTTTAGGGGACTCGTCAACGTAAGTTTCTTCATTGTGCAGAATCCAGGCATCAGCATTACGGGAAATGGATAGGGTGAGTCTGGAGGAGGAGGATAGACGACCAGGACTGAGTTCTTGTCAACTAACTGTTGTGAACCTGAGGAATGCTGCGGCATCAAAATCAAGACAGTTCTGCTGATGGGCTTGTTGTTTGATTGGGTGATTACAGTTTTGTTGTGAATGTGATGAAGCACTTGCTAAACAAAGAAAGACAGACACACAGGAATAAAAGTGAATAAGGACGAAAAATAAAGTTAATGAATAATTGACTCATTTTCAGAACTCGCTGTCAGGGAAGCAGAGCTCGTCCTCAAACTCTGCAAATTGAGTCGGTAGTACTTCTGGTAACTGAGGAGAACTTTCCTCGGGTAGGTCGGTGTCCTCTTCTTCCTGCGTGCATTCTCGTACTTTGTAATCTGGTGGTATGAAGTGCTGGTTCATCTTTATCATGGTGAGCCGCTCCACATTTGCGGGCAAGAGGCGGGACCTTTTGCAAGTCACAATGCCACCAGCAGAACTAAAAACACGTTCTGAAGACACGCTTGCGAGTGGGCAAGACAAGTAATTGATAGCCAGGTTGGTGAGCTCTCGCCATATGTTTCTTTCCCCATGCCAATACGCCAATGGGTCCTCAGTAATATTGACCGCTGTTGAGTCATCCAGATAGGCCTGCACCATTGAAAGAATGTCCTCCCGGATTCCTGTACTTTGCACTTCTGTGTCCTTTCTGGGACAAGGAAACCCTAGCTCACTTAGCCAATCCGCTTCAGACATATCGCCTGGGCCTGGTGCAGATGATACGGTTGCTGGTGTGGTTAACGGCTCAGAGGAAAAGTCACTCACTTCTGCCACAGGCACAGATGCAGCAGTGTTTTTTTGGGACGCCTGATGGCCTGCTGATTCACTAGTAGTACTGTCTTCTCCTACAGTTTCCTTCCGCTCTCTTTCAAAACGAATGGCTGACTGAGCTAGCCAACCTTTGTACTCTGTAACATCTGATGTTTCAAAAGGAATTATTACTTTGCCAAACAATGGCTTTTTGTAACGTGGATCCAGAATAGTAGCACAAATGTAGTGCTGTTGTTTCTTGATATTTACAAGCCGTTTATTGCTAACTAGGCGTTGTAATAATCTCTGCGCCAACTCATATGCTTCATTCTTTCCAGCATCTTTTAATTCTGAAGACACCACTTTGACTTGGTGCTCGAGCTTCAGCAACAATGGGATAGCTTTGCTCAAAGAACAGTCCTCCCTGCTGACGTCATGCGTGAAGACCTCAAAAGGACGAAGCATGTCTGTCAGGCTTTTAACTAGCTGCCATTGCTCCACCGCTAGCATCATTTCTGTCGTATCACCACCCAGGTTGTAGAAATACTCATTGACTACTGGAAACAGCTCATGCAGACGCTCAAGCATGTAGAAGGTTGAGTTCCAACGTGTTGCCACCTCCTGGATAAGTGCTTTCACTGGCATTCTACATACATTTTGCTGGCGCCTCAGCTCCTTCCGGGCCTTAAAAGAATGGTTGAAATGTGTGCATATTCTTCTGCAGATGGTCAGTATTTTGTCGACTGCAAGTTCTTTTTTCAAGAACTTTTGCACGACAAGGTTCATACAGTGCGCCAAACACGGCACTCTGAAATAGTAACCGTTCTCCATGGCCTTAACTACATTGCTGCCATTATCAGTAGAAACATAACCAACCTTGCAATTTCTTGGGGGCAGCCATTGCGAGACCTTTTTGTTAAAGTCATCCAAAATGTTGGCTGCAGTATGAGTTTTCTCCATGCCAAACATGGCTAATGTTGCATGTTTACGAGCACCCTTAAAAATCTCGAACAAGTCACCACCTGCATTTATCTGTTTTGCAACCCCTGAAAAAGAGACCCAGTGTGCAGTGATGCACATGTAATCAAGGGCTTGGCAACTGGTCCACATGTCTGTTGTCAGGTGTATAGTGTGAACAGCACTCTTCTGCAAAGCTGCCCCAACCAACTCAAGCACCTCTTTATGTAGTGCTGGAACAGCAACCCTGGCAAAATAGAACCGGCTAGGAACCTTCCATTTAGGGGCCAGTGTTGCCACGAGTTCAAGAAAACCCACACCTTCGACAAACGAAAAAGGGAGAAGGTCCACCGCTAGCATTTTAGCCAGCTTCGTGTTATACAGGCGTACAATTGGGTGGTTGCGTTGAAATTGCGCATCTGAGGAGAACATGTTTGTAATGGTGCGCTGGACAAATTTACTGGATGATGTTGATGCCTTCTTCGACCCACTTCTGCTCAGTGTTGACATTTTCCGCATTGGTGTGTCTCCCAGACTATCAGTGTGCCTCCTATGTGTTCCGGAGGGTGTGGTGCTGCCAGGGGTACTGGGTGCAACCGGACAAATGTCTGACGCTTCTTCTACCTCCCCGTCATCTTCAGATGAAACACCTAGTATGGGTATATTTTGGCCACTTGCCCTTTGGGATTGCTTTCCCTTGATGTTTGCTAGGTGCGCAAACCATACGACAGCGTGCCTTCTTTTAAGATGACCTATCTGGCCTCCGGTTCCATAGTTGGTACCAGTCTTACCACGGCTAACTCTAGTCTTACAAATGCAACAAACGCCTATGTTATCATACTTTGCATGGACACTAAAAAAGTTCCAAACTGGGGACTGGAAACCTCTGGTTTTGCCGCACGAGATGATACTGCCAATGCCAGATGGAGCAGCGGTGGATGAGCCTTGCAGACATCTACTGGGTTGTGCAATTATTGCAGCAACCCTACTTGAGGGAGTCGAGCTGGATGGAGTCCCCCTCTGGGGAGAAAATATGGGAGCTGTAGGTTTTGTTGAACTTGTTGTACTACTTGACTGCCTTGGTGGTGCTACCAGTGCCACGTCGCCAGGGTCACGCTCAGCATGACGTCGGGATAGGGTATAAATGTCTGTCTGCTGCATGGCCGGTGTGGCTGGAATGATGTGTGTGATGACTAGGTCATTGCTGTCATCCTGTTCAACAACATCAGAATGCACCACTTCATCAAGTCCGACGTTCGGATCCATAAGTATGAGCTTTCCGGGGGCCTTCCTTTTAACATTTGATACCTTTCGCAGCTCATGGTGTGCCTCCCTCTCAGACGTCGGAGATGGTTGCCAATCTAGATCCAGATCATCTGATAGAGCGGGGCTTGAAGAGGAACCTCTACACACACTCCTTGATCTTTTCCTTGCTGGGGAGCTGGGAGAAAATGAATCATCAGGAGGAGTGCCTTCGTCTTCCTGACATGATACCCCGGCTCCAAAGTCAATTTCCTCCTGTGCCCCTACTTCTGGAAGAACAACCATTGTGGGCACTTGCACCGCTCCATGCGCCGCTACATGGGCCTCTTCACTGACCTCTACTTGCAACTCTCCATGGACCTCTCCTTCTCGGCCTTCTCCTTCTCGGCCTTCTCCTTCTCGGCCAGCTCCTTCTCGACCAGCTCCTTCTCGGCCAGCTCCTTCTCGGACAGCTCCTTCTCGGACAGCTCGGACAGCTCCTTCTCGGACAGCTCCTTCTCGGACAGCTCCTTCTCGGACAGCTCCTTGCGCATGTACTTGTGCTTGTACTAGTAGCCCATGCAGTTGTTGTTGCGGCTTTGCTTGTTGAATAGTACTTGTGAGATGAGTTACAACCTGTGTTGATGGTGTGCTGCTACTTTCTTGCGATGAGCCAACATCACTGGTCGTTGGTGATTGAACCACTAAACAGGCTACCTGTGCAGCACTCATGGTGGGCCTTTGTTTTTTCCACAAAAATTTAGTGGTCGAGCCACCAGTCTCCTTGGTAAGTGGTGCCACTTGCTTCTTCTTCTCCTTAGTAGAGACATCTTTCTTGCAAGAGGAGCTACGGGCACCTCTTTTTGGAGCCATCTTCTTCAGATGTCGGAACAGCAGGCCGCAGCAAGACTTCTTCCTGGCACTGATGCTCAACGATGATGCGGAGTTATTGACTTTGTGCACCTAAAAGCAAACGAAGACAGAGGAACATCAGTAAATATATGTTGCATATGTAGCGCTTCAATAAATAGTTTGCAAGTAGGCATTTATGAATACACACGTGCACACCACACAATATGGAAATTTCAAAATTAAGAATTGCTAAATTTTTGGGAAACAGGAATTTAACATTGATCCAAGAGAGCACACACAGAGAGGGTTATAGTTTCATGTACCACTGACTCCCCCTGGGCACAATGGGTAAAAGCAAGGCAAAATGGGTGCAGGCCTATGGCACAAAGCTCACTGCCTGCCTTCAAAATGGCCGCTTGACCCCCATCCACATGGCCAGGACCATGCCTCAAAATGGCCCCCACCAACATAGCCAGCCCCCAACCCCTACTCCAAAAAGTCAAAAAACACAACACCAATCAAATCACCACAATACAATGCCATCCATCAAGTTTCAGAAGGTTTATGCTGCCTGCTGGTGGTTTTCTGGTGCAGAATTGCAATTTTTGCAATTTCGCGTGTGCGAGATTGTTGCTTCACGACGCGAACGTGGCGAAAAACCAGCAAAATCCGCGAACAGACCGATTCTGGGCCCCCTGGGCATGATAAAATCACAGCACACTGGGTGCAGGCCTATGGCACAAAGCACACAAACTGGCTTAAAAATGGCCCCTAGACCCCCACCCACACGGGACCAGGCAATAAAATGGCCCCCACCCACATAGCAAGCCCCCAACACCACCCCAAAAAGTCGTAAAACACACAAAAATCACCACAATCCAATGCCATCCATGCCCTGGCCAGAATCATGTTAAAATTCAACAAAACAGTTGTATCATGCATGCACCCATAACTAAGCCTGGTAGTTTTCAATTCATGTGCAGAATTGTAATTTTTACAATTTCGCGAGTGCGAGATTGTTGCTGCGCGGGACGCGAGCAGTGCGAACACAGGCACATTTTTTTTTTTTAAATCCGATTTTCGGGTAATCCGCGGGAGTTCTAGGCCCCCTGGGCATAATGAAAGAAATCAGAGCTTGACCCCATCCACATGGCCAGGACCTGCAGGACCATGCCTCAAAATGGCCTCCCACCAACATAGCCAGCCCCCAACCCCATCCCAAAAAGTCGAAAAACACACACAAAAATCACCACAAACAAACAACATCAACTTATCAACTTACTTGTGAAATCAAATTTCGAATCCAAAAGTAATCCAAAAGGCCTCAAAGCCAAATCTCCAGCAGCATCCACAAAAAGTAATCCTTCCCAGTCAAGATCGAATTCAAAGTGGCCAGGAAATGGACTAAGCAATGGGAGGAGCTTGCTGGACAGGAACAGGAAGTTGGAGACTGGGTCACTTCCTTCACCCCTCCCCAATTGTAATTTTTGTAATTTCGCGAGTGCGAGATTGTTGCTGCCCGCGCCGCGGACCGCGAGCAGTGCGAACACAAGCAAAAAATACGCTGCGCGCGGATTTGCGTATTTTCGCTACATCCGCGAGAGTTCGCGGATTGCGGATTTACCGAAAATCCGAAAAATCCGCGAGCGGAACGGATTTTATGCCCATGCTTAGGCAGTGCTAGTGCAGGTATGGAGTAGATGCTGTCCTTCCTGCATTCAGGCCACGCTAGGCCTTTCCTCTTGTCTCTGGAGAGTGCGGGTGGCACTGGGTATGTGTGTGTGGTCTATGGCAGGCAGCTCATTACTTGTCTTGCTTTGGGGAGCAGTGCCCGTCTTCCTCCTCATGGAATCAGCAGCAGTGTCACTTTCACAGGTGCCCTCTGCTGACTATTTGTATGCTTGCTGTTCTTTCTTGCAGTGGTAATCATTTGCCACTGGGGGTGCACTGCATGTTTCTCTCCTTCACCTTCACAGAGAGCAGCACAGTACATTGGGGTGGGGTGGGGGGGGGGGGCTAAGTGGCTACAAACTTAAGTTTGTGGTTGGCTCTGCTGCTGCTGCAAGGCATACTGCCATGTTGGCTTTTCTGGTTTGGGCTTGGCTGCCTTTGAATTCGCTGTGTTTGCTGGACTCTTGGCTGCGTTATGGCTAGGGCAACTTTGGACTTCCTGGGGGCTCTTTGCTGCTGCAGTTACTTGGGTGAGGGACTCTGTGCGACCGGCTGGTGCTGATATTCCCGCATCATGTTTTCATTCTTCCAGTCCCCAGGGGCCTTCTCTGCTGTCTTTCAGGCCAGGGTGTATTGTGGCGAATGGCTACAAGCTGGCGCTGTGGTACTCTCGGGCTCCCGTCTCAACTCTACAACGCAGATCCTGCCACTACTCGCAGTGTAAGAGTAGAGGAGCCTCCTTCACAATCACTTTGGCTCACACTGCTTTAGGTGAGGTCGTGGGGGTACGGCAAGCTTCATAACTCATGTTGGGCGGTAAGGTGGCATGGTCCTTTTTTTTGCACTTACCCAACGGATGGGGACTCACGGGCTGTGGCTGAGTACGGTCCTGGTGCTGCTGAGTCTCCTCACCCGCTCTTGTCTCCGCCTACACTGGCTCACCGCCCGCAGGTCGCGCCACCATTTACCCCCTTCGCTTTCAAACACCGGAGGTGCCTCCGGCGCGGTGCATCATGGGAGTCGAGGGCACGCCCCTTGGGTGACAGAGAGATGGGTTGCGTGACAACCGACACAAGCTACAGGCTGCAGGCCCCGGTACACACCAGTTTAACTCACTCTTGTGTCCAAAATATAATAGGTGGAAAAAACAATCCTATATTAGTTATGGCGTCACAGAACTAGTAGGGCCACTAGAGAGAACAGGTGTAGACATTGTAAAGGGACAAGAGACACCAGTGGCATTTCTTCAGGGTAATGCGGTGGCCATCTTGACTGGCTCAGACAACAAGACATAATTACCTTAAAATGTACAACGGAAGTTGACCTATTTATGAAAAATGCCACAAGCAATGTAATCTTTATGTGTATTTAGAATTAATTCTTATTAGAGAATGATGCATGTCGGCGCACATTAATAATTAAAAACAGTGCCCTGACTTTTGTTTTAAAATCAAGACAACATTCTTTTCTTGACAAGAATCCCTTCTCATATCGTTTTAATGTCTTCGGAGACGCAGCCCTCGTTGTTATATTTTCTGACCTACCGCCGCGGTATGGACTCATGTTCTAACATGGCTGCTTCGCTGCATGCCCTTCACCTATAGACTCAGGTCCCACCCACACTTAAAAGCGTATTTCTGACGCACTAAAGCAACTGCAAGGGTTGGGCCAGGCGTTGAGCAGTGCCGAAGGAAGGAAGTGAGTATTGAATGAAAAATGTCTTAGTTTAGGGGCGTGCAAGCTGGTCCGCGGGCAGGGCGGGAGTCCCATTATTTAGCATTTTGGTCGGTGTCACGGTGTCACCCCATATGATGGTGTCACCCGGTGCAGTCCGCACCCCCCTAGTGATGCCACTGTTCTATTTACAGGCCGCGGCAGTCTTTCCCAAGTTTCCCTGACACTGTGTGCGTTGGTTCTGCTCAATGTTGGTGTGGGGTTTTGCACTGTTGCAGTGATGCCTCAATCTTGACCCCTGCTGGCAAGGTGCTGCAGACGGCTACTGTTAGGAAGGCTGTTTGCCGGCGCTTCTTGCCAGACCACCGTATCTTTCCCATTCACCGCAAGTGAGGCAGAGAGTGATGATGCTGTGAGGTTTGTTGGAGGCAGCCGCACTGCGTTGACATGTGCATTTGGGCAGCGCTGGGGGTGTCTGTGCCCAACTCTCACCTTATCAGGAGTGCTCTGCTCCTTTATTCTTGTTGCCAGGACTGGTGACGGCAGACTTGAGCAGCTACAGGTGTGTCGCTCTGTATGGGGTATATCATGGGCCCTTGCATACCTTGATGAACTCGTCCTCCGTTGGCATCCTGTAGACAGTGCTACTATCAGCTTCTCTGTGGTACCTGTTTCACACTGTTATTCAGCAGGTGGGGGTGGCAATTGCAGTGAGGTGCTTGAGATGACCAGTTTCTGTTCTCTCCTTCAGGCAAGGAAAGGGTTCACCCTCTTCGTGGGGTGATGGGCTTACTTTCACTGGCAACGTTGCATTTGCAGTGCTGATCCCAATCCCCTAACGCAGCAATGGGGGCTTGAGGTGGCCCGGCATGTGGGGTCAGAACCCTCATCACCAAAGTTGTGGCCCCTAGGCCTACATACTTCGTAATGAGTGACAGAGACATCATTAGTGGGGTACTAAAACTGTCCACAAGCAGGTGCACTCAGTAGAAATAAAAATATTTCTCCTTGTTACACCTCACCTTGGGATGCTTAAGAGTTTGATGCATTCCATGGTTTACATCTGGGAATGCGTCATAAACTATGGGAGTTTGCAGGGAACACTCACCACAAAGCCCATGGAACACCTTTCATGCGCAGAGTAAGGCAACCAAGCGAATTGTGTTGCGCTGCTTTACTCGATATTCGTGAAGCCATTCAGAGCCACGTTAAGTGGCTTTGCGTGGCTTCATAAATATGACTTGGGGCTTTGCCTAGTGTTGTATGAAATTAAATATGACTATGGAGCTATACTTACCATTAGCCCCTATACCAATTACCAATAATCAGTCAGTTGGCAGTGAGGAAAGTTCAATCGTTTATTAGTCAAAAAGGGCTCTGCGCAGAGGAGCCACCCCACGACCTTCAACCTCGAGGACCGCAGAGAAGACTGTTGGCTTTCATTCAAGACAGAGCATACATACCTTTCATCACACATATGAAATGACTATACTAGGAAAAGTACCAGCCAGCCCTCGAGATCCAAGGAAGGACCATATATGGCACACATAATTGGTTACGTTGTTAGACACAGAGCTATTGTGAGCGAAAGTCAGTAGAGGTGACTCCCTTTCGTCTGGGTGCTAAGGAGGACAAGAATGGCGCCTGGAGGAATGCGCTTATCGTAAGGAAGACCAGATGTGACCTTGTTTCTCAGGACAGAAAGGAGAACACCCCACATTCAACTGTCCACTATAACTCATTATATTCGTGCAAGGAATAACACATGATCTCGACTAACACAGAGCAACGAGAATACAACATGGCGTTGATTATGTGAGGGCCTAGCTTATGTACAAGAACAGTGAATACAATTCGACAAGAACGAAATAAATGCAAGTTACATCATTCTAATTCAAAGGTGTATGCTTTTTGATACATCATGCTAATACAATATAAATCAACAGTGCGAGCTTAATATCTTTTATACGTGTGCACAGAGAAATCGAATTTCCATCCTTCAGGTCCGCCCTTTTAGCCTGATGTATTCAATAAGAACCGTGTTCATCAGTCCTCAAAAATTCCCTCATCAATCTGCATCAAGTAATTTATTTCTTGCTAAACTAATTGGGCCTTTTGTTTCGCAGGTGAAGGGGTTTTCATAGCCAGGGTAAGTCTAGAAACCAGGCAGGCACAGCAAGCTGGCCCACACTGTATGCAGAGACAACAGGTGAACAGAACTGCCGCTATCCCGGCCAAAATCATTAATATTTTCCATCCCCATGTGGAAAAGATACTCCAAAACCACCCAGACAGTGACCAAGTCCCAGTATCTGCATGGATTTCTGACGCCAAACAAAGTAACTTTTTAATGGCTAAATGAACGGAAGGGGCGGAGTCAGGGATATATACACAACAGGAGCTGCCGATCACGCAACATGCTCCTCCTCGATCAGCAAGAATAACGTCTAATACCATTCAATTTTGGAGCGAAACAAGCCTCGTGGCTTGAAGCTCCACAGTTATATTGGTCAATATACCTGCTGTAATATTGATCACTCTCTCCACTACTCTGGACAAGTGCCGTACCTCCTTACTAGTTATGATGGGTCCCCATATAGGGAATACCCTTTTACAATGTCCACAAAGTGTTGTTCAGGGGTTTCAGTTTGATCAGTAACGGTGGTAGCTATCATTCTAGGTGATCTATGCAGGAATAAACTGCGTTTTTCCAATCTATGGCTTTTATGGTAATCAGCAGGGGCTATATATACAGGAGGGTACAAGAAGGATAGATAACAATGTCCAGACTATCCTCGAGGGAGCCAAGTATATGCAGACTCCCCACATACAAAATATACATTGGGAGGGGTAAGCAAGGGAGGACTACTAAGGGTCAACATCCTATAAGTATAATTACATATACTTCTTCCTACCGGGACATGACCAGTACCTTGAATACAAAAGGGAGAGGTATGATTCAGTATAGGTATTGGAAGTGCTTTATCATTAGTGACATTTCGTTCCCTAAACTGCCGAAAATATTGAGTATGGTTGAATTCCTCAAAATCCATTAACTCATTCTACAACCATGTAGAATTTGCCTTTTCTGTATAGACATTCAAACAGGCTTCTGGATATAAAGACCTCAGGCCCCCATTTCCTTTCGGGTCAAAGCCCTGATGCACTTCTATGTATGCTAACATCATAGTGAGATCTTTTTCAGAATATGGTTTTGGATCTTCCACATAGTGCATATACATAATAGCTTAAACCAGGACTCGCAACTTCCCAAATAAGATAGAGGTAACGAAATTAACGGATCCTGTTGATGCATAACTGAAGGTAAAATCCCACAAACTCAACAGTTAGTAGTATTGGTTGCATTGTGCGTCTGATGTAACATTTCAATAAAAACATTTTTACTATAGGTCTGACGGTGTCTGTCTTTATGTGGGGCCATTGTATAAAACATATGCTCTGGCGATGGAGTGGTAGTTCCTATAAACTTATGTGCAGGATATTAAAATTCTAAATATATGAATACACTCATTAAAATTATCAACAGAACGGTTACGCTGATTACAAAACATATTTTCATTTGTGACGTCCAACTAGAAAAGACAGGTGTATAACCGGGTAAACGACGAGGTACAAAAGGGCGCTCCTCTTCAGGAACAAAACGAGCAGAGGGATACATACTAGCTAAAAGTCCAATACTAATCTCGGGCTGTGCAGTCCGGCTTGCCAGAGGGTTCTTCTTCCCTGTGTCCGTTTAGAGCCTCACAGGCAGGCTCATCAAAAAGGATCCTAGAAAAATCCGGGCGTTGGAGTTATTTTACAATATAACCCTTGATGAATTGACAACTTGGGCCCTAATGATGCAATATTGTCTTTCTTTCTGAACAGAGCAATTTCAAGAGTTCCAAGCTCTCATCGGGTTCAGTCCAGTGTCTCGCTCAATACCCCAAATAGCTTATAATCAAACCTACAATTCACGTTCTTTCTTATCTCCTAACTCCTTCACCTGAGGTATTGCGTAGTTTTCTGGGCCTCAGGTTGTACCGCAAACGACCAGGCTCCTCTTGATCAGAAAACAAAACAGGCAATGGAGCATTCCTTACAACAGGGATAGGATGGGCTTCTAATTCAGCACCTGATTCTCCTGGTGATGTTATCGAATCTTTTGAGGTTTCCACAACTCCCTCCTTTTGCCCCTTTCCAACTTGGAGGGCGTCAGAGAAAGGAACAAACCGTATTGCCCGCTCTCCTTCCTGGGTCAGGATATCTCCACCTTTCTGCTGGTCGTACAGAAGCGGGAGAGGCAACTTTTTGGTATGCGACACGTGTATCCAGTGTTGCTTCCCCTCCACTTTCAGCGCTGTTCGAGTTGCCAAGAGGACTTGATAGGGTTTAGTCCAGCGAGGCTCCAAAGTGCACTTCCGTTGGTAGTTCTGGATCAGAATCCAATCACCAGGTTCGAATCGATGTCCAGGACCTTCTGGAGGCGACTGCAATACTGCTGACACCTGCTGATGAATGAAACGTAAATCTTTAGTCAAAGTATACAAGTAGTCTGTCAGCATAGGATACTCGATATCCCGGAAAGATCTAGGTCTAGGGACACCCCATACATTAGCTGGATGCCCAAATACCACTTCATAAGGAGAGAGACCAGCTTGAGAGTGTGGTGTAACTCGTATGGACATTAAAGCTAAGGGAAGCGCATCTGGCCACTTTAACCGGGTTTCCTCCTGTATTTTAGCCATTTTCATTTTCAAAATTCCGTTATATTTTTCAACCAATCCTGCTGACTGGGGATGTCGAGCTGCATGAAATTTCTGAATGATATGTAATCCATTACAGACATGCTTCACTAATTCTGCATCAAAGTGTTTTCCGTTATCTGACCAAATAACTCGAGGGATCCCGAATCTTGGGAAATATTCCTTAATTAGGGCTTTGGCTGTGGCCAGGGCAGTGTTCTCTTTAGTGGGGTAAGCCTCCACCCATTTGCTAAAGGCACACACCACTACCAAGACATACTTTAGGTTGTTGACCCGCTCCAACTGAATATAATCCATTTGGAGCACTTCAAATGGTAAGGAGGGTGGCGCAAAGCTCCCAGCCAGTACAGGTTCCCTCCCCCCTGGATCATGCTGCAAACAAACCATACAATATTTGACCAAATGAGCTGCTGTTTTTGCAATATTAGGGTTGTTCCTTATGGGGTCTAGCAAAGCACAAATTCCTTTAGCTCCAATGTGAGCCGTCCCATGGGCCATAGTAACTACGGCATGAACTAATGCATTTGGTAATAGCCATCTTTGTTTATCTTTCAGATCCAACCAACAATTATTCTCATCAACTCTCCCTATTTCCTTTTCCCATTGATCTAATTCCGCGGGGGCTGCTTCCTTCTGTATGGCTCGGACACTCACCATTGTATTATCAAACATCCCTCCCTCTGTTACCCATCTAGCTGACGTTGCCATAAACATGGAGGACATTCTGGACTTGGCAGTTCCCTTCACTATCTGATCTGCAAACGCATCCCCTTCACCCACTTCATCCACAACTGTTTTATGTGCACTACATTTGATGACGCCAACCCTTTTGGGCAAGGTGAGAGCTGTCAATAATCGTAAAATCAAATCCCCATGTTGTATCTTCTGGCCGTGGGATGTAAGGAACCCTCTTTCTGCCCATAGACGGCCAAAACTATGTGCAACGCCAAAGGCGTATTGACTATCCGTATAAATATTTACTTCCAATCCTTCACTTAGCTCACTTAGCTCACAGGCCCCAAGCAGCGCTATTAACTCAGCTGCCTGTGCTGATAAATAGGGCACTCGTGATGCCTCAACTACTCTACGGAGGGTGGTAATCACATATGCAGCTGTTGTTGTACCATCTGGTAACTTGAAACAGGAGCCATCCACATACAATTCTCCTTCAGGGTCAGATAGAGGAGAATCTGTGAGGTCTATCCGTCCCTTCGTTTCCTCTTCGGTCCGAAATATACAATCATGTACATCATTGCTTGGTGCACTCAAAGGGAGGGGTAGTAACGTGGCTGAGTTCAAGGTAGCACATCGTTTAATTGTAATGTGTGGGGCAAACAAGGTCAATTCATATCCAGTTAATCGCGCACTCGTTAGGTGCTGTGTTTTGGTTTTGTTTAGCAATGTGTCCACAGCATGCGGTACCATAACTGTGAGGTCAGTATTCAAAACGAGCCCTTCCAACTGTCGGATAGCGACCGCTACAGCAGCCGTTGCTCACAGACAGCTAGGGAGGGGTCTGGCGACATTATCCAATACCGCCGACAAATACGCACAAGGCCTTTGCTTACCACCAAATCCTTGTGTCAACACAGAAAGCGAACAACCATCTACCTCATGCACGTAGAGTACAAAAGGTTTTCGGTAGTCAGGAGTACCCAAGATGGGTGCAGAGCAGAGCGCAGATTTTAAAGAATCGAAAGAACTCTGACATTCGTCCGTCCAAGGTAAAGGTTCATGTACTTCCTTAGTAATTAAATACAAAAGAGGTTTATTAAGCAAAGAAAATTTAGGAATCCATTGGCGACAATAAGAGGTTATGCCAAGAAATGCACGAACTTCTCGTTGAGTACAAGGCACAGACATATTAGAAATAGCAGCCACTCGTTCAGGGGTTAGTCTCCTCCCCTCTTTCGACAGCAGATGACTAAGGTAGGTCACCTCCTGTCGACAATATTGAAATTTAGAGAGTGAAACCTTATTACTATAAGCAGCCAAATGAGATAATAATTTAACAGTGGCTTCTTTGCAACCTTCCTCCGTATCGGAGGCCACTAACAAATCATCGACATACTGGAGAAGCACATTCCCAGCCGGGAGAGTTAATTCATATAAAATAGCTTTAAGAGCTTGACTATATATACTGGGACTTTCAGTATAGCCTTTAGGAGCACGACAAAATCTGAAGCTGCGTCCAGATAACGAGAAGCCGAAAATATGTCGGCTCTCGGGGTGTACTGGAATGCTGAAGAAAGCATTCTTCAGATTGATAACCGAAAAATACTTTGCTGTGGGAGGGATCATTGTCAAAATGGTGGTAATGTCCAAAACCACCGGGTACTGAGGAACCACAATCTTATTAATTTCCTGCAGATCAATTACAAATCGATAGGCATCGATGTGATCGGCAGTACTATCGGGGGGGGCTTCTTCAAAATCGGCAATATGGAGCTGTTACAAATATTTGCTGCTGTTTCCTCGACCACTGCCTTGTCTATAAGGTCCTGTATGATGTTCAGTAAAGGCTGTTCGCCAGCCGGTGAAATCTTATATTGCGTAATACGGGGCAATCGAGCATTAGGTTTCAAGGTAATGGAGACTGGTGGAATCTTCAATAATCCTACATCAGCATCCCCTACCGCCCACAAAGTGGAAGGGATATTAGCCAATTCAGGAGGGAGAGGGTCATTTTTAGTAAAACATTGTCTCATATTCTTCCCTGATGACTGAATCGTCAAGTACACTCCATCTGGGGAACAATGAATTTTAGCATTTAACTTTTTTAACAAATCCAAACCCAGCAGGTTTTCCCCACAGTTTGATGTTAACAAAAATGGCACATCTACAGTTACAGGGCCTATGGTTATTGGGATAGAGGCAGAGATGGGACTTACTACAGGGATTCCGGAAAATCCAACGGAAACGTTATTATGGTCAGACAGAGTAGCCCCCGGGACGAGTGAATGAGCAATGGAACTATTCATCGCACCCGTATCTACCAGAAAGTTTTCAGAAGTTCCCATCAACCGCCCCTTCACATAAGGTCCTTGCTGATCAACGGGTACTGATACTTGGTCCCTTCTCTGTCCTTGGCTGTCCTATTTATATCCATACCCTCCGTCATCTTCAACCACAAAATTTCCGTTATAATACTGCCTGTTCTGTGGATGGTCAAAATAGTTCTTACCCGTCCCGCCTGGGGCAGCGTCCTCACGATACATGCTATTTCGATCTGTACCTCCTCGACCTCGTCCTCTACCCCTCTCTGTTCCGTTTCTCGCCAATAACAGAGGACA
The DNA here is from genome assembly GCF_964261635.1 of Lissotriton helveticus. Taxonomy (NCBI): domain Eukaryota; kingdom Metazoa; phylum Chordata; class Amphibia; order Caudata; family Salamandridae; genus Lissotriton; species Lissotriton helveticus. The sequence goes on from NC_136065.1 coordinate 948,084,566, forward strand.
CTGAACTCGCCAATTCCCTTCCTGTTTACAATAGGAACACTGATTTATTCCCAGGACAACAGAAGGGCCTCCTCCTCTACTCGGACCCATCCCTCTCTGGAACGATCCTCTACCGCCCCTTCCAGCTCCACGTCAACGAATAACTTGCTGCAACAATACTCGCGTCTTGAGGTCTTTAGCCTTTTTCTTCGACTTATCCTTACTCTCATTTTCCCTGTGCTCATAATATTGGGCCATACTTAATATAACTGAAGGGGTGGAAGTAGTCCATGTACTCGCAGCCGCTTGTAAGCAGGCCGAGATCTGCGGGAGCAAATTCGTGACAAAACGGTTTACAAATAATCGCTCTCCTCCTTCTACTGACAAATCCTGTCCACTGAAGTCAATGAATACACCCTCAAACCTAGTGAAAAAGTCTGAAACACTCTCATCTTTCTTCTGTTTGCATGCTGTTAATTTATCCCAGTCTACTTTCCGGGGCGGGATCAATGAATGCATGTAGGTTATTATGCGTCCCGGAAGAGCCAGGATTTCTGCCCTGGGCTTATCTCCAGGTTTCTGTTCCTTATCCCAATCTTTGATTTGGTCCCAAGTTCCCACCAACTCAGCGGCATGATCAGTGTCATGCACTTGACGCCACACGTCGACGGGGACTAGTAAACCGAAAAACAACTCAATATCTGCCAACGTCATTACGGCTGATGCCGCAGCTTCAGTGAGCTCTTTATAATAATGCAGTAGGGTTCTTTGGAGGGTCCGGAAGATGTGTTTTTAAAGAAAGAACCTCACTCCGTTTCCATGGGGGTATACACCCATTGCTCCTGTAGCCGGGATTCCACCTGCCCTGGTCACCTGGTTATTACCGTCCCTCACCTCCGGAATTTCGGGGTGATAAATAGGGTGTACTTCTCTCATGGGATGTTGTGAATCAAACAACGGAGATTTCAAATGCAATCGGTCTCAATATTTTATCAAAGTGGTCACCTTCTTATAGACAGCCTCCATTCCCATTTCATATCTGTATGCACTGTCTAAGATAGCAAATAAAACCTGGGGTGTGCGCCCATCGGGGAAACTAGATTCCCATCTAGAGATTAGACAAGTTGCCATATGTTCCAATGCTAACTGCTGCATAATTGGTTCATAATCTCTAAGAGTACTCCATACATCCGGAATGGTGTAGATAGGATTCAGCGTCCATTTGGATGCCTGGTCCATAACTCGCTCTCTTTCTTCCTGTCCTACAGACGATCTGGTAATCAACCTCCGGGGTTCTATGTTCCCTGCTCCTGACATAGGGGTGGCACTTTAGGACGTATTTGTCGCTGTCAAGGACGGCGGAGTCCAAATACTACATTGAGCAGGCATTAATGTCGGAGACAATCCGGGCACCATAGTAGTGGTAGGCAACAAAGTATGTAATTCCGCCACTGGGGGAGGTAATCTAAAAGTAGCTGCCACTGGAACAGGGGCAGCCGCTGCAGCGGGGGTGGCGGGGGCTGCAGGCGCAGGCGGAGGTGCCACAGGGACAGCAGGGTACACTCGTTGTAGGGCATAAGGAGGAGGAGGACGTATATTTAAAAGTTCTTCTATTTCATCTTCAGGTTCTGTACGGGTAGTATAACTCTTATCTAACTGCAATCTAAACTGTAGGTTTGATGCCTCAATAGCTTTCTCCACCTGTTACCGATCATGTGCGACAGCCCTTTGTGGAATGGTCTGCCCTTGTTTAATCTTACACAGTTTCTCCTCACGTATACGCCTTCGTTTTGCTTCCCTCTGCCATAGTCCTAAAGAATCGAACATATCCTGCCTACTTCTCTTTACAAACAAACGATCCTGCAGAAACTGTGTTTTCTTTTCATCAAAAGACCCAGTTAAGGGCCACTGTAATTCCACATTCTCTTTGGTATATCGATGCCATAAAGTATTGAATAAAATTGGAGAAATACCATGTTTAACATACATATCATGACTCGGACTGCTCTCCGGTGGGGCCGGTTGAGTTTCACTCAACCGCTCTTCCTTCTGCCGACATTCACATCCAAAACATAACTTACTAAAACACTGCATTGCTATTTCATATCACGATTCAACATTACTTACAAAACAATCAGACTGACATGGCCATGCCTCACACGTTCAGGCTTTCACCACAAAATTCCTTTAATTTCCAACATTCATTCATTCATCAAATCAAATAGACATGTCTTTTCCAAATGAACGGAGCCTGTCGACTCTCGTCGTGGAGAACTGATCAAAACAAATTCCAAGCGCAAATATAATCAAAACAGGCAGTTCAGAAACTACCCAGAAACCATCAGACAGGTTTTTAGCCACAGACCGGCCTACGGACCATCCTCCGACCTTCCTGGTACACCCTCGAAGCTATTCCGACTAAGCCCGCTACTTTAGCGTCCCTTCGGATATGCTAGGAAGGCTACCCAGGTTCAGCCGCAGGTCTTTCAGAGGACAGTCCGGCCAGATGTACACCACAAGTGCTACACCTATGCGTCCGAACAAGTTTCTACAATTCACCAAATAGCTTGTGGAGCATCCGCTTGTGCAGCCACTATGCCACCCCGTCGGACCTCCAAGTTCTCCGTGGTCCACCAGACCACTAATTCCAAGTACAATTAACTGTTTCCAAAAGTTTTCCAATCGGTACCATCCTAAATCAACAAACAAATCCCCTCACCTGGTGCACACAGGTTTGATTGCAGATTTTCACTCTACCAACTCCTGTGACCCATACATGGTCAACCTTCCCGGGTTGCACCCATAGGACTCTGGTGAGAGGTCAATAGCAGCTGGGGGCTCTCTGGTCACGGGAGCAGAACAACCCAAAATCTCCGGTCGGTCCACCAATCGAATGAGACTACCCCCTCAATGTCCTCATCAAATTCGTTTACGGGAGGACGACCCCTGCACGGAGTCCCGGCGGAGTCGCCAACTGTTGTATGAAATTAAATATGACTATGAAGCTTTACTTACCAATAGCCCCTATACCAATGACCAATAATCAGTCAGTTGGCAGTGAGGAAAGTTCAATCGTTTGTCAGTCAAAAAGGGCTCTGCGCAGAGCAGCCACCCCACGACCTCCAACCTCGAGGACCGCAGAGAAGACTGTTGGCATTCATTCAAGACAGAGCATATTTACACATATGAAATGACTATACTAGGAAAAGTACCAGCCGGCCCTCGAGATCCAAGGAAGGACCATATATGGCACACATAATTGGTTACGTTGTTAGACAAAGAGCTATTGTGAGCGAAAGTCAGTAGAGGTGACTCCCTTTCGTCTGGGTGCTAAGGAGGGCAAGAATGGCACCTGGAGGAAGGCGCTTATCGTACGGAAGACCAGATGTGACCTTGGTTCTCAGGACAGAAAGGAGAACACCCCACATTCAGCTGTCCACTATAACTCATTATATTCGTGCAAGGAATAACAAGTGATCTTGACTAAGATAGAGCAACGAGAATACAACATGTCGTTGATTATGTGAGGGCCTAGCTTATGTACAAGAACAGTCAATACAATTCGACAAGAACGAAATAAATGCAAGTTACACCATTCTAATTCAAAGGTATATGCTTATTGATACATCATGCTAATACAATATAAATCAACAGTGCGAGCTTAATATATTTTATACATGTGCACAGAGAAATCGAATTTCTATCCTTCAGTAGTGCATGTACCACGTTGCGTGGGGCAAGCATGATGCAAGGCTCTCGTAAATACGGCCCTTGGATTTGAAAATGTGCCGTGCAGTTTACACACACGTCTATGGAGTAGGTGTATTTACACACTGAAATTTTTGTCTCTAAAAGCAGTGAGCTGCATTTTACAAATGAGTCTTTGCAGGTTTATGCCTCAGTGTGCAGAGAGGCAGTAACCAGCAGATTGTCAAAGATCTCTGCAGTTGATTATTAAACATCTCTACGGATGATGCAATTAACTTACCCATTGACACAGTTTATTCACATTAAAACCAGCCACATACAAAGCCTGTTTCTTTTTCTTCTTTTTTTCTCTTTTCATATGCTAACATCTCACCTAAAATGATAATAAAATTAAGAAATGAGTCTACAAACTCTATTATTCCGGTTACAATTAGTTTTGCATTGGGTCTGTTGAAGGACCTTCTGAAATCTTGGACTTCATAGGTTGGCCTTTTTCATAGACCCTAGCGCATTTTGATGCTGTTTATTTGTTCTTTTTTTTTACCTTTGTGAATTACTTCTTGTTTTACTTGCAGTTTTGTCAGACACAATACCTATTGGACCAAAACATCTCTGTCAGACATCTTATCCCTGAAATGCGAAGTAGCACAGGGCTCCAAATTAAGCCCACATCTTTTTAACGTTTTCATGCACCTCCTAGCAGAGTTAGTCCAGTCTTTTGGCCTGACCATAATACTGTATGTGGACAATATGCAATTAGTTGTATCGAGCACTTATCCCCTGCCTCAAGGAGGTTGCCAACTTGATGGCAAATTGTTCCCTCAAACTAAATGGGTACAAGACATAGCTCATGTTGTTAGGGAACAACAAAGCCAAGAGAGAGTCATTCACCTGGCCGGAATGTCTTTGGGACACACAGAGTCCGAAAAACAAAATAAAAATTCTGGCTATCTGGTTAAAGGACACGCTCACAATAGAAGCACAGGCCAATACATTAGCAGTAAAGTGCTTTGGGATACTCAGACCACTAACAAAAGTGTCCCCCCCGCTCTTTGTCACGAAGGTTCATCGTTCAGGCCCTGATCAGTTCCCGGCTGGACTACGAGAACTCCCTAGATCTAGGATCCCCACACTATGTTAGGAAACGGTTACCGCCCATCCAAAACTCGTCTCCCCTTTAAAATCCCAAGGCACCTGTCGACAAAGAGGGCTTTGGCCGACCTTCATTGGTTACCTATAAACCAACAGGTGCGGTTCAAATCTCTGTGCGTCATGCACAGGGCCTTTTACAGGAAGGGACCTCAAATTCTTCTCGCTCTCATCGAACCTTAGAACCCTGTGAGATCTCTAAGATCTGCCACCTTCTTTCATGCATTTACACCTGTAATTCAGATGGGGTGGTCGTTCTTTCAAACACCTAGCGTTCAGACTATGGACCACGATCAGCTCTCAGTTGGGTTGGTCTCAACCATCAGCTGGTTTGGATCAGTACTGGGAGGCCTTGGGGTAGCCACAGGCTTTTCAAATTGACTAGATCAGATTAGATTAGATGGTTTAGCCCAGAGACACTCATTCCAGTCCCAAGGGACAGACCACTAGGTAGGCTTGCTTGGCTTTAGATGACCATGTGCATGTGTCAATTCTGCCTCTGCTGCTTTTCTGATTTAGTGGCTGTCCCACATATCTTTATTTTGTATGCTAGTGTAGCTAGGTTTGAATGTGTCAAATGGGGCAGTGCTTGGACTCGTTTCCACACAATATTTTGATTATTTTCAGTATAGTGTTTTTTTAAGCTCTCGTACCTTAATGTGTGGATTGTATACACCCATGGTTGGTGTTGGTACTGAAACTACAGCCCTTTTAAAGATGGGGCTATGTCACTTGCGGTTCATTTGTCATTGTGTCTATGCCTATCCCTATGTCTGTGCCTAAACCATAGTTTGCATTTATGACTGATTTTCTGCCTGCTAAGGTGCTTCTGTTTCCTGGAATTCAGCCCACATTACTAGAGATACCATTAGTAACCTTATCAATAATCACAGTATGGGTTTCACTCATTTGCCTCTAACTAGGCAAGGTATGCACGTAATTAATTTGTATAGGATAAACAGGAGAAAACCCATAGACCAAGTTGGGATGGGTATAGACTGTAAATAAGAACAATTCCCAACAGGTATCAATTGGAAGACAATTTCAACAGGTGTATGCAATATGCATTACAAAGGAAAGAAAATAAGGAGTCACTGCAGTTTTTAGAAAAAGCGGGTATTATTCACCACTTCAAGAGCAAGGCGGGTCTGTTGCAAAGTTATACAGTTAAACAGCACTGTACACAACAAATGGGGTGACAACCCGGTGGCACTTGGTGAAGGTGATATATACATGAATATATACAGTGAATAGTGGTGGTAGTGCAAGTGCTGGGGTGAAGCAGCGTGGTCGGCGCGTAGTGACAGTAAGTGAAAAATACAAAGTAATGGCTCCAGGGATCAAGTTGTAATCACTTAAAACAAGAATGAGTCAATTTCAGGAGTACAAAACAAGTAGGGCGCCATAAAATTAAGCTGTGTGGTCGACGGCGTTTCGATCCCCGTCATTCGGGATCATCATCAGGACTGGGTTGTCGTGGAACAACAGTGCTGTGGGGTAAGGAGAAGGGCTAATCAAAGGGGGAACCAATTAAATTAAGGGCGCGCTAGTGGCTCGCAATTGGTAAGCTAATGGCAGAGGGTGAGGGCCCTGTGAGCTAGAGCGGCGTGGGCAGCAGGCAGGTAACTAGCAAAACACTTTAGGGGCTAGCTAAGGTGTCTAAAAAATGGCTGTGGTCTCTTCAGGGCGGCAGACGGCTTGAGATACAGGCCGGGCCTGGCGCTAAGGGACAGGCGCAAGAGGACGGGCGCAGGGGCTATACATGAGTAAATGCGTGTGGCATTAACCAGGCGCCTAGCTGTGCAGCGTGCTGGTAAGGGTAGTCAACTTACATGTCCGCCAATGGTAATTTCATGCGGATGGAAGGGCTGGGTTGTTAGATCCAATGCTGCACAGAGAGGGAATTGTTATTAGAAAAAGAGGTAAGACGGGGAGAGAAAGCTAATCCCAGTCGGTAACAAAAATTACCTGAGTGAAGGTTTGGACGGCTTGAGGCAGCGGGGGTGATCGGCGCCTGGGGAAAGTAGAGGATGATTAGAATTTTGGTGCCTCAGGGCTAGTAGAGTCACGAGGGGCGGTCGCACAGGGATTTTGAGTGGCTTACCTGAATCAATCAGGAATTTCGTCGGATCGGCTATTACAATGGGCAGCTTCTGGCAGTTAATGCGGGAGCTGAGAGCGGTCCGGTGACAGCGCTTTGGAAAATAACCATAGGACAGGGGCGGGGCGAGCGTGGATGCACTGCGCGCGCACTACAGAGAGGGGCGGGGTTGGGGGCTGACTCTCGGTTGCCGCCGCAACTCGCGCAAACAGGAAAAGAAAACCGCGCGCACTCTCACTGAACAGAGGCGTGTCGGTTGTGATGGCAACTACAGAAGCAGGAAAAGGACCGGGCGGAATGCCGAGATTAAGGACACGAATCGGGGCAGACAATGGTCAGAGGCAATTCGCACGTGTCCAGGGTCATACAGCAACCACGAACACAATGGCACCAGTGCATGAATATTATATCCACACATCCTCAATTAATGCATTTATACTTATTATCATCAGACAAAGTGCGTTAATTTAACTTTAACAATGAAAAAGCGGCAAGCAGCAATTTAAGAGAAGGTGCAGTTGGTCAAAGGCAATTCGCACGCATCAAGGGTTATTCAGTAACCGCGAACACAAGGATACTGGTGCATGAATATTATATAAACACATCCTAAAATAAGGCATTTATACTTATTAACATCAGACAAAGCGCGTTACTTTTAACAATGAAAAAGCGGTAAGCAGCAACTTATGAGAAGGTACATTTGTTCAAGCTATGTAAGGCATCAAGTCTAGAATGTCAGGGAAGACAGAGTCAACAGCGATATTAGACCTAGATAGGCATCATCATACTGTGAAAGTCCCGGATAGACTAGCAAGATTATTGCATTGGAGATGGGATGCCTTATTATACATTTCAGAGGCAAGATAGGCTAAAGCGAAGCAATGCTGAAGCTAAAAGCAATGAACATGGGGATTTGTAAGGGGCCCAGGACTAGGGCTACACTTCAGACGGTAATGGTATTGTTCCACTCATCAAAAGTGTTCAACCCGTGGTTCACTGAGTCCACTCTTGAAATCCATTTGCATTCAGCTCTGTTGAGGAGGGTGGTCATGTTACCGCCTCTGACGGGTAGTGTGGGTGTTTCGATGACCGTTCATCTTAGATCTGTATCCGCATGTGATTTCTCCAAAAAATGGGCAACTAGGGGAGCTGTTAGTACCTTACTATTTATCCTCTTTTGTGTTGGATTATCCGTTGTTTGACCATTTGGGTGGTTTGGCCAATGTAGAGTAGGTCACACGGGCAACGGATGGCATAGATGACATTCTGGGTTTTGCAGTTAGAGTGGTGTGTGAGTTGATGGCTTTGCCCATTGAACAGGAATTCTTTAGTGTTTGCAGTCAACTCGCATACACTGCATGATTGACATTTGAAATGTCCAAGTACTGGATCCATACCCCACGCAGCGGTGATGGTGTGTCTTTGGGTTGAAGTAGAGGCCCACGTGATTGCTCGTACCAGGTGGTTGGCGATGTTATTGCCCCTCTGGTAGGAAAAAAGAGGTGGCTCCCGAAATTGTTCTTCAGAGCGTAAAATCGGCCAATTTTTCTTAATTATTTTGGACACTTTGTTGCTGTCCGGGCTGTATACGGACACGAAGGGAATTCGGGTCATGGTCCTCTTGTTGATGTTGGGAACCAGTAGATCCTCGCGATGATTGTACCAGGCTCGCTTCTTGGCTTTGGTGACAAGGCGTCTGGGGTAGCCTCTGTTGGTTAATTTGGTAACCAGTATATCTGCCTCCCTGAAATAGTCTTTACGCCATTTACAATTACGGCGAATTCTTAGGAACTGGCCGTAGGGTAGGCCGTCTCGTAAGCCTCTAGGATGGTAGCTTGAGTAATGCAAAAGGGTATTGCGTTCCGTCGGTTTTCGAAAAAGCAGTGTACCAAGGACGCCGTCTTCAGCATGAATGGTGACATCAAGGAATGGTAGGTCATTCTTGGTCCATTCGCTGGTGAATTTTAAATGTTCCTGGGCAGTATTCAACCAGTCAACAAAAAGTACTAGAGTGTCTGATGTTCCGTTCCAAATTAATAGAATATCATCTATGTACCGGCGCCACAGATGGATTTGTGGCCGGTACAGATTGATGGAGTTGAGGATCAAGGATTTTTCCATCTCGTGAACAAATAAGATAGCAAAATTTGGTGCGAAGCAAGCGCCCATAGATACTCCTTTCACTTGTAGGTAGAAGATGTTCTTGTACATGAAATAGTTGTTCTGTAGGGCAACTCGTAGGAGATCCATGATGAAGTCAGAAGGGATCTGGATGGGTTGAGGTCTTGAAGTTAAGAGGTTTTTAATTACCTCGAGTCCTTCTTGATGGGGGATATTAGTGTAAAGGGACTAATTTGGGCATTTGCGATCATGGATGGAATGTATAATCGTTTAAACAACCAGACGAAGAGCCGTTTGTATTGTCATAGCCTTTCATGCTTGTTCATTACCAACCCCGTGAGTGTCTTATTGATAAAGCTGAAATACTCATCTTTAGTGGCATGACTTTTCCATTTTATTTTTTTCAGTTTTATATAGGGCTAACTCAGCCTAAGGGAATTGGGCCGCTTTACACGAGAACCAGATTATATTACACAAGATGTGTGTGTATGTATGTGTCTTGTAAAGCGCACTGATGCCCTGAGGCGTCGTGGCGCTGTAGACCGCTGGGGAACCCGTCCTGGCTATCCCTGTGAGATGGTCCCTACTGGGTATCTCCAAGGTGAAACCAGGCATCCCCAGCAAATGTGAGGGGCCGTTGTAGAGATGAGGCAAGCTAATGCCCAGAGTTGCCGAGTGTGATCCCTGGTTAGAGTAGGCACCGAGGCAAGAATTATCGAGTCCGCTGACCCTGGTCCACGACCCTGCTGCGTCGGGAATTGAACCCTGGTCCCGGGCCGTTCTCTGCTTCCGGGTCTGCTCAGATCAGATTACTTTTAGACACAGTGAGATTTGCTGAAAATCACAGGGAATTGAGAAGATGTAGGCATTGTCACCTTAAGGATTTAGTGGGGCCCAAGGCAAAAATATTTTGGAAGCCCCTTTTTGAAACAATGTTGAATTTTATTACCCATTTTTTGCTAATTCAAGTTCTATGTTGCCTAAAAATACTGAATTACATGTTAAATGTTAAGAGACAAAAATACACAGACGTGAAATATAGGGAAAGGTGGGGGCCCTGGGCTATTGTGGACTTTGCCCATGCCTTAAAACATCTCTGGGCCGCTCTGGGACTCACACCTGGTTTCTCAGTTCCAAAGTCGGTAGCTCTGGTTGTTAGGCCACAACGTCTACTTGTTGCTCAGTCTATTAGCCATCTTCAGTGAAATCTCTGCCAAATTCCTCGCATAGTCCACAACCATGGGGTCCTCTTTGATTCCAACCTACTGTTCAAACCACAAGTTAGCAAACTGACGAACAATAGTTACTTACCTGTAATCTGTGGTTCTCCAGTATTGGTGTCTTTCATAGATTCACATGCCTGAATCATTCCCCGTCGTCGGAGTGGGAGTCCCACGGTACATAAAAAAGCAGTAATATGCCATAATTACATTGGAAAAAACACTAATTCCCAACCAGGAAGTATAGTAGCTCAAGCTACCATAGAAAAAACTTCCACCTTCGTGACTATCCCAGTCATCATGTATAGTCTAAAGTCCAGCCAATCAGGCACCAGCACCCACCAAAACCTTCTCCCCAGAGGCTCAGGCTCTCAGATTTTCTCGCAGGAGTGTAGGTCAAACCCTTATAGCCTAAAAGCCTCTGAGGGGAGGTGGGCGGGTTGCATGTGAATCTATGAAAGACACCAATACTGGAGAACCACAGATTACAGGTAAGTAACTATTGTTCTTCTCCAGTATTAGGGGTGTCTTTCATAGATTCACATGCCTGAATCAGAGTAGCTAGCAGTACATATCCTTGCGGGGCAGACGCTAATGAAGCCAAGCTTGTCAGCAAGTAACGCATATAACAATGCAAAGTGAAAATACACATATCGTATTAAGCATAACATAATGCAATCATGAAAATATGTGTGAACAGAACATAAGAAGCGTCTGACAGCAGAAACAAGGAGGTGGGAAAAAACAGAGGCTCACCTTAGTGAAACAGATTCCGTAGAACAGCTCGACCCACAGAAGTATCAGCTTCGCTGCTTGACTCTAGACAGTAATGTCTGGTAAAGGTTTGGCGACTAGCCCAAGTAGCCGCTTTGCAGATCTGCTGAAGAGGGACTCCAGCAAATAAGGCCGTAAATGAAGAGACCGCTCTTGTAGAGTGCGCTCGGGGCGCTGACAGTAAAGGTCTCCCAGCCTGTGCATGGCAAAAGGCAATGGCAGCCGAGATTCATCTTGAAATAGTCTGTTTTGAAACTGCCTGCCCCTTACGAATCGCACCGTAGGTAATGAACAGCTGGTCAGAAGTGCGTACAGTAGACGTTCTTTGTAGGTAGAATTTAAGACATCTTTTAATGTCAAGCGAGTGTAACGCTCTTTCCGCAGGTGTTTGCGGGTCTGGAAAGAACGACTTAAGAACAATAGGTTCGTTCAGATGGAAATCCGAAGGTACTTTCGGAATGTATTTTGGATTTGTGCGAAGTATCACAGAGTCACTTGTGAATTGCAGGAAAGGATGATGCACAGTGAAAGCTTGGATATCACTAACCCTCCTGGAGGATGTTAAAGCCAAGAGCAGTGACACCTTCCACGAAAGGTACTTCAAGTCGGCCTAGTGAATTGGCTCGAATGGGTGACGCATGAGTTGAGCTAGGACCACATTCAGATGCCACGAAGGAGGTGGACGGCGTACAGGAGGGAACATTCTAAAGAGGCCTCTGAAGAATTGTTGGATAATCCTTGCTGAGTACAGAGAGTTGGTCCCATCCTGTCGATATCTGGATATTGCAGCCAGAAACACCTTTAAGGTAGCATGAGACAGACCTGTTCGTGCTAACTGCAGGAAAAAAGGAAGAATTTCCTCAGGTTTTGCTGATAAAGGGTGAACCCCTGCTGAACGGCACCAGATGCAGAAGCGCTTCCATTTCAGACTGTACGTCTTGATGGTAGCAGGCGCTCTAGCCTTGGTCAAAACCTCTTTACAGTCCTCCGGGATGTTCAGGTGTGCGAACTCACGGTGTTCAGGAGCCAGGCCGCTAATCTCAGAGATGCTGGGTCCAGATGGAAGACTTGTCCTTCCTGAATGCTGAGCAAGTTCGGGATTGGATGTAACTGAATTGGATTGCACTCTGACAGTAGGAGGAGCTCTGTAAACCAATATTGGCGCAATCAGGATGAGTCGGCAAGGTTCCTTCTTCATCTTCCGCAGAACCTTGGGGACTAGAGGAATCGGTGGGAAAGCGTACGCAAACGTCAGAGACCAATTGATGGAGAACGCATTCCCCAGAGAGTTCTTATGGGGATGCCAGCTTGCGAAGCTTTGGCATTTGCTGTTGGTCCGTGTCGCAAATAGATCTAGGTCTGGCCAACCCCACTGATGAAATATGTGTTCCACTGTCTCCTGGTGAAGCTCCCATTCGTGGCTGGTGACCGTTGTTCTGCTGAGCGCATCCGCGAGGACGTTTTCTGTCCCCGGAACATGCACTGCTTGCAGATTTACATTGTGGTGAAGAGCCCATGACCATAAATCCTGCGCCTCTTGAGACAGGAGAAGAGATCGTGTTCCTCCCTGCTTATTGACGTAGTGCATGCTTGTTGTGTTGTCTGTTCGTATCAACACATTGGCATCCTGAATGATGGCACAAAATGCCTTGAGTGCAAGAAAAATGGCTCTCAGTTCTAAACGGTTGATGTGCCACCGTTTTTGCTGCGTAGTCCATTTGCCGCTGATCGTGAGGCCTTGTAGATGAGCCCCCCAGCCCTCGAGGGACGCATCTGTAGTGATGGTTAGACTCAGTGCGTCTTGAAGGAACGGGCACCCCTGCCTCAGATTACTTATCTGTGTCCACCAGAGAAAGGTCTTCTTCATGAGTGGCGTGATTTGAATGAGGTCCTCGAAAGTGCCCAAAACATGTTGCCACTGTAAGGTCAGTTCCTCCTGAAGCGGCCTCATTCGGAGCCGGCAATTTGGAAGTAATGGAATACAAGCCGATGCCATCCCCAGAAAAGACTTGTACAGTCGGACTGAAGCTGACTTTCTTTGCATCAGATCTTGTGCTAGCCGACTTATTTTTATCTGTCTCTCTTTTGAGACGAAAGCTTTGAGTTTTTGAGTGTCTAGAGTCGCTCCTAAGAAGGCCCTTCTTTGAGACGATTGCATTTGGGATTTGCTGAAATTGATTGTCAGGCCTAGAGACTGAAATAGGTGCAGACACTGTTGAAGGTGTTCATGAACGGTTTCGTGAGAACTGGCCTTTATAAGGCAGTCGTCTAGGTATGGGAAAATGTGTATTCCCTCCAGCCGGAGGTGCGCAGCCACTGGAGCTAAAACTTTCGGAAATACTCTTGGAGCTGACCGTAAACCGAAGGGAAGGACCTTGAATTGGTAGTCCCTGCCAGCCACCCTGAAGCGAAGGAATTTCCTGTGACGAGGTAGAATGGGGATGTGGAAATATGCATCTTGGAGATCAAGGGTGACCATGCAATCTCCTGCTGCTAGAAGATGTAATATTTCCTGAAGTGACAACATCCGGAATGTCAATTTCTTTAGATATTTGTTCAGAGCGCGAAAATCGAGGATCGGGCACAACTCCCCGTTCTTTTTCTTTACCAGGAAGAACCTGGAGTAAAACCCCATTCCTCTCATCTTCTGTGGAACGCTCTTGATCGCTCCTTTTTGTAACATCACCTTGATTTGGGCAAACAGCTCCCTCAGGTGATCTGGAGGCTGTCCTTTTGGCGGAACATTTGGAGGGAATTTTTCGAATTCTAGGGCATGGCCCCTGGCCACAATTTCCAGGACCCATTTGTCTGTTGTTATTGACTGCCAGTTGGAGTAAAATTTCGATATTCTTCCGCCAAGTTTTTTGTGAGGGTGGAGAATTGGTGGTGGCAGGTGACAAGACTCATTGGTGCTTGTCTTTGCCGCAGTAGTTTGTCTTACCCCTGTTCTGGGTATAGGTTGATCTTTTTGTCCATAAGACTGGTAGCACTGTGTCTGATAGCACTGGTTACTTTGTCTGTATGTGGATTGTTGATGGTATCCACCTCTATTGGAGGACGTTCCTCGTCTTTTTGCTCCTCGAAAGGGCGGCTTGCGGAATTGCAGGGTGGCTAAGGATTTAGCTGTTTCAGTATCCTTTTTAATTGTTTGTAATGCATCCTCTACTTTGGGACAAAATAAATATTCGCCATCGAATGGCATGTCTAAAACTCTGTTCTGGACTTCTTGCCTGAAAGAAGTTGAATGTAACCAACCCTGTCTGCGCAGGACAGCAGCTTCTGCTAATTGTCGGAATCCTGTAGATGCGACATCTATAGCTGAATCGATAATCTCTTCAGATATTCTTTGGCCTTCTTGAAGAATTTGAAGTGCTTCAGCTTTGGATTGCTCAGGAAGGAGATCGATAAATGGTGCGATGTCAGACCACATTTGGCGGTCGTACCGCCCTAAAATGGCCAATGCATTGGCAGCACGAACAGTTGTTGCAGCCATGGTGGAAACACGTTTTCTGATTGAGTCTAGGCGTCTGCCATCCCTGTCCGGCGGTGCCGTGACTGCCGAGGATGGATGGCTGGCCCTTTTCTGGGCCGCCTGGACAATTACTGAGTCAAGTTTTGGATGTCCGATCAGACATGCAGGCGATTTTTCAGGTGCTTTATACTTTTTATCTATGTGTGGCAAGACCGGAGGAATGGAGGCCGGCGTTGACATTACTTTAATCCCTTCTTGCCAGATGAAATCAATGATGGGTATTGTCTTTATCTGTCGTCTGGGCTGATCATTGAAATCGTACAAGAAACAGTCTTGCTCAGTCTGTTCCATTTGTATATGAAAGCGTTTGGTTGCACGCTCCATTAGTAAGTGAAAACTAGCCACATCCACCGGAGGGGAGGCCGACGTAGTCTGAGGAGATGTTGAAGGAGATTGTACTTGATAGTTCTCCCACTCCGACAAATCATCCACTTCTCCTTCTTCCCTTTGGTCTTCATCCTCTGAAGACTGCGGAGCTCCTTCTTGAGTAGGTTGTGATTGTGAAGACGGACGCACCGGAGGAAGCACGGGTGGAGGTGCTTCAGTAGTTGGAGTTGTCGGCCCAGAACCTGCTGACTCTGATGGTGGGAACCTCCTACAGTAATCGTCCAACATATATTGTAAGTTGGATAGTAAAGCCATAGGCACTTGAGCAACCGGGTTATCTTCCACTGGTGTCAATATATGAACTGGAGATTGAGAAACATCATATTCTTCTTCTTGAAGTTTGATATGCAACTCCGATGGGCTGGTTGCTTGTCCAAATGTATTCTGGACCATCTCATCCTCACTTTCCGTGTCCAAAAGTTGGTCTGGCACTTCAGAAGACACCTTTTGAGGTGAAATACAAAGGGGTGAAAACTGTATTGTTGTTTCACGTATTTGCCCTGATGCTTGTTGTGGTGTTAGAAACACTGTCGAAGGAGACCAAACCTGTAGTGCCGTGCATGATGAAAATTGTGGCGTCGACGGAGGATTCTCCTCCAATGGTTTTGTCGTCGACGAGGCATCCTTCGTCGACGGTTTCTGTTTCGTCGACGGGACACTCTTCGTCAACGGGACACTCTTCGTCGACGGAACAGTCTTCGTTAACGGGACACTCTTCGTCGACGGATTACTCTTCGTCGACGGTGTTACTTTCGGCGACGGGTCAATCTTCGCCGACGGTGTTACCTTCGTAGACGGTGTGGAGCCCGTCGACGAGCTCGTCGACGATTTCTTTTTCGTCGACGGTAGAGCCTTCAGAGGAGTCGACGACGAGGCGTTAACAACGGACGTCGACAAAACAGGCTTCACAGAGACAAATACCATAGTTGGTGACGACATCGACGATGACAATCATATGAGGTTTAGGTGAGGAAAAAGTTACCGTCGATGTCACTGTAGTCGTCGCTCTCGTCGACGAGGAGGTTGAAGAGGACATCGCCGTTTGAGGAGATGAGGTCTGCGGTAAATTCCTCTCAGATGACTGAGGAATCTTGATGGTAATTCTCTTTTGAAGGTCAGAAGTGCTCTCCAAGCCTTTGCCTGTGGGGACAGCCTTGGATGTTGAAGGCTTATCCAGTCCCTTAGTAGGTGGTTGTTTTTTAGTCACCTTTGCCTTAGGTGATGACATTCCTTCAGGCGCAGACCTTTTCCTAGAGGCTGCAGTTGAACCAGAGGCAATGCTGCCAACCTCAGATGTAGGATTAGAAGAATCCTTTAGCCTTTTCAACCACAGAAGTAAGCGACCCTCTCTATCCCTGAGAGTCTTTTGAGGCATGGTTCGGCAGATCTTACAGTCAGAGGCCTGATGATCTGGGTATAGGCAATATATACACTTTTTGTGTGGATCTTTCTCAAAAAGCCGAAGCTTACCACAACAATCACTGGCTCTGAAGAGAGACTTCTTAGAAGACATCTTGGAAGTAGTTCAAATTGAAGTAAAGTTGAGAAAACTGAGCAGAGCTCAGGGAGACTCCCTAACACACGACGTGCGGTAAAAAATCTGAGAGCCTGAGCCTCTGGGGAGAAGGTTTTGGTGGGTGCTGGCGCCTGATTGGCTGGACTTTAGACTATACATAATGACTGGGATAGTCACGAAGGTGGAAGTTTTTTCTATGGTAGCTTGAGCTACTATACTTCCTGGTTGGGAATTAGTGTTTTTTCCAATGTAATTATGGCATATTACTGCTTTTTTATGTACCTTGAGACTCCCACTCCGACGACGGGGAATGATTCAGGCATGTGAATCTATGAAAGACACCCCTAATACTGGAGAATTCATCTTACTTTCTTAGGCGTGTTCAGAGAGGGCACAAAAATAAATGTACATTCTATGAGTCTAAATAAAACTAGTTTCCGTAGCTAATGATTTTCCTAGAAATCTAGCTTGTCTCATCATTCTAGCTTGTTCCATGCCACAATATCGCAAGTAAAATAATAATTCGAGGATATAGTGTGAACATTATATTGACTACAGAAATGTTATCAAGGTAAGTGTTTATTTACTAGTATTAACAGTGATGATACAATATTTTGGAGTCAATATTATTATCAGGATCTATCTGCTGCTCAGTATTTCAACAGTGATATTGTGGTACAGCACTGTCTGGACCTAAACGGGACACCCTTGGACTAGTGGAAATAAAGGATTAATGATTTGTTATTCAATGGCAGGACACAGTTATTCAGTGGATGGTAGGGTGACCAACTGGCATGGGTGCAAATTCAGGACAGTGAGTGCAAAAATTCAGGACAAAGCGTCAAAATTCAGGACAAAAATTCAGGACAGAAGGTCAGAATTCAGGACAAAAGTTCTAGAATTCAGGGCAAAAATTTGGAACAAAAGGTACATTTTGCATACACATTACGCAATAGTGCGTAAGTACTTACCCCCATGCTCTCCATGTTGCTAGCTCTTCGAGTGCATTCCCCTTCCAGCCTTGCTTTTAACATTTTTCTCTACCCTAGCCTCAAGCTTCTTCATTGTTCACCTGCTACCCCATTGGCTTTTTTCCCCACTCACCCTTCCGTTGCTCCTCTGCCTCTTCTGTCATGATCCTTGTGAAATAATTTTATAATGTTGTTTAACAAAACATATTGGAGAACCCAACAGCTGCAGTTTGTTGTTAGACCGCTCAAAATGTTCCTTTAGAGCTTGCATATGTACATGAGTTAAAAATAATGACCACTCAAGTTTGGTATCCATCATCTTGAAATGATAAATTGACAAATAAAATGACGGACACAACACGCTGTATGAGTTTGCATGCTAAGCAATTCAAGCAAAAGTATCTGTCATCACACTGGGCAGTTATAACATTCGAATACAAGCACATACATGCATGATTGAGCATTTGTGCACACTTGTCATGTGGTTTTCTTTTTTTCTGCCAATGTTGCACAGCATCAGCTTAAATTGTGTTTATTTTTCACTGTTTGACATTGCTGAAGCATTGTCGAAGACCCATTTACAAATCCAACAGGGGATGTATTATACAAAGTGCCAAGGGGGTGCAATGGACATTTGCACCAGCTTTGCGTGCCCCCCGGGGCCCTTTGGTATTACAGAAGGGGCTGCAGACGATTGTCCGGCACCTTCTGTAATACAGATAGTGCTGGCCACATATCGTGCCAGCGATATCATCAGAGGGCATTCCCCCATTTGCATGGGGGCATGGCCCCATGCAAATGGCCCCAAACGTAAAGAAGCTGTCAGGAGGCACACTGGCAGTGTGCCACATTCAGTGCGCCCCCTGTTGCCAACCATCTGGAGGGGCAAAGGGAGTCCAATGGACACCCCGACATTCCCTTGCAGGTGGGTACAGTCACTCACTGCACCCACCTGCAAGGGAATCTCTCATCCTTCTTAAAAGTGCAGGCGGCTTGCTACCTGCAGAGTGAAACACACAGTAGCTGCTTCAAAGCTGGTTTGTATTTCACTTGAATGCACTGCCCCAGGGCAGCACAACTTCACAGCTGCCCTGGAGGAAGTGCATTCAATCTAATAAAGCGCACTCTCCTTGTAAGCGCAGAGCACACCTTTTCAGAGGTGTGCCCGGCTCTAACAAGGAAAATGTACCACATTGTATAATACGGCCCCAGGTCTGCATTGGCAGCCTAAAACCAACAGGTCTGCATTTGTAGCTTTGCCAGTGCGAGTTCGCTTTTACCTTTTTTCAAAGTGGTCTATCCTTAAAAAAAACAAAAATACTATGACTCATTGTTTCATGGGACAAAATCACCATAAACCCCTTAGCTGCCAAAGTGCCCATATCATGAATGGCATCTTTGCCCAGAGGTGGATTTTGTATGGTAGCAGTGAGTTGAATTCTGTGGGTCATAGTTTTATTATAGCTTTACCATTTAAAAACCTCGGAAATGTTGGCTAAATTGTTGGGTCTGGTTGAAGGTGTCACACAGGCCATGGAGCCACTTGGGAGTATGAAATCCTGATCACATCCCTAAGTCTCTCAGCGGCAGTAAACTCCTGCACAGAACAGGTACTACTTGGGTAGAAACAAAGCACACTTCCATCCCCCATACAACAGGTAAAAAGTTGTCAGCAGCAGTCAAAGCTTGCCTTGCCTTACTCAAGCACCGCAGTAGTGAAACAAGCTTAATTCCTCAGAGAGGTTTTAAGGCATGGGCAAAGTGGGCTTTGGCCAAGGGCCCCAGTCTTTCAGGGGACCCCTCCAGTAGTGTCAGCTCTGTTTTACAGAGAGCCTTGCCCTGATTACCTTGAATAATTCTTAAACAGATTGTTTTAAATACTGTTTCCCTTTAATTTAATTTTTAATATGATCGATGTGCGAGAGTCTATAACAAACATTTTTCAAAGAAATGTTGCTTTTATGTTTCATGCAACATCCATAAAAAGTTTCTTTTATATCAAAGCAGTACCTCACATATGAGAAATGTGAGGGCGTCACAGAGATTATTTGCAGCAATAATAATAAGATGCTACTGTGTTACAATATTGATAACACACGTCACTATCCTTGAATATTTGATGTAACAACTTTAGAATGTGGAAATGTGTGTCTGTGCACTGTCAGTGAGCTTGCCAAAGACAGCATGAAAGTGCTGACATTTGATCATAAATTCCAAGCTGTTCTGAACAGTGGCCCCCAAAATACGTTCGGCCCAGGCCCCCCAACAATTTAAGATGTCTCTGCCTCCCAGGCAGGCAGGCTCCAAATGGTAGTGGTATGCAACTTCGAACCTCAAATACGTGGAAATTTCAGGCATCAGTGGCGTGCACTTTAAGAGATGTCTGCAGCACAGGCTTAATCCACTGAGCTGAGTGTAAGGGTAGGTGAGTAAGTGAATGATTATGGGAGTGCTGTAGTTACTCTCACTCAAGTGTCATTACCTGTCAGTACGCTTACGAATACTCTCCTTTACACCTCTTGCGCCTGCAAACTTCTGCAGCAGTCATCCTGAGCCCTGCTAACACTGCCAGGCCTCTTTTTGTTGTCATATTCAAAATTATTGCTGCTCTCCAAGTCCTGCTATTACTGTTGTAACTAGTTTCGTTATCCTATCCTGCAGTCTTGCTTCTGCCTCCACGTTCTACTGTCACTGCTATACCTCTTGAACCACAGCCCTACAGGAAGCAAATGTCTTGGTAATGGGCTGCAATAACAGAGCAACCTAGCTCAACCTAAAGGGGTAGGAAGGCCTGATCTACATGTTGTGCTCATCTACCTCCACAAACCACCTTTTCCTTTTTGGTGGATTCTGTGCTCACCAAACTGCCTGCTTTCCTTTCATCCTCACCCATTTGATAAACACAGGGCCCATTTCTTTAGAAACCCTTAATGCACCTCCAATACACGTGGGGCCTGCACTTTTCTGACCGATGCTACCCCCATTATATCATAATAACGTATCATGAAACATTAGAAACATTAGTGTTTGGAGGAAAATCCTCTGTCTGTAAGTCCATGAAAAAAATCCAGCATAAAGCGATGACACTTAAATTGGAATATTATAAATCCCAAATTTGTTTCACAACTTCCCCAACAACAATCACCTGTGTCCTGTGTGCCTTCTCCTAGTCTCACACCATGCAGTGTTAGTACAAGTTAATTAGACTATTCAGTAAGATGCATGGGAAGATCATTTTCTGGTTAGGCCTAGTTCATCCCACACAGGTCAACAGCTTTACCCTTTCCTTCCCCCTCACCATGGATTATTTGGCCAAAACATAACTTTGAGATGGGGGCACAAAGGAACGAAGAAGAAGGTCGTCCCTCCAATACCAGGGGGCTCTAGAATGGGTGGTGTATGAAAATTGAATTGTTGATGGAATCTCCCCAGAGTACAGGAGAACACCAGAAAGGCAACCATATGTTGGCCATCCTTCACTCCTCACTACCAAGAGGCCCTTTGTCAGATATTGGGATTAGTTTGAGAGGCAGTGACTCCTTTCAATTTAATAAACAGATTGTTGTCATGGCAAGACACCGTTCTAACATTTAAATTTTAAGAGAGTCTTTGCTCAACTTCAGATAGCGCTGGCTCAAGCTATGGTAGGCCATTCCCGGGGAAGTGTGTGCCATGATATTCAAGCAGTGCCAACATTATTAAAGAAAAAAACAATAACATTCCCAAACCAATTTGGAAACATTAATGAGAAAAAGACACCAGTATCATCACAATTGGGTGAGGGGAAGAGGAGATATGAATTTTAACCTTTCAATGCAAAAAACACATCGAGAAGGTAACATGCAATTCAAAACGACACTCCACAATTGACTGGGATCAAGGTGCAATTTCAGACCAGCCATGATGGAGGAAGGGTTAGATATACCAGGTGCATCATTCAAGTCAAAGTTTATACCATCAGTCTCAATCTTTGAAATTAAAGCCACAGTCTTCCAGAGGAGCAAGGTCCAAGGTCATTGATGGCTAGGGTACCCCAGAGTCAGATGCAAAAGCTCAGAGCGGGACAATGCTGAATTTCATGGCCACCAGGAGCACTTCACCAGTCGGAGTGTTTGCTGCCTTGCCCTGGTCCAAGCTTTTATCTTAATAATAATAAGCATTTATTGAGCGCCTGGCTACACAAAACTGTGTGTCCCCGCGCTGACTGCAAAATGCAACCCATCGGGAAGAACAAGAACCGAAGGAGATAAAGTTAGTTTTTGGGGAATAGGTGAGTTTTAAGTTTAGCTCTGAAACACATTTAAGATGGCTCCATCCGCAGTTGGATTGGCAGAGCATTCCAAAACTTAATGGCTAGATAGCGAAAGGATTTTCCCCCCATTTTAGCTTTTGTGATGCGGGGGGTTTTAAATAGCATCATGCCCGCCGATCTTAGGTCTCTAATCGGCCGATGGATGGTGATGAGACCTCTCAGATAGCTTGGGCCTTTGTCTTGAGCAATGCGATGTGCATAGCAGAGAGTCTTGAATATGATTCTCTCTTTGATAGGGAGCCAATGAAGCTTGGCAAGCGCATGTTTGGTGGATGATCTCTGAGGGAGACCGAGCACCAGTCGTGCTGCTGAATTCTGTATGCATTGTAGCTGGTGCAGACCCTTCTGATTTAGACCAAGTAGGAGAACATTGCCATAGTCCAAGTGAGGGGATATTAAGGCATGGACTATGGTTTTTCTCGCATCGGTCGGCAGAAGGTCAAGTACTTTACGAAGTACTTTTAAGGTGCTATAGCATTTGCTTGTCACTTTATTCACCTGGGCTTTGCCTGAGAGGTCGGCGTCAAGCATGACTCCGAGATTTTTCACTTTCTCCACAGGCAAAGGTAGTTCTCCTAGTTCGCTAGGCCACCATGCATGGGACCAGACAGAAGTCTCTTTCCCTACTATCAATACCTCTGTTTTATCTCCGTTTAAACGGAGACAGTTGGTGTTCATCCATGTCGCTATCGTTAGCATACAGTTAGAGAAGTTGGAGGCTAAGTCTCTACTGTCTGGCGTTATCTTGAACACCAACTGGGTGTCGTCAGCGTAACTGACAATGCCCACCCCAAATTCCTCCGCAATGTGTGCTAGGGGTTCCATGTAGATGTTGAATAAAGTAGGGCTCAAACTAGAGCCCTGTGGAACCCCATGGCTAACACTGCGAGGCGATGACTTAAAGGGTGGGCAGTGAAGTTGGAAAGTTCTGTCAGTGAGGTATGACTGGAACCAGGTGAGAGCTGGGCCTTTTACTCCCATGTCTGAGAGCCGAGACAGCAGCGTTGAGTGCAGCACGGTATCAAACGCTGCACTCAAGTCCAGTAGGACCAACGCTGCTGTTTCTCCCTCATCCACCATCTTCCGAATCTGTTCGGTAGAATACAGAACAGCTGATTCGGTTGAGTGTCCCGATCTGAACCCTGATTGAGAGGGGTGGAGGAGCGATTCCTTCTCTAAAAACTCCATGAGTTGGAGATTGGCCGCCTTTTCTATGATTTTGGCACAGAAAGGGAGAAGCGAAATTGGCCTTAAATTTTGGAGCTGAGTGATTGGAATATTAGGTTTCTTTTTTAATGGTATTACCTGGGCAGATTTCCAGTTTTTCAGGACATGGCCTTCCTGGAACGATAGAGTGATCATATTGCTTATTTGATCCAGTAATAAGTTTTCCATGACTGCTTTGTACTGTTCCGGGGGGCAGGCATCCATGGGGGAGCCTGAACAAATACCATTTATAATTTTCATTAATTCCTGTTTGTTGGGGGTCCTGAAGTTAGTGAAAAGGGGTTTGTGGGAGGCGGAATCTGGGTTATCTACCTTGTTTATATCTATCCTGGTGCTGCTAGGAAAAGTGGCATGAATTTTTTCTACCTTTTCCACGAAGAAATCAGCTATCTGGTCGCATATCTCTGTGGAGTAGGTGTCTTTAGTATCCAGGCGGGAGGAGATAGTGATTTCTCTGTAGATACCGAATAGCTCCTTTGTGGGGTTTTTAGATTCCACGATTCTGCTTTTGTAGTAGAAACTTTTCTCTAGTCTTACCAATTTTTGGTATTTTTTCAACTCGCTTCTGTAGTTTTCTTTGAGTTCAGGAGTATAGTATTTCCTCCACTTTCGTTCTATAGATTTGCATAGGGCTTTTGCATTTTTAAGTTTTTCAGAGAACCAGGGGGCATTTTAGTTTGTCGAGCTGGAGGTTTGGTAGTCCATGGAGAAATTTTGTCTAACACTTTGGTTAGCCACGATTCAAAGTTATCCCATATTTCCTGTAGGGAATTTCCTGTTAAAGGAAGATGTTCAGCAAGTTCCTGTAACAGCAGTTCAGGGGTGCATTTTTTAAAATTACGGCGTCTGTAAGGAGGCATTTTAGCATGAGTATTGGTGATACATTTTCTGGCTATCTTGAATGGCACCATACTGTGGTCAGACCATATTAGTGGGATAGGTGGTGAAGTCTGAACGCCTTCCCAGTTAGTGAATATAGGATCTAATAAATGCCCTTGTTGGTGAGTGGGTAAAGTGGAAAGAAGTTTGAGATCAACCGCATTAAAAGCATTCAATAAGAGTTGAGCTTCCTTGGAGTGGCTATCCTCTAGATGGATATTGAGGTCGCCAAGTATGATGATATTTTTATGTCTGATGGCCAGCTGAGTAGCCAGTTCAATAAGTTGGCTACAGAAGGCTAGCGCTGCTCCAGGAGGTCTATATATAAGTAAGCCTGTGATTGTGTTGGTAGCGTCTAATTTTATGGTGAAACTGCCGCACTCACTGTCCGTGATTTTTAGTTCGGTTAATGTACACTCTAGTTCTTTTTTGCAAATCATTGCCAATCCTCCCCCCGTTGTCTTTGACGGTCGATTCTCAGAAGGCAATAGTTGTTCGGTATAGCCTCTAAGACCTCCGGGGAGGAAGCTTCGTCTAACCATGTTTCAGTAAGAAACATGGTGTCCAGATCTTCATTAGTCAGCAAGTCGTGAATTTCAGTTTTATGTTTAGGCATAGACCTGCAGTTGAGTAATGCCATTTTAAGGTTCAGCATTTTGTTAGTGGTAAAGGTAATTTTAGGAAGTAGTTGATGGCATATGTTACATTGTGCGGGTAAAGACACCGGGTCTATGGAGTGCAAACAATGACAGGACCATGGCTTACCGAGTCTCAGCAGGTCAGCTTTAGAATAGTAACAGCGAGGAGTCTTATTGGTGTGTGACTCTGCAGGTGATGGGGAGCCAGATCTATGGAGGCCAGCCCCGCGCCCCGTTCGATCGCGGACGGGCGCAGACGGGCTGGACTCTGGCTTGACTCCGGCGCGTGATCGGCGCGCCTGCAATGTGCGTCCGCTGCGCGGAGCCATGTACGTATGTTTTTATATCGTCGTCCGAGCGACGTTCCCAGCGAGCCCACACTAAGATGGCCGCTGTTCTAATCACCCAGTCCCCGCAGATGACGGCCCTTCAATCGGCCACACCCACAGAGAGAGTCCGAGCAAGTAGGCTGTTCTTAACTGGGAAACAGAGTGAATCTCCAGGTACAATACACCTTTCCTCCTAAATGGTTATGGGCGTAGTTGAATGGCAAATTTTGAATTCTAAAATGCCAGAGTAGCAAGATCGCGTCTAGTAACTTCAGCGCGAGGGGAGGGGAAAGGACACACAGGGTAATTCAGCAAATCAGCAATTTAAAATCAGCAGAGTTAAAAAAGCATAACCTCCATCTTCAGGGATAGACATTTTTGTGGAAGTCAAAATTCGACAGAGGTGCATGGCTAGAAGCTGTTGCCAGGCGGAGCTCCACAAGGCAATCAATCAATCAATCAATCAGAGCATTTGTATAGCGCACTTCTCACCCGGAGGGTCTCAAGGCGCTAGGGGAGAGGGGGTCCGCTACTGCTCGAACAGCCAGGTCTTGAGCTGCTTCCTGAAGGCGAGGTGGTCCTGGGTCAGGCGGATGTGGGTCGGGAGGGAGTTCCAGGTCTTGGCGGCGAGGTAGGAGAAGGACCTTCCCCCTGTGGTGGCTCTTCGGATGCGGGGGATGGCGGCGAGGGCGTGGCTGGTCGATCGAAGCTGGCGTTTGGGAGCGTAGAAGTTGAGGTGGCTGTTGAGGTATCCTGGGCCTTGGTTGTGCAGGGCTTTGTGTGCGTGGGTGAGGAGACGGAAGGTGATACGCTTGTTGACCGGGAGCCAGTGCAGGTCTCTCAGGTGTCCGGAGATGTGGCTGCGGCGGGGGATGTCCAGGATGAGTCGTGCTGAGGCGTTCTGGATCCGCTGGAGTCTCTTCTGGAGTTTGGCGGTGGTTCAGGCGTAGAGGGAGTTGCCGTAGTCCAGGCGGCTGGTGACGAGGGCCTGGGTGACCGTCTTCCTGGTCTCGGTGGGGATCCACCGGAAGATCTTGCGCAGCATGCGTAGGATATTGAAGCACGATGAGGAGACGGCGTTGACTTGTCTGGTCATGGAGAGGGAGGAGTCCAGGATGAAGCCCAGGTTGCGTGCGTGGTCTGTTGGTTTGGGTGCGCTGCCTAGGGCGGGGGGCCACCAGGAGTCGTCCCAGGTGGAGGGTGAGGATCCCAAGATGAGGACTTCCGTCTTGTCAGAGTTCAGTTTCAGGCGGCTGTTCTTCATCCATTCGGCTACCTCTTTCATCCCTTCATGTAGGTTGGCTCTGGCGGTGGCGGGGTCGTTGGTGAGGGAGAGGATCAGCTGGGTGTCGTCGGCGTAGGAGATGATGTTGAGGTTGTGCTGGCGTGCGATGGCTGCGAGGGGACTCATGTAGATGTTGAATGAGGCAATGACTATCTGAACCTGTTTTCTGTGTTGAACAAGACCTCCGAGTGGGATGAGCCTGTATTTCTTGCTTCCTATAGTAAGACCTTCCTAGTCAAGCCTCGGCACCTTGTCCTTGTCCTCTGGAGTGGGTAAAATGACTAAGACACACTGTTATCCAACTGCTGGGAAAGGTCCTTCTGGCAAGTCAAGCAGCCTATGCCTCAGGGTAGATTTATAGTCGCCACGTCTCTCATCAGCCAGGTTGCCAGCAGGGTCTAGTCCTCTGTGATCAGCTAGTTTCTCTTGGAGTCAGAAGTGCTGCTTTTGCAGCAAAGACACAGGCAAACAGAAGGCCAACTACTTGACCCTTGGAGAGAAGTTCCAGTCCCTGGAAGCCAGCATGAGTTTGGAGTCTTTGAGTTGTTGAGTGAATCCTCTTCTTCCATCAGAAGTCAGGAGTCTTTTTTCAGCAGACCCATCTTCGTCAGGCGGAGTCTTCTCAGGTCCAGGAATGTTCTCAGTAGGTGGTGGGTGAGGTACCAGATTTTTAATGAGCACTAACCAGTGATTAAAGAAATTCTACCAGTCAATCCTAACTTTTTTCCTGCAGCCCTCCACCTCTTTTTGCAAACCTTCCTCTTCGCCTTACTGTACAATTACCCACAAGTCAGTGTTTCAATATGGCAGAACCCATTGTCAGCTCATTAGCCACTCCCATATGAATATGAGCTCTTCTACCACATGACAGGGTTCAAACTTGGTAATTAACTCCTTGGGGCTGAAACCAGACTATTTAGGGTGGTACTGAGAATTAGTATATGAAGGCTTTCCTGGCATCTGCAAGTCAAAAGAAGTACTGCAAAGGCTGTCCATTGTTCTGTCTGCTGTCTCTGGCCCCTTCCAAATAGCTAGTCTTTGCAAAGTGCTCAGCATTTAACACCAACCCATCCTTCGTGGGCTCAGAAGCTGGCCATTGTCATCTGAGTCAGGGCTGTTAACTCTCCAAATCAAGAATGTGAATTCAAGCGCTGAAGGTGTGATGAATGATAGAGTTGGTTTTAAGCCAGTTCTGACACAGGCAGCCTTAAGTACATTCTAAAACAATTATTTTCCACTCAAGTTAGCCAAAACCTGATTATCCCATGAAATCACATTTTTGAAAATAAAGTAAGAAACAACTCTCAATGCAATTGCTAGCATTTTCCCATGAGGAAATATTGAATTAGATATTGTAATCTCACCTATGGAAAATGTAGCTGAACCTACACAGGGAAATAGTTTAAAATCTTTCAATCACTGTGAGGGCTCCCTTTTTAGAGTTCGCCTGCAAAGCGCTTCCGCTGTGCTTGAGAAATCTATTGTTTTTAATATAAACTTAAAAGGGACTTACATCCTGCCTACTCTCTTTCCTGGCTTCTCATTGGTTCATGAGCCTGCCACTTACATTTCCTCCATTTCTATTGCATGTAGCATATTCTCCTGTATTTACAATGCTTGTTCCTTGTCTGCTTCACTTATCAGTTTCCCGCCACCGAAATACTGTTAACATCTGCTTTAGTGGAACTAGTTTCATAAAGTTTTGCCTTTTACTCTTGCAGCATATTTATATAACAATCAGTCTTTGTCCTGAGCAAAACCAATAATGTCCAAGAGTGCGAGAATTTATGGTGGTTGAAGACCTTCTTCTTTAATTCCATGTATTCACTTCATATCTCATGATAGTCACATCCAGTAATACAATCATTACTGTTTAGTTGATACAATGGTTGATACCGTCACAGCCAGCTGATAGATGTAGCCTACAGGCTGTGACTCTATCATGTATGATTGTTACTTATAATTTTGGGACTTCTTAGTCCACAGAATTCTTTGGAACGTGGGTGGCCGTTTCTCCTTTATCCTTGGGAGTATTCAGAGGAATTTAGGGAGCATTACTTTAAGGTTGTGCGCAGAATTTAACCCAACTACGCTCATCATTTAGGTATGTATATAACAATTTATCACCCGGAGGGATAATGTGGTTTGCATAGAATCACAGAATAGTGCTTGGCGCTGCCGAGACTCAAACTGGGATCCCTAGCTCTCGAATCAGCAGCTCTGCCTGCTGCGCCACACCCTCTCCACTGACGTGTTATCTGTCAGGGAGCTCTTTCCTTCTCCCAGACGATGATTGATGAAAACAGCTCTTTATTCATTACATAGGCGAAACTGATGCATTACCAATGCTTTTTTGACTATAGAGTGTAGCACTTTTTTATATGTTAGACACACTGCATTGTAGACTTTCAAGATACGCTTTATGGACAGCATATAAAAATATGTGTTCCTACATCATTGTTTGTTTTATATTCCCATTTGACTCATGTACTGAACTGTTACCTTCCTTTCCCTTAAATTGTAAAGCACTCTGATATCCCTCGGGATCCAGTTTGCGCTATATAAAACTTTATAAATACATAAATAAATGGCAAAGGCTCAATTATGTTGCCATGTGCTACTGTAGTGCCTGTAAACTGCAGTCCAGCCAGAGCACAGTAGTACTCCTGG
Source organism: Lissotriton helveticus (assembly GCF_964261635.1). Classification (NCBI taxonomy): domain Eukaryota; kingdom Metazoa; phylum Chordata; class Amphibia; order Caudata; family Salamandridae; genus Lissotriton; species Lissotriton helveticus. Next base: position 948,113,364 of record NC_136065.1, read on the forward strand.
CAGACACATACTTTTGTCATATGTGTGGATGCTGTAAATACACACTACAACCCACATTTGATATTTAAGTCCCATGTCACTGGTGCATTTTCTGTACTATGTATTATGGCCAATCATAAAAGTTAAATAGAGCAACTGGGAGGAACCAATCTGTTACCAATCCTGTTTAGTTCCAGAGAACATGCACTGTGGCACTGAATAACAGTGGCACAGTGCACAGAGTTCTAAAACCAGCAACATTAGGGTCAAGAAAAAGGTAAAAAATCTGGAGTGCCCGTGAGAACATTTTAATTTGCTATGCCTTGCAATTAATCTCTATCTAGAGACTATAGGAGGAGAACATTAAAGTCCCTTCAGGATTTAACTTTGCCTACTACAAAAAAGAGATGAATGATTGTGTGATACCCCTCAGGCCCCACCCAGAATGTCAGGAGTACTGTTTGCCTGCAAAATGATAGACATAACCGGGAGGGTCTACCCCCACTAAAGGACATCCTGGATTCATCCTGTGTGGCACTAGCATCCTTTGCACCCCCTGCTCTTCTCCCCCAGGTGCTTGATATGTCTGGTCTGTTTTCCCTCCACAGGATCTCAGCCATTGAGCACCAAAGGAGACTGGTGAATTGACAGTTCCATTCCTGCGCAGTCTTCTATGGTGACCCAAGTAACTGCAAAATAAATGATTGGGCAATGGAAGAGTCATGCCTGAAAGAGGAAAAGGGAACAAGGATTAATTTAACAAGCTGAAGGGATAACCGCTTGCCTCTGTTAAAAAATCCAGACCCCACAAAGACCAAGGTCTCAAGGAGCCTACATCCCCCATTCCCCATGCCATGCAGACTCAACCAATCCATTCCAGGTGACCCTCTTCCTCCAGGTCCTAGTGAGATCCCACCATGAAGCCTCACAGAGCGGACAACCCTCATTAGAAGGGCCCATTAGTTATTCGGTCACGGTCTAAACGCTTTGTGGAAAGAGCAATGTGGGCAGTTGTGGGGTTGCTCAAGGTGTGCTATGCAGCAACATCCAGTGCACAAGCCTGCCTTTGTGAGCATTTCTCCAAACTGTCCACAGCATACGGCATTGATCAGCAGGCAATACACAAGTGGGAGCTGTGTTAAGGGTGTCAAAGTGAGCAGCACTACTGAGCAGGGCCCCATGGCACACAGAGCAATACACAGAAATCTAAAGGGACAGGTATGCAGCACTGTAGTGCAAATATCACTAAATGTTCTTGATGGACCTCGAACAGCAAGATGGCAAGACATGGTAGGTGTCAGTCACTGGGCCAAATATGAAGTGCACAAGGAAAGCCTGTGCCTCATTGTTGGAGCGGGTGCCATTTCCATATCCACTCATTGATACAGGACCCTGTCAGGTAGTAATTCTGCTTTCCCTTCTGAATCCACTGTCTCTGAGGTTCTGGCAATGAATTCCATTGTGAAACATTGGAGCCTTTTCCTTTCCTGGCTGCCTGTGCAGGATTTCTCTCTTGGCTCAGTAGATGCTGCACTATGCAGCTGAAATAGTGAAGAGGTTGCAAACCCCTAAGGAAAGAAGAAGCCGGCCTCTCCTCCACATGCAGAAGGCCCAACACATTGTATTCTAGGGGGCTGACTCTAGACAGTGCCTGACTTGGCATGGATGGCAGGCACACACAATTCAATTGAAGTCCACTCTTAGGTTGAACCTTTTTGTGTAACTGACTGACTGACATGTACATTCATGACTACTATAAAGTAACAATGACTCTACACTCAAACATTGACTTACACTCATAGTGTTATTATTTTTCATGTAAGCAATGGGTGTTCAAGGATGGGAAAAGGTGGTGACCACCCATTTTGTGGACGTTCCCAAACGTTTGTTGGGTACATTTCACCCCTAAAATATGTGGGTGATTTACTCCTGTCGAGTCAGGACTAAGCATGCTGAAAACAATGTACCATATTGTGAGCTTAGATACAGTAGTGTAGGCTTCTCCAATGAGAAGCTTGTGAGCTACTGTAGCTCTCCAGCTACCTGTAAGTAGCTCTCCTGTTTGCAACCCAGTTTATTCAATTAGAAGCTTTTGCTCGGTTGAATTAATATGCATATACCAACAATGAGATTATGCATTCAAGATGAAAAGGTGTTTATTTTTAATACTTATTAGCTGATATTTGAAGCAAAATGGCTGAATTTGCAAAATATATATGAAGCTGATATTAAAGTGAAAAATCATGTGGCACAGGGAGACGTTTTACAAATGTAATTACCTTGGGACCAGAGGCATTGCAGCTATGGCTGTTATGTATTAACCATTTATAGGGTAACCACTTTTCCCAGACAAAACAAAGCTGTCATCTTCTCATCTTTGCGCAAAGGACCAGACCTGATTCTTAAGTAGAACTTTATTTGAAATTACTTAATTCATTTTTAACATGCCCTTTCTGCCTTTGTTAACTTTGATTGTCAGTGCAGGGTCATTACAACAGCTGCAAAACACCTTTTAAAGTGTTTTCGTCTAATATTTACTGTTTAAAATATGTCCTGATAAGGAGAAACAAAACCGGCTTTAGGTGATTTTTCATATTTTTTTCAGCAGAGGGACATTCAAATACTGTTCATACCAGTATAAAACCAGCCAGTTGGCTACCATACCCATGTAGAGGCATTCTATATGGACAAGGCTTTAATTGCATTACTGCTGGAAACCATAATCGATGCACTAAAGTGATCACAAGTACTAACCTTGCATATGGTGGCCACTAAGGTAATCTAGTCTGATGTGGACACTATTACAACACCAATACTATTAGCAACTCTTGATGAGTTTCATTGAACATAAGTAGCTCTCATTGCAGAAAAGGTTGGAGACCCCTGGCCTACATATTCAAAGCAGGAGAAAATAAAGTAGTATGGTCACTATCCTTCTTACAGTTTCTCTTTTTGCTGAAAGATAACTTTCCAATTAAAAAATATAGATCCCTCCCAGCATTATGATTGTTGACATGTTACTTTTCGTCCAATTGCATGGCATAAACGTCTGCTTTACTTCATACGTAACTCTCCGTCTAGTTCCCAAACAGAATACGTGAATTTCCAGTGCTGCATGAGATATCATTCTGTTTTCACACACACAAAGCTTTTCACAAAGGTAACAGACACTTGTGGGTGGTTTACATGTGCAACTTTACTAATAAACTTCTGAGTAATTTCACGATGTTTGGCTATTCGCAAAATCTGTGTGCAAAGTTACTCAAAATCCTACACTTACATGTCTCTGCCACCTGAAAAAGGGGATGGAGCCAAACGTACAACTACAAGTTACTACTAAAGACCCGCCCACTGACGTCACACGCCAGCAGAAGAGAGTTCGCTGTTGCTGCAGCTAGCCAACCTGGACCCTGACTACGGACCTCACTCACCGCTAGCCGAAGTCCGGCACACCCGCCTGCCTGTCTGTCTGTCTGTCTGCTCGCCCACCCGCCCGCCCGCTACTACTAAAAACACAGTAGTAAGTCTATCACCACACATGGTCAACCCCTGGTACTGCAACACCCTCCCATTAGAAAATAATGGAGAAAGGGACTTAAATATAAACTTCATTGATTAAAATGTTAAATATAATTAAAAAAATTAAAGCAGGTATTAATATACATTACTGTAATTTCATGTTTAAAACAATATATAAACATAGCACATGTTAGTATTTACTTATAAAATATGTTTATCTTTTTGTATTATAAAATTAATATAACAGTAAATTGTATTAAAAAAGAATGATATTATATTTAAATATTGATGTACTTCAATTTTAATAATTATTAAATCATAATACAAATATTGTTTTCATTTTAAGTGGGAAACATTTTTTTTAAATAAAATTGATAAAAAATAATTTTAATAGACATTGTTTAATGCATTTACATGATTATTATCTATCAAAAATGATTTATTATTGCTGTAGCATTTTTTGTTCTTTTCTGCATTGAAACTAAATATATTAAAATTATGTACATAAAAATACAATCTAAACATATTTTTACAAACTTGTTCCAAGTTTAATAAACTTTCTTACTATTTCCCTATACTTTACCATGCAGATAGCTCTGCAACTGGGGTGGAGATCTCCCTATGGTATATTTTAAGTGCTATATTTTACCATATGGAGATCTCCACCCCTAACCAAGTCTCCCAATGGTATAATACAGAGAACATTTCCAAAAGTTTATTTAACTTGGGAAAAGTCTGTAAATATATTATCATAGATTATTGTGCTGGCTTTCGAAAACATCATAGTACGGAGCTGCTGATGGTATCCATTTTGGATGAACTAAGATGCAGAGCTGACAAGAAGATCCCTGGGGCCTTGGTGCTCTTAGAACTCTCTGCCGCGTTTGATACGGTGTCCCACAATCTACTGTTGAAACGTTTGAGAGATCTGGGCATCGGGGGGACCGTGTTAGGCTGGCTAACTTCATTCCTGCTTGGAAGATTGCAGAGGGTCCAGCTGTCAGACTTGGTATCTACGTCAGCAGCCATAACCTGTGGAGTTCCGCAGGGTTCGGCCCTCTCACCGCTCCTTTTTAATATATACTTACAGCCACTGATTTCTGCTCTCAATCATATGGAGTGTCAGATTTACAACTACGCCGACGACACACAGATGATCATACAAATTGAGGATTCATCTGGAGCCCAGGCTAGGCTGCATAACATCTTAAAGTTCATGAGTAACTGGATGTCCACCAACTCCTTAAAGATCAACCCAGAGAAGACCGAAGTGTTACCCATTACCAGCTCGGGCAACCCGTGGAACGATCGCTTCTGGCCTAATGTGGTAAATAAATAAATAATACCCTATTTTTGACTAGACTTATAGCATAACAGATAGCTCAATAAAATAAGAGTCAAGATTCGAGGTAGTAGGAGTTTCTGCAGGTTTATTACAGCATAAGGACAGGATCAGGACAACCTGCATGGGAATAGGACAATAAGGCCCGGCAGCTGCCGGGGCTGGGTCTGGGATGAGCGCGCTAACATTTAATAACAAAACATTGACTTATATACATAGCGCAAACACATAGCAGTACATTGCAGTAGGCGTAACAGTGGGTGGAGTAGAAGGCGTGACACGTAGCAGTCGCGAGAGATAAGAGAAATAAGAGGTGTAACTGGGAGTTTACTTAGACATGTGATGCAAAACGTAACAGAACATGTCATGGATGGGCGGAAACATTGGAGGGGGCTACCTAAGGAGCCGGGACCTCTAACCTAATGGTGCGCGAAAACTGGCAATGACGTGTTACTAGGAGAAGCTGGGGGCTACGAACTCTGTGCTAGGAGCAGAGACTAGAGTCTGGAGGGTCGGAGCGACATGTACCTAAACCCTATCTGGTATCTAATGTTTAGGGAACATGTTGATATAAACTAGAAGTCATGAGGGGAAAAGCCAACCTGATTCTAAGACTGGACCATGCATTATTCTACATGTAGTGCGTGATGAAGAATACTAAATGACCATTAAATACAGTATTTCTCTAACATGGAGACGAGAAGGCTAGACAATGACGGAAACTATTGATGCAGTTCAGTAGCTTAGGAATGCAGAGGAGGAGGACTGAACTGATAGCAGGAACTATAACATACTTTTGGCAGACTCAGGGGCAGAGCCGGGGTGCACCGGGCACTGCAAGGCAGGAAGTAAGTGAAGGGTCGAGGATACAGGTGGGGGCTGTATCGCTCCTCAGCGAGGCTTTCAGGAGACAGGAGCTGAATCTGTGGTCCGGGCCCTTTTGAGGCCTGGAAACGGGGACTTTATAATTGAATAACGTGCACACTGAGAAACGTGGCAACATTACTTACATAGGCCTGATATTCGTAGTATTCACGAGGACTGGAAACTAACATACTAGAGGTGGACACAACTGTAATTGCGTCTTTAATCAGAAATGGGGAATAACATATGCATATTGGTCATGCACACATAACATATGATGGATGAAGCGTAGGGACACAGAACATGGCAAAATTTACTTTTCCACATTCCCTCCTTGTCACTACGTTTCCATCAGGAAACATCAATATTCATGATACCGTCTATCATTTCATACAGTACCATTTGCTCGTCTCGAATTGTCTTGGAACGAGATTTAGAACGGGGCTTGGGACTAGGAATACAAGAGGTAGCACACATGCTGCAAATCGCAGGGCCACATTGTATACAGAGGCAGCAGCTAAATATGATCGCTACTGCAATACCTAAAAAGGACAGGACTTTCCATCCCCATGCGGAAATTATATTCCAGAACCAACCGGACCATGTCCAGGTGCCTGGATCTTGGTGTAACAGATGGGCAATTTTATGGAGTCTGGTTATAGCTGAATAAACAGACGGCGCGTTATTTGGAATGAAAATACAACAACTGGATCCGAGAATTCTACAGGCCCCGCCCCTATCGGCCAGTATGACGTCAAGGACGAGACGATTCTGTAAAACGACAATTCTCATAAAGGATTGCTCTTCAGTTAAGTTACCTAGAGCGGAGGCAGTCTCATCTACTACTGCTTCAAGGGTTCTTGTTAACCTACGAATAAGCTTACTATTTACAACTGTACCTAAATAAGGGAAAACACCTTTATCTATATCAATGAATTGCTCTGCGGCAGTTTCAGTATAATCGACAATCGGGAGATTTCTCTTGTGTCTAGTGTGTACTAAGAAAGAATTCCTATGATAGTCAGGTGGGGCTAGAAAAACAGGTGGCAGTAGGAAAGCAATGTAACAGGTTCCCTCCCAATCGAGGGGCAGACGGACATATGCAGTTTGACCACAAATAAAATAAGAATGACGTGAAGCTTTGAAAATAGATTTCCCACTGTCACTATACTGGATAACAGTAGTACATTCACTATGACCTATATGTACAGAACCATAACTACGGACACATAATTCGCCTTTGACTGGTAGTACTAAAATAGCGGGTGAGTCTGGAGTAGTATCAGACTGAACATTCAGAACCATGAAATTCGACGAATAATTTCCTAAATTATATACTTCATTTTCTAAATCTAAACCTGTTCTGTGGGGGAAACCTTGCTTGTCTGGGAAACATGTACTGTTAAGAAAAGACATATCTGTTGAGGATGACGTTAGCGTGGACCATGCTCCACACGAACCATTGTGTGAGAATGGATAAGGAAAGAGTGGCAGAACTCCCTTCGGTGTCTGGAAAGGGGGGAGTCGACCACACACCCAACAATTAGTGGCATTGCTGGTCTGGTGTGAATAATGTAACATACGGATAAATGTGTTATTACGCATGGCGAGGCGGTATGCATATTCGTGAGGAGGCAGATCACTAAACGTGTGCTCTACTGTAGCATGAGCAGACATATTTACATGAGGAACTGAAAAACACAGATAGAAAGCATAGCTGGTGCAGGAAGCAATTATGCTGATGAATAATACGAAACTCAGAAAAACGATACATTTGATTGAGCTTTGACTGACTCTCTCACTATGGGGGTCTATTTTATACATGTCAGAAACAGTCTAACCGTTTCACCTAGGGGAGGACTTATACAATCAAACTGGCTGACTTATTAGACCTGAGCTTTAACTTATACTCCTGTTGCGGAGTTTTCTCTAACAAGGGAGGGGTTGTAATAAAGTCTTGTGCGGGACAGTCCTTTAAAACAATGTTCTGGCAATCCTTCGAATCCTGGGAAATGTTCTTGGAAATGTTTTTGAAGACTGGTTTCGATCCTTTGAAAAGTTTTACATGAGAAAGGTGGACCCACCCCTTCCTGCCTTCCAACTTGACGGCAGTTCGGGTGGTCAAGAGGACCTGACGTGGCTCCTTCCAACGTGGTTCCAGCGGACTTGATCTGTCGAAATTTCTGATCAGCACAAGGGAGCCTGGAACGATCTCGTGCGGTGCCACCTCGGTATTGTCTGGAAATGCGGCGGCAACCTGTGAACGACATGAGTTGAGGGCAGACATCAAGGAAGCTAGGTAATCTGTCAGCATATTACATGAAACATCGGTAATACTTCGGGGTCTAGGAGTACCCCACATATTAGGGGGGCGGCCGAAAACGACCTCATACGGGGACAGACCTGATCTGGAATGTGCGACCATACGCATGTAAAACAGAGCGACTGGCAAAGCTACTAACCAGTCCACACCCTTGTCTTTACAGACTTTTGCTATACGGATTTTCAGAGTCTGATTATGCCTTTCGACTAGTCCAGCTGCTTCTGGATGGCGTACACAATGGAACTTCCACTGGTACCCTAACAACAGGGAAACGTGTTTCATGAGTTCAGATGAGAATGGCTGGCCGTTATCAGAATATACGACTCTAGGGAGTCCATATCTAGGGAAGAATTCACGAACCAACTGCTTGGCAGTGGTCGCGGCTGTGTAATCTGGGACTGGATATGCTTCTGTCCATCTGGACAAGGCGCATACAACTACAAGGACATACTTGAAACCTCGACATCGCTCCATTTGAATATAATCCATCTGGAGGACCTCAAAAGGGTGGTTAGGGGGCTGGAAACCACCTTGTTCCACCGGGACACTTTTACCTGGATTAAACTGGCAACATATCATACAGGTACGGACTTTCTGCTTGGCTGCAGCTCGTAAATGCTTGTTGAACCAAATGTTCTGGATACTGTCTAACATAGCTTTTTCTCCTAAATGTGCTGGACTATGTGCGGTATTGATAATGACTTGAACCATAGAATCGGGGAGAAACCATGTGGCTCTACCCTTCGTTAACCATCCTTGATCTGTCTGGACCCCTCCTTGTACAGACCATTTCTTGATTTCATCAGGAGTAGCATGTAACTGTATATCTATGACATCTTGAGTAGGGTCCTTAACTGTCATGCATGTAATCGGATCTGGAGTATGTGTCTGTGTCTGATTAACTGGAATGTCTGGAGTCTGTGCTGTAAGCTTGGCTGTACGGTCTGCTAAATCATTACCTTGGGAAATAATGTCAGTGACTTTCGTATGTGCTTTGCACTTCATGATAGCAATAGATGTCGGTAAATGTATGGCATCTAACAGGGCTTGAATAAGGAGACCATGCTGAATCTTGGTTCCATGAGAAGTCATAAAACCTCTCTCCTGCCAGAGCACTCCGAAGTCGTGTACAACTCCGAATGCGTAACGTGAATCTGTGTAAACATTAACCTTCAGGTTCTTGGCATGTATACAGGCTTGTGTCAGAGCGACTAGCTCTGCTGCTTGAGCGGACAGGGTATCAATACGGTGTGTCTTGATAACTTCAGTGTCAGTAGTCACTGCATATGCGGCGACTAGTTCTCCTGTACTAGTTCTCATACATGAACCATCCACATAAAGTGTCAGGTCAGGATCTGGTAACGGAATGTCTGTCAGGTCTTGTCTTGGCTTTGTCGTAATGTTAACTACTTCCACACAATCATGTGTGTCTGGATTTGAACTAGCTGATGGTAACAGTGTAGCAGGATTCAGGACGTTGCAGCGTCTAATTTCTATGTGTGGCTGGAACAGTGTCAATTCATAACCTGTTAAACGTGCAATTGTCAAGTGCTGAGTTTGTGTTCGGTTTAAAAGAACTTCTACTGAATGTGGAACTTGTACTGTCAGGGAATGTCCTAAAACTATGGAATCACTTTGTCTGATAGCTAGTGCTGTGGCTGCAACTGACTTGAGGCACGCAGGCAACGCCTGGGCGACTGGATCTAATGTGCTCGAAAAATAAGCACAGGGCTTGTATTGACCTGCTTGATCTTGTGTGAGAACAGATAATGCTGTACCTTCGCGTTCAGTAACGAAAAGCGTAAAAGGCTTACTGTAGTTCGGTGTAGCTAGAACTGGAGCTTGACATAGGGCTTTCTTTAACTCGTTGAAACTAAGTGTATGGTCAGATGTCCAAGGGAGGACAGTCGATACGGCTGCCTCCTGTGTCGTTAACTGTATCAGTGGCTTGGCTAGGAATGCATACTGGGGAATCCATTGTCTACAATAAGAAGTAAGGCCGATAAAGGCACGTACCTCCTTCTGGGTTCTGGGCTGGGGAAGACTCGCTATTAACTGGATACGGTCGGGTGTCAACTGCCTACCCCTCTTGGACAGCAAGTGTCCTAAGTATACCACTTGCTGGACACAGAATTGAAGCTTCGAAGGTGACACCTTGTGCCCCATCTCGGCTAGAAAATACAGAACTGTAAGTGATGCTCGCTCGCAGTCACGTTCAGAACGGGCTGTGATCAGTAGATCATCGACATACTGGAGCAGGGCAGTGTCAGTTGGCATGTGAATGTTGTCTAGTTGTCTCTTGAGTGCTTGACTGTAAATACTAGGGCTTTCTGTGAAACCTTGAGGAGCGCGTGTAAACATATAGCTCCTTCCATTTAAACAAAATCCGAAAAGAAACTGACTGTCTGGATGAATTGGAACACTAAAAAATGCATTCTTGAGATCAATAACAGTGAAAAACATGGCTTCGGAATCAATAGCTGTTAACAGGGAAGAAATGTCTGGGACAACTGGATACTGAGGAATAATACATTTATTAAGCTCTCGTAAATCAATCACTAATCGATATACTGGGGGTGCATTCGGATCAGTACGTTTCATGACTGGAATGATCGGAGAATTACATACATTGGAGTCAGTTTCTACAACTACTCCTTGAGCCATAAGCTCGTCAATAATTTTGGATAAGGCTGCTACAGCCTCAGGTGGCAATCTGTATTGCCTGATTCGTGGTAACACTACACCTGGCTTGAGAGTCACACGATAGGGTGTGATTTGCATGTAACCTACATCAGTTGGACCTTGCGCCCATAAATGCTGCGGAACATTAGACAATCTTGAATCAAAATCTCGTAATACATAGTGACCCTTGAAGTCACGTAGGAACAGACGTATTCCCTCTGGGGAACAGCAAATAACTGCACCTAATTCTTTCAATGTCTTAATGCCTAATAGATTTTCTGGACATGACTTAGTAAGTAACAGATCAGTAGTACGGGACAATGGACCTACTTCTAGAGTAACTGGCTTAGATATTTCATTAACTATGGGTTTTCCTGAAAATCCAAGGGAAACATTTCTTGAGCCTGAGAGCGGAGCCCCTGGAACTTCGGCGTGACTAATTGTGGTCCTACTTGCCCCTGTATCGATCAAAAACTTTCTGTCTTTCCCTAATACTTGACTATGAACATAGGGACCTTCTTGGTCTACAGGTATCTCGATGAGAGGCAAGCCTACCTCCCTCTCTAGGCTGTTTCATGAATATGACTGATACTCTGGATACTCGGACTGTGCATACTGGTACATCTGCGATGTAACGTGTTGTGTTGCAGCAATAGGCTGCGGTACTGTAACTGTCTGTGGTGCATTCTGTGACTGAGGAGTCTGTGAAACTTGTTCTTGTCTCGGCGGACGTGGTCTTTCTTTAGTCTTACCAGTAGCTATGTTGTGTTTCAGAACTGCACACTCGTTTATAAAATGACCTGGCTGTTTACAATAATTGCAGTTCCCTTTAACAGGAGCCGCAGGGTGACTGGCGTGATTCGGACCTCTCTTCTGACTGTCTTGAGGAATAGATTGTGCAACTAGCACTTTCATTTTCGTGTCTTTCATACGTTTTCTTTCGTGTTCTTGCTCTTCTCTGATTCTATTCTGGTGATACTGGAGCATCTGGAGCATCTGGGACGGAGTATTTGCTTGCCAGGTGCTTTCGACTTTCAAAACTCGGTTTTTAATTTGTGGACTTGAATTCTCGACTAATTTGGTAACGAAAAGATGAGGGTATGACTCACTACTTGTCTTGAGACCACTGTTAATACTGAAACATTTCTCAAATCTAGAATAAAAATCACTAATATCCTCATCTTGTTTCTGTTTACAGGCTGAGATTGCATCCCAGTCTTCTTTCCTAGTTGTCAGTAATCTGGGTAAAACTTGAATCAATAATTCTGGTAATTCTTTACATTTATCTCCAAGACCGGTACCTGGTACTCGTGCCTTGTCTTCAGCTTCTAGAGCTGTCCAATCGATCTTTTTCTCTCCCACCTCCCATTCTTTTTCCTTTAACTTTTCATACACCCCTGCGGGTAGCAGGACCTTTAACATTTTAATGATATCTGGGTAAGTGTATTCTCCCATACGGAGCATGTCTTTTAATTCTCTATGGAACCCCGCTGGATCTTTGTCATGACAGGGAATTAATTTCTTCATTTCAAGGAGTTCCATCTTTGATATTGGAGTGTATACAAACACTCGTTGCATTACGCCACCCGCCCCTTGGACTGGGTGGACTTCTCGTAGCGGATTCTGTCTGTCTATGTAGAATGGTTTACTTTCTGGGGGTGAGACATGAACAAAATGCGGGTTCAGGAACGTTCTATACTTGTGGCGCTGTTCTAGAATGACACTAATTAAATCGGTACCTAGACCTCTCCATCTGTACTGGAGTAACTCGTTCAGGATATCATGTAACGGGCCTGGATCAGAATGTTGACCCTCATACAGGGTAATGAGGTGCTGGATCATATACATACCCACCAGTCGTTGCTCGGCTGGGGGCAGTTTCAGAAACATTTGTGCCACTATTTCGTCTGGAAAAGTGGTAGAATCAGTAATCCATCGGACTGCTGATCGGGCTAGTTCTTGTTCGTGCATGGTACTTAATTCGCTATAACCGACTCGTGATTTCAGAATGTGATCGGTAGCTTGAAATACTTGCTCTAAAGAGCCTCGTTCTGGTGCTGGATGATGAAAAATAGACTTAGGTTCTGAACGTAAATGGCGATCTGGAAATCTGGATTTTCCTACATACGCTATTCTGGCGGGATTCTCGTCTTCCTTTTCAGGATCAGAGATACTTTCTTTCTCGCTTACTTGTGCTGCTTTACGCTGTTCGTGTAACCTTATTATTTCTTTACGAATTTTCTTGTACATACTTTCCATGGCACTAATGGTCTTGTGCTTACCCTCGGCTATATTATCACTCCACCTTGTTAGGATTCTCATTTCGGCGGGATCTTTAGACGGGTAATCTTGTTCTCTTATTAAACAATTGATCAGGAACTTTAATATCATGAGCTGAATCTCGGCTTTCCTTTGAGACATACTCTCGCCAATACTTTCTGGATCATCCCCTGTACGGATGAAACGATATATTCTGTCTAGATCTTCTTTCATATTTGGTAAGGTGGCTAGATACTCGGTCACCCTTCTTACGCGTACGGAATATAAAACCATATTATACTCGCCTGGGACTGTGTCATAGACACATTCGGCAAGGGCTTGTCTGATTTCTGTAACAGACTTATTACTTTTAGGAGTACGCTGTGATGCTTGAGCATGTAATTCGAGTGCTGATAAACGCTTGTGTGGCGGCGGGGTTTGAGGAGGACCTCCTCCTACGGCCCCTAGACTGGAATCGTCGACTGACATTCTTCGTGCTTGCAGGGTCGGTAATTGTAACGTGGGCTGAACTTGTATGGCAGGCTGACCCGGGGGTACCGTAACAGGTACTCCGGTGTCTGGAGGAACGGGAAGTGCCTGATTTACAGGGACAGGTGGAGCGCGAACTGGATTTGCATATTCTGGAACTGTGTCGTCCAAATAGGACGAAATAAAAATATCAGCTGCGGTCGGTTTGTGACGTAACTTGGTCGGAACTAATGGTGGCGGGAAATTACTGGGTGCCTCTGGGGTCGCTTTTGGCAAGCCTTCGGCAAGGAGAGGATACATACCCTTAATAAGGGCATGCCTCTGTCTGTCTGACTGTTCGACTTTGACTTGTTCACCTATCTCGATTAATTCTCTTTCTTGGGCTCGTTCTTGGGATTCTCTACTTAACTCTGACTTTCTGACTTCCTTTTCCGTTCTTCTATGCGCTTCCTTACGCCATAACTCGATGGCATCTTTCTGTGACTGTCTGGCTTTCTTTTTCCATAATGCTTCTTCTACTCGCATGATACATTCGGCATCCCATGTACCCGATACGGGCCATCTATACTTTTCTTCTAACTGTTTGGTATACTCTACCCATAAATCTAGATACAATATGGCGCTTATGCCATGTTTCTGATACATAAAGTGACCTGGACTGTCCCTAGGCGGAACAGGAACTGCTGCTTCCAGCAGACCCTTTCTAGTTTTTAACTGACGTAACTTGGAAAAGAGCGGCATTCTAAACTTGAATCGGAACACAATACAATACACGAAAAACAATAACAATTGGAAAAACAATTCAGGCATACCACGACATTGGAAATACATTAAACAATATCATAACATAACAGTTCGAACAGAATACTACCTGAAAATACTGAAAACAGAAACAGAACAGAATTCTCGAGAACGGAACAGACTAGAGTTACTGGATGCACTGCTGTAACAGTACGGAACATACCGGTCCCATAAAGGGACGCATCAAGACCCGTATCCACCTAGGTGAACACTTCGTTTGTGGGCTTGGGTACCACCAACCCACGGACCAGGAGTCAATTTAGACTGACCCTGTCTAGACACTACCCCAGCAATGGTACTCACCGGGCAGCACGGAACGGAAAGCCTCGGACGGGACTGGACTACGACGGACTTCGGACTTCAGTTACGGGTGGGCCTCCGGATACCTCGGACCTTGGACTCTCGGCTTGGGCTCTGGTCGGGACTCGCCGCGTTCCTCCACCGTCTCGTTTGGATGCTGGACCGCCTCCTCCGTCTCCTCCGTGGGCCTGAGGGATACTTGGAGCAGAAATATCTGCCAGTGCACGGTATGGTTCCGTCACGACTGCAGAGGGTCAGGGGGTCGGCGTGGCTTCACCGACGCGTGGGGAAAGGGCAAGTCCCTATTCGGGCGCCATTATGTGGTAAATAAATAAATAATACCCTATTTTTGACTAGACTTATAGCATAACAGATAGCTCAATAAAATAAGAGTCAAGATTCGAGGTAGTAGGAGTTTCTGCAGGTTTATTACAGCATAAGGACAGGATCAGGACAACCTGCATGGGAATAGGACAATAAGGCCCGGCAGCTGCCGGGGCTGGGTCTGGGATGAGCGCGCTAACATTTAATAACAAAACATTGACTTATATACATAGCGCAAACACATAGCAGTACATTGCAGTAGGCGTAACAGTGGGTGGAGTAGAAGGCGTGACACGTAGCAGTCGCGAGAGATAAGAGAAATAAGAGGTGTAACTGGGAGTTTACTTAGACATGTGATGCAAAACGTAACAGAACATGTCATGGATGGGCGGAAACATTGGAGGGGGCTACCTAAGGAGCCGGGACCTCTAACCTAATGGTGCGCGAAAACTGGCAATGACGTGTTACTAGGAGAAGCTGGGGGCTACGAACTCTGTGCTAGGAGCAGAGACTAGAGTCTGGAGGGTCGGAGCGACATGTACCTAAACCCTATCTGGTATCTAATGTTTAGGGAACATGTTGATATAAACTAGAAGTCATGAGGGGAAAAGCCAACCTGATTCTAAGACTGGACCATGCATTATTCTACATGTAGTGCGTGATGAAGAATACTAAATGACCATTAAATACAGTATTTCTCTAACATGGAGACGAGAAGGCTAGACAATGACGGAAACTATTGATGCAGTTCAGTAGCTTAGGAATGCAGAGGAGGAGGACTGAACTGATAGCAGGAACTATAACATACTTTTGGCAGACTCAGGGGCAGAGCCGGGGTGCACCGGGCACTGCAAGGCAGGAAGTAAGTGAAGGGTCGAGGATACAGGTGGGGGCTGTATCGCTCCTCAGCGAGGCTTTCAGGAGACAGGAGCTGAATCTGTGGTCCGGGCCCTTTTGAGGCCTGGAAACGGGGACTTTATAATTGAATAACGTGCACACTGAGAAACGTGGCAACATTACTTACATAGGCCTGATATTCGTAGTATTCACGAGGACTGGAAACTAACATACTAGAGGTGGACACAACTGTAATTGCGTCTTTAATCAGAAATGGGGAATAACATATGCATATTGGTCATGCACACATAACATATGATGGATGAAGCGTAGGGACACAGAACATGGCAAAATTTACTTTTCCACACTAAGGAGTTGGGTAGGACTCCGGCACCAGCTAAGGTGGTGAAAAGCCTGGGCATCCACATTGATGGTAATCTTTCCATGAAAAATCAAGTGTCGTCGGTGGTGGGCACATGCGTTGGCCTCCTTAGGCAGTTGCGTAAAATCTCGCAGATGCTGTCCTTTTCTACCTTAAGGACTGTGGTGTCTGCGACAATTTTAGGTCGTCTGGATTATGGAAATTCCCTCTATGTAGGGCTCCCTCAGCAACAACTATCAAGACTGCAAATCGTGATGAACGATGCAGCGAGATTGATTTTTGGAAAATCTAGAAGTGCGCATGCCTCTCCTCTCCTATGCCAATTACATTGGCTCCCCATTAGGCAGAGGATTTTATTTAAAGGTATGTGCATCGCGCATAGGGCAGTCTATGGCAACGCTCCTAGTTATATTAAAGCTAGGCTGGTGCAATATTTTCCAAGAAGGACCCTGCGTTCATCCGATGACAATCTTCTGATCTGCCCTCGCTACCGCATGGCTACCTTTGGTGGACGTGCTTTTTCAACTACCCTACCGGCAGCCTGGAACAAACTACCTCACTGCTTACGGAAGGAACCGAATCTATTGCCTTTTAGGCGAATGTTAAAAACGGTACTCTTCCGAGAAGCGTGGTGCTTGATCTAATCTGGTTACCTGCCCCTCTGTATTGATCAGTTTTTCCAGTACAAGCGCTTAGAGACCAACTGGTGATAATGCGCTATATAAATGGAATAAATAAATAAATAAAATGTATTCGGCTAAGAAAGATTTTGTTCTACATTTTAGGAGAATGGCAGAAAGCAGCAAGGTGTAGGAGCAGAACCAGGGAGTGAATGAGATGGGAGTGGGCGGTCTATAAGCAATGCGAGGAGGTTGGACAGTGGGATAATTTGATCCGATACTAAACCACCCATCACTTTACACTGACGGACTAATGCAGTATTTAGCTTTTCCCGTATACAAATCTTTAAGTGAAGCAAGAAAAGGCGTCAGCTGTTAGGTTTTAAAAATGGGGAAGTGTAAACTAATGACATGTCAAAGTAAATCGGCACAATGCATGATGCTACATACTGCGTGGGTTTGGCATGACGCCATGTTAGGTATACAAGCACTCGTATTCTTCACTGTAAAATCATTCACTGTATGCACCTGTGCTACAGTATAGCTTAGTTGACAAAATATTTAAGTTCATTACAACGAAACTTCAAACATTTTGACTCACAACTAAAGAATATTTAATTATGCCAGTGATTAAATACGGGCCACAGTAGCTAGCTGGCCATTTTACTTACTTTCACAGTCACTCCATTTAATATGGAGACCCTTTCTTGTGGGTGTTTGTGATCACTTCCAACCAATTGATTTGCAGAGCTCCTTTCGCAACCACCCAAACAATCCCAGGAACCGAATCTGATGTGAATTATTCCTTTTGCTCTGTTACTTTTCAGATAGGATCGAAGTCAAATCACGGGTCGTATGTCTACTTTGGCATTTGTTTTTCTTATTACGAAGGTGTTTATTTCCTTGATTGGTGCTGACACCTGTCCATCAATGCCTTCCTCAGCCCTTGTATCCAGGGCACAAGTCCTAAAAAAAAAGTGGGGGGACGCTGATGTCACGACAGGAAGTGACGTCACGAAAGGTGGCTTGCACCATCAGACTCATTGCCTCCCCTCGCTCACCCCTTAGATGCGATTGCATCAGAGAAGCCAGTGCGTGAGCAGCGTTCTGAATGAGCTCTGATCTCGCCCCGGAGAGGCCAAAGAGTGAATGTGTGGCTCCATTAGCTCCAGTAATCGAGCTCCGGGTAAAATAAGTGGGGGGACGCTGTCCACCTGCATGGTACCCTGACTCGAGCCCTGCTTTTATCTTTAAATGACCTTTGCTAAGTGACTAGTAGACTGCTCTTCGAGCTAATTTCTGGACAAAACCTACATAGATGGTGGTCATCAGGCCTGATAACAAAGTGTGACAGACAACCCAGAGAGCCAGTTTCCAAAGGGAAAACAGCCAAACAGCTGTGGTTTCTGCGCAAGGACCTTGGGGCTCCGCCCCCTTTACATTCACAGTTAAAACGAAAGCAATAATAGCAATGCTAACTCTGCTCTAATTAGGAAAATACACACATGTAAGTTGCCAGGACTGGGAGAACGGTCTGCCCTAATCACCTTTGTTGCTATGATCAATACCACAAAGTAGTACTGATACGTGACTGACAACGCTTTCACTACTTGCTCTTGCTCCCCTGGGAGGACCCAAAGTTTAAGGGCTTAATTATGAGTATGGCAGTCCATCGGACCACTGAACCAGTGGTGGCAGTGCGGCTGATCATGGATCCCGTGGCGGTGGCACAGCTGTCTGAGGCTGCAATATGCTGGCAGGCCGAAGCGGCACCGCCGAGTATATTACGAGTTGCCTCACTGAACCGTATCCACGGCGGTGAGCCCGCCATGGAAAGAGGGGCTGTGAGGCAACTAAGGGGGCCCTGTCTCCTGTGTGCAGGGGCTACATGCCCGGTGCACATGGCGTGCCCCCCTCTATGTTAGCACCCCCAGTTCTGGCACAGGAAGAAATACTCCACATGGGGCATTTCTTCCCATGCAGAACTGTGCTTTGGCACTGCCTTTCTGTAGCTCTTCTTTGAGCCTTAGAAAGGCACTGCCACCACAGAACTGCCTGCCAGGATTAAACTT
Organism: Lissotriton helveticus; assembly: GCF_964261635.1. Classification (NCBI taxonomy): domain Eukaryota; kingdom Metazoa; phylum Chordata; class Amphibia; order Caudata; family Salamandridae; genus Lissotriton; species Lissotriton helveticus. Next base: position 948,132,157 of record NC_136065.1, read on the forward strand.
GTTATCCGGCAGGCAGTCTGACTAAGGGTTTGGTGGTCTCACTGTGGGGTGCTGGATGGCACAATGCAGTTCCACCATGTCCCAGGAGTGCCACAGGGTTCTACGCGACTGTCTATATCCTCACATATGCTTCCACCGCACACTTCATTTTGTTAAATAAGATTTGCACAGGAAATGGCGATTAACCTCCCAAAAAATGCCATGCCCCCCACCTCTTCCGGACCAAGCCCAGCCTCACCACTCTGAAACCTCCCCAGCCATCTCTGCAGAAAGTTCACCCAAAGCCCTGTCTATATGTTGTATGTTGTGTGGCATGAAGTCTGGAATGCAGCTATGCATAGCTGCCAAGTTTCCCAGGTCCATGCGTGATGTGCTGCTCTAGTCCACTTTTTTTCCTTGTAATAAAATAACAAGATTACAAGTCCCAGAATTCAAAGATTAAAATCTGCACTGGAGCAGTACATCACACATGGACCTGGGAAACCTGGCAGGGCTGCTGAAGCTAACAGTGGCCAGAACAGGAAGTCTGTGAATCAATTTTGGAGGGACAGCAAGATTGCAGTCAAACGACATCTGATTTTGTGCATCCAGTAGCCCAGTTATGTGTTAAGGGTTTTATTTCCGAATCTGTCATGGTGGCTGTAGTGTCCTGCTGGACACGTTTAGTGTCTCAGCAGGCTCTGAAGTTACCAGCTACTCCCTAGAGGGCTGGTTACACATGCACCCAACACCCACCCTTCACAGATGTCACCAGTGACGCGACCCTGTTAATAAAAGGGCCCAGGTGCGCGTGCTCGTGGCCAGTTCACTAAGAATGCTTCCAGTGTCTGTGTCACGTCATATTAGCATGTGGGCCTGGGGCCCACGACACAACAGTGGCATTCTCCCTTTGTAAAATTGTGAAACATATGCTATCGTCAACGTCAGCAAAATAATAAATAGATTATTGTTGAAATGGGTTCTCCGTGGGTATTCCAATTAGGTCCTTAACCCCTTCGATGCTGATGACGGAGCGGTTCCGTCATCAGCATCGGTTGGGCTGTGCTGATGACGGAACCGTTCCGTCATCAGTACAGCCCTGGGGGGGAGCGCTGGCGCTCCCCCCCCCCCCCCCCCCCCCTGTGCAGCGATCTTGTTTTTTTTTTGCAGGGGTGGCAGCGGAAGACTTTCCGCTGCCACCCCCTGGCCCCCCCACGCTTCCTGGTGACGTCAGCGCGCGCCGACGTCATCAGAAAGCGCTGGACGCGCTGGAAGCCATTTGTTTCCAGCACGTCCAGGAACAAGGTTGGTGTTTGCTGCTCCGGTGGGGTGGGGGGGCCGTTTTTCGGTGCCTTGAGGCATCGGGGGGGAGGAAACTGTGTTTCCTCTCCCCTGATGTCCCAATGCAGGCATTCCTGGTGCACGATCGCGCACAGCGTCACGATCGGGCACTAGGAATGCCCCACTAGACACCAGGGATTGTTGTTTTTGCCGCAATTGTCTGTAGGAAGCAACCCCTTGGGCAAGGGTCGCTTCCTTAGGGGGCTATAATTATTCTCAGACTTTTCTGCCCCCCCCTGGGGCAGATCGGCCTTTTTTTTTGGCTGAACTGCACCCAGGGGGGGCAGAAAAGCCCACTAGACACCAGGGATTGATATTTGGCCATATTTGTTTGTCGAGGAAGCGACCCCTTGGGCAAGGGTTGCTTCCTTTTTGAGGCATGAATATTTTCAGACTTTTCTGCCCCCCCTGGGGCAGATCGGCCGTTTTGTTTGGCCGATTTGCACCCAGGGTGGGCAGAAAAGCCCACTAGACACCAGGGATTGATTTTTATTTATAAAGGAAGCGACCCCTTGGGCAAGGGTCGCTTCCTTAGGGGGATAAAATATTTTTCAGACTTTTCTGCCCCCCCTGGGGCAGATCGGCCGTTTTTTCGGCCGATCTGCACCCAGGGGGAGCAGAAAAGCCCACTAGTCACCAGGGATTTGTTTTTTATTTGAAAAGGAAGCGACCCCTTGGGGAAGGGTCGCTATCTAGTGGCCCTAATATTTTTTTAGACTTGTCTGCCCCCCCTGGGGGCAGATCGGCCGTTTTTTTGGGCCGCATATGGACCCAGGGGGGGCAGAAAAGCCCACTAGACACCAGGGATTGATTTATATTTATAAAGGAAGCGACCCCTTGGGCAAGGGTCGCTTCCTTAGGGGGATGTAATATTTTTCAGACTTTTCTGCCCCCCCTGGGGCAGATCGGCGTTTTTTTTGGCTGATCTGCACCCAGGGGGGCAGAAAAGCCCACTAGTCACCAGGGATTTATTTGGATTTGAAAAGGAAGCGACCCCTTGGGGAAGGGTCGCTTCCTAGTGGCCCTAATTTTTTTATAGACTTTTCTGCCCCCCCTGGGGGCAGATTGGATGTTTTTTTTACCGTTTCTGGACCCAGGGGGGGGAATAGAAAAGCCCACTAGACTCCAGAGTTATTTTTTTTATAGGGAGCGACCCCTTGGCCAAGGGTTGCTTCCTTGGGCCCATTTGTTTTCAGTATGTTCTGCCGTGTCTTTATTTGGCCTCTCTGCCCTCCGTAGGGTTGCTTCCAGGGGGCTCACGTTTATAATGATTTATAATATTCCCCCCTTGGGGACAGACACCCCATTTGTGACATACCCTGTGACATAGCCTGTTGTAATGTGTGTTGTTTGTGTTTCTTCTAATGTGTATTGTTTTTTTTTCTCTTTAGATTGTTGCAGTGTGCGGTTCTGTTACTGGTGGTTCTGTTGTTCTGCTGTTTCTGTAGTTGCATGTGTTTGGTAAGAGACCTTTTTTTGTTCAATTGTAATGTAATTGTTTATTTTGCAAAGTGTGTAGTAATACGAGTATGTTTTGTTTCTGTTTGTTGTGATTGTAAAACATGTTTTGCATTTGTTTTTGATGTGTCCTTCTGTAGATGTAAGTTTTTTTTTCTTCTTTCTAGTGGGATATCGTTGCCTATTTGCTGTGTCTTTGCAGAGTAGGTGCTGGTGAGTGTTTTGTGTCTTGTAAGTGAATTGTATATTTTTTCTAAATATAGTTTTTTGTGAAAAAGTCTTACATTTTTTATCTTACTTTGCGCAGTGTTGGGGTTGTTGAGTTGTTTGTGCAGACTCCTTTATTTGTAAGGATAATGGCTAGCCGCCGGATTACTGCTCAGCAAGTTGTTGGAATGCTTTTTGATTCTTCCTCTGACCATGGTCCAGAGTCTGACTCTGATTCTGAGCCAGAGGTGGGAGGTGAAGATTCAGGTAGTGAGTTTTCTCTACACATGGCTTCATCTGATGATGAAGACACTTTGAGTGCTGATGAAGCTACTTTTGGTGTGGATGATGTGCCTGTGGTTGGGGAGGACATTGCTGTGGTTACGGTTTGGGAGGACATTGTTGTGCCTGTGGTTGCGGAGGACATTGATGTGCCAATAGTGCGGCAAGAGACATCTGGGCTGCAGCCTGGGGCTGCTAGACTTCCAGTTGGTGTAGTGAGACAAGAGGCAGCTGGGCGGCGGCCTGCGGCTGCAAGACTTGACGATGAAAGTTCTGACCTCTGGGTTGCACCAGGCATGGTGCAGCCGGCATTGCCTGAATTTACTGGTGTTCCAGGGTGTAGGGTGAACACTGAAAACTTTTTGCCTATTGATTTTTTCAAGTTGTTTATGGATGATGTGTTTTTGGCAGAGATTGTAGAGCAGACTAATTTGTATGCTGAAACAGTGCCAGCCTTAAGCTGAAACAGTGCCAGCCTTAAGCCCCACACTAGAGCTACCCGGTGGACTCCCACAAATTTGGAGGAGATGAAAAAGTTTTTGGGTTTAACTTTTTTGATGGGCTTGCTTAGGAAACCATCAATGGCTTCATATTGGTCTACTAGTCCCTTGATGGCAACAGCTATATTTCCGGCAGTCATGAGTCGTGATAGGTATTTGCTTCTGCTGCGGATGATGCATTTTGTTGACAATAGTCTTGCTTTGCCACGAGATCACCCTGATTGTGACCGTCTTTTCAAGATTCGGCCTGTCATTGATCATTTGGTTGATCGATTTTCCGAGATCTTTTATCCTGGGAAAGAAATTGCAGTGGATGAGTCTTTGCTGTTGTTCAAGGGCCGCTTGGTATTTCGGCAATACATTCCTAGTAAGAGGGCACGCTATGGAATCCAACTGTATATGCTGTGTGACAGTGAGACTGGATATGTCTCTAATTTCAGGGTGTACACTGGTAAGGAATCCAGGATTAACCCCCCTGGTTGTCCGTCGACTTTTGGAGTGACTGAGAAAATTGTGTGGGAACTTGGTCGTGGATTGTTTAACAAAGGCCATCATTTGTATGTCGATAACTTCTACACTGGTGTGCGGTTGTTCAGGGAATAGGCCAAAGTGGACACTGTTGCTTGTGGCACAATCCGCTCAAACCGTAAAGGTTTCCCTAAAGAACTTGTTTGTCGAAAGCTTGCTCGGGGACAGTGCAGTGCATTGCGTTGTGAGGAGCTTCTAGCTGTGAAGGTTTCACACAGGAGAGATGTCTACATGTTGACTACAATACATGATGAAAGCACTGAACCGCGGACTGTTTGGGGTCAGGTTGCAGAAGTGCGCAAACCTGTGTGCATACTGGACTACAATAAGTACATGGGTGGTGTTGACAGAGTTGATCAGAGGTTGGAACCATATGCTGCTCTTCGTAAGGCTTACATTTGGTACAAGAAGTTGGCTATCCATCTTTTCCACTTGGCAACCTTTAATGCTTTTATTGTGTTCCAGAAATCTTGTCCCCAGTCAAAGTTGTCTTTTGTAAAGTTTCAGGAGTCTGTAATAGGCAGCCTTGTTTTAGTGGAACAGGCAAGTGTTCCTAGAGTTGGAGTGGTGGAGGATGTTGCCAGATTGAAAGATCGCCACTTTCCTGATACAATTCCTCCTACAACCTCAAAAGACTTTCCCAGTCGGAGATGTAGAGTCTGTTGGCGAAGAGGTTTGCGGAAGGAGGTTCGCATGTACTGCCCCGACTGCCCTTCAAACCCCGGGCTGTGTGTACCTGCTTGTTTTAGATTGTACCACACGCAAAAGAATTTTTGGGAGTATCAATGAGTGGTAAAGTGAACTGGTTGGTCTTTATTCTGTAAAACGTATTGTTCAGTTTCAAAGTTTGTATTTGTGTAGTCTTTTTAGATTTAGTTGTCGAGTTAGTAGATTTGTATCAATTTGCAATTTGTTTTTGTTTCTCTTTTATTTAAAAAAAAACGAAAGTATGATGTTGGTTTGCGTGTAGTGTCCATTGTCTGACTGTGTGCATGGTTTGGCGCTTGGCTGCCGGTGTCTGTGGACTGGTGCTTGTCTGGCGGTGTCTGCGGACTGGTGCTTGACTGGCGGTGTGCGTGGTCTGGTGTTTGGTTGGCGGTGTGCATGCTCTTGCGCTTGCCTGGTGTTGTGTTTGGATTTGTCTTTGGCTGGTGGTGTTCGTGGAGTGGTGCTTGGCTGGCGGTGTGTGTGGAGTTGTGCTTGGCTGGTGGTGTGTGTTGAGTGGCGCTTGGCTGGTCGTGTGTGTGGAGTGGCGCTTGGCTGGTGGTGTGCGTGGAGTGGTACTTGGCTGTCTGTGCACGGAGTGGTGCTTGGCTGGTGTTGTGTTTGTGGAGTGGCGCTTTGCTGGCGGTGTGTGTGGAGGGGCGCTTGGCTGGTGGTGTGCATGGAGTGGTACTTGGCTGTCTGTGCACGGAGTGGTGCTTGGCTGGCGGTGTGTGTGGAGTGGTGCTTGGCTGGCGGTGTGTGTGGAGTGGCGCTTGGCTGGACGGTGTGCGTGGAGTGGTACTTGGCTGTCTGTGCACGGATTGGTGCTTGGCTGGTGTTGTGTTTGTGGAGTGGCGCTTGGCTGGTGGTGTGCGTGGAGTGATGCTTGGCTGGTGGTGTGCGCTGAGTGATGTTTGGCTGGCGGTGTGCATGGTCTGGTGCTTGGATGGTGGTGTGGGTGGACTGGCGCTCGGCAGGCGGTGTGTGAGTAGTTACTTTCTGTTGGTCACTACACACACTGCTAGTTGAGTGACACTCCACACAGTCCATCATTTTGTGTAGTTGCAGTGTCAGAAATGTGGGCGTGTGAAAGTGATGGGCCCTTGAATGGCGCTGTTTGCTGGTGTGAGTGTTGAAATGTGATGGGTCCGCGGCTGGCGGTGAGAATGATTTGTATGTGTCACGCGTACGAAAGGTGTATGAATGGCCTGTAAAGAGGTTGGTGCCTTGACGTGGCTTTACAGCTCACGAGCTGCGAGTCAGTGGTTCAGTTTATCATACTTTCAATTATACACAGTGTATTTAATTTTTGTGAAATGACTTGCGTATACAATTGTATGTACTGAATCATCACTCACCCTCGTGCCAAATCCAACCAGTATGTGTGTGTGCTTGCGGATTAGATGGGTGTGCAGTAATAACTGTTTTTTTTCTCTTTCTGCAGTAGGGTGTACCTTGTCCCTTATTGTGATTGTTGTTATGTGTTGCTTTTCCATTCGGATGATGTCAATGGTCTGGTTTGTATCAGGTATGAAAGGTGCGTGAATTGGCTGTAAAACGGTTGGTGCCTTGTCGTGGCTTTACAGCTCACGAGTTGCGAGTCACTGGTTCAGTTTTTATGCATTTATTTATTGACAGAGCATTTCATTATTTTGAAATATCTTGTTAATAAAATTTTATGTACTGAACCATCACTCGCCCTCGTGCCAAATCCAACCTGTATGTGTGTGTCTTTGAGGAATAGATAGCCGTGCTTGAATGTTTTACTTTTAAGTAACTCTGTTAAGGTGTGGTATCATTTTACTCGGGAGAACAAGGGGAACGCTGGGTGGTAGGACATTTTTGCCGGCACGGCGATCCCACGCCATAAAGTTTTGAAAAGTGCAATTTTTACCTAATTTTAAGGTTTGCAAGGAGTTCTGGGTAGGAAAACATTGGGGGACCCACGCATGCCATACCTCCCTGGACTCTCCCTGCTGTCTAGTTTTCAGAACTGTTTGGGTTTGCTACTTTCCAAAGAATACCACCCAGCCCGGGCCAAAAACTCAGGTGCCCCCCCCCCAAAAATCAAAGTTATATTGCTTCAGGGTATTTTGAATTCACCACCGTACGATTTGGACCTTTTCCTGTTGCAGCCACTATGGCTACCCACGCAAGTGAGGTACCATTTTTATCGGGAGACCTGGGGGCACGCTGGGTGGGAGGTAATTTGTGTGAGCCCAGTGGTGCCACGCTTTCCCACACTAAAACGTGTGAAAAAATTGATTTTTTTACAGCTAAAAATGAGGTTTGCAAGGGATTCTGGGTAAAGGAACGTTGGAGGATCCACGCAAGCCATACCTCCTTGGAAGCCCCCGGGTGTCTACTTTTCAGAAATGTGTGGGTTTGGTAGGTTTCCATAGATGGCTGTCTCGCACGGGGCCAGAAACCCAGGTAACCCCTCTTGCAAAAGCTGGTGAATTTGACAATGGTGACAATGTCAAGTCCACTAGCTTTTGCAAGAGGGGTTACCTGGGGTTTTGGCCCCGTGCGAGACAGCCATCTAGGGAAACCTACCAAACCCACACATTTCTGAAAAGTAGACACCTGGGGGCTTCCAAGGAGGTATGGCTTGCGTGGATCCTCCAACGTTCCTTTACCCAGAATCCCTTGCAAACCTCATTTTTAGCTGGAAAAAAATCAATGTTTTCACACGTTTTAGTGTGGGAAAACTTGGCATCACTGGGCTCACACAAATTACCTCCGACTCAGCGTTCCCCAAGGTCTCCCGATAAAAATGGTACCTCACTTGCATGGGTAGGCATAGTGGCTGCTTTAGGAAAAGGCCCAATTCTTACTGTGGAGACCAAAAAATTTCCTTTAGCCAAACAATCTTATTTTTTGAGGGGGTCACCTGAGCTTTTGGCCCGGGGCTTGGCGGGCATCTTTGCAAACTACCAAACCCAAACAGTTCTGAGAACTAGACACCCGGGGGAGTCCAGGGAGGTATGGCATGCGTGGGTCCCCCAATGTTTTCCTACCCAGAAACCCCTGCAAACCTTAAATTTTGGTTAAAAAACCCACTTTTCCGTACTTTTTTGGGTGGGATCTCGCTGCCGGAACAAATGTCCTACCACCCAGCGTTTCCCTTGTTCTCCCGAGTAAAATGATACCTCACTTGTGTGGGTGGGCCAAAGGCATGTGACTCAGGCTGGGGGGCTTAATTTGTAAAACTTAAATATGACTAAAAACTACTTTTTTCAAAATTCATTTTTGGCATGTTCTGCTTTGGGGCACCCACACAAGTGAGGTATCCTTTTACTCGGGAGAACAAGGGAAACGCTGGGTGCTAGGACATTTTTGCCGGCACGGCGATCCCACGCCAAAAAGTTTGGAAAAGTGCTATTTTTACCTAATTTTAAGGTTTGCAAGGAGTTCTGGGTAGGAAAACATTGGGGGACCCACGCCTGCCATACCTTCCTGGACTCCCCCGGGTGTCTAGTTTTCAGAACTGTTTGGGTTTGCTACTTTGCAAAGAATACCACCGAGCCCCGGGCCACAAACTCAGGTGCCCCCCCCCCCAAAATCAAAGTTATATTGCTTCGGGGTATTTTGAATTCACCACCGTACGATTTGGACCTTTTCCTGTTGCAGCCACTATGGCTACCCACGCAAGTGAGGTACCGTTTTTATCGGGAGACCTGGGGACACGCTGGGTGGGAGGTAATTTGTGTGAGCCCAGTGATACCACGCTTTCCCACACTAAAACGTGTGAAAATTTTGATTTTTTCCAGCTAAAAATGAGGTTTGCAAGGGATTCTGGGTAAAGGAACGTTGGAGGATCCACGCAAGCCATACCTCCTTGGAAGCCCCCGGGTGTCTACTTTTCAGAAATGTGTGGGTTTGGTAGGTTTCCATAGATGGCTGTCTCGCACGGGGCCAGAAACCCAGATAACCCCTCTTGCAAAAGCTGGTGAATTTGACAATGGTGACAATGTCAAGTCCACTAGCTTTTGCAAGAGGGGGTACCTGGGTTTTTGGCCCCGTGCGAGACAGCCATCTAGGGAAACCTACTAAACCCAAACATTTCTGAAAAGTAGACACCCGGGGGCTTCCAAGGAGGTATGGCTTGCGTGGATCCTCCAACGTTCCTTTACCCAGAATCCCTTGCAAACCTCCTTTTTAGCTGGAAAAAATCAATGTTTTCACACGTTTTAGTGTGGGAAAGCGTGGCATCACTGGGCTCACACAAATTACCTCCCACCCAGCGTTCCCCAAGGTCTCTCGATAAAAATGGTACCTCACTTGCGTGGGTAGGCATAGTGGCTGCTTTAGGAAAAGGCCCAATTCTTACTGTGGAGACCAAAAAATTTCCTTTAGCCAAACAATCCTATTTTTTGAGGGGGTCACCTGAGCTTTTGGCCCGGGGCTTGGCGGGCATCTTTGCAAACTACCAAACCCAAACAGTTCTGAGAACTAGACACCCGGGGGAGTCCAGGGAGGTATGGCATGCGTGGGTCCCCCAATGTTTTCCTACCCAGAAACCCTTGCAAACCTTAAATTTTGGTCAAAAAACCCACTTTTCTGTACTTTTTTGGGTGGGATCTCGCTGCCGGCACAAATGTCCTACCACCCAGCGTTTCCCTTGTTCTCCCGAATAAAATGATACCTCACTTGTGTGGGTGGGCCCAAGGCATGTGACTCAGGCTGGGGGGCTTAATTTGTAAAACTTAAATACTACTTTTTTCAAAATTCATTTTTGGCGTGTTCTGCTTTGGGGCACCAACACAAGTGAGGTATCCTTTTACTCGGGAGAACAAGGGGAACGCTGGGTGGTAGGACATTTTTGCCGGCACGGCGATCCCACGCCAAAAAGTTTGGAAAAGTGCTATTTTTACCTAATTTTAAGGTTTGCAAGGAGTTCTGAGTAGGAAAACATTGGAGGACCCACGCATGCCATACCTCCCTGGACTCCCCTGCGTGTCTAGTTTTCAGAACTGTTTGGGTTTTCTACTTTGCAAAGAATACCACCGAGCCCCGGGCCACCAACTCAGATGCCCCCCCCAAAAAATCAAGGTAGTTTTGCAATAGGGTAATGTAAATTCATCACCGTACGATTTGAACCGTTTCCTGTTGCAGCCACTATGTCTATCCACGCAAGTGAGGTACCATTTTTTTCAGGAGACCTAGGGAAACGTTGGGTGGGTGGAATTTTGTGGATCCACGCAGATTCCAGAACTTTCCACCACAGAAATGTGACGAAAATGTGTTTTTTTGGTCAAATTTTTCGGTTTGCAAGGGATTCTGGGTAACAGAACCTGGTGGGAGGCAGTCGAGTCACCCCATCCTGAATACCCCTGGGTGTCTAGTTTTCAAAAATGTATAGGTTTGCTAGGTTTCCCTAGGTGCTGGCAGAGCTACGGCGCAAAAACAAAAGGTCGTTTTTTTGGCCAAAACGTGCTAGATTTCACTGGGAAATTGAGGTGCAGCCATGTTGCGTATTGCGCTGTTTCATGTCGCAACCACTATGCCTACCCACGCAAGTGAGGTACCATTTTTTTCGGGAGACCTGGGGGAACGCTGGGTGCATGAAAATTTGTTGATCCACGCAGATTCCAGAACTTTCCACCACAGAAATGTGAAGAAAATGTGTTTTTTTGTCAAATTTTTAGGTTTGAAAGGGATTCTGGGTAACAATACCTCGGGGTAGGCAGACGAGTCACCCCATCCTGAATTCCCCTGGGTGTCTAGTTTTCAAAAATGTATAGGTTTGCTAGGTTTCCCTAGGTGCTGGCAGAGCTACGGCGCAAAAACAAAAGGTAGTCTTTTTGTCCAAAACGTGCAAAATTTCACTGGGAAATAGAGGTGCGACCATGCTGCGTTTTGCGCTGTTTCATGTCACAGCCACTATGCCTACCCACGCAAGTGAGGTACCATTTTTATTTCGGGAGACCTGGGGGCACGCTGGGTGGGTGGAAATTTGTTGATCCACACAGATTCCAGAACTTTCCACCACAGAAATGTGAGGAAAATGTGTTTTTTTTGTCAAATTTTTATGTTTGCAAGGGATTCTGGGTAACAAAACCTGGGGGTAGGCAGACGAGTCACCCCATCGTAAATTTCCCTCGGTGTCTACTTTTCAAAAATGTATAGGTTTGCTAGGTTTCCCTAGGTGCTGGCAGAGCTACGGCGCAAAAACAAAAGGTAGTCTTTTTGTCCAAAACGTGCAAAATTTCACTGGGAAATTGAGGTGCGACCATGTTGCGTATTGCGCTGTTTCATGTCGCAACCACTATGCCTACCCACGCAAGTGAGGTACCATTTTTTTCGGGAGACCTGGGGGAACGCTGGGTGCATGAAAATTTGTTGATCCACGCAGATTCCAGAACTTTCCACCACAGAAATGTGAAGAAAATGTGTTTTTTTGTCAAATTTTTAGGTTTGCAAGGGATTCTGGGTAACAATACCTCGGGGTAGGCAGACGAGTCACCCCATCCTGAATTCCCCTGGGTGTCTAGTTTTCAAAAATGTATAGGTTTGCTAGGTTTCCCTAGGTGCTGGCAGAGCTACGGCGCAAAAACAAAAGGTAGTCTTTTTGTCCAAAACGTGCAAAATTTCACTGGGAAATAGAGGTGCGACCATGCTGCGTTTTGCGCTGTTTCATGTCACAGCCACTATGCCTACCCACGCAAGTGAGGTACCATTTTTTTCGGGAGACCTGGGGGCACGCTGGGTGGGTGGAAATTTGTTGATCCACACAGATTCCAGAACTTTCCACCACAGAAATGTGAGGAAAATGTGTTTTTTTGTTCAAATTTTTATGTTTGCAAGGGATTCTGGGTAACAAAACCTGGGGGTAGGCAGACGAGTCACCCCATCGTGAATTTCCCTCGGTGTCTACTTTTCAAAAATGTATAGGTTTGCTAGGTTTCCCTAGGTGCTGGCAGAGCTACGGCGCAAAAACAAAAGGTAGTCTTTTTGTCCAAAACGTGCTAAATTTCACTGGGAAATTGAGGTGCGACCATATTGCGTATTGCGCTGTTTCATGTTGCAGCCACTATGCCTACCCACGCAAGTGAGGTACCATTTTTTTGGGGAGACCTAGGGGCACGCTGGGTGGGTGGAAATTTGTTGATCCACACAGATTCCAGAACTTTCCACCACAGAAATGTGAGGAAAATGTGTTTTTTTTGTCAAATTTTTATGTTTGCAATGGATTCTGGGTAACAAAACCTGGGGGTAGGCAGACGAGTCACCCCATCCTGAATTCCCCTGGGTGTCTAGTTTTCAAAAATGTATAGGTTTGCTACGTTTCCCTAGGTGCTGGCAGAGCTACGGCGCAAAAACAAAAGGTAGTCTTTTTGTCCAAAACGTGCTAAATTTCACTGGGAAATTGAGGTGCGACCATGCTGCATTTTGCGCTGTTTCATGTCGCAGCCACTATGCCTACCCACCAAGTGAGGTACCATTCTTTTCGGGAGACCTGGGGGCACGCTGGGTGGGTGGAAATTTGTTGATCCACATAGATTCCAGAACTTTCCACCACAGAAATGTGAGGAAAATGTGTTTTTTTTTTGTCAAATTCTTAGCTTTGCAAGGGATTCTGGGTATTAAAACTTGGTGATAGGCAGTCGAGTTACCCCATCCTGAATTCCCCTGGGTGTCTACTTTTCAAAAATATATAAGTTTGCTAGGTTTCCCTAGGTGCCGGCTGAGCTAGGGCTCAAAAACAAAAGGTAGTCTCTTTGTCAAAAGAGCGCAAGATTTCACTGGGAAATTGAGGTGCGACCACGTTGCATTTTGTGCCGTTTCCTGTCGTAGGCACAAGGCCGACCCACACAAGTGAGGTACCGTTTTTATTGAGAGACCTGGGGGAACGCTGGGTGGGTGGAAATTTGTTGATCCACACAGATTCCAGAACTTTCCACCACAGAAATGTGAGGAAATTGTGTTTTTTTTGTCAAAATCTTAGCTTTGCAAGGAATTCTGGGTAACAAAACCTGGTGGTAGGCAGTCGAATCACCCCATCCTGAATTTCCCTGGGTGTCTACTTTCCAAAAATGTATAGGTTTGCTAGGTTTCCCTAGGTGCCGGCAGAGCTAGGGTGCAAAAACTACAGGTAGGCACTTTGCCAAAAAAGGGTCAATTTGTAACTGCAAAATTTAGGTGTGACCACGTTGCATTTTGCGCCGTTTCCTGTCGCTGGCACAAGGCCGACCCACACAAGTGAGGTACCGTTTTTATCGGGACACTTGGGGTAATTCAGATTTGTAAATCAACTGTTATTACCAATTGAGCTTTCATGCATTTCTCCCTTTCAATGAAAGACAGATATGTGAGGAAAATGTGTTTTTTTTTGTCAAATGTTTAGGTTTGCAAGGGATTCTGGGTAACAAAACCTGGGGGTAGGCAGACGAGTCACCCCATCCTGAATTCCCCTGGGTGTCTAGTTTTCAAAAATGTATAGGTTTGCTAGGTTTCCCTAGGTGCTGGCAGAGCTACGGCGCAAAAACAAAAGGTAGTCTTTTTGTCCAAAACGTGCTCAATTTCACTGGGAAATTGAGGTGCGACCATGCTGCGTTTTGCGCTGTTTCATGTCACAGCCACTATGCCTACCCACGCAAGTGAGGTACCATTTTTTTCGGGAGACCTGGGGGCACGCTGGGTGGGTGGAAATTTGTTGATCCACACAGATTCCAGAACTTTCCACCACAGAAATGTGAGGAAAATGTGTTTTTTTGTTCAAATTTTTATGTTTGCAAGGGATTCTGGGTAACAAAACCTGGGGGTAGGCAGACGAGTCACCCCATCGTAAATTTCCCTCGGTGTCTACTTTTCAAAAATGTATAGGTTTGCTAGGTTTCCCTAGGTGCTGGCAGAGCTACGGCGCAAAAACAAAAGGTAGTCTTTTTGTCCAAAACGTGCTAAATTTCACTGGGAAATTGAGGTGCGACCATGTTGCGTATTGCGCTGTTTCATGTTGCAGCCACTATGCCTACCCACGCAAGTGAGGTACCATTTTTTTGGGGAGACCTAGGGGCACGCTGGGTGGGTGGAAATTTGTTGATCCACACAGATTCCAGAACTTTCCACCACAGAAATGTGAGGAAAATGTGTTTTTTTTGTCAGATTTTTATGTTTGCAATGGATTCTGGGTAACAAAACCTGGGGGTAGGCAGACGAGTCACCCCATCCTGAATTCCCCTGGGTGTCTAGTTTTCAAAAATGTATAGGTTTGCTACGTTTCCCTAGGTGCTGGCAGAGCTACGGCGCAAAAACAAAAGGTAGTCTTTTTGTCCAAAACGTGCTAAATTTCACTGGGAAATTGAGGTGCGACCATGCTGCATTTTGCGCTGTTTCATGTCGCAGCCACTATGCCTACCCACGCAAGTGAGGTACCATTCTTTTCGGGAGACCTGGGGGCACGCTGGGTGGGTGGAAATTTGTTGATCCACATAGATTCCAGAACTTTCCACCACAGAAATGTGAGGAAAATGTGTTTTTTTGGTCAAATTTTTATGTTTGCAAGGGATTCTGGGTAACAAAACCTGAGGGTAGGCAGACTACTCCCCCCATCCTGAATTCCCCTGGGTGTCTAGTTTTCAAAAATGTATAGGTTTGCTAGGTTTCCCTAGGTGCTGGTAGAGCTACGGCGCAAAAACAAAAGGTAGTCTTTTTGTCCAAAACGTGCTAAATTTCACTGGGAAATTGAGGTGCGACCATGCTGCGTTTTGCGCTGTTTCATGTCGCAGCCACTATGCCTACCCACGCAAGTGAGGTACCATTTGTTTCGGGAGACCTGGGGGCACGCTGGGTGGGTGGAAATTTGTTGATCCACACAGATTCCAGAACTTTCCACCACAGATATGTGAGGAAAATGTGTTTTTTTGGTAAAATGTTTATGTTTGCAAGGGATTCTGGGTAACAAAACCTGGGGGTAGGCAGACGAGTCACCCCATCCTGAATTCCCCTGGGTGTCTAGTTTTCAAAAATGTATAGGTTTGCTAGGTTTCCCTAGGTGCTGGCAGAGCTACGGCGCAAAAACAAAAGGTAGTCTTTTTGTCCAAAACGTGCTAAATTTCACTGGGAAATTGAGGTGCGACCATGCTGCGTTTTGCGCTGTTTCATGCCGCACCCACTATACCTACCCACGCAAGTGAGGTACCATTTTTTTAGGGAGACCTGGGGGCACGGTGGGTGGGTGGAAATTTGTTGATCCACGCAGATTTCAGAACTTTCCACCACAGAAATGTGAGGAAAATGTGTTTTTTTGGTCAAATTTTTATGTTTGCAAGGGATTCTGGGTAACAAAACCTGGGGGTAGGCAGACGAGTCACCCCATCCTGAATTTCCCTGGGTGTCTAGTTTTCAAACATGTATAGGTTTGCTAGGTTTGCCTAGGTGCTGGCAGAGCTACGGCGCAAAAACAAAAGGTAGTCTTTTTGTCCAAAACGTGCTAAATTTCACTGGGAAATTGAGGTGCGACCATGCTGCGTTTTGCGCTGTTTCATGTCGCAGCCACTATGCCTACCCACGCAAGTGAGGTACCATTTGTTTCGGGAGACCTGGGGGCACGCTGGGTGGGTGGAAATTTGTTGATCCACACAGATTCCAGAACTTTCCACCACAGATATGTGAGGAAAATGTGTTTTTTTGGTAAAATGTTTATGTTTGCAAGGGATTCTGGGTAACAAAACCTGGGGGTAGGCAGACGAGTCACCCCATCCTGAATTCCCCTGGGTGTCTAGTTTTCAAAAATGTATAGGTTTGCTAGGTTTCCCTAGGTGCTGGCAGAGCTACGGCGCAAAAACAAAAGGTAGTCTTTTTGTCCAAAACGTGCTAAATTTCACTGGGAAATTGAGGTGCGACCATGCTGCGTTTTGCGCTGTTTCATGCCGCACCCACTATACCTACCCACGCAAGTGAGGTACCATTTTTTTCGGGAGACCTGGGGGCACGGTGGGTGGGTGGAAATTTGTTGATCCACGCAGATTTCAGAACTTTCCACCACAGAAATGTGAGGAAAATGTGTTTTTTTGGTCAAATTTTTATGTTTGCAAGGGATTCTGGGTAACAAAACCTGGGGGTAGGCAGACGAGTCACCCCATCCTGAATTTCCCTGGGTGTCTAGTTTTCAAACATGTATAGGTTTGCTAGGTTTGCCTAGGTGCTGGCAGAGCTACGGCGCAAAAACAAAAGGTAGTCTTTTTGTCCAAAACGTGCTAAATTTCACTGGGAAATTGAGGTGCGACCACACTGCGTTTTGCGCGGTTTCATGTCGCAGCCACTATGCCTACCCACGTAAGTGAGGTACCATTTTTTTCGGGAGACCTGGGGGCACGCTGGGTGGGTAGAAATTTGTTGATCCACGTAGATTCCAGAACTTTCCACCACAGAAATGTGAGGAAAATTTGTGTTTTTTTGTCAAATTTTTATGTTTGCAAGGGATTCTGGGTAATAAAACCTGGGCTTAGGCAGATGAGTCATCCCATCCTGAATTCCCCTGTGTGTCTAGTTTTCAAAAATGTATAGGTTTGCTAGGTTTCCCTAGGTGCTGGCAGAGCTACGGCGCAAAAACAAAAGGTAGTCTTTTTGTCCAAAACGTGCTAAATTTCACTGGGAAATTGAGGTGCGACCATGCTGCGTTTTGCGCTGTTTCATGTCGCAGCCACTATGCCTACCCACGCAAGTGAGGTACCATTTTGTTCGGGAGACCTGGGGGCACGCTGGGTGGGTGGAAATTTGTTGATCCACGCAGATTCCAGAACTTTCCACCACAGAAATGTGATGAAAATGTGTTTTTTTTGTAAAATGTTTTGGTTTGCAAGGTATTCTGGGTAACAAAACCTGGGGGTAGGCAGACGAGTCACCCCATCCTGATTTTCCCTGGGTGACTAGTTTTCAAAAATGTATAAGTTTGCTAGGTTTCCCTAGGTGCTGGCAGAGCTACGGCGCAAAAACAAAAGGTAGTTTTTTTGTCCAAAACGTGCTAAATTTCACTGGGAAATTGAGGTGCGACCATGTTGCGTTTTGCGCTGTTTCGTGTCGCAGCCACTATGCTTACCCACGCAAGTAAGGTACCGTTTTTATCGGGAGACTTGGGGGAACGATGGGTGGGTGGAAATTTGTTGATCCACGCAGATTCCAGAACTTTCCACCACAGAAATGTGAGGAAAATGTGTTTTTTTTTCGTCAAATTCTTAGCTTTGCAAGGGATTCTGGGTATTAAAACTTGGTGATAGGCAGTCGAGTTACCCCATCCTGAATTCCCCTGGGTGTCTACTTTTCAAAAATATATAAGTTTGCTAGGTTTCCCTAGGTGCCGGCTGAGCTAGGGCTCAAAAACAAAAGGTAGTCTCTTTGTCCAAAGAGCGCAAGATTTCACTGGGAAATTGAGGTGCGACCACGTCGCATTTTGTGCCGTTTCCTGTCGTAGGCACAAGGCCGACCCACACAAGTGAGGTACCGTTTTTATTGAGAGACCTGGGGGAACGCTGGGTGGGTGGAAATTTGTTGATCCACGCAGATTCCAGAACTTTCCACCACAGAAATGTGAGGAAATTGTGTTTTTTTTGTCAAAATCTTAGCTTTGCAAGGAATTCTGGGTAACAAAACCTGGTGGTAGGCAGTCGAGTCACCCCATCCTGAATTTCCCTGGGTGTCTACTTTTCAAAAATGTATAGGTTTGCTAGGTTTCCCTAGGTGCCGGCAGAGCTAGGGTGCAAAAACTACAGGTAGGCACTTTGCCAAAAAAGGGTCAATTTGTAACTGCAAAATTTAGGTGTGACCACGTTGCATTTTGCGCCGTTTCCTGTCGCTGGCACAAGGCCGACCCACACAAGTGAGGTACCGTTTTTATCGGGACACTTGGGGTAATTCAGATTTGTAAATCAACTGTTATTACCAATTGAGCTTTCATGCATTTCTCCCTTTCAATGAAAGACATTGTGTAAAAAAAAAATCTTTTTGAAAAATGACCCATAATTCTCATGCTAGTATGAGTATTCCCAATTTCGAAAATGTGCAATTATATACTGTTTATGAACTCTATAATTTGTACCCAATTCAGAAATACATAGGTGTCTTTCATACAGATTATTCCATGTATACATTTTCCAAGACAAAGTGCTCTATACCCAGTAAATGAAAAAATACCATTGCAAGTTGCTGCTCAGTTTTTGGATCTGGGTTCGTCGGGTTCTTGGTGAAACTACAAGTCCTATATATCCCCACAACCAGGAAGGTCTAACGGATGTAACAGTATATTGCTTTCCAAGAGCTGTCAAAATTAGAAAAAGTTATAGGTGAAAACGTTGAGACAAAGGGCTGTTTTTTTCAACAAATTTTCAATTATTCCAATATCTAACTGTTAGTTTCTATAACGAAACCTTCATGGATTTAGACAAATGACCCCTTTCTGAATTTAGAATGTTGTCTACGTTTCGAAAATGTAAAGCTTTCCAGGATCCATTATTGCTTTCAAACTCATTTCTACCATTAACTGGAAGGAGGTGGAAAGCTCTAAAAATAGCAAAAATAGGCTATGTCCCAGAAAAATGCCAAAACTGAGTGAAAAAGTTCGGTTCTCTGACAAAAGACTGTCATTCCCTAAAAGCTGAGAAAATGGAGATTTCAGCCCCACAAACCCTTTGTTTATACCATTTTCAGGGAAAAACCCAGAGGCTTTCATTTGCAGCCCGTTTTTCTCATTTTTCTGAAAAAAACAAAAAAATCACTATATTTTGGTTAATTTCTGGGACCCCTCCAAGGGAATCCACAAACCCTGGGCGCCTTTAGAATCCACATGATGTTGGAAGAAAAGGACGCAAATTTGGCGTGGATACCTTATGTGGTCAAAAAGTTACAAGGGCCTAAGCGCGCACTACTCCAAAACGCCAAAAAAAGCCTTAGCACAGGAGGGGAAAAGGCCTAGCAGCGAAGGGTTTAAACAGGTAGAACAGAATTGGCTCGAGTTAGTCACTGTCTAATATGAGAAATACAGTGAATTCTCTGAGCGGTGTAGAAATGACAAATGCCTTATTGCCCTCTAGTGGTATAAAGCAGAACGGATTGGTATTTAAAACCCTATGCTGCCCTGTAATACCTAATGAAAACTAAAAATCTTTTTATTTCACAAATGGCATTTATTAATTAAAAACTATTCAGATGGGTGTCTGCGACCTCACATTCAATCAGAAGTCACCACACGATGGCAGCACAGCAGTAGGAACGAGGGTATGTGACCTGACATCCTCAAATGTGTGTTTAATGATCATCCAAGGATTGGAAAAAAAGCTGCCAAAAAGCATTTCGAATTATTTTAAATGTAATATTTGTTTCCACATACAATACACATAAAGAGTTACAGGGGATAATAGGTAGCAGACAATTCTTCACTAATTCTGTCAGTGGTAATTATCTGGTGTCTAGAGGTATTCACACTTGTTTGACAAAAAAGCAGAGGGGCTGCAGTGCCAAGCTAGCGGTTTTATTCTGCCCATTCATGAAAATGTAAGCGCAACCGCGAGAACTTAACTTCACATTCTTAAATAGTTTTGGACAACGCCAGAACAGAAGGTCGCCATTCGGTGAGCCATCAACCAGATACATCACAGATGTTTGACAGCACCATGCCATGGAAGTCGATAACTCTGCTTTAAATTGAATCAGTCCTGTGCCAAAAATTGTCATGATTGCTCCTTTAAGGGCCTTCTCTGTTGTGTCCTAAGTATCAATGTTAATAAAAGGGCCCGGCTGCAGTGCTCCTGGCCAGCTCACTAAGCATGCCTCCAGTGTCTGTATCATGCTATATTAGCATGTGGGCCTAGGACCCACGACACGACATTGGCGACAATGGGGTCTGACCCGCTTGCACGCCAGCTGCCATTCTTTTGTACCCCAAGGGGGAAAAACAAGTTGAGGTGCCCCGCACCCGTTGTCTGTAAGGCATGCCGGTGCCACAGGACACCGAGGGTCTGCACTCGAGTGTCCAGAGGGAGAAAAAGGGTGAGAAAGGCTGCCCCAACACCGAGTGACCTCCTCAGCACATACATCGCCTGCTGGGGCGAAGAGTATATGTCCAAATGCCTGCTTCGAGGAGAAGAGACAGGAGCAATGCAGTACTCCATCGAGAGACTGAGAGCTGAAACAACGCCTGCACGTGAGACAGGCATGGACGGGCCAGTGGGTGTGACCATCACTAAAGCTCTGCAAAACACCCACAAAGTAATTGCCAGGGTTGGATTGGGATCAATAATCAGGCCGGGTACA
Organism: Lissotriton helveticus; assembly: GCF_964261635.1. Taxonomy (NCBI): domain Eukaryota; kingdom Metazoa; phylum Chordata; class Amphibia; order Caudata; family Salamandridae; genus Lissotriton; species Lissotriton helveticus. The sequence goes on from NC_136065.1 coordinate 948,152,406, forward strand.
CCAAAAAAAAGTGGCCCACATTTGAGTATTGCCTTTCTGCAAAACACTGCTTCAGCGAAGTGTTATGAAAAGAAAAGGGGTGGGTGGCATGTTTTATTAACTTCACTTAAGTTTTTGAAAAATGTGTGGATTAGTTCACACTGCTGAGCCACACATGAATGCTAGTGAGACCACTTCTGTTCAGGCCCTCTGCCCCCACTCAATCAGCATACATTAATGGGCTGACCCAGCAAGAGAAAGGGCGTGATACCTCCGCCCATTTGCCTCTAGAAAGGCCACTTAGGCACCCACTGGGCCGCTGGCGGCATCCTAACAGCACAGACAGCCCCCAGGCTGCACAAAAAAGCAGCCCCCAGCTGGAACTCGGCTACCGGTCCTTCAGCCATTTCGCAAGTGCCTGCGTTACCAATTCAACCCTGGTAATTGCCCCACCTACCTGCAGAAGCACCTGTCAGCGACCCCGGCAGCTGCATACTGCCATAGCATACTGTCTTTGCCCCCTGTGGCAGCGATTGACAGCAGGAGGTCCCGCCTGGCGTGTACTAGAGCCAGCGGAGCTGTCTCCGGGAACTGAGCTCAAGCGGTAAACCGGAGGAACATGAAGTGTGCATGAAAGTCAGACAGTGCAGAGGGATGCTGCCAGCCCCAGTCACAGACGTCCTGAGGCCGCAACTGCTCCGAGAAAGGCCTGCACCGGCCGTAGCAGCCCAGCGTCACCTGTCCTGTTGGTGCTCCAGAAAAGGTAGGATGGAGCAAGGGAGTTGCAGCACCAGGTGTCTCCATCGCCACATGAGGAAGGAGAGACATAGCAATGGAGTGGCAGTGTCCCCCAGTAGTCAGCCGGCACAGCGTGCCTCTATATGGCTACATTGGCCTTCATCTTCATGCTGCCAGCTCACGACGAGGCCCCTGTGCATTGAAGCAGCTGCCAGGTACTCAATAGAGAACCTTCAGCACCACAAGTCTTAACAGTGCGAGGACCACAGCATTGGGAAAGTTGCTGGGGCCCGCACCAATCCAGGTCAAACAGGATTACTGTAGAAGCCATCCCAGAGCCATTGGATGATCATCCAACTACTTTAGAAGTCATTTTCACATCTTCAGACATCATCAAGCTCTTGAAGTAATCAGCAATGCTTAGAAACCTGTGCTTGATGATTTGAGGATGACTTGAAAATGAGTGTTTGATGACTTCACAAGGTGTGACTATTCCTGCTGACTTGAGGATGACTTGAAAATGAGTACCCGATTACTCCTCTAGCTGAGGTTGTTCCTGATGATTTCAGGATGGCTTGAAAATTAGTGACTGATGTCTTCACAAGATGAGTCTACTCTTGACGATTAAGACTTTATTAAAAGAAACCCTTTTTCGCAACGTTGGAGTAACAAAAGATTACAAAATAAAATCAAACTTTACATTTTTTTAATCTATTCTTTGCTGTTTGCATGCTGCTCCTTCATGTCGGTTTAGAGCTCACTTTGCCATATTAGCAGTATTGTAGTTTATGAACTGTAAGTAACAAAAGTATTTCTGTGACAAAAGCAGTAACCTACTTAACTGGACTACCAGATAAAATACAAATTTGTGAGCTGCATGTTCCATGTTTTATTTTGCAGCAGACACATTGATCCTCAATGCTACTTTATGAAGAATGAAAACTGGGACTAGACAATACCTAGATCTCTTCAGCAAGTAGTTTAACCCTCAAATTTGTGTTACTCTGGTTAAGGTGCTTGCATATTACTGGACACACAAAGAATTCTGCAGCATGTGCCTAACCCCTGTGAGATGTTTAAAATGCAGCCTGTTTGTGACCAATCAAATAAGCAAAAACAGATTTATTGTCACATTTATACTTGGTGCCAGTTACAGATAAGCACTACATGTTAAGTGCCACCACTTACCGTCTTGGGACACCCGCAGCAGTGAAGGCAGTCAACCCTCTCTAAATGAGTGCTGCATGGCCCTCAGTCTCAGGATAGACTGCTGTGGACTATAAACAGAAGTACGATGGCACCACCTACTGGCCAATGAGAGGTACAGCGCTTAGGAAAACAAATAGAGCACGACTTTGCACCCAGCAGCGCTGCAATGCATAGGTGAATGCATGAGACTGTACCCAGGGACGGACTAGTAACCAAAACCGGCCCTGGCAAAGTGCTCCCCCCCCCCCCGGGATGTTGTGGGGGCCGCTGAGCTCTTTGCCAGGGCCAGTTTTCGGCCGATTTTGTTACAGGGACGATTTTGCAGCTATATTGCAAAAACGGCCCTGTAACAACGGCCCCCAGGGGCCCCAAAAAGGCCCCCCACCCGTGCAGCACACCAGGGGATTGCCCAGTGCCCCTAATGGCTAATCTGGCCCTGACTGTACCAATCTCAACCACATACCTGCTGTGCTCAAAATAGTTTCCTAGCAGTGAAAGAAAGTCCAGGGAGGTCGAGAAGAGTGGTGTGCACACGCCCAAGCAACAGTCTGCTGAATCAGTGGGAAGCAGACCAAGTATGCAGGAAGCCAGGCAAGAACACCCTCCCAGAGACAGTGTTACAGAGCAAGCCTGGTTGCCCGCCTGGTGTCCACAAAAGCGACACAGTGTAATTCCAAGCACCAATAGCGCTCCTGCTTAGAGGAGAGTAGAGAAATGGCCTTGAATGGTCCAAAGGCAGGAGGGAGAGCCTCTACATCTCCACTAAACTGGCACTGCCCTACACTGGGCCAGAGACAAAAGGGAATGCCCAAACGCTGCTGTAAGACTGCGTTGTACAGTGGCCCATTACCAGCAGAAGAGAATTGCACATTCCAAGTGGCAAGCTGCCAGCTCCACAACATGGAGAGGAGAATGTGGCATGCCGCCACATCACAAAAGAAGAGAAGAGTGTCCTCCACCACACTGCATCAAGATGGAGCCGCCAGTAGCTCAATCCAGGCAAAAGGAGAGTCGCACTCTTCAAGTGGCAAGCCACTACCACAGCTCTCTACTGCCAGTGCAAATAATTCCTAGAAGAGGGAACATCAAGAGTAGGAGTTTCAAGTAGCTCCCTGAAGGGGGAACACAAGAGACAAGTGTCTGGATGCCTCCCAGCACCCAGGAGGGAGAAGAGAAAAGTGACTGGAAGGCTCAACTGCATGATCCAGAGACCATTGAAGTTGATAGACCCATTTGGCCTGTTTGGAAGAAGGTGCATGCTACCGCACCCGGAGGAAGAACCACCAAGAAGTGTGACAATCCTGTCACCATGAAGAATCGGACGACCACAGGTTTGCTGAAGAGACCGAGGGGAGAAGAATGAGGACCTCCACCGCCAGAAGACAAGAGCCCACCGAGAGACACCAGATTGCCACCAAGGCGGACGGATGTCCCTTGAGACAGGTAAATGGGAGGACCAAATGTAAGCCGCAGCCAGCGCGAACCACGTCCCTCTCCGATGCTTCCCAGTGCAACCGTCCATCCCCGAGCGTCTGCAGTCTAAGTCAGACGGCATCCCTGCTCCTGACTGCAGATGCCATGGGTGAAGAACAGCCTCAGCAAGATGAAGATATCTGGCTGCAAAGTCCCTCAGACATCCTCTCTCCATGCAAGTCACAACCACTTGTCGTACAGGTTCAATAGCCACCACATCATCATTATGAGAGAAAACTTCCTAGGCAATCGATCAAAGGAAACAAGTGCATTTGGAAAAAGATAGGAAGATGAACATATAAAAAGTCATTCACTTTAATGATATCATATCATAATCATACAAGTTAAAAATTATGTTGACCACAAACTAAAAAGTTTGAACAGTATAATACATAAGCTGAAAACACAATAGTTTATAAAAAATAAAATGCTAAAAAGATATTTTTAATACAATAAGTGGCATAATCAATCACATCATCATTGTCATGTGCATGCCATCGCACTCAGCAGAAGATATGGACATGAAATCCGATGGTCTAGGCTAGGAATCTGATGACCGACCAAGGCCAGGAGGGGAAGTTGTGAGAGGCCGGGCTGACATTGGAGAAAACTGGACCTCCTGAAGGAGCGCATCCCAACACACCAACAGCAAGTGAAGTGGGTGCCAACACGAGAATAACCTGACGACCGCTCAGCGGGAGACCAAGAATAAGCCGCACTCATGTGGGTATTGACTCTCTGCCTCATGTTTCTCAGTATGATCATCACAACACTGTCATCGATGGCTCAGCAGCCCATCACATCCTAGCTCATGGATGCACATGCTTAGCCAAAGAAAATGGAAATGCCTGGCCACCCCCACTCCAGGTGATCGACTTAAAAAACATAGGCCTGTAACCACCACCACAAGTCATGACCAAATGTTGTCCTGATTCACCACACGGCTGGCCATGCCAACATGCCAGTCGGTATCAAATGTATCAAACACTATCGTCCCTAGAGTACCGAACAAGTGGTCCGGAGTCCCACACCATTGCCATGCCAGCTGTCAAGAAGAATCAGAGACTACCCGCTACCCTGACTTGCATCCGAACTTCGGCAGCGATTGCATGTTTTTAACCAAGATCCATCCACCCCTGAGGTTGTGCGAGCGACTAGGCATTGGCTTCTCCGTGGTCTTGCTGCTGTCCCAACGTAGGCACACATGCAGCCACAGCACAGCCAACACGCAGGCCTGTGTCAACCCAGACAAGGGGCCTCCCCATGGAGGGAGAGTTGGACTTGACATTGCCCCATGGCAGACTCCAGGATGCCACAAGGATGTCTAACAGAGGCTTCAGTTGATCAAGCAACACAATTGTGAACTTTTACCATGGACTCAACCACGCTCGGGATGCACCCTGTTTATGAACAGTTATGACCTACCACACATCGTCCTCACCATCAGTGGAGTGGAGCGACTTCAAACCAACGGACAGGCTTCCACTAGTAGGCTGCCAGACTGCGGTTTATGTCTCCAAGCCTGCATTCGTGTCCTGAGCCACTCAGATTAAATTATGAGTGCAAGCGAAGATGTCATGTTGCAGTCCGAGTCACCAGCCCCATTTCTGACATCTTCCTGCTGCATGGTTCTAGAGGCTGATGGACCCTGTGGTATTTAATTTGATTGTTGTTTACCCCCACAGGTTGGACTGGTATTCATTTTGTTTCTCAATAAAGTGTGGGAGGAACACGTTTAGTGTCTCAGCAGGCACTGAGTTTACCAGCCACTCCCTAGAGGGCTGGACACACATGCACCCAACACCCATCCAGGTGTCACGAGTGGCGTGACCCTGTAATTAAAAGGGCCTGGGTGCACGAGCTCGTGGCCAGTTCACTAAGCAGGCCTCCAGTGTCTGTGTCACGTCATATTAGTACGTGGGACTAGGGCCCACGACACGACAGTGGCATTCTCACTTTGTATAAAATCGTGAAACCTAAGCTATCGTCAAAGTCAGAAAAATAATAGATGAATGTGAAATGGGTTCTCCGTGGGTATTCCAATTAGGTTCTTTATCACGTAGAACACAATTGGCTCGAGTTGGTCACTGTCTAATATGAGAAATACAGTGAATTCGCTGAGCGGTGTAGAAATGACAAATGTCTTACTGCCCTCTAGTGGTAGAAAGCAGAATGGATTGGTATTTCAAACCCTGTGCTGCCCTGTAAATACTTCATGAAAACTAAAAATTGTTTTATTTCACAAATGGCATTTATTAATTAAAAACTATTCAAATGGGTGCCTGCGACCTCACATACAATCAGAAGTCACCACACAATGGCAGCGCAGCAGGAGGGATGAGGTGATGGTGACCTTACACCCTCAAATGTGTGTGTTTAGTAATATTCCAAGGGATTGAAACAAGCTGCCAAAACGCATTTCGAATTATTTTACATGTAATATTTGTTTTGACATACAATACACAAGAGTTAAAGGGGATAATATGTAGCAGACAATTTTTCACTAATTTTGTCAGTGGTAATTATCTGGGGCATCATTTATGAGCCCTTGCGTCACTTTTACGCCGCCGGTGCGTCACTTTTTGTGACGCACCAGTGGCGTAAACAATGCGCCTTGTTGTGCCATATTTACAAAGTGACGCATCCAGGTAGATGCGTCACTTTGTAAACCCCTGCGCCACATTATACCTGCGCCAGGTATAATGTATGCAAAGGGGGCGGTTTGACGCAATAAAGGGTCGTAGAAGTGACGCAGTGAAATCTATGAGATTTCACTGCGTCACTTCTAGGACACCGTTGCGTTAAAATCTTGCGCCTGCCTCACAGCAGGCGTAAGACTGACGCAAGCCCTTTCACATGTGAAAGGAAGCATTGCTGGAGTTGCACCATTTTAGTGACACACTCCAGCAATGCGTCACTTTTGCGCTTATAGATACGTCAGAAATACTGACGTATCTGTAACTCCTTACGACATGATGCGTCATACATTAAATATGATGCATCAGGTATGTCGCAAGGAGTGCGCACTGAGAAATGACGCATCGCTGCTTTCACGCAGCGATGCGTCATTTCTCATAAATGAGGCCCCTGGTGTCAAGGGGTATTCAGAGTTGTTTGACAAAAGAGCAGAGGGGCTGCAATGTCACGCTCGCAGTTTTTATTCTACCCATTCCTGAAAATGTAAGCGCAACCGCGAGAACTTAACTTCACATTCTTAAATAGTTTTGGACAACGCCAGAACAGAAGCTCACCATTCAGTGAGCCATCAAGCAGATACGTCGCGGATGTTTGACAGCACCATGACATGGAAGTCGATAACTGTGCTTTCGGTTAAATGAGCCCTGTGCCATAATATTGTCAGGATTGCTCCTTTAAGGGCCTTCTATTGTATCCTACGTGACCCTGTTCATAAAAGGGCCTGGGTGCACATGTCCAGCTCACTAAGCATGCCTCCAGTGTCTGAATCACGACATGTTAGCATGTGGGCCTTGGACCCAGGACACAACATTGGCGACACGGGGGTCTGACCCCGCTTGTATGCTGGCTGCCATTCTTTTGTACCCCGAGGGGGAAATACAAGTTGAGGTGCCCCGCACCCGTTGCCTGTAAGGCATGCCGGTGCCATAGGACACCGAGGGCCTGCACTCGAGTGGCCAGAGGGAGAAAAAGGGTGAGAAAGGCTGCCCCAAAATCGAATGACCTCCTCAGCACATACATCGCCTGCTGGGGCCAAGAGTATATGCCCCAGTGCCTGCTTCGAGGAGAAGAGACAGGAGCAATGCAGTACTCCAGCGAGAGACTGACAGCTCAAATGCCGCCTGCACGTGAGACGGTCATGGACGGACCAGTGGGTGTGACCATCAATATGGCTCTGCAAAACACCCACAAAGTAATTGCCAGGGTTGGATTGGGATCAATAATCAGCACGGGTACACCGAAAAAAAGTGGCCCACATTTGCGTATTACCTTTCTGCAAAACACTGCTTCAGGGAACTGTTATGAAAAGAAAAGGGGTGGGTGGCATGTTTTATTAACTTCACTTAGGTTTTTAAAAAATGTGTGGATTAGTTCACACTGCTGAGCCACACATGAATGCTAGTGAGACCACTTCTGTTCAGGCCCTCTGCCCCCACTCAATCAGCATACATTAATGGGCTGACCCAGCAAGAGAAAGGGAGTGATACCCCCACCCATTTGCCTCTAGAAAGGCCACTCAGGCACCCACTGGGCCGCTGGCGGCATCCTAACAGCACAGACTTAGGTTGCCCAAAAAAGCAGCCCACAGCTGGAACTCGGCTACCAGTCCTTCAGCCATTTCCCGAGTGCCCGCGTTACCAATCCAACCCTGGTAATTGCCCCCACCTACCTGCAGAAACACCTGTCAGCAACCCCGGCAGCTGCATACTGCCATAGCCTACCGTCTTTGCCCCCTGTGGCAGCGTTTGACAGCAGGAGGTCCCGCCTGGTGTGTACTAGAGCCAGCGGAGCTGTCTCGGGGAACTGAGCTCAATCGGTAAACCGGAGGAACGTGAAGTGTGCCTGAAAGTCAGGTAGTTCCGAGGGACGCTGCCAGCCCCGGTCACAGACGTCCTGAGGCCGCACGTGCTCCGAGAGAGGCCTTCACCGGCCCTAGCAACCCAGCGTCACCTGTCCTGTTGGTGCTCCAGAAAAGGTAGGATGGAGCAAGGGAGCGGCAGCACCAGGTGTCCCCATCGCCACATGAGGAAGGAGAGACATAGCAATGGAGTGGCTGTGTCCCCCGTAGTCAGCCGGCACAGCGTGCGTCTATATGACTACATTGGCCTTCCTCTTGATGCTGCCAGCTCCCAACCCATGTACATTGAAGCAGCCACCTGGGTACTCGAGAGAGAGAACCTTCAGCACCACAAGTCCCAACAGTGCGAGGCCCACCGCGTTGGGAAAGCTACCAGGGCACGCACCAAGGAAATAGCCTGCAGTGCCACCACTTACCGTCTTGGAACACCCGCAGCAGTGAAGGCAGCCACGCCTCTCTGTGTATATATATGTATATAGAGATAACTCTAATCTCTAGTATATGTAGTAGACCTTTGTACTCTCTACCATTCCTATGTATCTTAGAGTATGTCCATTTGTATCTCTTCCTTGTGTGACTTTACATCGTGTACATTTGCAATTTTTTCTGTTTGTATCTTTACGTAATGCATGTAATCCTAAATCCTTATGTTTTGCAACTGGTTCTTATGTGAAGCGCTCTGACACCTTCGGGTAAAGTTTGCGCTATATAAAATCGCATTAAATAAAGTGCTGCACGTCCCTCAGTCTCAGGATACACTGCTGTGGACTGTGAACAGAGGTCCGACACCATCACCTACTGGCCAATGAGAGGTACTGCGCGTAGGAAAAAAATATAGACATTAACTGAGCACTTTTGAAAAGAGACAGCAAGCAGCAATGCTAGGGCTACAGTGGCCTACGGTACAAGCAAGGACTTTACCACCTACTGGCCACTGGCATCACTCCTAATGAAAAACACAGTTTGAAATTAAACAGCCCTAGCAAAGCAGAGAGCCATTTGTCCTGCGGAGAGAGAGGCAAATCCTGACCCAACAAAGTAGGAGTCCACCATGCAGAGACAGACAATGGCAGACCTTCCCGCAACTCTCTTCCAGGGTGTGGTATTCCAAGCCAGGCATGCTAGCGTGCACCAGAATATTGTCAGCCCATCACGGCGCTGAGAGTGCTGCGTGCCCCAAGGAGAGAATATATTGAGAGCGCACAGACTCAGAGGACACAGGAAAGACGCAACTGCACCAGAGTAGGGCAAGAGGAACACTAGCAGCATGCGCCAAGCACTACTTTGCACCCAGCAGCACTGCAATGGATGCAAAGGTGAATGCAAGAGACTATACCAATCTCAACCAGATAACTGCTGTGCTCAAAGCAGTTTCCTAGCAGTGGAAGAAAGTCTAGGGAGGTCGAGAAGAGTGGTGTGCACATGCCCAAGCAACAGTCTGCCGAATCCGTGGGAAGCAGACCAAGTATGCAGGGAGCCAGGCAAGAGAACCCTCCCAGAGACAATGTTACAGAGCAAGCCTGGTTGCCTGCCAGGTGTCCACAAAAGCGACGCAGTGTAATTCCAACCAGCAATAACGCTCCGGCATATAGGAGAGTAGAGAAATGGCCTAGCATGGTCTGAAGGCAGGAGGGAGACCCTCTACATCACACTGCACCAGCACTGCCACGCAGTGGATCAGAGACAAAAGGGAGTGCCCAAACATTGCCATAAGACTGCGTTGTACATCGGTCCATTACCAGCATTTGAGAATTGCACATTCCAAGTGGCAAGCTGCCAGCTCAAAAACACGGGGAAGAGAATAGGGCATGCCGCCACATCACAAAAGAAGAGAAGAGTGACCTCCACCACACTTCCTTCAAGATGGAGCCACCAGTAGCTCCATCCAGGCAGGAGGAGAGTTGAACACTTCAAGTGGCAGGCCACTACCACAGCTCTCTACTGCCAGTCGAAACCATTCCTAGAAGAGGGAACACCAGGAGTAGGAGTTTCAAGTAGTTCCCTGAAGGGGGAACACAAGAGACATGTGGCTGGATGCCACCCAGTACCCAGGAGGGAGAAGAGAGAAGAGTGGCTGGAAGTCTCGCCCGCATGGTCCAGAGACCAGTGAAGTTGATAGGCCCTGTTGGCCTGTTTGGAAGAAGGTGCATGCTACCGCACCCGGAGGCAGAACCATCAAGAAGTGTGACAATCCTGTCACCATGAAGAACCGGACGACCACAGGTGTGCTGAAGAGGCCAAGGGGAGAAGAATGAGGTCTCGCACCACCAGAAGACAAGAGCCCACTCAGAGGTACCAGATTGCCACCAAGGCGGACCGATGTCCCTTGAGACAGGTAAATGAGAGGTCCAAATGTAATCCGCAGCCAGCACAAACCACGCCGCTCTCCAATGCTTCCCAGTGTGACCGTCCATCCCCGAGCATCAGCAGTTCAAGTCAGACGGAATCCCTGCTCCTGACTACAGATGCCATGGGTGAAGAACAGCCTCAGCAAGACTAAGATACCTGGCTGCAAAGTCCCTCAGACATCCTCTCTCCTATCAAGTCACCACGACCTGTCATCCAGGTTCAATGGCTACCACATCATCATTGTCATGTGCATGCCATCGCACTCAGCAGAAGACATGGACATGAAACTTGATGGTCTATGCTAGAAATCTGATGACCGACCAAGGTCAGGAGGGGAAGTTGTGAGAGGCCGGGCCTGACATTGGAGAAAACTCGAGCTGCTGAAGGAGAGCATCCCGACACACCAACAGCAAGTGAAGTGGGTCACAACACGAGAATGACCTGGCGACGGCTCAGTGGGAGACCAAGAGTAAGCAGCAATCATGCACGTATAGACTCTCTGCCTCATGTTTCTCAGCGTGTCCATCACGGCACTGTCACCAATGGCTCAGCAGCCCATGACATCCAAGCGCATGGATGCACATGCCTAGCCAAAGAAAATGGGTGCGCCTCTCCACCCCCACTCCAGGTGATCGACTCAAGAAATGAAGGCCTGTAACCACCATGGCAAGTCATGACCAAATGTTGTCCTGATTCACCACACGGCTGGCCATGCCAGCATGCCAATCAGTATCAAATGTGTCAAACAATATCATCCTAAAGTACCGAACAAGTGGTCCGGAGTCCGGAGTCCCACACCATTGCCATGCCAGCTGTCAAGAAGAACCAGAGACGACCAGCTACCCTGACTTGCAAACGAACTTCGGCAGAGATAGCATGTCTTTAACCAAGATCCATCCACTCCCTGAGGTTGTGCGAGCGACTATGCACTGGCTTCTCGGTGATCTTGCTGCAGTAGGCACACATGCAGCCACAGCACAGCCAACACGCAGTCCTGTGTCAACCCAGACAAGGGGCCTCCCCATGGCGGGAAAGTTGGACTTGACATTACCCCACTGATGGACTCCAGGATGCATCAAGGTTGTCTAACAGAGGCATCAGTTGATCACACAACACAATTGTGAACTTTTACCATGGACCCAACCACGCTCGGGTTGCACCCTGTTTCTGAACAGTTATGACTTACCACACATTGTTCTAACCATCAGTGGAGTGGAGCTGCTTCAAATCAACGGAGAGGCTTCCACTAGTAGGCTGCCAGAGTGCGGTTGATGTCTCCAAGCCTGCATTCGAGTCCTGAGCCACTCAGATTAAATTATGAGTGCAAGCGAAGATGGCGTGCTGCAGTCCGAGTCACCAGCCCCATTTCTGCCATCTTCCTGCTGCATTGTTCTAGAGGCTGATGGACCCTGTGGTGCTTTATTTGATTGTTGTTTACCCCCACAGGTTAGACTGGTATTCATTTTGTTTCTCAATAAAATTTGGGAGGAACACGTTTAGTGTCTCAGCAGGCACTGAGTTTACCAGCCACTCCCTAGAGGGCTGGGCACACATGCACCCAACACCCATCCATCACAGGTGGCACAACTGACGTGGCCCTGTTAATAAAATGGCCCCGGTGCATGTGCTTGTAGCTAGTTCACTAAGCATGCCTCCAGTGTCTGTGTCACGTCATATTAGCATGTGGGACTAGGGCCCACGACACAACAGTGGCATGCACACTTTGTAAAATCGTGAAACCTAAGCTATCATCAACGCCAGCAAAATAGTAGATGATTGTTGAAATGGGTTCTCCCTGGGTATTCCAATTTGGTCCTTAAACAGGTAGAACAGAATTGGCTCGAGTTAGTTACTGTCTAATATGAGAAATGCAGTGAATTCGCTGAGCGGTGTAGAAATGACAAATGTCTTACTGCCCTCTAGTGGCAGATATCAGAATGAATTGGTATTTAAAACCCTGTGCTGCTCCTGTAATATAAACATATCTAATTAAGCAAAACTCAAATAGCATTTATTAATTAAAAACTATTCAAATGGGTGTCTGAGACCTCACATTCAATCAGAAGTCACCGCACGATGGCAGCACAGCAGGAGAAATGAGGGGGTGGTGGCCCTAAACCCTCAAATGTGTGTGTTTAGTAATATTCAAAGGAATTGAAACAAGCTGCCAAAACGCATTCCGAATTATTTTAAATGTAATATTTGTTTCGACATACAATAAACATAAGAGTTAAAGGGGACAATAGGTAACAGACAATTCTTCACTAATTAGGTTAGTGGTAATTATCTGGTGTCTAGGGGTATTCAGAGTTGATTGACAAAAGAGCAGAGGGGCTGCAATGTCACGCTCGCAGTTTTTATTCTGCCCATTCATGAAAATGTAAGCCCAAACATGAGAACTGAACTTCACGTTCTTAAATAGTTTTGGACAACGCCAGAACAGAAGCTCACCATTCGGTGAGCCATCAAGCAAATAGGTTGTGCATGTTTGGCGGCACCATGCCACGGAAGTCAATAACTGTGCTTTAGGTTGAATGATCCCTGTGCTATAAAATTGACAGGATTGCTCCTTTAACCCCTTCGCTGCTAGGCCTTTTCCCCTCCTGTGCTAAGGCTTTTTTTGGCGTTTTGGAGTAGTGCGCGCTTAGGCCCTTGTAACTTTTTGACCACATAAGGTATCGGCGCCAAATTTGCGTCCTTTTCTTCCAACATCATGTGGATTCTAAAGGCGCCCAGGGTTTGTGCATTCCCTTGGAGGGGTCCCAGAAATTAACCAAAATATAGTGATTTTTTTGTTTTTTTCAGAAAAATGGGAAAAACGGGCTGCAAATGAAAGCCTCTGGGTTTTTCCCTGAAAATGGTATCACAAAAGGGTTTGTGGGGCTGAAATCTCCATTTTCTAAGCTTTCAGGGAATGACAGTCTTTTCTCAGAGAACCGAAATTTTTCACTCAGTTTTGGCATTTTTCTCGGACATAGCCTATTTTTGCTATTTTTAGAGCTTTCCACCTCCTTCCAGTTAATGGTAGAAATGAGTTTGAAAGCAATAATGGATCCTGTAAGGCTTTACATTTTCGAAAAGTAGACAAAATTCTGAATTCAGAAAGGGGTCATTTGTCTAAATCCATGAAGGTTTCGTTATAGAAACTAACAGTTAGATATTGGAATATTTGAAACTTTGTTGAAAAAAACAGCCTTTTGTCTCAACGTTTTCACCTATAACTTTTTCTAATTTTGACAGCTCTTGGAAAGCAATATACAGTTACATCCGTTAGACCTTCCTGGTTGTGGGGATATATAGGACTTGTAGTTTCACCAAGAACCCGACGAACCCAGATCCAAAAACTGAGCAGCAACTTGCAATGGTATTTTTTCATTTACTGGGTATAGTGCACTTTGTCTTGGAAAATGTATACATGGAATAATCTGTATGAAAGACACCTATGTATTTATGAATCGGGTACAAATTATAGAGTTCAGAAACAGTATATAATTGCACATTTTCAAAGTTGGGAATACTCATACTAGCATGAGAATTATTGGTCATTTTTCATAAAGATTTTTTTTTACACAATGTCTTTCATTGAAAGGGAGAAATGCATGAAAGCTCAATTGGTAATGACAGTTGATTTACAAATCTGAATTACCCCAACTGTCCCGATAAAAACGGTACCTCACTTGTGTGGGTCGGCCTTGTGCCTGCGACAGGAAACGGCGCAAAATGCAACGTGGTCACACCTAAATCTTGCAGTTACAAATTGACCCTTTTTTGGCAAAGTGCCTACCTGTAGTTTTTGCACCCTAGCTCTGCCGGCACCTAGGGAAACCTAGCAACCCTATACATTTTTGAAAAGTAGACACCCAGGGGAATTCAGGATGGGGTGACTCGACTGCCTATCACCAGGTTTTGTTACCCAGAATCCCTTGCAAAGCTAAGATTTTGACAAGAAAACACATTTTCCTCACATTTCTGTGGTGGAAAGTTCTGGAATCTGCGTGGATCAACACATTTCCACCCACCCAGCGTTCCCCCAGGTCTCCCGATAAAAACGGTACCTCACTTGTGTGGGTCGGCCTTGTGCCTACGACAGGAAATGGCACAAAATGCAACGTGGTCGCACCTCAATTTCCCAGTGAAATCTTAAGCTCTTTGGACAAAGAGACTACCTTTTGTTTTTGAGCCGTAGCTCAGCCAGCACATAGGGAAACCTAGCAAACCTATACATTTTTGTAAACTAGACACCCAGGGAAATTCAGGATGGGGGGACTCGTCTGCCTACCCCCAGGTTTTGTTACCCAGAATCCCTTGCAAACCTAAAAATTTGACCAAAAAAACACATTTTCCTCACATTTCTGTGGTGGAAAGTTCTGGAATCTGCGTGGATCAACAAATTTCCACCCACCCAGCGTGCCCCCAGGTCTCCCGAAAATAATGGTACCTCACTTGCGTGGGTAGGCATAGTGGCTGCGACATGAAACAGCGCAAAACACAGCATGGTCGCACCTCAATTTCCCAGTGAAATTTAGCACGTTTCGGACAAAAACACTACCTTTTGTTTTTGCACCGTAGCTCTGCCAGCACCTAGGGAAACCTAGCAAACCTATACATTTTTGAAAACTAGACACCCAGGGCAATTCAGGATGGGGTGACTCGTCTGCCTACCCCCAGGTTTTGTTACCCAGAATCCCTTGCAAACCTAAAAATTTGACAAAAAAAACACATTTTCCTCACATTTCTGTGGTGGAAAGTTCTGGAATCGGCGTGGATCAACAAATTTCCACCCACCCAGCGTGCCACGAGGTCTCCCGAAAACAATGGTACCTCACTTGCGTGGGTAGGCATAGTGGCTGCGACATGAAACAGCGCAAAACGCAGCAAGGTTGCACCTCAATTTCCCAGTGAAATTTAGCACGTTTCGGACAAAAAGACTACCTTTTGTTTTTGCGCCGTAGCTCTGCCAGCACCTAGGGAAACCTAGCAAACCTATACATTTGTGAAAACTAGACACCCAGGGCAATACAGGATGGGGTGACTCGTCTGCCTACCCCCAGGTTTTGTTACCCAGAATCCCTTGCAACCCTAAAACTTTGACAAAAAAAACACATTTTCCTCACATTTCTGTGGTGGAAAGTTCCGGAATCTGCGTGGATCAACGAATTTCCACCCACCCAGCGTGCCCCCAGGTCTCCCACAAAAAATGGTACCTCACTTGCGTGGGTAGGCATAGTGGCTGCGACATGAAACAGCGCAAAACGCAGCATGGTCGCACCTCTATTTCCCAGTGAAATTTAGCACGTTTCGGACAAAAAGACTACCTTTTGTTTTTGCGCCGTAGCTCTGCCAGCACCTAGGGAAACCTAGCAAACCTATACATTTTTGAAAACTAGACACCCAGGGCAAATCAGGATGGGGTGACTCGTCTGCCTACCCCCAGGTTTTGTTACCCAAAATCCCTTGCAAACCTAACAATTTGACAAAAAAACACATTTTTCTCACATTTCTGTGGTGGAAAGTTCTTGAATCTGCGTGGATCAACAAAATTCCACCCACCCAGCGTGCCCCCAACTCTCCTGAAAAAAATGGTACCTCACTTGCGTGGATAGACATAGTGGCTGCAACAGGAAACGGTTCAAATCATACGGTGGTGAATTTACATTACCTTATTGCAAAACTACCTTGATTTTGGGGGGGGTCTGAGTTTGTGGCCCGGGGCTCGGTGGTATTCTTTGCAAAGTAGCAAACCCAAACAGTTCTGAAAACTAGACACCCGGGGGAGTCCAGGGAGGTATGGCATGCATGGGTCCCCCAATGTTTTCTTACCCAGAACTCCTTGCAAACCTTAAAATTAGGTAAAAATAGCACGTTTCCAAACTTTTTGGCGTGGGATCGCCGTGCCGGCAAAAAAGTCCTACCACCCTGCGTTCCCCTTGTTCTCCTGAGTAAAAGGATACCTCACTTGTGTGGGTGCCTCAAAGCAGAACACGCCAAAAATGAATTTTGAAAAAAGTAGTTTTTAGTCATATTTAAGTTTTACAAATTAAGCCCCCCAGCCTGAGTCACATGCCTTTGGCCCACCCACACAAGTGAGGTATCATTTTACTCGGGAGAACAAGGGAAACGCTGGGTGGTAGGACATTTGTTCCGGCAGCGAGATCCCACCCAAAAAAAGTACGGAAAAGTGGGTTTTTATACCAAAATTTCAGGTTTGCAGGGGTTTCTGGGTAGGAAAACATTGGGGGACCCACGCATGCCATACCTCCCTGGACTCCCCCGGGTGTCTAGTTCTCAGAACTGTTTGGGTTTGGTAGTTTCCAAAGATGCCCGCCAAGCCCCGGGCCAAAAGCTCAGGTGACCCCCTCAAAAAATAAGATTATTTGGCTAAAGGTAATGTTTTGGTCTCCACAGTATGAATTGGGCCTTTTCCTAAAGCAGCCACTATGCCTACCCACGCAAGTGAGGTACCATTTTTATCGGGAGACGTTGGGGAACGCTGGGTGGGAGGTAATTTGTGTGAGCCCAGTGATGCCACGCTTTCCCACACTAAAACGTGTGAAAAAACTGATTTTTTCCAAGCAAAAAATGAGGTTTGCAAGGGATTCTGGGTAAAGGAACGTTGGAGGATCCATGCAAGCCATACCTCCTTGGAAGCCCCGGGTGTCTACTTTTCAGAAATGTGTGGGTTTGGTAGGTTTCCCTAGATGGCTGTCTCGCACGGGGCCAAAAACCCAGGTAACCCCTCTTGCAAAAGCTGGTGGACTTGACATTTTCACCATTGTTAAATTCACCAGCTTTTGCAAGAAGGGTTACCTGGGTTTCTGGCCCCGTGCGAGACAGCCATCTATGTAAAGCTGAAAAAAAGCGTGGCATCACTGGGCTCACACAAATTACCTTCCACCCAGCGTTCCCCCAGGTCTCCCGAAAAAAACGGTACCTCACTTGCGTGGGTAGCCATAGTGGCTGCAACAGGAAAAGGTCCAAATCGTACGGTGGTGAATTTCAAATACCCTGAAGCAATATAAATTTGATTTGGGGGGGGGGCACCTGAGTTTTTGGCCCGGGCCTCGGTGGTATTCTTTGGAAAGTAGCAAACCCAAACAGTTCTGAAAACTAGACACCCCGGAGATTCCAGGGAGGTATGGCATGCGTGGGTCCCCCAATGTTTTCCTACCCAGAACTCCTTGCAAACCTTAAAAATAGCACTTTTCCAAACTTTTTGGCGTGGGATCGCCGTGCCAGCAAAAAAGTCCTACCACCCTGCGTTCCCCTTGTTCTCCCGACTAAAAGGATACCACACCTTAACAGAGTTACTCAAAAGTCAAACATTCAAGCGCGGCTATCTATTCCTCAAAGACACACACATACAGGTTGGATTTGGCACGAGGGCGAGTGATGCTTCAGTACATAAAATTTTATTAACAAGATATTTCAAAAAATGAAATGCTCTGTCAATAAATAAATGCATAAAAACTGAACCAGTGACTCGCAACTCGTGAGCTGTAAAGCCACGACAAGGCACCAACCGTTTTACAGGCCATTCACGCACCTTTCATACCTGATACAAACCAGACCATTGACACCATCCGAATGGAAAAGCAACACATAACAACAATCACAATAAGGGACAAGGTACACCCTACTGCAGAAAGAGAAAAAAAACAATTATTACTGCACACCCATCTAATCCGCAAGCACACACACATACTGGTTGGATTTGGCACGAGGGTGAGTGATGATTCAGTACATACAATTGTATACGCAAGTAATTTCACAAAAATGAAATACACTGTGTATAATTGAAAGTATGATAAACTGAACCACTGACTCACAGCTCGTGAGCTGTAAAGCCACGTCAAGGCACCAACCTCTTTACAGGCCATTCATACACCTTTCGTACGCGTGACACATACAAAACATTCACACAGCCAGCCGCGGACCCATCACATTCCAACACTCACACCAGCAAATAGCGCCATTCAAGGGCCCATTACTTTCACACGCCCACATTTCTGACACTGCAACTACACAAAATGATGGACTGTGTGGAGTGTCACTCAACTAGCAGTGTGTGTAGTGACCACCAGAAAGTAACTACTCACACACCACCTGCCGAGCGACAGTCCACCCACACCACCATCCAAGCACCAGACCATGCACACCACCAGCCAAACACCACTCAGCGCACACCGACAGCCAAGTACCACTCCACACACACCACCAGCCAAGCATCACTCCACGCACACCACCAGCCAAGCGCCACTCCACAAACACAACACCAGCCAAGCACCACTCCGGGCACAGACAGCCAAGTACCACTCCACGCACACCGTCCAGCCAAGCGCCACTCCACACACACCGCCAGCCAAGCACCACTCCACACACACCGCCAGCCAAGCACCACTCCGTGCACAGACAGCCAAGTACCACTCCATGCACCCCACCAGCCAAGCGCCCTTCCACACACACCGCCAGCCAAGCACCACTCCACACACACCGCCAGCCAAGCACCACTCCGTGCACAGACAGCCAAGTACCACTCCACGCACACCACCAGCCAAGCGCCACTCCACACACACGACCAGCCAAGCGCCACTCAACACACACCACCAGCCAAGCACAACTCCACACACACCGCCAGCCAAGCACCACTCCACGAACACCACCAGCCAAAGACAAATCCAAACACAACACCAGGCAAGCGCAAGAGCACGCACACCGCCAACCAAACACCAGACCACGCACACCGCCAGTCAAGCACCAGTCCGCAGACACCACCAGACAAGCACCAGTCCACAGACACCGGCAGCCAAGCGCCAAACCATGCACACAGTCAGACAATGGACACTACACGCAAACCAACATCATACTTTAGTTTTTTTTTTTAAATAAAAGAGAAACAAAAACAAATTGCAAATTGATACAAATCTACTAACTCGACAACTAAATCTAAAAAGACTACACAAATTCAAACTTTGAAACTGAACAATAACTTTTACAGAATAAAGACCAACCAGTTCACTTTACCACTCATTGATACTCCCAAAAATTCTTTTGCGTGTGGTACAATCTAAAACAAGCAGGTACACACAACCCGGGGTTTGAAGGGCAGTCGGGGCAGTACATGCGAACCTCCTTCCGCAAACCTCTTTGCCAACAGACTCTACATCTCCGACTGGGAAAGTCTTTTGAGGTTGTAGGAGGAATTGTATCAGGAAAGTGGCGATCTTTCAATCTGGCAACATCCTCCACCACTCCAACTCTAGGAGCACTTGCCTGTTCCACTAAAACAAGGCTGCCTATTACAGACTCCTGAAACTTTACAAAAGACAACTTTGACTGGGGACAAGATTTCTGGAACACAATAAAAGCATTAAAGGTTGCCAAGTGGAAAAGATGGATAGCCAACTTCTTGTACCAAATGTAAGCCTTACGAAGAGCAGCATACGGTTCCAACCTCTGATCAACTCTGTCAACACCACCCATACATGTACTTATTGTAGTCCAGTATGCACACAGGTTTGCGCACTTCTGCAACCTGACCCCAAACAGTCCGCGGTTCAGTGCTTTCATCATGTATTGTAGTCAACATGTAGACATCTCTCCTGTCTGTAAACTTCACAGCTAGAAGCTCCTCACAACGCAATGCACTGCACTCTCCCCGAGCAAGCTTTCGACAAACAAGTTATTTTGGGAAACCTTTACGGTTTGAACGGATTGTGCCACAAGCAACAGTGTCCACTTTGGCCAATTCCCTGAACAACCGCACACCAGTGTAGAAGTTATCGAAATACAAATGATGGCCTTTGTTAAACAATCCACGACCAAGTTCCCACACAATTTTCTCAGTCACTCCAAAAGTCGACGGACAACCAGGGGGGTTAATCCTGGATTCCTTACCAGTGTACACCCTGAAATTAGAGACATATCCAGTCTCACTGTCACACAGCATATACAGTTTGATTCCATAGCGTGCCCTTTTAGTAGGAATGTATTGCCGAAATACCAAGCGGCCCTTGAACAACAGCAAAGACTCATCCACTGCAATTTCTTTCCCAGGAGAAAAGATCTCAGAAAATCGATCAACCAAATGATCAATGACAGGCCGAATCTTGAAAAGACGGTCACAATCAGGGTGATCTCGTGGCAAAGCAAGACTATTGTCAACAAAATGCATCATCCGCAGTAGAAGCAAATACCTATCATGACTCATGACTGCCGGAAATATAGCTGTTGCCATCAAGGGACTAGTAGACCAATATGAAGCCATTGATGGTTTCCTAAGCAAGCCCCTCAAAAGAGTTAAACCCAAAAACTTTTTCATCTCCTCCAAATTGGTGGGAGTCCACCGGGTAGCTCTAGCGTGGGGCTTAAGGCTGGCACTGTTCACCCTCAAAAAATTTTCAGCATACAAATTAGTCTGCTCTACAATCTCTGCCAAAAACACATCATCCATAAACAACTTGAAAAAATCAATAGGCAAAAAGTTTTCAGTGTTCACCCTACACCCTGGAACACCAGTAAATTCAGGCAATGCCGGCTGCACCATGCCTGGTGCAACCCAGAGGTCAGAACTTTCATCGTCAAGTCTTGCAGCCGCAGGCCGCCGCCCAGCTGCCTCTTGTCTCACTACACCAACTGGAAGGCTAGCAGCCCCAGGCTGCAGCCCAGATGTCTCTTGCCGCACAATTGGCACATCAATGTCCTCCGCAACCACAGGCACAACAATGTCCTCCCAAACCGTAAACACAGCAATGTCCTCCCCAACCACAGGCACATCATCCACACCAAAAGTAGCTTCATCAGCACTCAAAGTGTCTTCATCATCAGATGAAGCCATGTGTAGAGAAAACTCACTACCTGAATCTTCACCTCCCACCTCTGGCTCAGAATCAGAGTCAGACTCTGGACCATGGTCAGAGGAAGAATCAAAAAGCATTCCAACAACTTGCTGAGCAGTAATCCGGCGGCTAGCCATTATCCTTACAAATAAAGGAGTCTGCACAAACAACTCAACAACCCCAACACTGCGCAAAGGAAGATAAAAATGTAAGACTTTTTCACAAAAAAATATATTTAGAAAAAATATACAATTCACTTACAAGACACAACTACACTCACCAGCACCTACTCTGCAAAGACACAGCAAATAGGCAACGATATCCCACTAGAAAGAAGAAAAAAAAACTTACATCTACAGATGGACACATCAAAAACAAATGCAAAACATGTTTTACAATCACAACAAACAGCAACAAAACATACTCGTATTACTACACACTTTGCAAAATAAACAATTACATTACAATTGAACAAAAAAAAGGTCTCTTACCAAACACATGCAACTACAGAAACAGCAGAACAACAGAACCACCAGTAACAGAACCGCACACTGCAACAATCTAAAGAGAAAAAAAACCAATACACATTAGAAGAAACAAAAACAACACACATTACAACAGGCTATGTCACAGGGTATGTCACAAATGGGGAGTCTGTCCCCAAGGGGGGAAGATTATAAATCATTATAAACGTGGGCCCCCTGGAAGCAACCCTACGGAGGGCAGAGAGGCCAAATAAAGACACGGCAGAACATACTGAAAACAAATGAGCCCAAGGAAGCAACCCTTGGCCAAGGGGTCGCTCCCTATAAAAAAAAATAACCCTGGAGTCTAGTGGGCTTTTCTATTCCCCCCCCCCCTGGGGCAGAAAAGTCTAAAAAAATATTAGGGCCACTAGGAAGCGACCCTTCCCCAAGGGGTCACTTCCTTTTCAAATAAAAAACAAATCCCTGGTGACTAGTGGGCTTTTCTGCTCCCCCTGGGTGCAGATCGGCCAAACAAAACGGCCGATCTGCCCCAGGGGGGGCAGAAAAGTCTAAAACATTATTTGGCCCCCTAAGGAAGCGACCCTTGCCCAAGGGGTCGCTTCCTTTATAAATAAAAAACAATCCCTGGTGTCTAGTGGGCTTTTCTGCCCCCCCTGGGTGCAGATCGGTCAAACAAAACGGCCGATCTGCCCCAGGGGGGGCAGAAAAGTCTAAAACATTATTTGGCCCAAGTTGAGGTACCCTGCACCCGTTGCCTGTAAGGCATGCAGGTGCCACAGGACACGGAAGGCCTGTACTCGAGTGGCCAGAGGGAGAAAGAGGGAGAAAAAGGGTGAGAAAGGCTGCCCCAACACCGAGTGACCTCCTCAGCACATACATCGCCTGCTGGGGCCAAGAGTATATGCCCAAGTGCCTGCTCCGAGGAGAAAGACAGGAGCAATGCAGTACTCCAGAGAGAGACTGAGAGCTGAAACGCCGCCTGCATGTGAGACGGGCATGGACTGGCCCATGAGTGTGACCATCACTATAGCTCTGCAAAACACCCACAAAGTCATTGCCAGGGTTGGATTGGGATCAATATTCGGCCCGGGCACACCAACAAAAAGTGACCCACAATTGCGTATTGCTTTTCTGCAAAACACTGCTTCAGCAAAGTGTTATGAAAAGAAAAGGGGTGTGTGGCATGTTTTATTAACTTCACTTAATCAATCAATCAATCAATCATCGCATTTATATAGCGCGCTACTCACCCAGAGGGTCTCAAGGCGCTGGGGGGGTCCGCTACTGCTCGAACAGCCAGGTCTTGAGTAGCTTCCTGAAGGTGAGGTGGTCCTGGGTCAGGCTGAGGTGGGTGGGGAGGGAGTTCCATGTCTTGGCGGCGAGGTAGGAGAAGGACCGTCCCCCTGTGGTGGCTCTTCGGATGCGGGGGACGGCGGCGAGGGCGTGGCTGGTCGATCGAAGCTGGCGTTTGGGAGCGTAGAAGTTGAGGCGGCTGTTGAGGTATCCTGGGCCTTGGTTGTGTAGGGCTTTGTGTGCGTGGGTGAGGAGACGGAAGGTGATTCTCTTGCTGACCGGGAGCCGGTGCAGGTCTCTCAGGTGTCCGGAGATGTGGCTGCGACGGGGGATGTCCAGGATGAGTCGCGCTGAGGCGTTCTGGATCCGCTGGAGTCTCTTTTGGAGTTTGGCGGTGGTTCTGGCGTAGAGGGAGTTGCCGTAGTCCAGACGGCTGGTGACGAGGGCCTGGGTGACCGTCTTCCTGGTCTCGGTGGGGATCCACCGGAAGATCTTACGTAGCATGCGCAGTATGGTATAGGTTTTAAAAAAATGTGTGGATTAGTTCACACTGCTGAGCCACACATGAATGCTAGTGAGACCACTCCTGTTCAGGCCCTCTTCCCCCACTCAATCAGCATACATTAATGGGCTGACCCAGCAAGAGAAAGGGATTGATATCTCCGCCCATTTGCCTATAGAGAGGCCACTCAGGCACCCACTGGGCCGCTGGCGGCATCCTAACAGCACAGACAGCCCCCAGGCTGCCCAAAAAGCAGCCCACAGCTGGAACTCGGCTACCGGTCCTTCAGCCATTTCCCGAGTGCCCGCGTTACCAATCCAACCTTGGTAATTGCCCCCACCTACCTGCAGAAGCACCTGTCAGCAACCCCGGCAGCTGCATACTGCCATAGCCTACCGTCTTTGCCCCCTGTGGCAGCGTTTGACAGCAGGAGGTCCCGCCTGGTGTGTACTAGAGCCAGCGGAGCTGTCTCGGGGAACTGAGCTCAATCGGTAAACCGGAGGAACGTGAAGTGTGCCTGAAAGTCAGGCAGTTCCGAGGGACGCTGCCAGCCCCGGTCACAAACGTCCTGAGGCCGCACGTGCTCCGAGAGAGGCCTTCGCCGGCCCTAGCAACCCAGCATCACCTGTCCTGTTGGTGCTCCAGAAAAGGTAGGATGGAACAAGAGAGCGGCATCGCCACATGAGGAAGGAGAGACATAGCAATGGAGTGGCTGTGTCCCCCGTAGTCAGCCGGCACAGCGTGCGTCTATATGACTACATTGGCCTTCCTCTTCATGCTGCCAGCTCCCAACCCATGTATATTGAAGCAGCCACCTGGGTACTCGAGAGAGAGAGAACCTTCAGCACCACAAGTCCCAACAGTGCGAGGCCCACCGCGTTGGGAAAGCTACCAGGGCACGCACCAAGGAAATAGCCTGCAGTGCCACCACTTACCGTCTTGGAACACCCGCAGCAGTGAAGGCAGCCACGCCTCTCTGTGTATATATATGTATATAGAGATAACTCTAATCACTAGCATATGTAGTAGACCATTGTACTATCTACCATTCCTATGTATCTTAGAGTATGTCCATTTGTATCTCTTCCTTGAGTGACTTTACTATTTATACATTTGCAAATTTTCTTTCTGTTTGTATCTCTTCCTTGTGTGACTTTACATCGTGTACATTTGCAATTGTTTCTGTTTGTATCTTTTACGTAATGCATGTAATCCTAAGTCCTTATGTTTTGCAACTGGTTCTTATGTGAAGCGCTCTGACACCTTCGGGTAAAGTTCTCGCTATGTACAATCGCATTAAATAAAGTGCTGCACGTCCCTCAGTCTCAGGATACACTGCTGTGGACTGTGAACAGAGGTCCGACACCATCACCTACTGGCCAAGGAGACGTACTGCGCGTAGGAAAAAAATATATAAACATTAACTGAGCACTTTTGAAAAGAGACAGCAAGCAGCAATGCTAGGGCTACAGTGGCCTACGGTACAAGCAAGGACAGCACCACCTACTGGCCACTGGCATCACTCCTAATGAAACACACAGTTTGAAATTAAACAGCCCTAGCAAAGCAGAGAGCCATTTGTCCTGCGGAGAGAGAGGCAAATCCTGACCCAACAAAGTAGGAGTCCACCATGCAGAGACAGACAATGGCAGACCTTCCTGCAACTCTCTTCCAGGGTGTGGTATTCCAAGCCAGGCATGCTAGCGTGCACCAGAATATTGTCAGCCCATCACGGCGCTGAGAGTGCTGCGTGCCCCAAGGAGAGAATATACTGAGAGCGCACAGACTCAGAGGACAGAGGAAAGACGCAACTGCACCAGTGTAGGGCAAGAGGAACACTAGCAGCATGTGCCAAGCACTACTTTGCACCCAGCAGCACTGCAATGGATGCAAAGGTGAATGCAAGAGACTATACCAATCTCAACCAGATAACTGCTGTGCTCAAAGCAGTTTCCTAGCAGTGGAAGAAAGTCTAGGGAGGTCGAGAAGAGTGGTGTGCACATGCCCAAGCAACAGTCTGCCGAATCCGTGGGAAGCAGACCAAGTACGCAGGGAGCCAGGCAAGAGAACCCTCCCAGAGACAATGTTACAGAGCAAGCCTGGTTGCCCGCCTGGTGTCCACAAAAGCGACGCAGTGTAATTCCAACCAGCAATAACGCTCCGGCATATAGGAGAGTAGAGAAATGGCCTAGCATGGTCTGAAGGCAGGAGGGAGACCCTCTACATCACACTGCACCAGCACTGCCACGCAGTGGATCAGAGACAAAAGGGAGTGCCCAAACGTTGCCATAAGACTGCGTTGTACATCGGTCCATTACCAGCATTTGAGAATTGCACATTCCAAGTGGCAAGCTGCCAGCTCAAAAACACGGGGAAGAGAATAGGGCATGCCGCCACATCACAAAAGAAGAGAAGAGTGACCTCCACCACACTTCCTTCAAGATGGAGCCGCCAGTAGCTCCATCCAGGCAGGAGGAGAGTTGAACACTTCAAGTGGCAGGCCA